>NC_079212.1:96330114-96995114 GCF_029633865.1 Lampris incognitus | reverse complement strand
AGGGATTGTCGTTCCCTCTTAACATAGATGGCCTCTAGGGCATCCGGGTAGGGTGGCAGTCTATTCCGCTGCCTACCAACACGGGGGTCGGCAGTTCGAATCCCTGTGTTACCTCCGGCTTGGTCGGGCGTCTCTACAGACACAATTGGCCGTGTCTGCAGGTGGGAAGCTGGATGTGAAGAATAGGGTAATTGGCCAAGTACAATTGGGGAGAAAAGGGCAGGGCAGAGCAGGGCAGAGCAGGGCAGGGCAGGGCAGGGCAGGGCAGGGCGGGCAGGGCGGGGCGGGGCGGGGGACTCGTCTGCTGGCAGTCAGACCTGGATCTGCTGGCACTGTGAAAGGAGTCAATTGCCCATTTTTAGCGGATTTACCCTTCGGTGTAAAAGGGGTATTTGACTCCCCGTTCGAACCAGCGTTCCTCTCTATCAAGGATGTGCACATCCTCATCCTTGGAAGAGTGACCAGATGGATGTAGACTGTGGAGTCCTGGTCTGACATGTTAGCTCTCCTGTGTTGTGCCATTCTCTTGGCTAAAAAAATCCTAGGTGAATAGTACACATGGCCATTGAAACTCTACTTAATGGTCACACCCATATTTTCATATGAAACTGGTTGTTGGTTTCGGTCGTTATACAGCTGTATTGTTTATAAGGGTGGGGGTGTCAGTTTAGACTGAAGAAGTCACTTAGTTGAGTGATGAAACATATGTCAATAAACGTTGTATCCAGATGAGCTGATTCAACCTTCTTTGATTTTCTTACCTGGATGATTGAGCATGCACCAAGACATCTTGTAAAATATGGGCAACAGAACAGCAAGACTGGTCAAATCCTTGTCTGAGTACAACTGAACTGTGTGCATTAATTTTTGATCCTTTCCATGAGCTGCATTCATCACACCCTCATTGTCCCTTTTTATTTATATTGTGCAGCAAAAACGTTCAGTTGAAACATTTATCTGAATGTGTGTATCTCTGTGACTGGCAGATTCTGCAGCGAAAGAAGACAATGAGCTTCAAACACAGGATGTGAGTATAATGTGAGGCACAATATTCACAGTATCATTTACCAGTTTTTTAAACATTATGAAAATCTCTTTTTTTCTCCCTGTTTTTTAGTCTAATACGTATCATGTGTACAGCACTATCCCTGAGGAGCCAGTTGCATCAGCCCAGAAGCCAATGTTATACAGCGCACTGCAGCCGCATTAATGCCAAACCTCGTTTATCTTGCCAGAAATGTTTTTTCTTCTTCTGCTGTAATGGATACAAATTAATGGTTTTTTGCACTGTTATGATCTAAAAAAGATTTTTGCTTTGTTATTGGAGCTTAATTTGACTTTTTCAGAAGTGAATATGAAAAAAGAAGGGAATGAATAAGTTGCAGTGATGTTAAAATAAAAATATTGATGATAATATGAAAATATAATGCGTCTGCGTCTGTGTCTGCGTGGGTTTCCTGCGGGTGCTCCGGTTTCCTCCCACAGTCCAAAGACATGTAGGTCAGGTGACTCAGCCGTACTAAATTGTCCCTAGGTGCGTGTGTGTGTGGGGGGGGGGGGGGTGAGCCTGTGAAGGCCTGGCAGCCTGTCCAGGGTGTCTCCCTGCCTCCGGCCCAATGACTGATGGGATAGGTTCCAGCATCCCCTCAACTCTGAGAGCAGGATAAGTGGTTTGGATAATGGATGGATGGACAATAATAACTGCCTTTTTAGTAACCACAAAAATACAGAACTCCTAAGTGCTTTATGTAAAGAAATCAATTCAGTACCATTAAATCAAAATAAATGCCAAAAAACTCCGAAATTTTAAAGCACAACCCAAATGATTATTATAAATAATGATATTAATATTATTAATGATATTGTTAACAATATTAATAATATTAATAAAAGTATTATCATCATTATAGTACCATTATTGAATGATGATTTTTGAGACCCCATTGCACTGAAATAATGTTGTATCACTCAGGAATGTGACCGTTTTGTTTCTGTGTTAAGCTCACTAAATAGAAATGTTGGTATAATAAACTGACTGGACAATTCAGATTTTGCTTCCTGAAGACTTTTGGGTATATTTTATGGATTTTGGGCTGCTGATCACGAAAATCGCCTTAAAATTCTTATCAGATACTATTTTTGTAGATATAACCTATTTTTGTGATTTCCCATCATATTTTAAGTCTACTAGTATATTGCCCACAAAGCAAGCTGTTTTGGTCAGTCCAAGCATGCCTGAGCATGCACTCAGTGAAGGTGCTATGCAAATGTTGTCTTAGGCATGCCTGGGCACGCTTAGTCAGGTTAGATGCTGGCAGGCAGGCTATAAAGGCTATATTGGGCAGCACGGTGCACCGGTGGTTAGCGCTGTCGCCTCACAGCAAGAAGGTCCTGGGTTCAAACATCGGGGTTGTCCAACTTTGTGGTCATCCCAGGTCGTCCTCTGTGTGGAGTTTGCATGTTCTCCCCATGTCTGCGGTGGGCTTTCTCCGGTTGCTCCAGTTTCCCCCACCAACAGAAAGACATGCATGTTAGGGTTAATACTCCTGTCTGTGCCCTTGACCGAGGCATGGCAAGATGAACTGGAATTGGTCCCCAGGTGCTGCACAGCAGCTGCCCACTGCTCCTAGCTGCACAGCTAGGATGGGTTAAATGCAGAGCGTAATTTCCCTACGGGGAACATTAAAGTATATCAAGTATATCAAATGAAGTCACTGAAGTGACTTTCTAAAACTAATTGAACCATGTTCATAGTGCTACTATGTTACCTTCAATGTGTTGTTTCAAAGTCTTTGAGCTTTGATGGAAAAGGTTGTATCATTTATAGATTTCATTTCGGATGACCAAAGGATATACACCGATCAGCCAAAACATTAAAACCAACTGCCTTATATTATGTAACCCCCCCCCCCGATGTTATGTAGGTCCCCCCGTGCCACCAAAACAGCTCTGACCTATCGAGGCATGGACTCCACAAGATCTCTGAAGGTGTCCTCTGGTATCTAGCACCAAGACCTTAGCAGGAGATCCTTTTATGTCCTGTAAGTTGCGAGGTGGGGCCTCCATGTTTTTCCAGGCCATCCCACAGATGCTCGATCGGATTGAGATCTGGAGAATTTGGAGGCCAAGGCAACACCTTGAACTCTTTGTCATATTCAAATGTTCCTGTCAAACCATTCCTGAAAATTTTTTGTAGTGTGGCAGGGCGCATTATCCTGCTGAAAGAGGCCACTATCATCAAGGAATACATTGCCATGAAGGATGTTCTTGGTCTCCAACAATGTTTAGGTAGGCAATATATGCCAAAGTAACATCTACATGAATGTCAGGACCCAAGATTTCCCAGCACAACATTGCCCAGAGTATCACACTGCCTTCACTGGCTTGCCTTCTTCCCATAGTGCATCCTGGTGCCATCTTTTCCCCAGGTAAACAATGCCCACACACCCGGCCGTCCACATAATATAAAAGAAAATGTGAGTCAACAGACCAGGCCACCTTCTTCCATTGCTCCATGGTCCAGTTCTGACACTCACATGCCCACTGTAGGTGCTTTCGGCCGTGGACAGGAGTCATCATGGGCACTCTGACTGGTCTGCGGCTACGCAGCCCCATACGCAGCAAACTGCGATGCATTGTGTATTCTGACACCTCTCTATCACAGCCAGCATTAACCTTTTCAGGAATTTTAGCTACAGCAGCTCTTCTGTGGGATTGGACCAGATGGGCTAGCCTTCGCTCCCTATGTGCATCAATGAGCCTTGGTTGCCAAAGACCTGTTGCTGGTTCACCAGTTTTCCTTCCTTGCACCATTTTTGGTAGGTACTGACTACTGCATACCGGGAACACCCCACAAGAGATGCTGTGGTCCAATCGTCTAGCAATCGTCTAGCAATCACAATTCAGCCCTTGTCAAAGTCTTACAGATCCTTACGCTTTCCCATTTTTCCTGTTTCCAACACATCAACTTCAAGAACTAACTGTTCACTTGCTGCTTGATATATCCCACCCCTTGACAGGTGCCACTGTAACAAGAATCAGTGTGTGTTTGTGTGTGTGTGTGTGTGTGTGTGTGTGTGTGTGTGTGTGTGTGTGATGAACTGCCAAGTGAGTACCTCAGGCAGCAGAAGACGAGAGTGGGAAGGAAGAAGAAGAGGAGGTATCAGAATCAACTTTATTGGCCAAGTGGGCCTATGCACACGAGGAATTTGACCCTGGTACACAGCAGCTTCCAGCACTTGCAGACATCAGTCAAACAAACAAAAAAGAATTTAAATACCTCAGTAATACAGACAAGGGACAACTTTGGCGGAGTCCGACACCCACCAAAAATGTGCTTGACTTTGTGCTAAGAATGCAGACACAGCTCTCACTTTGGTTATACAAGGACTGGATGGCTTGTAGCAACTTCCCCGGTACCCCATACTCCCGCAGTACCCCACATAGAGTGCCCCAGGGTACACGGCCGTAAGCCTTCTCCAAATCCTTAAAACACATGTAGACTGGCTGGTCAAACTCCCATGCCTCCCTCGGCACTTCCGCAAGGGTAAAGAGCTTGCGTTGTTCCATGGCCAGGACAGAATCCGCATTGTTCCTCCTGGATCCGAGGTCTGACAATCAGTCAGAGCCTCCTTTCCAGCACCCTAGAGTAGACTTTCCCAGGGAGGCTGAGCAGTGTGATGCCCTGATAATTGGAGCACACCCTCCGGTCCTCTTTTTTAAATATGGGAACCACTACTCCAGTCTGCCACTCCACAGGTACTGTCCCTGACCTCCTCGCGACACTGAAGAGGCGTGTCAGCCAAGACAGCCCAACAATGTCCAGAGCTTTAAGCATCTCAGAACAAATCTCATCCACACTCGGCACCTTGCCACCGAGGAGCTTCTTAACTACCTGAGAGACCTCTGCCAGGGATATGGGTGGGGCATCCGCTGAGTCTTAAGACTCTACCTCCTCCACTGAGGATGAGTTAGCCGGGTTCAGGAGCTCCTCAAAGTGTTCTTTCCACTGCCCGACAACGTCCCCAGTCCAGGTTAGCAGTTCCACTCCCCGGCTGAACACAGCCTGAGTCAAGCTCTGCTTCCTCTTCCTGAGTTGCCAGATGGTTTGCCAGAACTTTCTTGTGGCCAACTGAAAGTCCTCTTCCATAGCCTCGCCGAACTCCTTCCACACCCAAGTTTTTGCTTCCGTGACCGTCAAAGCCGCAGCCCTTCTGGCCTCCTGGTACCTGTCTGCTGCTTCAGGAGACCCCTGGGTCAACCAAGTCCAAAAGGCCTCCTTCTTCAGCCTGATGGCTTCCCTCACCACCAGTGTCCATCAGCGGGTTCTTAAGTTACCATCTCAACAGGTATCGATGGCCTTATGACCACAGCTCCTACCTGCTGCATCTGCAATAGAGGCTATGAACATGGCCCACTCAGACTCCATGTCCCCAGCCTCCCTCAGGATACACGAGAACTTCTTCCGGAGGTGGGAGTTGAAGACCTTATGGACAGAGGCCTCCACCAGACATTCCCAGTTCACCCTCACTACACGTTTGGGTTTGCCAGGTCTGTCCAGCAGCCTGCCCCACCATCTGATCCAACTCACTACCAGGTGGTGATCAGTTGACAGCTCTGCACCTCTCTTCACCCGAGTGTCCAAAACATGATACGACCACAAAGTCAATCATCGATCTTCAGCCTAAGGTGTTCTGGTACCAAGTACACTTATGAACTACCTTATGTTCGAACATGGTGTTTGTTATGGCCATTCCATGACTCGCACAGAGGTCCAATAACAAGACACTGCTCGGGTTCCAATTGGGTAGGCCGTTGCTCCCAATCACGTCCCTCCAGGTTTCTCCATCATTGCCCATGTGAGCATTGAAGTCCCCCAGCAGTACTATAGAGTCCCCAGGCGGAACCCTATCCAGGACACCACCCAGAGACTCCAAGAAGGCCAGATACTTCCAAACTGCTATTCGGTGCATAAGCACACACAACAGTCAGAGCCTTTTCCCCAGCGACTCGCAGTCTCCCAGGGAGAACTCCAACACGGCGGCGGTCAACCGGGTACTTATAGGTATCCCCCACACCTGTCACTTGTCACCTTGGCCAACTGCAGAAAATTAAAGAGTCCAGCCCCTCTCCAGGAATTTGGTACCAGAGCCCATGCCATGTGTGGAGGTGAGCCCAACTATATCTAGCTGGTACTGGTACTGCGCCAACTCCCCCACTAGCTCAGGCTTCTTCCCTGCCAGAGGTGACATTCTACATCCCGAGTACCAGTCTGCAATGCCGGAAGTCGGCACGCCCCAGTCCCTGCCTTTGCCTGTCACCCGGCCTGCACTGCACCCTACCCCAATGCTCATCCCCACAGGTGGTGGGTCCACGATGTGATTGTGTTAAACAATCTAGTTAAAAACTCCACTGCCATATTTCCTAAACACCTCCATGACTTTCCGCCAATAAGTCCAAATAAAGAAGAACCATGCCTCGCCAGATCATTGTTTGAGCTACCCTGTTAGTCTTATGCAATTGGCCGCTCTGCAATCTTTCAGAGTATTCTTTCCATGTTGTGGCCTTGTAAACAAAGAAACCTTGTGTCTAATATTGCCACTCTCTGGTTTACCTGCCTGCCTTGACTGTCTGCCAGCCTGCATGCCTGGCTACCTCACCTGCTTCCCTGCCGATTCCGAGCTCAGTGTGGTCCAGCCTCACTCGCTCCTTTGTTCAGCGTGGCCGGCTCTACTATCCGCCTCTATGCCATAACCTCTTGTCCAACTGCATGGCCTGCCTTCTTCAATAAACCCCTCTTCCCTTCTCGCCTTGTCCCTTGTCTGTGTCTGGCTATAGGTTTCACTAGTCTCTCCCATACACGCTGCTTTTTTTCTGGGGTGAACATATAGATTATATTTGTAGGAAGGTACAAAAACGCATTTATTCTTAGGAGACTAGGATCATTTGGAGCAAACAAACGGCTCCTGTTGTCACAGAGCATTATGCAGTAAGGAATTAGTGCATGGTGCAGTTGTCTCTTCAGTTTAAAGCTCAACTGGTTAGACTGCCTTGTTGTGACCGCCATGTTGTGGGGATTGTTCTTCCTGCTGACTAGCAGGTGATAGTGATTTAGCTAATGCCTGAATTATCCACTCATGTTTGCCTGAGGAGGATTTGATTGATCGAAACATTGCCGCCGAATATATTAGTTTTGGGAGCGCTTCTCTATGCAGAACTTACACCTTTATTCTAGTTTTGCCATTTTTGTCTTGCACCTGAATGTTTTCTGGATGTGCACATACTTGGTTCCTCTTCTGAAGAATATCAGCTTTTGCTACCAAACAGAAGATTTAGAGTCCTACAGGTTCGACTGAATAGACTGCTAAACTCTTTTGTTCCTCGGCCTGTCAGAGTTTGGGTTCTAAGTAGGCCTCAGTGTTCCTGTGTGCACTGAATGTTAAAGGGGGTGATGAAATTGATGCACTGAAGCCACTTTTTTGTAATGTCTGATGTAATATATGGTCTAGTTGTTTGATTATATGTTGTGTTTTGTTATTTATGTGAAACAGTGTACGTCTTGGGATGTAAGACAAATTTCAGAGGAATACTCTTTCCATAAAGTGAAATTAAAGCGACAAGGAAAAAAAATACACACACACACACACACACACACACACACAAAAATTGCCTTAATGAACAAAGCCATTATTTTGATGCTCTTGTTTTCTGATGTCTCACTGAAAGAATTAATGTGCACATTCATGACTTGGGTGAATAGGGCATTGTCTGCTCACTAGATAGTGCTGTGAACCCAACAACTTCTAGAAATGTACCCTAAAAAAACACTTTTATCAATCATTTATCACTGTTATGGGTCCAGTCTCTACGTGGCCCACAGGGTACATCATTTTTTCTTTTTTTGCTGGGGGTCTCTGACAGTAGGCCCAATCAGGTGTTAAGGCTATGAAATTTATACTTTTCTGCCAAATGTGCTTTCAGTTTTACAATTACCCTCTGCTACGTTTGCATAATTTGAAATGGGATGCGATACATGTCAAGTAGAATACTGTATATTTGTTTTTATACTCATACCGCGTTTGAAAATATAGGACTATACAAAAAGTAAGAGAAAAGCTCGAGCCACAAATATAGATGAAGAAATAGGTGAAGAGGAAGAAATGAGCTAACTGTTACCCATACACATAATCAGAGAAGAAGAGAAAAGCTCGAGCCACAAACAGATGAAGAAATAGGTGACGAGGAAGAAATGAGCTAACTGTTACCCGTGCACATCATCAGAGAAGTTGTGGCCGATGGTTCGACACGTATTTGTAAGAATAAATAAGCGAAACAAAAACCCGCTATGCTCTCTGGTACCATCTGTTACCATCATCTACTTGTTGCGCTTGCTGTGGTTTTCCTGTGAGCACTGCCTGTGTGGGAATGATAGTTCAGCAGGGCAGGTCGTCTGCTAACTGGAGGGTTGCTGGTTTGATCCCAGCAAAAGTGTCGCTGTGACCCTAAGCAGCACACCTAACCCCTAACTGCTCCTGATGAGCTGGTTGTTACCTTGCATGGCTGACACTGTTGTCAGTGCACGTGTGTGTGTGTGTGTGTGTGTGTGTGTAGGTACACACAGGGTGTTGTGATGCGTCTAGTGCAGCAGCGTGAAGTTGGAGGGAAGGTGCATGTGTTCTTCCAACCCGCTTGTGTCCCTCCTGTCCTTAGCTTGCTGCCGCTGGCTAGCCTTTGTGGCGAATAGGGAAGCATCCTAGCGTGTAAGCCTTCCCTTGCCAGTACATAGCCTCTCCTTCACCAAGACTCCTGCCAGGCCTCCCTGTGGCCACACATGGTAACTGGGGTCTTGCGGCCCCAGGCTAACTTGGCAGGGGATCTCGGAGCAGCAGTGGGCCCCAGAGATATGGTGTGCAGGCCCACCCTGGTGGACACGCCCTGGCACCTATCAACCACTGCCCCGCTGCCTTGTGGGTGAGTCTGGAAGACATAAGGCTAAGGGAGCTTACCCCAACAGAAAAGCAAGCTGTGGCGGCACGCTTCGAGGCGGTTCCCGAAAAACCGGATTTCCGGCAGCCCCCTGCAGTTGTGTGGAGGTGCCGGTCGTCTAGGGATCCCCCTTGCCATCGGAACCATCTCCTCTACAATCAAGTCATGTGGCGTTGGGAGAAGCGCACCCCCCATGCCACTTTAAAAACCATCTCTGCGCAGGTATCTTCTGCTATCTGAGTCCCCGACCTCACAAAGTCTGGCGGCGATGGAGTATCCAATGACGGGAGCAGGTCTGAATGAGCTGGGAGCTCTTAGTTGGAACTCTGCACGCCAGCGGCACAGGGCAACGGTCGTTAGCAGCTGGGATTGAGTGGCAGCTGTTTCCGGCAGACCCCTGTGCGTCTGAGCAGCCCTATTTAGGGACCGCACTGCTCACCCCTTTCAGGGAACGGCCTAGAAAAGGTGGCCCAAAAATTGCCCACTCAACACTGCGCCTGGGCAGGAAACCGCACCTGCCGGGCCATTCCACTATGCGGTCGAAAAACAAACATTATACCACTAAGATTTGCAGCATGGAACATAAGAACACTCCTGGACGTCAGCCATGGTACGGACAGACCTCAACGCAGAACAGCACTTATTGCTAGCGAGCTGAGGCGCTATTGTGTGGATGTGGCGGCACTCAGTGAGACCAGGCTCCTTGAAGAGGGCTCGCTCAATGAAGTAGGAGAGGGCTATACCTTCTTTTGGAAAGGATACCCCCTAGGAGGTCAACACATCCATGGAGTTGGTTTTGCAATTAAGAACAGTCTCTTACCCAAACTCGAAGAAACACCAGTGGGCATTAATGAGCGGCTTATGACTCTCCGTATACCCCTTGCAAAATGTCGATACATCACCTTGATAAGTGCCTATGCTCCAACTTTACCATCTCATGATGAAGAGAAAGATCGCTTCTACCAGGCACTCGATGATGTACTCATCAACATCTCAAGGAGCGACAAAGTCATTTTGCTTGGTGATTTTAATGCCCGAGTTGGGAAGAATATGCAAAATTGGAATGGAGTGATTGGCGCCCACGGCATTGGAAAAGTCAACCCCAATGGCATAAGACTTCTTAGTCTGTGCTCGGAACATGACCTCACCATCACAAACACCATTTTCCAACAAAAGAATAAATACAAGGCATCCTGGATGCATCCCAGATCCAAACACTGGCACCTGCTTGATTATGCTATCGTGAGGCGGGTTGATCTTAAAGACATGCTCCTTACAAGAGCTATGCGAGGAGCAGACTGCTGGACAGACCACCGTATGATCCTGACAAAAGTCAGAGTACATGTCCGACCCTTGAGACGCCAATCTGGGCCAAAAAAGAAACCACTCCACTGCGCCAGACTATCCAACAGCGACACCCGAAACACCTTCCGCCGTTCTCTAGCCGACAACTTAGTTGACATTGAACAGCTGATCAAATCAGAGTCTGGGATGGATGAAAAGTGGACCTCTCTGAGCACCACCCTCTTTGACAATGCAGCCCAATCCATTGGCTTCAAAACCAAGAAACATCAGGACTGGTTTGATGACAATGCCGGAACGATCTCCACCCTCCTGGACAACATGCATAAGGCACACAGAGCTGCCCTCAGCAACCCACTATCCCAACCTCTCAAGAAAAAATGGCAAGACCTCCGCTCTGAGGCCCAAGCAACTCTGCGGAAACTGCAAAATGAGTGGTGGATTTTGAAAGCCAACGAAATCCAGGCTCATGCAGACAGGAACGACATGCATGGTTTCTATGATGCAGTTAAGGCCATCTATGGCCCCAGAAACTGCTCCCTGACACCCGTTAGGTCTGCTGATGGAACAACTCTCATCAAGGATCAGGCCCTGTTAGTGGAGCGGTGGGCCGAGCATTTTAACACCCTGCTCAACCAGCCCACCCCAGTGGACTCAACTGTACTGGCAGAACTCCCTCAACAGCCTACCTTGCAAGACCTAGACCTCCCACCATCTTTAAAAGAAATCCTACATGCAGTCAAGACCCTAAAAAACAACAAAACCCCTGGACCTGATAATATTCCAGCTGAAATCCTCAAAGAAGGAGGCTACCTCTGTACGAGGACACTGTATCTCTATATCCTTGAGGTGTGGAGTCGCGAGTGTGTCCCCCAACAGTGGAAAGATGCCAACATTGTGGCCATTTATAAAAACAAAGGAGACAAATCCATCTGCTCCAACAGTAGGGGTATTTCACTGCTGGCCATTGCTGGAAAGGTTCTAGCCAAGATCATGCTCCGCAGACTAACACTCGCAATAGCCGAACAGGTCATACCAGAGTCACAATGCGGCTTCCGAAAGGATAGAGGGACCATTGACATGATCTTTGTGACACGCCAGCTCCAGGAGAAATGCAGAGAACAGCACAAGGATTTATACATAGCATTCATAGACCTCTCAAAGGCATTTGATACAGTTAACCGGGCCCTGCTGTGGCAAGTCCTGAAGAAATTTGGATGTCCACCCAAGTTTCTTACCATTCTTGGACAGTTTCACTCAGGAATGATGGCCCGAGTGGTAGTGGGGAACCGCAGTTCTGAGCCCTTTGGTGTGCAGACTGGAGTCAGACAAGGCTGTGTGCTAGCCCCAGTCCTGTTCAATATCTTCTTAGTCTCTGTTACAACACTGCTACGAAGGAGGCTGGAGAAGCAGGCTGGAGTCACCATTGACTTCAGGCTTGATGGTAACCTATTTAACATCAGGAGGTTTCAGGCAACCACCAAGTTGACCTCTGAGACCATTATTGAGCTACAGTATGCCGACGATTGTGCCCTGGTAGCTCACACACCAGAAGCTCTACAAAACACTCTGTCGGCAGTTGTAACTGCATACAGGAGAATGGGACTGATTATTAACACCCAAAAGACAGAGGTAATCTGTCAGTTGACTGCCGGCCTCCCAAACCACCCAACAACCTTCACAGCAGAAGGGCAACAACTGGCCACTGTTCCTGCCTTCAAATATCTGGGAAGTATGCTATCCGACACCTGCAAAATAGACGATGAGATTCAGCACCGCCTCAAACAAGCCTCAACATCTTTTGGCCGTCTAAGGAGAAGGGTTTTCCAAAACAGCAACCTCAATCTCCACACTAAAGTGCTTGTTTACAGAGCAGTGTGCATCTCCACACTACTCTATGGATGTGAGGCATGGACCATCTACAGCCACCATCTCAGAAGCCTGGAGGCCTTCCATGTAAAATGTCTCCAGAGGATCCTTGGCATTATTTGGGAGGACAGGGTGCCACACACAGAGGTGTTGGAGCGGGCAGGCAGCTGCAGCGTGGAGTCTACCCTAAAACACCATCAACTCAGGTGGCTTGGGCATGTTATTCGCATGCCCAGCGAACGACTCCCACGAAAAGTCCTCTACGGCCAACTACGCCTTGGTCAACGCACTGCTGGTGGGCAGAAGAAGCGGTTCAAAGACCAAATGAAGACCAAACTAAAAAGATGTCAGATCAACCCCTCTTCTTTGGAGGAACTTGCTTTCTGCCGCACAACCTGGCGCTCTCACATCTCAGAGGGAGTGAAGTACATGGAAAACCAGCGCACACAACACCGTGTAGCAAAGCGTGCAAAGAGGCATGCTCGCAAAGCTACCACTACCCCCTCCAGCACCACGTTTACATGCCCGGTCTGCAACCGCAACTGTGTATCCAGGATCGGACTATTCAGCCACCAAAGGACCCACAAATAGAAGAAGATGGTCATCATCGGGCACGATGGACAACCAGCAAGCAAGTGTGTGTGTGTGAGGCCATTCAATGATTGTAAAGTATTTTGAGTGGCTGTTGCAGCTACAGAAGCACTATATAAGATGCAGTCCATTTACCACTGTACGCGGTGTAGTCAGATAAGCAGTCTTTAGAGGATTTCTGGGTAATGGCAATATTCAGATTTATGGCTGGTCAACTGTTTCTGGTCATTATATTTGAGTGATACTTTAGATCATGGGTAAAGTAGTCTTCAATTTGAAACAAGTTTGTTTTACAGTATATCAAGAACAAGAATGTCAGGCCCGATTCCAGAATAACTTCACTAAGGGTGCACCTGAATTGAGTGGGGGTGCAGTAGTGGGGGGAGTCCAAACCCTCTAGGGAGGTCAGGGAGAGTGCTCTCCCAGAAGACGATTTTGTCAATTTTAACAGTTAAATGGATCGATCTGGTGCACTTTAAGAGGAAAAGAGGCTAGATCTGTGAATAATTCTAATTGACAGTGTATACACGCAATACCATGAGTCACAAGTTTTTCTTTACTTGAAATCTGTTGTTGAGGGCCTTGGGAATATAGGCATATCAAAATAAACACTTCACACCACACCAATGCATTTACCAACTGAATACGATGCAGTTTACTGCAAGTCTCCACATAAAACGATCGCTGAGATATTGACGTCCGAATGGCACGACGCTTGATTTTATGCTCAATATTATTATAAGAATAAAATAATATTTTGGGCTCATTCGGAAACTGTAGTGGGACAAATTAAACTGTGGTGGCCCATTAATAGGAAACACTGGGGCACACTAGCTAGCTGCAGTGCGCACTATACTGGCTGGCACGGCAACAAAATGTTTTGTGACGCTGATACAGTATCACGTCCGCAGTATATTACCATGTTTTACCAAAATTACTGCTGATGCAGAAACCATTGCAGAAAAACATAATAGCCTACTTTTGCATTTTTTATTTGCCTACTCAATTTTTCAAATTGATACCTAGTTTCACCACTAAGCACTAAAATAGCTTTGATTTTCTGGTTTTCATCATGTAGGCCTACAGTATTTATTTAATAACATTCTACTACTACTATTACTACTTTTGGCTGCTCCTGTTAGGGGTCACCACAGCAGATCTTCTGTTTTCATTTCTTCCTGTCTTCTGCATCTTCCTCTGTCACACCAGTCACCTGCATGTCTTCCCTCACCACATCCATAAACCTCCTCTTTGGCCTTCCTCTTTTCCTCTTCCCTGGCAGCTCCATATTCAGCAAACTTCTCCCAATATACCCAGCATCTCTCCTCCACACATGTCCAAGCCATCTCAATCTTGCCTCTCTTGCTTTGTCTCCAAACCGTAACCTGAGCTGTCCCTCTAGTATAATCATTCCTAATCCTGACTTCTTCGTCACTTCCAGTGAAAATCTTAGCATCTTCAACTCTGCCACCTCCAGCTCTGCCTCCTGTCTTTTCATCAGTGCAACTGTCTCCAAACCATATAACATAGCTGGTCTCACAACCATCTTGTAAACCTTCCCTTTAACTCTTGCTGGTACCCTTCTGTCGCAAGTCACCCCTGACAATCTTCTCCACCCACTCCACCCTGCCTGCACTCTCTTCTTCACCTCTCTCCTGCACTCCCTGTTACTTTGGACGGGGGACACTTTGGAATTTTTTTATTTAATAACATTAAACTGTAAGAGAGTGCTTTGATTGGCCAGGCTTCAAACTAACCAACTGCATTACAATATACCAGTGGCATGCACAGACCGCCCCTGCCCTTATTTCTCCGAGTGCCAAGGTGCCCCTTTCACATCAATTTCCAAAGCAACATCTAACTAAAGGGGCAGGAAAACAATCAGTCTAAATGGCACTTTATTTTTGCCTTTATATCCTATATCTACTTGAACTCCTTCATTTGGGGCAGACTCCGAGAAGGAGTTCAAGTATCTCGGGGTCTTGTTCGCGAGTTCGAGGATAGGATGGAGGGAGAGATTGACAGACGGATCGGTTCAGCATCAGCAGTAATGCGGACGAAGAATGAGCTGAGCCGGACGGCAAAGCTCTCAATTTACCAGTCAATCTTCGTTCCAATCCTCACCTTTGGGTAGTGACTGAAAGGGTGAGATCGCGGATACAAGCAGCTGAAATGAGTTTCCTCCGTAGGGTGTCTGGGCTCAGCCTTAGCGATAGGGTGAGACAGCGGCGGCGCCAGAGTATTTTTCTTGGTTTAACTACGGCAGGGCTAATCCATACAGTGGTCGGGCTGGAATCAATGTCAAAGTGTCAATGTGAATAGTGTAACGTGCATGGATTAGTAGACACGATGGCCACTGGCTCGCGAGTCTGACCCTTTAGTCGAGCGGTTAGCGATGTCTCCTGCGGTGCGGGCGATACGGGTTCGCTTCCCGGCCGCGGCAGTTCCTGTGGTTGCGTTGTCCCCCGAATTCGCTACATTGGTGTCAAAAGTGGGATGGAGCGACCGTAAGGCCATCGGAAGCGTAGGCGCCCTGAGGCGTAAAGGAGTTGATATGCTTAAGCGCTTCCCGAAGGAGGGGGGTAGTGTAACGTGCATGGATTAGTAGACACGCTGGCTCGCGGGTCTGACCCTTTAGTCGAGCGGTTAGCGATGTCTCCCGCGGTGCGGGCGATACGGGTTCGCTTCCCGGCCGCGGCAGTTCCTGTGGTTGCGTTGTCCCCCGAATTCGCTACAATATATATACACAATGGAATAGCACCCCCCCTCCCCTCTCCCAAACAGCTACAAATACCACGCATTAGACTGCTATGCAAGACAATTGCACCACCGACTCCCCTTTTCACACGCAATATTAGCCTACATCGAGAGCAACCGTCGTACGGACAGTCACTAGCCTACTACTAAGTTTAGACAGGATAGTATTCATGCTGACTCGTTCACAGGCTGCACGGCGACAGCAAACAAACACATTGCTTTTATGCTGCACGGCGGCAGCATTAAGAAACAGCCTAGAACCAGAACAAAAATGTGTCACTCTGTCTAACTCACTCGCTGCACCTAGCTAAGTTCTTGACAGCCCGGTCGCTTACCAACCCGAGGATGACCCGAGTCAGCTTTCCTACAGTCATTAAACTGACCCAAAGCACAATTAACTACAAACACGTCCAAGTTAAAAACGGCCATCCCCGGCAGGAGAAACAAAATAACCACAAGCGTAGCCCAAAGCTAACAACGTTAAGTTAAGCTCTGCTAAACCAGGCTAGGCTAAGCTAAGCTAAGCTAAAAACAAGTGGGCTACAACACCATGGCAACGGTAAACAATGTGTCTCGGCGAAAGACAATGCTGTCAGCAGTTTCCAAATCAACCATATTAGCTCATTTAAAATATATTCAGACTCACCATTGACGGCTTCAAAGGAGCACAATCCGGCGGTTGCTGTGGTTGTTGGCAAACACATCTGTTGATTAGTTGGAGCTTCTCAATAATGAGAAGAACGGTTGTACCTTCAAACTCAACGTTTTATTTCTGTAATCCTGCGGTAATTTCCAGGAGGTACGAAAAGGTGGACCTGTTTTACAAATCTAGCAGTGCGCACACACACACACACACAAAAACGTCAAGCTAGCCGAACAAAAAACACAATGTCACTTCCGGTTTTTTCTCTTCAACATAAAAGCATATGTCTAACTTAAACCGAGACTTTTCAGAATAAAATAAATCTGTGGCAATACCGAAATATTAGCATTACTGCAGCTCTTATGTCGCCCTCTGTCAACATCACAACTGCAACTATTGTAAACAAGCATTCCAACTGCAACAATGTATTTCCATGCCCCTTTTACTTAAGCATGAATTAACATATTTGTCTATTTATTCTAATAAAAATTTCTCAACATTCCCACCCGATGAACAACTGTTCATTACTACTCAGTCAATGTTTGGGGTTCAAGTGATCTCTAAAGGGTATATCAGCTGAACAGGTCTCCTGAACGAACTGCCTGCAGTGGTACGGACAGTGCAGGAACGTACAAGCCATCTCTCCCTGGAAACAGTTCCGTGATCCTCCCCATTTTCCAGGTCTGCCTTGGCAGGTTGTCCTCTCCAATCAGGACAACATCCCCCACTTTCAGCACAGTGGGCAAAGGTGTCTCACACTTGTGAGCTGATTTCAAGTCCATCAAGTAGTCCTTCTTCCATCTGTTCCAAAAGCTGGTTAAGAGTCTCTGGCGGTATTTCCATCTCCGGCCCACTTCCTCTCTGTTGGCGTTGGTTGCCTGACATAGTGGAATCATAGTCTTGGGTGGTAGGGAAGTTAGTCTTTTCCCAACCAGGAAGTGTGAGGGGGTGAGTGGCTATGGCTCTGATGCTTCACTGTCCACATATGACAGAGGCCTGGAGTTCAGCACAGCCTCAATCTCTGCAAGCACAGTTGTCAGTTCCTCAAAGTTTAGCGATGCCCAGAAGTCTCTCCCAGAAGCCGCCCCACCATGCAGCGCACTCAGCAATAAACTTCCAGGTGATTCCTTTGTCGGTGAAGAACTCTGTGAGCTCTGATCCTCTGATTGACTTCCACAATTCTTTCATGTCCTTGTCTGCTCTTTTAAAGCTTCGGGCGTTATCTGAGTATACAACCTTACACAGCCCTTGCCTAGCAATAAACCTTTTTAAGGCTAGGAGAAACTTTTCTGTAGTTTGATCTGACACAAACTCTAAATGCACTGCCCTTGTGACAGCACAAGTGAAAAGTGCAATATATGCCTTGGATTGACCACTAGACTTTCCACTAGACCTTACATATAATGGTCCTGCAAAATCTACCTCAATAATCTCAAAGGGTGGGGCTTCAGTAACTCTGTCTCGAGGTAGTGGAGCTGTGACTTGCTGTGCTGGTTTCACCTTCAATTTCCAACAGATGTAGCATTGTGAGACAACCCTTTTTACTAGCGGTCTCCCCCTTAAGACCCGGTATCTTTCCCTCACCTGCACTAGGGTATCTCTGACCCCAGAGTGCATCACTCTTTCGTGACCGTCCTGTACTAGTAACTCAGAGTATTTGTGTTTTGTTGGTAGCACCCATGGGTGTTGCTCACTGAAGCTAAGAACTGAGTGCTGTAGCCTGCCTCCTACACAAAGGCTGGTTTCATCTAAGAATGGTTTCAAGTCCTTGATTTTTGACACTCTGTTCACACCTTGTCCAGCTTTCAACTGACTGACTTCTTGGCTAAAACTATACGCTTGAGCCATTTTCACCCAGTACACTTCTGCTGCTGTGAGCTCCTGTGCAGTTAGCTCTCCCTGAGTCTCCTGACTATGACAGGCATTAGCTATGAACCTTTTGGTCCACGCTGTTACTCGTAATACCCTTTTCAACCGGCTGTACTTCTCTAGGTCTAACAATGGCTTCACTTGTTCAGCACTGGTAAACTGTACTACAGTCTGAAATTTGGACCTGAGCTCACTGTATATGTCATGTGCAACACAGTCCTCATCAACAATCTCTATCTCACTGGGTGATGACAGTGGAGTCGGTCCGCTCCACCACAGCTGGCTCTGGATGAGTGATTCGACGCTCTGGCCTCTGGTCAGCAAATCAGCAGGGTTAGTTTTGCCACTGCAGTGAGACCATGACTCTGGATTCGTGAGACTTTGAATCTCAGTCACTCTGTTTGCCACAAATGGCTTCCAGCTTTGTGCTGTACTGCGTATCCACTGGAAGACAATCATTGAATCTGTCCACATGTTAAGTTGGCTGATCTCCATATTAAGTGGTTTGAGAAGATTGCTCCCTAATCTTGCTCCAATCAGCGCACCCATCAGCTCCAAACGTGGTAAGGTCCTTTTCTTTAATGGGGCCACCTTTGACTTGGATGTTACAAAGCTTGTAACAACTTCTCCTTCCTTGGTTTGTCCTTGCAGATAGGCAACAGCGCTGTATGCCTTCTCACTAGCATCACAATAAACATGCAGTTTGATTTTCTCTGAGTTTGGCTGGATGTTGATTTTGAACCATCTTGGAATGGCCACCAGGTGAAGCTTCGGGAGCTCTGAACACCACTGGTTCCATTTTTTAGTCAAATCCAGTGGGAGTTGCTCGTCCCAACTGATTCCCCTTTCCCACAGTTCTTGAAACAGGCACTTCACTCTTATGGTGTAGGGAGTCAGGAAACCTATGGGTCAAAGATACGAGCTGATGTCTGCAGCACATTTCTCTTTGTGTTCTCCTTGCCTTTCAATATGTCTAAAAGTCCCTTCAGATCAAACACAAAGTCATCATTCTCTGGTCTCTATACTAGTACCAACACTTTCAACACATTTCCAGTTTTGTCTGTTACAGTTGGATGTTCCACTCCACTCTGTCCACTTGGCTCTGAGCTCTAGTGAGTTTGTCACCCACTTGCACATATTCAACCCTGCATGAGCCAGAATCTCCTTTGCTGTTGTGGTAACTGAGAAGGCCTCATTCACATCACCTGAGCTGGAAATAAAATCATCGATGTAAAGAGACTCTCTTAGTGCCTGCACTGGCTTAGGCTGCTCTGTTTCATACTGCTTAATGTGTTTTCTTATTGTTGCAGCTAACAGGAATGGGCTGGGTGAGACTCCAAACACTACTCTACTCATTCTCATGATGCACAGCTCATTTTCACAGTCTGATTGGAGGACCATGTAACCACAAGAACCTACAGCCTCTTCATCTTTCTCTGCTAAAGCTATCTGTAGGAAAGCCTTGGTAATATCTGCAGTAAAGGCTATCTTGTTGAGTCTGAATTTGATAAGCACATCTAGCAAATTTGGGTTAAGGTTTGGTCCTGTCAGTAAGCTGTCATTCAGGGATGGGCAGCCTTTCTCGTGTGATGATGCATCAACTACTACTCTCAGTTTGGTAGTTGCTTTGTCCTCTCGCAGAACAGCGTGATGTGGCATGTAGTACGCCGCAGTCTCTGTTTTCCCTGCTGCTGGTGTGCCCTGTGGTACGTCCTCACAGATGCCTTGCGGAGGGTAATCCTCTATGACATCATTGTACCTCGTGTATAAGGTTGCATCACTTTTCAATTTCCTCTTGAGGCCTTCAAATCGTCTTTTTGCAACTCGAAAGTTGTCTGGAAGAGCTGGTCTGTCACGTTGCCATGGTAATTCGACTTGATAGCGTCCATTTTTGAATGTTGTAGTCTGTTCAACGTTCTGAAGAGCCTCAGCGTCCTCTGGGCACTCTGTTTGTTCATTGGCGATGCCCAGGGACTCCACTTCCCAGAAGGCGTGCAGCTGTTTTGAGATTTGGGTTTCCTCACTTAGACTAACGTGGAGGCAAGTGGTGTCTGTTACACTGGATGATGAGACTGGCCCTTGTAAAGCCCACCCAAAGCTGCTTTCTATGGCTACTAGTGTTTCTGTTATTCTCTCTACCTTGCCTGAGACTAGCTGCCAGTAATAATCTGATCCTATCAGTACTGACAATTCTGTGTCATGACTGCCATCTTGAGGGGAGTCAGCAAGCTGCAGGCCCTTCCTCTGAAGCTCTTCTTGGATGGCTAACCCAGGGATCTTTATCACAGCACTGCATACTTGAGGGTTTTTTACTGCCTCAATCTCAACCTTTGGTTGTGCGCTCCACACATTCTCAAGTGATACTCTCACTATGTTGCGCTGTGCTTTTAGAGGCTTAGTAGATCCAAAGGCATGTAGATGCAGTGTCCCTTGCCTAACTACTGGTAGTCGTAGTGCCTTAACCACAGCCTTATGAATGAAGCTTATCTGGCTGCCTCCATCTAGGAGACAGCGCACTATTTTTCAATCTGCTGGGTCCTCTATCCCTGCCTTGACTGTCACGAGCAATACTGTGTTCTCTACATCAGCTTCCATTTTAAATGTGCTGGACACAGAGCCTAACAAAGTGCCTGTACTGCTTTTGTCTATCCTGCCACAGTCTGTTACATTACTGCTAGTGTCTCCCTTTGTTTCAATTTGATCACAGACTGACTGGTGATGCCTGCGACTATACAAAGCATATGTAACATTCTTGAGTCTACAAAATTTGGCTATGTGTCTTGAACCTAGGCACACGTAACATCTGCCTAGTTTTCTCAATTTCTCTTTGCAAGCAGCCACTGAATTGTCTGGACAATTTTCTGATTTATGGCTGGCACTATCGCAATATACACGTGTCTGAGGGACATTACTCGCTGTGTGCAGTGCAGCTGCAGAGGGCACACTCAATGTTTTAGGTCTGTTTCCGCTGAAGAATGCTGGCTTGGTGAATGATTGGTTACTTCGCGGGATGTCCTTCTGAGCATTGCCTGGTCTGGTAAGTTGATGTGCTCTTTCTCTGCTTTGCACTTCCCTTTGCAGAAATCTAATAAGCTCTTGTACTTCCCATTCACCACTGGAGTCTGACCCACATGTGTAGTTTAAGGCAATATCCTCTGGTATGAGTTGCAGTAGTACTGGTCAGAGCAGGCAGCCATATGTGTCGCTGTGTACCCCTAAGGATTCTAGACTGCGTATCTGTATTTCACATTCGTCATACAGGTGCCTGAGCCCTGCTATATCTGAGGACCTCCTCACAGGACTGAGGTTCAATAATTTGGACATGGGCACACTGACTACAATGTCTTTTCTTCCAAAACGGTTCTGAAGTATCTCTATTGCAGCATCATAATTACTATCACTCATAGTTAGTCCTGCTACGGCTCTGGCTGCTGCTCCAGTCAAATAGGATCTCAGGTAAGTAAACTTTTCCCTCTTGCACAGCACGTCCATGTTATGAATAGCTGTTTCATATTGGGACCAGAATTCTTGCCACTGGCTTATTTCTCCACCGTATTTTTCTATCACTAGCTTGGGTAGTTTAAGTCTGTTGATTTGATGATCTGACTGAGTTTAAACTTGCATCACTTACCCGCCCACTCACAGGCTCCCGTGAATTTTCAATGAATTTTTTGGCGCGAGTTTTCCATGTGATGACACGGTCCTGGTAGTCCTGAGTCGTTGCAATTTCTGCTTCTAGATCGTCTGTCGGCGTTTCCCTCTCAATGCCTCCGTCCAAGTCAATCAACTGTTCTTCCTTTGTTGACAATGGTGAAAGCATTTCACACAGGAGATCACAGTGCGGCTATCCCTCTCTCACCTCTTCCTCCATACGATTCAGCAGCTTTGTTGTAGCGGTGCGGATTGTCCTCCGCTTCCTTTTCATCTGTTCCAATTGCTCCCCCATTTCCGCTGTTAGCCTTAGCTAGCTCGTTAGCTTCCAACTTCGAAGTTCAACAGTCCATGTTCCCGGGTTTCAGCACCAACATTATGGTTAGTTGGAGCTTCTCAATAATGAGGAGAACGGTTGTACCTTCAAACTCAACGTTTTATTTCTGTAATGCTGCGGTAATGTATAGGAGGTATGAAAAAGGTGGACCTGTCTTACAAATCTAGCAGTGCGCACACACACACAAAAACGTCAGCAACAACAAAAACCCACAATGTCACTTCCGGCTTTTTCTCTTCAACATAAAAGCATATGTCTAACTTAAACCGAGACTTTTCAGAATAAAATAAATCTGTGGGCAATACCGAAATATTAGCATTACTGCAGCTCTTATGTCGCCCTTTGTCAACATCACAACTGCAACTATTGTAAAAAGAATTCCAACTGCAACAATGTATTTTCATGCCCCTTTTACTTAAACATGAATTAACATATTTGTCTATTTATTCAAATAAACACTTCTCAACAACATCAATGATGCGCTGGACATCCAAGGCCTTCGTCCTTTGTTTGTTATTCTGGGCACCACCGCTGCTGTTCCGTAACTAGTTGTTGATGCGACGGAGGCAAGAGAAGCTGCGTTCGCACGTTGCACAGGTCACAGGCAGAGTCAGTGCAATGCAGATGAGTTTGTGTAAATCCACAAAAGCATCCTGCTGAGCAGCATTTAAGCAAGAACGTCCGCCATGTCATCCACAGTATGTCTTTTGCTTTTCTTTCTTTCCAGCAGACGCTTAACCTGGTGTAACTCTGCGGTGAGGTTCTCTTCTGTCACTCCATAGAACTGGGCCATGGGCTGCAGAGATGTCTTGTCTAGGAAAGACGCATGTTTGGGTCTGGGTGCTGAGACTCCGGTTAGCACACCTCCAGCCTCGGTTGAGAAATGTCTTTTCATTTCAGCCACAAATTTGTCGATCGCCGAGTAGAAACAATGTGTGCAAAACGCAACTGGGGGCATATCAGAGCGATGGGCGGCCCAACTAGCACCTTTTGACTTTTCCATCCGGTAACGTTCAGGCCGCTTTAATGCTAATGCTGATGCCCTCTCCAGGAAGCGTCAAAATGTCAACATATCTGCAGAGCTGGGGACAGCCCTGCCTGGCACCGCCCCCCCGGAGTCCCTGAGGGGCCAGAAGTCTGAACCGCCATTACAGGTAACCGAAATGGCAATGTCTGTCCTTCCTTCTTATTCTCCAAACCATCTTCTCACCCTTCAGTATGCAGACCCTTTGCTGGGAGCCTTTCTCCAGTTTTGGCGCAGAAGCCGTATCCCTGATAAGAGGGAACACCAGACCCTCTCCAAACCAGTACGGGAACTGGTACGATAGTGGAACTGGGTGGTTGAGAAGGAGGGGCTCCTGTATCGTCGCATTCTCTGTTCGGATGGTGGGGAAGAAATTTACCAGCTGTTGCTACCAGCTTCTCTGAGGAAGGAAGTCCTCCAGCAACTACACCAGGGCCACGGACATTAGGGAGTAGAGAGAACCACCAACCTAGCGAGACAGCGATGTTATTGGCCAGGTCTGTATAAGAATGTCAAGGATGGGTGTCAAAAGTGTGACCGGTGCACCCTGGCCAAACCAGTGCACCACCTATGGGTCATTTATTGGCTTCCCGACCAAACCAGATCTTAGCTATTGACTTTTCCCTGTTGGAACATTCTAGCGATGGGAGAGAACAAGTTCTAATTATGACAGACATCTTCTCCAAATTCGCACAGGCGGTACCTACCCGTGATCAAAGAGTTTCAACCGTGGCAGAGGCGCTGGTGTGGGAATGGTTTTACAGGTTTGGGGTGCCAGCCCGAATACATTCAGATCAAGGCCGGAACTTTGGAGGCCTGTCCAAAAGAATTGAATCAAGTGCAACTGGACTTGGTATATATCCGTGAAGACGTGGCCTGCTAATCCAGCAGCTTTGCAGTTTCTATGGCATACAGACGACACACACCACCCCGTACCCCCCCCCCAGGGGAATGGCCAGTGTGAAAGGTTCAATCGGACCCTGCATGGCCTGTTGCAGGCCCTTCCACCTGATAAGAAGCTGGATTGGCCCAATTATCTGCCTCATGTGACCTTCTCCTATAACACCACTGCCCATCAAACCACCGGTGAGTCGCCATATCTGATAATATTTGGTCAAGAACCCCAACTTCCCGTTGATTTTCTCCTTGGCAGAATCCAGGAACCAATGAAGCGTACAGTCAATGACTGGTTGCGGGAACATCAAATGCGCCTCCAGACTGCCTTCGATGGTGCTAGGGAGCGGATTCAAGCAGCAGCCCGCCTCAGGAAGGAGCGGAATGACCAACAAGTGTCTGGTGGCAGCCTGACGGAAGGCGAAGTGGTCTATCTGCGAGACAATAGTGCTCGAGGCAGAGTAAAGATCCAGGATACTTGGGGCCCCATGAAATACCAAGTCATTAAGACCCCCCGTGATGGTGGGACTGTGTACGCAATTGCACCCCTGGATGAGCCAGGAAGAATCAAGCATGTCCAGCGCACCCTGCTGCAACCAGTGCCCCTAACCACTCCCCCCTCCCTATGAGCCAGGCCCTGTGGAACCAGTGAGACCCCCCACCAGTGAAGGAGATGAGAAACAGAGTGGTGAGTGGTGGATTGTTCCTCAACCAGCGACAACAGTTACTCCTGATCCCTCTGCTTCTCCTTCTCAGCCACCCACACTGGTGGAGCCTATTGCTGTTGCTGCCCCACCGGTGAACATAGAGACTGACGACCCTATGGAAGGAACCAGTGTGGCCCCCCTTCACAGAAGCCAGCGAGAGACAGCAGGGAGGCACACAAACCCTTACCATCTTCCTACAACAGTGTGGAGGAGAGGTGTGGAGGCTGCGACCTCTCGGGTCCCTGGGTCTGGTAATATGATTTCTGCCATCTCTAGGCTATGGAACTAGTCCCCCTGACGCACTGTTTTAATCTTGTTATCGGCGGGACGCCGACAAAAAGTGGGGGGTAAATTGTGACGAGCAGATCTCTCGCCCCTTTTTCCGGGTCCAGCCACGCCTCACAATCACCCCGAATGACAACAAGTGAGGTTTAATCATCCTGGCGTCCCCTTAAATATAGCCGTGAGCAGCCAGTAGCAGGCTTGCCACATGTTGTCTTGACCCTGCAGTTCGAGGGATTTTAATATCCAGTTATGGTGTGCATCAGCCAAACGTAGTGGCAGTTTCCTCCCCTCCCGGTGTGTGGCGCTCTGAGGGTGGGGCCACTGGCCAACGAAGGGTTTCGGCTACACAACGTGCCACCCCCAGGAACGGAAAAAAGAACCATGTCGGCTAACAAGTGAACTCGCTACTGTACCTGCCAAGGAGGAGCTCGGGCTATCTTCGGTTTTTGTCCCCTTTGTTCTCCTAATTGGTGTATCATTTTGGTCTTTTTTTGTGATTTGTCCTGTTACTAAGTTGGTAGTGGAAATCTGTGAGTTAGCCTTGGGGATATCAGGTAACTCTTGTTTTATTTTTTATTTCTTTTATTTAATTAGCAGTACAGGTGGGCTGTTAGTGGCTTGCAGGTTGTGGGTCACATTGGTGGAGGGCCCCCCTCCCCTCCCCTCCCCTTTCTTTTCTTTGGGTTTATTTGCATACTTGGTTGCTGTGTTTTCCTAATTTTGCGCAGCTTGTGGTCTTTTCCGATTAATTTGTCTGCTTTTGTTTTACAGTTTGTGTGTGACCTAGCCCTCATCTCTCCTGGTGGTGGTGATCCCTCTCCCCCTCACTCATCTCCTCACTCATCCCCTCCTTCAGGTTTCCCTTGACACCCCCCCTCCTGTGCTGAAAATTATCTGAATCGAGTGGTATCTTTTAACTGATATTAAAATTGATTGTAATAAAGTAAGCCTATTTTAAAGCTCATGTCTCCTGCTCCTTTTTATTAAATATAAGAACGGGTATATCAAGGGCATCCCCTGGGTGGAATTCCAGGTTGGCCTTGCCCTATTTGCGGTCAGGGGCTTATAGTTGCCCCTGTCACATCAGCAACAGGTGTGCGCTCCACCACCACCCCCCACCCCGTCTCCTTTCCGGGGTGGGGGGTGTCCCACACTGTACTCCGGCTTTGACGCACAGGTCCGTTGCTCGTTCCCGGATCGCCCTCCACGACTCCTCTGTCCCTTTGTCTGACAGTGTCGCCATCACAGTGTCCGCTAAATCCACTGTTGTGGCAAGCTCAAGGCTGGGAAATTGCAGTTGTTCAGACATGAACTTTGTGATGCGCAACAGATCCTTGAAAAGCGTGAGAAGCAAGACAAACTGTTCATCAATAAGTCCACTCACGGTTCTGGCCTCAGTTCTCCTGCGTGCATTGGGCTGAGACATGACATCATCGAGTGTTGCTCTAACTGAAGGTAGTGATTTACGGATAGCCACCAACGCTAAGTACTGACAGGCCCAGCGTGTGTTGGATAGGCTCTTAAGTTCGACTGGCTGTGCAGTTTCCATTTCTCTCTGTTTCTTGATAAATATGTCATGAGCGACCGAGTTGGAGAAAAAGTTGTGCAACATTTGTACACTTTGAAAAAAAATCTGCTGCTGCCTCCACATTGTTGACCACATCAACCAACACTAGGTTTAGTCTGTGCGCATGGCAGTGGACGCACAATACACCTGGCACCCCCTGTTTAAATTTCTGCTGTACTCCGTTCTTGCACCCCGACGTGATGGCAGCCCAATCATAACACTGTCCCACACACGTTTTGGTCCGTGTTGCACTGGCCGAGGGTCTGTTTTATGCTTTTCAAAAGCGAGTCGGCATCCAGGCCATCGGCGTGCGTAAAGTGCAGGAATTCCTCACGCTCTTCTTCTCCTTTCAGATACCGCACAACAATGGAAACTTCTTCAGTTTTACTGATATCTTTGCTTTTGTCAACCAGTAGGGCGAAATGTTCAGCCTCCCTGATTTCATCACTTATTTCTCCCCTCACCACATCAGCCATTATTCAAAAAATCTCGTTTTGGATGTCTTTGTGCGTGTATTTGGCGTTTTTTTGTTTTTTTGGGGGGGGGGTTGTCAATCATTTTCTTTGCCACCGTCTGGTAAATTCGCCAATTAAGTTTAGCAGCTCCACAAAGTTCCCCTTATTTTCAGACCCCTCATCCTCCTGATGACCTCGCTGAGCAATGCCTTGACATGCAGTAGGGACTTCACAACAGCTCTCATGTACTCACGGTTTTCTTTCACGGTTCTTGAATGACCGGCGTCAATCATGTTTTCCAATCTCGAGCCATCTTTTTGCTGCCAGCTTAAACTCAGTCCACGCCTCCATGGCAAACCTGTGTGCCAAACTCCCATTGTGCTTTTTAAAAGCTGTCCTTACTGCTAGCGTTAAAAAATGGTATGGCTTAATCCCCCCCGAGCCAAGCATACAATGAGGCATCGGACATGGACTGCTCCCCCCTGAACTACCAAAACATTAGGAAAACTAAGCTAACCCCCCTTACCTCGAAAACTGGGCTGCCAGACCCACCCCCCCCCCAAAAAACCCAACTAAGCAAAGCAAAGTACTAACAAAAGAACAAAAGATAACAGCCTAAGACGTTACCTTAGTTCAAACTTAACACCAAATAGGGGTGCAAAAGTGACTGTTGCTGGTGCAAAGAGAAAAGAAAGACAAACAAAAATTACTGCTGGCCTCCTAAACACTTAAAGTGAGCAGTCAGGCCCATCTTGGAATATGAGGAAGAGGAAATGAGAGCAGTGACACAGAAGCACCACTGGAAGGTACAGGTGATCTACTACACCAGTAAATCTCCTTAAACCAGTGTTCCCTCCTTGAATGACAATTTACCATAAAGAAAGCTATCGAGTCATTTTTAACCGTCTGACAAATAAAAATCTACCTTAGAAAGGTGCAGGTTTTCTCCAGCCTAAACTGACGGAGAGCCACGGTCGACTTCCATCATCTGTGTCAGAGTCTGTGTTACGAGAGACTAATTTTAGAGACTTCACTTGTCAGCAGACACAGAGAGGAAATCATCTGTTGTTGATCATGGCACATCAACTACTAATGAATGATCACATGAAACAGACAAGGCACGCCAACTTTAAACATTAGTTTAGTGACGTTTTGGAATCCAATTAAAATCATTACATTGGCTCCAAAAGCGCCAAAATAAATGTTTATTTTAATTTAAATTCTGTCTCCATACAAAAATATATTTGTTGTGGACACACACGACCCACCTTGCGTCTTCCTGTGATGTACTTGTGGGTCACAGGCCACAGTTTGAAAACCACTGGTGTAGAGAATGGGGGAGTGAATCGCCCATCTGAACACACCGAAACTGTCCCCATCAACATAAGATGTGAGTGACTACAATGTATGTCCTGGCATGTCGTCTACTCTCACTACAATCCCAACAGCAACATGGCTGTTGGGCCTCCTGAGGAAGGTATTGGAGAATGTATGTAAATGTGTGTATTCTTCTACTACTACTACTATTACTACTACTACTACTACTACTACTACTTTCAGCTGTTTCCGTTAGGGGGTCATCCGTTTCCATCTCTTCCTGTCCTCTACCTCTTCCTCTGTCACACCAGCCACCTGCATGTCCTCTCTCACTATATCCATAAACCTCCTCCTTGGCCTTCCTCTTTTCCTCTTCCCTGGCAGCTCCATATTCAGGATCCTTCTCCCGATATACCCAGCATGTCTCCTCCACATGTCCAAGCCATCTCAAGCTTGCCTCTCTTGCTTTGTCTCCAAACCGTCCAACCTGAGCTGTCCTTCTAATATAATCTTTCCTAATCCTGTCCTTCTTCATCACTCCCAATGAAAATCTTAGCATCTTCATCACTGCCACCTCCAGCTCCTCCTCCTGTTTTTTCGTCAGCGCCACTGTCTCCAAACCATATAACATAGCTGGTCTCACAACCATCCTGTAAACCTTCCCTTTAACTCTTGCTGGTACCCTTCTGTCGCAAATCACTCCTGACAATCTTCTCCACCCACTCCACCCTAACTGCACTCTCTTCTTCACCTCTCTCCTGCGCCCCCCGTTACCCTAAGTATTTAAACTCATATGCCTTCGTCACCTCTACTCCTTGCATCCTCACCATTCCACTGTCCCCCCTCTCATTCACGCATATGTATTGAGTCTTGCTCCTTCTGACTTTCATTCCTCTTCTCTCCAGTGCACATCCCCACCTCTCCAGCCTCTCCTCCACCTGCAACCTACTCTCACTACAGATCAAAATGTCTTCCGCAAACATCATAGTCCACGGAGACTCCTGTCTTCTGCCTGATCTCGTCCGTCAACCTGTCCATCACCATTGCAAACAAGAAAGGGCTCAGAGCCGATCCTTGGTGTAATCCCACCTCCACCTTGCATCCATCTGACATCCCAACCGCACAACTCACCACTGTCTCACTTCCCTCAGCCATATCCTGCACCACTCCTACATACGCATCTGTAACTCCCGACTTCCTCATACAATACCACACCTCCCCTCTCGGTACCCTGTCACATGCTTTCTCTAAAGCCACAAAGACACGGTTTAACTCCTTCTGGCCTTCTCTATGCCTCTCCATCAACAATCTCAAAGCAAACATCGCATCTGTGGTGCTCTTTCGTGGCAGGAAACCATGCTGCTGCTCGCTAATAGTCACCTCTCCTTTTGAAATAACCCCGCTTCGACTGCTTCGGTATTTAAAAACGGGTTAGCAGCTATGTTGCATTTAGAAATCCCCAGATGATCGGTAGGCGGAGAGCTCCGATGGTCTGGTATCGCGAGACTGGCTTTTTGGTAACTGTTCCCACATTTCTGGTACCACCTTGTCGAGGTTCCGAAAACAAACAACAACAAAAAAAAACTGGCGCGGGTGCCAAAATCAATGCAGACCTCTGATTGGTCAGAGAAACGCGTCACTGCGTCATCAATGCGCGCATGTGATATCGGGGTTTTGAAATTGAAAAAAAAAACGGAGAGCCGAAAATCCAGCTACGCTTGGGGGGCACTGTTAGGGTAATGGAGAACGACACAGAAGCGAGTCGAGTCGAATCTTACTGCTGGCGTTAACAATGGTATGGTTTAACCGCCCCCCCCCCGGGCCAAGCACACGATGGGCCATCGGATATGGACTGCTGCCCCCTGAACTACCAAAACATTAGTAAAACTAAGCTAACCCCCCTTACCCCAAAAAACTGGACTGCCAAACCCCCCCCCCCCAAAAAAAAACTAAGCAAAGCAAAGTACTAAACAGCTTAAGAAGTTACCTTAGCTCAAACTTAACACCAAATAGGGGTGCAAAAGTGTCTGTAGCTGGAGCAAAGAGAAAAGAAAGACAACAAAAAAATTTTTTTACTGCTGGCCTCCTAAACAAAGTGAGCAGTCAGGCCCGTCTGGGAACATGAAGAGGAAATAAGAGCAGGGACACAGAAGCACCGCTAGAGGGCGGATGTGATCTACTGCACCAGTAAATCTCTATAAACCAGTGTTCCCTGCTTGAATGACAATTTACCATGGTGAAAGTTATCATGTGTAACTTTTAACTGTCTGACAAAACAAAACAAAACTGAGAAAGGTGCAGCCTTTCTCCAGCCTAAGCTGACGGAGAGCCATGGTTGGCTTCCATCATCTGTGTCAGAGTCTCAGTGTTATTTCTACATTGATGGACGAGAGACTAATTTTAGAGACTTCACTTCTCAGCAGACACAGAGAGGAAATGATCTGCTGTTGATGGCACATCAACGTTTACCTGCTGAGATTACCGGGCAGCGTTATTATGGTGTGGAGCAGGGGGTCCCAAACGTTTAATGCCATGGCCCACCAAATATTTTGCGCAGTGAAATAAGCAATAAATTCTCATTACCTGTCAAAAAGCAAGATGAATAACAGTCCTCTAACTTGTTCATCAGTGCAGTATTCCCTTTTCAGTTATGGCCTACTAGTGAATGACCAAATGAAACAGACAAGGCATGTCAACTTTAAACATTAGTTTAGTGACGTTTTGGAATCCAATTAAAATCATTACATTGATTGCATTGGCTCCAAAAGCACAACAACAAATGTTAATTTTAATTCTGGCTCCATACAAAAATGTGTTTGTTGCGGACACCCACGACCCACCTTGCTCCTTCCTGCAACCCACTTGTGGGTCACAGGCCACAGTTTGAAAACCACCGGTGTCGAGAATGGGAGGAGTGAATCGCCCATCTGAACACATCGAAACTGTGTCCATCAACATAAAATTGCCTCCATCAACACAAGACGTGACTACAATGTATGTCGTCGGCTCTCGCTAAAATCCCAACAGCAACACGGCTGTTGGGCCTCCTCCTGAGACAATCACACAACGGTTTTAAGAAGACAGAGGAAGGTATTGGGAACGTAAGTAAATGTGTGTATTGCATATCCAAAATGATCTTATCAAGATTAATTGGCAGGTGTCATCTCTTGTGCGACTTGACTTCATTCTCTGGCTGTTGTCTTTCAAGGTTTTGGCGACATGCTGTTTTTATTTTGTCCCACATCTTAATCTGACCTCATATGATCCACAGAGGTGAATGATGAAATGTTATTTAGGGGTTCAAGGACCGACCATACGGTAGGGTTCTTTGTCTTCTGCCATAAAAGTTTTCGGGATCTTAAAAACAGAAACAGCAAACACACTTGGAAGGTAATTTCTGCCACAGGTTGTGCAGTTCTGTGCCAAGTTGATCTATGGCTGTATAACAATGCCCATCCATCCATTATCCAAGCCGCTTATCCCAATTGGGGTCGCGGGACGCTGGAGCCTATCGCAGCAGCCATTAGACCGACAGGCGAGGAGACACCCTGGACAGGCCGCCATGCCATCACAGGGCCCACACACACACAAATTCATACCTAGGGACAATTTAGTGCGGCCGATTCACCTGACCGACATGTCTTTGGACTGCGGGAGGAAACCGGAGCACCTGGAGGAAACCCACGCAGACACGGGAAGAACATGCAAACTCCACTGAGAGGATGACCCGGGACGACCTCCAAGGTCGTCCAACTTTAACATTTTAACAAATGTGAATTCATTTGCATATCATGCCACAATTTAAGGCTCTTGAAGGCTAAGGAGCTTTTATCTATATCAATGTTTTATTTTCAAAAGCTTCGCCACCATCTGACAACTCGGGCTTAAAAAGAGTTGAAAAATGAGTAATGCCAAAGGTCTTGTGTATTGGATCACATGGACTGTGTTAATAAAAAGGACTACCTCTGTTCTGATATGCAAAACTTTACATCCAACTACATGATCACTAAGATCATCATACAAGTTATCTTGGATAAAAAAAAACAAAAAAACAAATTTTCACTGAACTATGAGGTTATATCGAAAGCTAATATTTTGGCAAATTAGGCCAATTTAATTGTAAAGTTTTATGACTTCTTTTTTTATGTAAAATCCACTACAGTTGCAAAACCTTGTATTGTGCATGAATACCACCATAGTGTAGGCTCATAATAATAGCATTATGGTAAACAAACAATCACTTTGGTTTCTCCTCTTTGGACAAATCCTGTATCCTGGTTGGACCTTGATCACTGAAGCATGTAGCTCGGTCTCAACATATTCAGTTACAACATTCTTCAGATTATGCAGAAAGCATCTAAGATCCAGTGAAAAGGTGTTAATGCTCACAGGAAGGTCCTACAGTAAACAGCTTTTGTGAATTTGAATTCAGTGACAGAAATTTTTCACAACACATTATCATTTAATATCAAGATTTGAGATTTGAATGTTTTGAAATGTGCTTACGGCCTTGTTTACACATCTGTTGTTTAGCTTAGCACCCATGACATTTAAAGACGGTGGGTTTCCTCTTGTCTGAAAGAAATTACAAATATATTTGGACTCAAGTCGGTGACTATATTGGAATAGATCAGTTAACGTGACTGTGAAGTGCTTCTAAATCAAATTTGTATTCTCAAATTTCAGTGATATAGTAGATGGAGCAAATAATGATCGATGATTAATGAAGGGTTGACATCATCTGCTGACATCATGTTAATATTCATAAAATACTCTTACCTGTCTTCCATGCAAAGTTTTTCAACTTAAAAAAAAATCTAACTTAATGTTTGATTTTTTTCATTCATGGTTAAGGTAAGCAAATTCAAAACAACAAACTCCTTTTCACTTTTGTTGTCTATTCACAACATTGTTTTGTAATATTAACATTACTAGTAACGTTTAAAGGGGTAGGTCCTTAATCTAGAGCATATCTCTGGATTGTTCTCGTACCACGTCCACATAGACAGATTTATACATCTTCAAAACATCCAGAGCCGAAGGGCGAAGCAGAGGATCTCTCCTTTTACACTGCTTGTGGATCTGAAAAAGGTGAAAGTGGACCACATCGCTCCCAGGCACCCTTCCCATCAGATAATGTGTCACATCTGGGATCTTCCAGATATCTGTCTTCTCATCATACCCAGGCATCAGCTCATCTGAAAACGCCAGGCCGTTGAAGCTGAATGGCCAGAGCTGCTCCGGTGCAATGAATTCCCCTGTGAGCTCCCTGTGGCCACACTTAGCCATCAGGCCTTTTGATATGTCCACCTCAGGCAGGGCGTCCAGATCGTTAACCACTAGGTGAAAGTCACTGGTCAGCAGGAACTGGGACAGGGTCTTCTCCAGGCTGTTGGAGTCACACATGACACGACGACCTGTGGGGCTATTGTGGAGGTAGTGGAGGGCAGAGACATACTCCACCGCTAGCCTCAGGCGCAGCTGCAAGGTGTTCTGGTGTTGGTGTCGCTCTTGCCCCAGCACACTGTCCAGGTTCAGCAAGGAGCCTAGCGGGTGGTATTCAGTGACAAAGCTGTGCTCCTCAGGGCAAGACCCAACTAGCTGCACCACCTGGGCCCCCTGCAAAGCCTGCAACATTGACAGTCCATGAAGGAAGTCCTCAAGGTACTCTGGAGAAGACAACTTTGAGAGGGCGACCTTCTGACCCCTCCACTCGGACAGGTACACCTAGAAAATGGCAAACATCTCAGCTCAGCTCAGCTTTTAAACAATATTGAGGAATCTGTCAATGCAACACAGGGCCGCTGCCATTTGTGAATCACTTCGGTATGAAGGTGTACCTGCTTCACTGCTCCCTGGCCAACAAGCTTCAACTTGCGCACCTCCGCGCTGATCTGCGGACATTGCAGCAAGGGCGAGCAGTGTTTCATGGCAGCTAGTTTGAAGTGTTTGGGTGGACAGCCCACATGGGAAGACATGGGGTGCACGTCCTTCTGATACACAGAATCCAGATACAGGTAGATCAAAACATTGGCGAAGAGCAGGGCACAGAGGCACACCACCACCACTGGAACACTACAGCCAGTGGAGGCGTTGCTCCAGCTGCCCTGGCGCATAACGGTCTGCATCTGCATCGAGAGTGGCGTAAAAGAAATAGGTTTAGTGGTACAGATTCTTTTGTGGTGAACAAAAAAAAACCAACAACTTCCAAATTTGACTGCAGTACAACTTTACCTGAGCTCATTTAACCACTTAAACCATAAGCAACGCGATAGCACAGGCGCATACACACTCCGGGAAGCCGAACCGCGGTAGCGGCCGTGACGGCTTGTCACTAGGTAACAAGTTGAGTGAAGTTACAAACGGTAACACGACGGACAAGTTTACACGACAACAAGCCGTTTACGACATGATTTCACGTGGATGTAGAGTTCGGCACGTCTACGGACGACCCGTCCAACGTAAACGATGGCGACAAAAACCACGGCATTGCTGCACGACGCTGTTCACATCTCCCAGTTCTCGCTCCGTGCTACAAACACTTCCGGGTGGGATTCGACTTTCACATTAAAGGCCCCGCCCTCTCCATTTCCCACTTCCGTAACGCACATTATGTCTTGTAGTCCTGTCAATCCATTCATCATTCAGTCTGAAACGTTGGCACCCCTTTACAGTAAGACTGCCCTTATAAAGGGCTTGTGAATGGTTTATAATAAGTTTATTAATTGGGTTGCAAACACTTTATAAATAATTAATAAGCTGTTATAACACATTAGATAAAGAGGGCAACGGTGACTTGCTTGCCAAATAGTGAGACTACATAACATCTGACGAAGGTGACAGTTTAACGCGCAGACTGATAAAGGGGGGAGATAAAGTAAGCTAAGCAACTAGCGAGGGCTGAGATTTAGCAAATAGATAAATAAAAAGTGCAGCAGTAACTTGGTCTTGCCAAATAGTGAGCCCGCATCCATGTATGAAAACTGTGGTATACCTTGTTTGTAATTGTCTATTAATGAGTTATAAAGCATTTACAACCTAATTTATAACCTAATTATAAACATTTATAAATCCTTGACAAGGGTAGTCTTATTGTAAAGTGGTACCAGGATTTTTATTGAAAAATAAGACTTATAGCTCAAAATGTATCGTGTGTGCGATTGTATGGACTATACCAAGACCACCCATCCATCCATCCTTCTCCGCAAACACAGTGATATACTCACGTGATATTGTGTAAATAGTTATACTGACACCCTCCACCCTCGTCCCTGTGACTCCTGTTAAACCAGAGTTCAGTGATAAAAGTGTGATAAGTGATTGACATTTTTATCATAGTGCTATCACTGAATATTCAAATTTGTGCATTTTCAATGTTTTGAAATGTGCTTGTGTACTCATGACAGTTTGGTCTCTGTCCATGTAACTGACGTAAATTAAGGCTCCAGTGACAAATTAACCAGAAGAAGCTATGTGTACCTGCTATGTGTACCTGTATATATTGTAGCGAATTCGGGGGACAACGCAACCACAGGAACTGCCGCGGCCGGGAAGCGAACCCGTATCGCCCGCACCGCAGGAGACATCGCTAACCGCTCGACTAAAGGATCAGCTACAGCCTAATAATATGCTGTATTTTGAATGTTTTTTCTGCAAAATAAGAGGGGAAAAGAGAGAGAAGAGAGGAGAGAGAGAGAGAGAGAGAGAGAGAGAGAGAGAGAGAGAGAGAGAGAGAGAGAGAGAGAGGGTCGCCACAGCGGATCATCCGTTTCCATTTCTTCCTGTCAATCAATTAATCAATCAATCAATCAAGAGTAGTAGTATTAGTCCCCAACCCAACCCCCCCCCACACACACACAAATCTTGACAAAATTGGAAGAAATTACACGAAGGGAAACTTGATGGAAAATGTGTCTTCGTTTATTCATCGACTTTGACAAAATCTGTATACATGAGCATGTGGGCCGACATGAAGTTATGGCTTGTTATGCTCTGGCTACAATATTTGTTAAACATATTCTTTAGTCTTCGGCATGCAACGATTGTTTGTTTCAAATGCTTCCTATTGACAAAAAAAAAAGATTGAAGAAAATGGGCGGTCGACAGAACGGAACAAAGTTAGCAACCCCTTTCCTCTCGCTGAAACTTCATGTGATCCCAATTGTTGTTTAGAAGAATCTGGCTAATAACAAAGACACATTTCACAGCATCAGCTTATTTGTTTGGAGCAGTTTGCTGCTAATAATATAGGTCCTTCCTTTACCAAACGTGCAATAGACACTACGATTTTTGCATTGCCTCGCTCAAAACGCACAATCAAATTTATTTCATGTGTTAACTGAGGACGTGACAAAGACTTTTGCGGTACTGCTTTCAATTTGTCCTTCATGTTCATAGCTCCTATTGAAATTCGCCTCATCTAGTCTCCACATACATTCAACAAAAATAGCTGTTACATGGCAACACCACGATCTGAAATACTTTGTGTTTCATTTAGAGCCCTCTCATAGTCTAGTTAGTGCCCGTTTGCATAGGAGTCTGCTGCTTTTTTCTTTAAATGTGCGTTCATGGATGTGAGTCGTAGTGACTAGGAAAGAGAGTGCCACTCGGTGCAGAGCGATGAGAAAATTCACTTCTGGCTGGCTGTTTGCTGGCGTGCCGTCGTCAGGTCTCGTTGGCGCTGAGGTTTGGACGTCCTAGGCGACGTGATGAGAGCTGTGGTCACCTACTGATGAGAGAGACTAGCAGGGGAAACAGCGCCGCGGTAACCGGACCGGACAGGCCTGTCGCCGAGCCACACTCCATGGCGTTTTCCTTTAGCAGAGATACAATAAGGGGGGATAAACTGAGCTTGATTTTCATATACTTGTCATTGGTATGGGGTCGTACATGGACTCGATATCACAGCTAAGTACGCCCTTGCATTTCAGTGCAGGGAACATATTGCTTGCTGCTAGCCATGGTAAAGGTGGATTTTTTTTTGGCAGTGCACTTCACCACTAAAATCCAGCTAAACTACCCTATAGACAGTCACAAAGAGAAGACACTCACCTCAGGGTGGAATGGATGGCATGACTCAGGCTTCTTCCTGTCTTTCTGAAACTTCAGTCTGTCACATTTCAGAGACTCGTTGTGTTCAAAGGGGTTAAGGCCATATAAAATAGAAACTAGAGACTATGCAGTGAAAACCACTGGCCGCCAGCTTTCAACGAGGCACATTTTTGCCTGTTGCAAAACTGAAAAGCGGGGGCGTCCAGGTGGCGTGGCGGTCTTTTCCGTTGCCTACCAACACAGGGATCACCAGTTCGAATCCCTGTGGTACCACCAGTTTGGTCGAGCGCCCCTACAGACACAATTGGCTGTGTCTGCTGGGTGAGAAGCCGGATGTAGGTATGTGCCCTGGTTGCTGCACTAGCGCCTCCTCTGGTTGGTCGGGGCGCCTGTTCAGGGGGGAGGGGGAACTGGAGGGAATAGCGTGATCCTCCCATGTGCTACGTCCCTCTGGCGAAACTCCTCACTGTCAGGTGAAAAGAAGCGGCTGGTGACTCCACATGTATCGGAGGAGACATGTGGTAGTCTGCAGCCCTCCCTGGATCAGCAGAGGGGGTGGAGCAGCGACCGGCACGGCTCAAAAAATGGGATAATTGGCCAAGTACAGTTGGGGAGAAAAGGGGGGGGAAATAAAAAAAAAAAACTGAAAAGCTCACATTAGCATTGAGAATAGTATTTTTCTCTTTTCACTGATTTAACCTTGGTCAAAATGTCCATCCATCCATCCATCTATTATCCAAGCTGCTTATCCCAATCAGGGTCACGGGCTGCTGGAGCCTATCCCAGCAGTCACTGGGCGGCAGACGGGCAGACACCCTGGACAGGCCGCCAGTCCATCACAGGGCTGACACATTCACATCCAGGGACAATTTAGTATGGTCAATTCACCTGACCTACATGTCTTTGGACTGTGGGAGGAAACCGGAGCGCCCGGACGAAACCCACGCCGACACGGGGAGAACATGCAAACTCCACACAGAGGATGACCTGGGATGACCCCCAAGGTTGGACAACCCCGGGCTTCGAACCCAGGACCTTCTTGCTGTTAGGCGACCGCGCTAACCACTTCGCCACCGTGCCGCCACCCTCGGTCAAAAGGTGTCCAATTTAAAACCATCTAAAAAAAAAAAAAAAAGGAAAGCCAACATCACCTGACATGCACGCTTTTCAAATACAAACTTCCACACTCAGCGTCAATCTTTGCTTAATCTGTCGAGGGAGGATATACATGATCTCAATAGGATCCATGGAGACTGGAGGAGAAGAACTGCAGTCACACTTGTTGTCCACAACCACCATGAAGAGGTTACTGCTGGGAATCTGCTGTATGACAAATGACCTGTAGCATCCGGGAGAGAGAGGGAGAGAGAGAGAGAGAGAGAGAGAGAGAGAGAGAGAGAGAGAGAGAGAGAGAGAGAGAGAGAGAGAGAGAGAGAGAGAGAGAGAGAGAGAGAGAGAGAGAGAGAGAGAGAGAGAGAGAGAGAGAGAGAGAGAGAGAGAGAGAGAGAGAGAGAGAGAGAGAGAGAGAGAGAGCGCATTTATAAAGATAAGTGCATGAGTGTTAATATAAAAAAAAGTCTATTGAGGTGAACATGGTAGTAAAAGGGGTTCAGTGTTGAGCCCTACAGTGTGACCTTAAGAAGTACCTTATGCAGCCCTCACAGTCAATGCTGCCTGTTGTCTCCTTGATGGTGCGCTCAGAAAAGAAGGCTGGGTACTCTGTGTCACACGGGACCATCATGGTTTTACCGCGAGACCTCTGGGCTACACAATGCAACCGAGAGAAAAGGTTAGCCGAATCCACAGAAGACACAACTTCCCACCCCTGAACGCACTTGTCCTGCCATTTATATACCGCACAAATACAGACATGAACACCGAAAGCCACATCCTGGCCTAACCTGGGCCACGGTTACCTTTGACAGACACATCGACGTTCCACCAGCTGTACAGGTTAAACTCCAGCAGAAAACTGCAGACAACAACACACAACACCAGCTCAATACCGTTTGTGTTGATTCAACTCATGTGTATCAATGCTGAATAAGTCAAATTAAACCTTGGGAACATATTTGTTACTCTTACATGACAAGTTCAGTCAAGAGCCATTTTACGACAGAGAAGGGCTGAAAGAGAAGATGGAAAGAAACATGCTGGGTTAGGGACTGTGTGTAATGTGGCAAAGACGTTTCAGGTTGTTTTATGTTGGTTTATATTAGTTTTATATTTTATGTGGCCTGTTTTTTTTTTTATATATATATAGATTCCCCCCTCCCCTTTTTCTCCCCAATTGAACTCGGCCAATTACCCCGCTCTTCTGAGCCGTCCTGATCTCTGCTCCACCCCACTCTGCCGATCCGGGGAGGGCGGCAGACTACCACATGCCTCCTCCGATACATGTGGAGTCGCCAGCCGCTTCTATTCACCTGACAGTGAGGAGTTTCCACCAGGGGGACATAGCGCGTGGGAGGATCACGCTATTCCCCCCAGTTCACCCTCCCCCCTGAACAGGTGCCCCGTCTGACCAGAGGAGGCGTTAGTACAGCGACCAGGACACATACCCGCATCCGGCTTCCCACCCGCAGACACGGCCAATTGTGTCTGTAGGGACGCCCGACCAAGCCGGAGGTAACACGGGGATTCGAACCGGCGATCCCCATGTTGGTAGGCAATGGAATAGACCGCCATGCCACCCAGACACCTCTGGCCTGTTTTTTTGGGGGGGCGGGGGGCTGCTCTAACCGAACACTCTTCTAGTGGGCAAACAAAACTGCTACAGACCGTAAACCCTCAGATAGGTTCTTAAGTCGGCTTTTTTAAAGCCTTGGTCAAACTCCGACACTGAGGTGTTACTATGAATGTACCAGAACACTTTCTTTGCTCAGATACAACTTTTTAAAGTTTTACAAAAACAGATATTTACATCAGATAAAATGCGGGCGCTGTCGCTGCTCCCGGCGTACTCTTTGCAGAGAGCCTGGTAGTCATACAGAGTGATCCTACAGACACGGAGAAGCAGAGACAGTCACAGGTGAGCATCCATGAAAGGCCTCGAAAAGGCAGAAAGCATTTGAAGGCCTGGGTTACTGTCGACCTGAGCAACCTGGTTAACTGTTATATAAGTACATGTGATGAATTAGGTGAAATCAACACTGGAAAAGAGGGTGAGGGGCAGTTCAGATTCACTTTTGAAGGGGGATGAAGAAAATCATAAGCCACAACCTTTTGAAGGACCCCATCTGGAGCAGTTTGTTCATCATAGCACCTTCTACTTCTCCGAAGAAGAGCCCTGTCTAAAAAAGTAAAGGAAATGTCAACACACACACACACACACACACACACACACACACACACACACACACACACACACACACAAACAAAGCTAGGTGTGAACACATGTATGTGCACCGTACCTGAGCGTTTTCCTCTGTGACTAGAATGAAGCCATTGTTGTCGATGAGGTAGCAGTTGATAGCCTGTCAGATTGGTGAATACACACAATAGGTTTGCAAACAACAATGTAAGTCTATAAAGTGTCATAAGCAAAATTAGAGAGATGGTTCTTACCTCACTGTCACAGCTAATACTACACTTCCCATCCAGGGCAGTGCACTAAAGAGAGAAGATGAACGGGCAAATTAGAAATAATTTCATTAAATGAGGAGTGGGACTTTAGCTATAGCAAAGCTCACACAGTGTGACATCATAGTTTGTTACCTGTCTGCAGGCGGTCCAGAACTTCCTCTGGAAGAACTCCAGCTTCATCTGGATTCCCACAGCTGAAAGAGGGATGTACAGTATCCAAACATATTTCTCAACATGTTCATCATTTAATTTGGGATTTGTCAGTCAAATTTAGATAAATTGAGAATGACCCTTTCAGAGACACTGACCTGCAACAATGGGAGATTTCCTGTCATCGAGGAGCTGAATTGCTGTGCTGGCCAAGACCACGCTCTTGTTTTCTGAGGCTGCAGGGGAATCACAGAGAAAGATGGCCACAACTGACGTCAGTTTGTGGAGATGCATGCGCTTGTGTGAACGTGACGAGCTCTCCTCAGTAGGTGGCGACGTTAACCCAAAAACTGGTAAAAGCTCACTAAGACCAAACTGCTGACTCCAGACAGTAACTTTTGCTACAACCAGACAACTCTGCAAAAACTTAGAAAAGGTGCATGACAGATTTTGTGTTACCAATGGTTGTGTAGATCCATGAGGGAGTGTGGCAGACCAGAAAACAGCAATAGATAGAGGAGGCTTTAAAGCTGTAATCCGTGGCTTTTCTTGTTATTTTATCCATTTTAAATGTGGTTGCAAATTGGCAGGTCTGCTGGTCAGACATCAATATTACAGCGGGACAATGTTCCACTGTAGTTGGATGCAGGGGGCAGAGAGAAATAGACCTGTCGTTTCATTCCATGCACCTGTGCACATGAAATGAAACCAAATGTCGTTTACCCCAGCTCACAGCAGTGCAACACAAAGACAAAAACACATCCAAACTACAGGAACACATATATCAAAGCTACAAAAAATAAATAATTCACTGTCCAAGAGAGAACGCCAGGATCTGTCGGAACTGCCGGTCTGCATGGGCTAGCAGTTAACTTAACCTGCCTCGCTTCCACGTCCTGTCAGACCGCCCTCGGTGTTTCCTCCTCGGGCGCAGTTCCAGGAAGGGCTGTGGTCCCTGGGCCCACAGGACGCAGCAGACCAAGCTCTCCTAGTCAATCCAGCGCCAGCTCTCCCAGCCATCAAACAAAAACAAACCGCAGACGTGGACAAAGACACTGCATGGCCGGTACTGGGTGAGGCCGCCGCAAACGTGAATTCATGGAGCCATCTTCCCTCAGCGGAAGCGGTTAAGTTGATAAGATGTAGCAGCCATTGAGGCTCATATGATGTAAATAGTTCCCACCCTTGTAAAATTAACATCCTCAGACCAAAGTTAATGCAGGCAGTCAGTCTAATGTATTACAAACTTCATGAACAGTAATATTGATTGTTTGTCCAACAGGAGCATGGCAGTGTCACATTTCAATCTTTTTTTCCGCTGGAGTTGTTTCCAACATACAAGTTTGCCACTTCATCAGTGTTCATCCCACCTGGTTTTCAACAGAGACTGGAGAGTATCTCCAACCACGGTAAAGATAATGGTTAGTATTTGCATCAGAAGGGTGTTCCGCAAACTGAACAAAAAGAAAGCAGCATGCCCAGACCATCTGACCCCAGTTTCACTTAGCCCCTGTGCAGACCAGTTGGCCCCATTATTTACTTACATCTATAACATCTCACTCTGTAAGCAAAGGGTCCCTGCCTGTTTCAAAAACCCACTATCATTCCCATCCTCAAATCAGCTAAGATCAATTCAATTCAATAATTCAATAATGCTTTATTAGCATTACTGCATACATTACAATGTTGACAAAGCAGGTGACAGTGAAATAGGTTAATAGAGTATTAAACAATTTTTTTTTATAAATGGAAAAAGGAATAGGTAGAACTGGTAGAAATATAGAATAGTATCTGAACAGTAATTGACAGTAATTGGAACAGTAATTGACAGTGTTTTGGTCACTCACTGACCCTTACGCTATGGCATTCTGACACATATTGTGCTGCAAGGTGTGCCCTTTGGCCTTCTCCTAAAATAAGTGGCTATTGCTCTTTCTCATCCAGGGGTAGAAAATTTGGTTTTCAAATTTCTCCTGGTATTTTTCTCTTACGTTTTGGAATTTCTCACAATTTAGGAGGAGGCGCATCTCTGTCTCGACCTCACCTGCCGTACAGTGACCACATATTCTTTGCTCTTTTGGTAGCCAAGATTTTTTGTGTCTGCCCTTTTCAAGGGATAGACTGTGGTCACTGAGCCTGTACTTGGTAAGGATCTGTCTCTGCTTACTGTCTCTGACAGTGGAGAGACAGTCAGCCAATTCGTATTCTTTTTAGTGCCCGATAACAAGATCTCTAGCATCAATAACTACAGGCCAGTGGCCCTGACATCAGTGACCATGAAAGCCTTTGAAAGACTAGTTCTGGCTTACATCAAATCATGCGCATCTTCCTTGATGTAGCCACTACAGTTTGCATATCTTCCAAACTGCTCCACAGATGACGCAGTCAATCTGGCACTCAGGGGCGGAGCGTGGGTCTCAGCACAAAGGGGGCGGAGCTGTCAAGTGTAAAAATGCTTACTCACTCCCCCTTCTGGCAGTGTGACGCAGTTATACCTCACAACCAATCACAGCTGGATCACAGCTCCGATGCATTCATTAATAGTCATAAAAAAGGCTATAGCCTTTATAGGGGCCGTTAATATCTATGTATAGGGGCCCCGTACTGCACTGTATTTTTTATCATTAGCCGACTTTACGAGTGTGTCACTGAATGCGTCACAGTCCTGAGACCCGGTGCGTTCGTTCGCTCGTAAACTCGGCAACAGAGCTCCAAACGGGGCCCCCCGACCTTGTGGGCCCTGGGGCGACCGCCCCCATGCCCCCACTCTGGCTCCGCCACAGCTGGCACTGCACTACACCCTCCAACACCTAGAATCTAACCACACTTATGCACGACTGCTGTTAATTGATTTTAGTTCAGGATTTAATACCATCAACCCCTTCAAACAGTTCAAGAAACTCCAGGACATTGACATCAACCCTTCTATGTGCCTTTGGATTTTGGACTTTCTGAGGAACAGGTGTTAGGTTGTCAAAATCTCAATCTAACATCTCACCCCCTCACCCTCAGTACAGGGGCACCACAGGGATGTGTTCTGTCACCACTACTCTTCTTCCTCTTCACCAATGACTTCTTAGCTACTGACAACTCTGTCTAGATACTGAAGTGCACTTATGACACCACCATTGTTGGGGGATTTCCAGGGATAATAAAATCCCCTATTGTCAGGAGGTAGCGATCACATGGTGTGAGGACAACGACCTGATCCTAGACACAACCAAAACCCAAGAAATAGTCATAGACTTAAGACGGAACAAGACAATAAAGACACCCATTCAAATCAACAAGTAGCCAATAATCATAACCAATTCCTTTAAATTCCTTGGCATTCACATCAGCAATAACTTGAAATGGGAAATTAACTCCAACCACTTCATCAAGAAAGCCCAACAAAGACTATACTTTCTCAGACAACTAAAAAAAATTCAGAGTCAAACAGCGTTTACTGGTACAGATTTACACTGCCATCATTCAAAGCATCCTAATCCTGTCAATAATGGTCTGGTATGGAAGCACACCCAAACATACAATAAAGAAAATGAAAAGGGTCTTCAACAAAGCATCAAGAATTACTGGCTGCAGCCTCTCTTCACTGGAGTTCATATGTACCCAGTGCACCATTAAGCACGCAATCAAAATAGTCAAGGACCCCCTCCACCCAGCTCACCCCCTTTTCCAGTTACTGTCCTCTGGGATCCTTGGGTGGAAGGACAGAACAGCTTAACAGAGGCTTCTTTCCCCACACGATTCAGAAACCGGATTTTATCCACACACACTCCCCCACACACACACCTCAAGGATGTGGACTTCTGGCACTTTGTCCTTTGTCTGGTGACTTTTAATGTATATATGTGACTTTGCACTGTTTAGTGATTTCCTGTCTGTCTTTTTTGCACTTCCACTGTTGTGTGTAGTGAATTGTAATGAGCTCTTTAATACCTGTACTGAAAACCAATTCCACCAGCCTAGCTGTGTAGTAATAAAAGAAACTTGAACTTGATACTGATTTGGATGAGGTGATATCTTTTGTGCATCAGGAATCACAATGCAATGGACAGATGCAAGGATATCGCTGGTTACATCTACAGGCAATTCAAATGGGATTTGTGGTACAGCAGGACACAATACAACAGACGATCAAATTAATCGATGTGGAGCTTCGAAGAGCGCAGCATCTTAGGCTCTGGCAGTACAACACTAAAGGGCTCCACACCTTGAAGATCAACGAACCATATCCGCGTATGGTTTGTTGATCCGTGCCCGGGTATGGTACCCAGAGTTCACACTACTCACACGAACTGGACTTTGGGGTCAAGTGTACTAAGACACGGGCCTGGGTCCCTAGTGTGAAAGCACCCTAAATAGCAAATGTCCTTGCACCCATGGGCGTGTTGGTCTTAAAATGACGTGTGCTCAGGCGCATTGTTGGCACATTGCTATCCTGAGGCAGCGGAAAATGATTGCACCATTGACCAACAAACACCTGGTCCAAAGTCAATGGTGCAGTATTTTCCTGTTATTTAAAGGACACATTCAGATAGTAAGATGCATCTTCATAGGCGGGTGCACAATGCGCGTACATCGTGTTACACACACGGGGATGTGCAGCAGCACGCAAACATGCAAACGATTACAGCTAAAAACATTACAATGTGAAAGATTATTATTGTGTACATCACGATATTAAAAAATAAATGTCAAATTTGGTGGATTCCTGCTGCTCCTGTGGATGGTCTGCTTGCACGCTTTCACTTCACACATGAGCAGATCCATTTCCTCAGCAGAAACCCGTTCGCTTCTCCAACTTGCCGAATCCACCATTTAAATAGCAATGCACCAAGATGGCAAGCGCACCTGGCTTTTAAAAGGAATGGGAGATGATGGGAGCAGCTGGAAGAAGTAGAAGTAGAAGAAGAAGAAGCTGATGAGGATGATGATGATGACACTGACAGGTTTAATTCATGTTATGCCTAAAACACACCTATGATTAAGAGACTAAGTTCAACCCCTTTGCGCCTAGGTTATGCACCGTTTAACTAGCAAAAGTGGATTTGGACATGTCCTAAATGCACTTGCGCCAGGGCCCCATGGTCCATATGGATAAAATAACAAATTATTAAGGGAGTAAAGCTGCAGATTTCACCTTTAAGGTCATGGGGAAGAACACGGGGAATAGTAATAATCCTGATAGCCTCATTTTATTGCCAGCACACAACATCAAAGGAGATAAGGTGCAGTGCAGATCCTTTCAGACGAAAGCAGTAAAACCCAGAAAGCCACAGCAGGGGAACAGGGTATAGATGGGGACGTGATATGGACAATGAACTGCCGACTGATTGAGGCAAACAGACCGATTTCAAGAGAATCATTTAATGCTATAATGGGGAGTGTATTAGATGGACTTGCATTGTGGGACACGGAGAGTGCTCCGAGTTGAACAGCAGGGGGCTGATAAACAACTCATATTTAGCAGGGTCTCTGAATCCACTGATGTTTTTTTCTCTGCAAAAAGGAGGGATGCTCCAATTCAGATTTTGTTCTGTGTACCTGAGCTAAAGGGAATGGAGTAGACGAAGGTCCCGGGGACCTGTTCTGCCGCTCTCTTGTACCACAGCGGGAAGTGGTCTGCGTTGAACACACCCTCCTTGTCCTCTGCTGTCTGGAAGTCTCTGAGGACCACATAGCGACAAGGTTAAGAGCAAATGTTGAGGTGCTTCAAGTAGTGGGGCCGTATTCAGTTGGTAATGACGAGAGAAATATCAAGCATCAAACTCACTGATTGGAAAGCTGTTCAGGGACAACAAACAGGTTGGTTCTTGATAGGCCAGTGCGTGTGCCCAGATAAGCAATTTCCACTCCTTTGTCTGAGTTCCTGTATGAATAATGCAGCTCATTAACTTTATAAAAGGAGATTAAATTCTGAGAGTCAGAGTTTTTCTCATTTTGGATGAGCAAACATTTTTTTTTTCAGTGTTCTTGACACAGCAGAATTTAGTTTACTACCATTCGCCCATCCTCGTTTTTGATGATATGTAATGTATTAAAACAGCAACGAAGTACATGCTGTGGGCATACATTAAGACATGAATTACACATCAAATTATACCAAATGACCAAATGGACTCAATCTACATAACAACCCCACAACAACAACAACCACACAACAACGTGTTTGTAGTTTTACCACTCTACCAGCACATCTGACATAATCCGAGTTGCTGTTGTTCAAAATGTGCTCACTCTGACTTGTTGAGGGCCAGTCCAGTCCAATAGGCCTCCAGTGGAGCCGTGACCACAGCATCAAACAGCACCTCCTGTATCAGCTCCCTGTCACCTGCAGAGTGTAGGAGAGGACTTGCAACCACGCACCTCACAGCAAACTCATTCTGATAGACATTAGATATGCGCGTCGTGTTCGGCCAAACAACCCGTCTCATTTGCACCAAACACGCTGTCATGATTAATTAGTTCCTTCACCTAACTAATAAGATTTGATCAAGTTCATTTTATGGATTACATGGGCCCCGGCTCAGTGTAATCGAATTACTTAAAAATTCTCTTGAGATCCCACTAACATTTGAGGTGGGGTCGGCGCCCAGTCAGGAACAGCTTGATGGCTTGGATCTGGGTCAAGTGGCGGTGCTCGTGGTACTCATCAGTATTGCAGTAGGTCCTGTGGTCCAAACAGACCCCCCCCCCCCTGTTACATTACAGGCTATGCCCCTCACCAACACACAGCAGTAACCTATATAACGCATGGGCACCCTCCCGTGTAAACCCCCACATTACCATTCATCTGCCAATGCGACATCTGGCTGTTCCAGATCGTGGAGCCCTGAAAAAACACACAAGCATCAATGACGTTTCGACAATGCTGGTTGGAGAGGACTGATATGCCCACAAGCAGGTACAGGCAGACATGCATCACGCCATATTGAGGCGTCTGCTATTCCAGCAGATTTCAGTGACACACCTGCTTCAACGGATACGTTTCCCCTGAAGAAGTACTTGCCGTGGCCTCTGGACAGAGCCACTCCAACACTGGAATGAAAAAAAAACAGTAGAGGGAAGTCAACAAATACACATACACATCCATCCATTATCCAAACTGCTTATCCTGCTCTCAGGGATGCTGGAGCCTATCCCAGCAGTCATTGGGCAGCAGGCGGGGAGACACCCTGGACAGGCCGCCAGGCCATCACAGGGCGCACACACACACACACACACACACACACCCAGGGACAATTTAGTACGGCTGATTCACCTGACCTACATGTCTTTGGACTGTGGGAGGAAAGCGGAGCCCCCGGAGGAAACCCACGCAGACACGGGGAGAACATGCAAACTCCACACAGAGGATGACCCAGGATGATCCCCAAGGTTGGACTACCCCGGGGCTCGAACCCAGGACCTTCTTGCTGTGAGGCGACCGTGCTGACCACTGTGCCATACTTAAACTTATACGTAAACACTGGAATCAAATTAACAGGAAGACACAATTAGCAGGGAAGCAACCCATTACAACAGCCGGAACACCATCTAGAGAATGCAGGACGATTATTCTTAAACCTGAATGGCGTTCCCTTGATGTCTGTGTAGTAATAGTCATTGTGCATCTTGAGGACACGTTTCTGAAAGAACAAGGGGACAGCGTGGATGAGATGATTCAGTCCAGAGGGAGCGTCTCTCTCAGCACAAACAGATCCGTATCGCCAACCTCACCCCTTTATCCACCGTCTTCTTCACCTCCATAGAGAAAGTCCCCGTCTTCCTGTTGACCATAGCATTGCGGAGCTGAAAGACAAGACACAAAGAGAGAAACACAGAAGAGAGATGCTGTGGCTAGGTCATCAATCACATTTGCTGTGTGAGTTTACCTACAAAGACCCTGAAAATGATGTCTTCATAATCTGGTCATCCATACTATTTATATAACAAACTATAAAGCTTGTCCCATTTCTAGATCATACAACATGAACCAATTAATGCATCAGTTAGTGACATGCCATTGTGACCCTTATAATCTTCAATACTATTATCATCGTCAATAATATTCAATATCTGTTCAATATCTTTGGTTAGACAAATGTAAACCCGTCGGTTTGTATGAGGCAACACATGTCTGCAGTTTCTTTTAGACGTACAATGTCATCTTTGTCCTCCCACTCCACCTCAGACAGGTCCACACTGCTGTAGTTGGGTTTCCTCCTCTTCTGACCCTGCTGGTACTACGTAAAGACACACAATTAAATGCATAAGATTCAGTAATCTTCTTTATCGAACAGGTTTTTTTTTTTTTTACTAATAAGGTAGGTTGGGAAATGTCTGCTAACCCAGATTGGCTCTTGCGTGGATGTTTTTTTCCAGTGATGTGATTTTCTTTTATGTGTTGTCCCCTTATATATATATTTTCTAATCAAATCATGAGTTAGTGTATTAAGGTGTTTTTCTCATCTGGGTAATGTGCGGATAAACAAGCTCACAAATTACTACTACCAGGCAACTGCCTACTCAAGAGCAACACCTCATACAGAAGGTGAAAGAGTCCCGTGTAGGTCAGCTCAGGCCCAGTGACAAACCAACTACCACAGTCACAATACTGTTTCAGCCACAACGAGACACTCACGAAAAAAGTGACACAGACCAATACACACAGCAAGTGGCACAGAGAAGGAATAGCACTAACACTGGCACACACAGACCCACTACAGCACAGCCATAGTTACAGTGGGACAGAGTCCCAGAGTCAGTGGCTGTGGTCTCTGCCAGGGAGGGTTAGGTTACCTCTGGGAAATGTCAGGCCGGCCAGCCCTATGAATGGCCTTTATCCCTGCATGCATACATCAAAGGAGAAGGTGGGGATTACAGACGATACCAGCCCATTTAGCCTCCATAACTGGTCACACACACACACACACACACACACACACACACACACACACACACACACACACACACACACACAGACTGCATATTTCACTATGTTCCCTTTCCATTGGGATGCTTTTAGGTCATCATTATTCTTTTTTTCTTTTTTTTTTTATTCCCCCCCCCCCTTTTTCTCCCCAATTGTACCCAGCCAATTACCCTGCTCTTCTGAGCCATACCGGTCGCTGCTCCACCCCCCTCAGCCGATCCATTGGAGGGCTGTAGGCTACCACATGTGTACTCCGATTCACGTGGAGTCGCCAGCCGCTTCTTTTCACCTGACAGTGAGGAGTTTTGGCAGGGGGACGCAGTGCGTGGGAGGATCGCGCTATTCCCCCCAGTCCCCCCCCCCCCGAACAGGCGCCCCCGACCAACCAAAAGAGGCACTAGTGCAGCAACCAGGACATATACCCACATCTGGCTTCCCACCCGCAGACACGGCCAATTGTGTCTGTAGGGACGCCCATCCAAGCCGGAGGGAACACGGGGATTCGAACCGGCGATCCCCGTGTTAGTAGGCAACGGAATAGACCACTATGCTACCCGGATGCCCAGGTCATCATTATTCTGTTAGGCATACAGTTGCATGGACAACTTTCAGGAAATGAAACAGGTGGGTGTGAAGGAAAGGTTAAGGAAAAACTCGTGCTGAGTGCAGTTCGGCAATGCCGTATGAGTGTTCTGGTGCGAAGGTGATCTGAAGAAAGTAAGTTACCAGCGGCCTGAGGTCTGGATGTGTTAGGATGTAGCCATTGTTTGTGATGGCAAATGCGTACCCATGGATCCCTAGCTGGAGACACACATGAGAAGATCATTAGGAGAAAAGTGATCAATTTTAATACAGTACAGTTGTTTAAATCAAGAGCACACCACAATGTGTTACCTGCATAAGAAACGTGCAATATCACAAGAAAATAAGTTTTGTCTGAAGCCAGTACCATATGTTTGGGGATGAGTGTCATGAGCTCCTGGAGGGGGATGTCTGTGCCCGCCACCCCCAACAGAATACCCTGGTTCTTCTGCATGGGAGAAAACACTGTAGATATTATATATACACACCTTCTGATGACATCTGCATGAATTCTCTCTCACTCACTCACCGTTTCATTCTTTGTGCTGAAGACAGGCATGGCTACTGTGGTCATCAGGCTTGGCCCAGCTTTGTCACTGAGCTAAGGAAAAGAGGAGAAACATTTTGTGCAATTGACTGTTTGATTTGACTGACAGCTCCTATTAGAGAATGTCTTCTTTGGAAGATGAGCTCAGTGCTCATTGAACAGCTTTGCAAGCAAAGTCTTACATACTATACTATACTATACTACAATAAAAACAATATATACACTATACTATACTACAATATACTACACTATACTACACTGCACTACACTATACTACAATATACTATACTATACTATACTATATGAAGCTAAATTTAAAATACATCTGCAAGCTTGAATGCTGTTTTTTTACTGATAGAAAACCTAAATTCTACAAATATATGGGAAGAGAGAAGGCTTTTTTTCTGTAAACTGATAAATCATTTAATGTTCTTGTTAGTATATGTTGAACCAAAACTTAATCTGAGCAAATGAGAACAAGAGTTTTTTTTTCTTTCTGATGCTTTTGGAGAAAGATCTGTCTCATCTCATCTCATCATCAGCTGCTTCTCCGGGGTAGGGTCGCGGTGGCGGCAAGCTAAGTAGGGCGCTCGAGACGTCCTTCTCCCCAGCAATGCCCTCCACCTCCTCTGGGGGATCCCAAGGTGTTCCCAGGCCAGATTGGACATGTAGTCCCTCCAGCAAGTTCTGGGTCTACCCCGGGGTCTCCTCCCAGTTGGACATGCCTGAAAAACCTCCAAAGGAAGGTGCCCAGGAGGCATCCTAATCAGATGCCCAAACCACCTCAACTGGCTCCTTTCGACACGCAGGAGCAGCGGCTCTACTCCGAGCTCCCTCTGGATGTCCGAGCTCCTCACCCTATCTCTAAGGCTGAGCCCAGACACCCCACAGAGGAAACTCATTTCAGCCGCTTGTATCCACGATCTCACCATTTCGGTCACTACTCAAAGCTCATGAGCATAGATGAGGGTTGGAACAAAGATTGACTGGTAAATTGAGAGCTTTGCCTTCGGGCTCAGCTCCTTCTTCACCACAACGGTCCGGTACAACATCCGCCTTACTGCTGATGCTGCACCAATCCGCCTGTCAATCCCCCGCTCCATCCTACCCTCACTCATGAACAAGACCCCAAGATGCTTGAACTCCTTCACTAAGTGATTAAAGTGGGCCGGAGCTACCCGGATCCCGACACCGGCACTTCCCCTCCTCCCCCAAGTCAACCGGAGCTGAGATCCGGCACTCTGTAGACAGGAGTAATTTCAACCTTTTTGTCACAGTAAAATTTAAAACAAAAAACATGATGCAGCCAATTCACAAGCATTACAAAATAAATCGCAAATAAAGTTGTTCTTCTATTTTTATACTACTTTACTTTTTCTAAAAGTTTGAACGATATCGCGTCCTCACATGACCCGCACCTGCCTGCTGTCTGGCTTCACCAGACTTGACATCAAAAGAGACTGGCTTCACACTCACGGGTCAGGGTCAGTTCACCGCACCAGGCAGACAAGACTCGAGAGAGCGTCAACCTGCTACCTGCACTATTATCTTGGATTGGGGGGCATAAAGAGTGAGTATCTTCAGTGTATTTCCAATAGTATTTCCAATAGTTTTGTCTAGCTCTGCTGTGGTTTTCATTCAAGCAACTAACCTTAGCGAACGTAACGTTAGCTAGCTAGCTAACTAGCTATCTTCCACCCGGTAACGTTGCTAGCTAGTTGCTGACGTTGCTGGCTAGTTGTTTGAACGCTGCTAGGCAAGCTAACTATCGGTAGTGTTCGGTAACGTTACCGGTAGCTAGCTAGTTATGTTTGTCCAACCTTAGCTATGGCCATGCAATATTTTCATTCAAATAACTAACTAGCTAGCAAACGTTAGCTACCGGTAGCTATTATTAACTAACAATGCTTACGTCGGGACTACTGGACCAGTGGTTAGCTAGCCTAACGTTAGCTACCTAGCACTTTTGCCCACCTCTCTAATACAGAGATCCCCCACTTACCAAATCCCACTTTAACCCCTGCCTTCACTTGAGGCAACAACTCATCCCCAACCCAGAGGGAGCAATCCACCATTTTCCGGTAGAGAACCATGGCCTCATACTTGGAGGTGCTGACTCTCATCCCAGCCATTTCACACTCAGCTGCAAACCGCCGCAGTGTGCGCAGGAGGTCGCGTTCTAATGAAGCCAACAAAACCACACCATCTGCAAAGAGCAGAGATGCAATTCTGAGGTTCCCAAAACCGACACACTCCTCACCTTGGCTGCACCTTGAGATCCTGCCCATGAATATCACAAACAGAATCGGAGACAGGGACAACCTTGGCAGAGTCCAACACCCACCGAAAACGTGTTTGACTTTATGCCAAGGATGCAGACACAGCTCTCAATTTGGTTATACACAAGGACCGAAATTGTAGAAAGATTTATAAAAAATGTAAAAAATGGCCCAGTCATGTAAGTCCTGTACTTTCTAAATTACATTATCATCAGACTGGCATGAAAAATGTGGAGATTAAAACTTCTTTTTTTCCCCATCTTTGTCAGGGATACTGTACGTCTGTCCTCACGGACCTTTGAGACAATACCCATATTGCATTTATAATCCAAGTTTTGGATGGAAAATTGGGGGAATTCGGTGAGACAGAGTAGACTTGAGACTAGAAAAGAGCAAGAATAGGTGTCGATAAAATCCGGTGGCAAATTACGATTAAAGACCAGCTGACTCAAGTGACACACATATGGCCAATTGGTGATCACCAAATTGGAAAAATACGAGAAAGAATTCGCAATCCACCATCACTGGCCAGACAATTTTTGACATGCGGCTACGACATCGGTTTCTCAGCGAGGACGCTGAACTGCCAATTAAAAGTGAAGCTTGGCAGCCGTAGAATTACAGGAGACTGTGGTTTTAGAGCTTTTGGTCTCAGACCTCCAGAGTGCGAGACTCACGTTGGGCCCAGAGGAGGGCCATATTCAGGAGACAGAGAGCTGATATGATTTAACACATGAGCTCTCTGAAAGTAGGTCTGCTATTCCCTCTCTCTCACCTCATGGGCTGACACAGCTGAGCATGTGCATGTTTGTGTGTATGGGGGTTTTACGTGACTGAGTGTGTGTGTTGATGTTCACTTACGTACACACATGTAAAGGATAGACTTATTGAGCTGTAGAACCAACCCTGTATTTGCTGGCTTGACAAAAAGGGAGAAAAGAGGATCCCAAATGGGTTTCGACACTTTTTTTGTGTGCCAGTGGAGCCTCTTCTGCTTTATGCAAAGCACTTTGACTTGCCTTCGTGTGTGTGCTATATAAATAACCTCGCCTCCCTTATTTCAGTCTATATATGCTCAGGTAAACCCACGCCAGGCCAGCAGCATGGGTGGAGGAGAGAAACACGGGGACCGTTCTGCAACCGACACTTGAGAGCTCCTCGAAGAATGACCTTGTGCTATCCCTGTTATCCCCCCTCAACCCCCTCAGTGTTTGGAATCATTCTCTCTCTCTCTCTCTCTCTCTCTCTCTCTCTCTCTCTCTCTCTCTCTCTCTCTCTCTCTCTCTCTCTCTCTCTCTCTCTCTCGCTCTCTCTCTCTCTCTCTCTTGGTCTCCGTTCCAATGTCAGTTTTATTATGGGCTTTAGGAGATAAAAGGCAATGATCCACAGAATGATGAATGGCATGTCTGGGGCTGAGATACAAAAGCACGCACTATAGAGGACGATCTGTGTGTGTGTGTCTGTGTGTGTGTGTGTTTCAGTGCATGCTCATTGTCCTGTGCTTCCTCCACACTGGAAAGAAATCAGAATCACATCCAAGGAGGCAACAGTAAATATTTCTGAGATGCCTGAAAAAGAGCCCATACGAGGAAGAGGAGACTGCTCACTAAGTTTTACTGAACAACAGAGGGGTTGGCCTTATGTCAGGTTAAGCAGGTTTTCTCTTAATATTCACCTCGATTCAAAAAGAAATCCTTATTGGGGAAAATATCCTTATCTGTGAAACCAGCTCAAAAAAATATGAACCCCTGCTCTAATTTCATCAGTTTACCTGAGCCAGTATAGAAACCCAGATCATAAGTAGATATTTACCTTATGAGCCTGGGAAAGCTGAGGGGACAGAAAAAAAAGAGACAAAGGTTGAATTGTCGGAGTGCGGCACACTCAACTGCAAAATATGTTCGCTACCAGCGAGAAAATTTGGACGAAGACATACATTTGGGAGAAAAAAAAAAAAAATCCAAGCAGATTAATGAAGCTCATCACGAGGAATCACTTCAGCAGGAAAAAAAAAAGACTAATGATGAGAGGACACACATACACACACACAAACACACACACAGTATTCTATTGTACCATGCACTGTAGCCACACTGTATAGTAGATTTATACTGTGCAGAAACCCACAAAATGAAACAGGCACATCACTGCGCGCACACACACACACACACATGCACAAACACACACATGCACACACACCACGTTCAAAACACACACCTTCTGATTACAGGAAACCATTTCACACATCTTACACAGAGAGGTGCTGTGGTCTGTGTATTTTCTATACTGGATCCTGATATGTAGGGTTGAAGAAAAAAAACCACATGACACTCACGGCACTATCCACATAGGCTTCAGTCCAGACCGTGTCGTGCTCATGGTCGATCACTTTGGGACGGCTCATAACGTGAAGGTATCGCATCACGTTCTCCTGGACATCAGCTAAAGTGGAGATCTGACTGAAATACCCTGTTTTTAAAAAAAACAACAAAAACAAAAACAGCGCATGAGGAAAGTATCCTTCACCCCTCAAAACCCACGTGCAGTACCTCGCTCTTCGGGAGCAGAATAGAACGTCAGCACAATAAAGGCCGACGCCGGTGGACTGTGTTCAACCATTCTGGATCAGGTATACTACCGTGGTTGTACTTACTGGGCTGGGGGGGGCATACCCAACATGGCAGCCATTTGACTTGGTGTCAGCCCCTACTGCTGCCGACAATGTTTCACATCGGACAAGAGTGGTTATTTCATATTCTCTTATCCCGCTGTGATCTGTTTTCCTGGCTGCGGCTCTCCCTTCGAGAGGGCACTCATCCGCAGCGCTGACATGCGGGAGTCATCAGCAGCGAGCAGCCAAGAGGGAGACACTCTGACAGGAAGAGGGATTATAGCGAATTGACCTCTGACCCCCCTCAAGCGCCACTTCACTGCTGTTCGGCACAGTGAATGTGAGCCAACGCATGCACATGCACACACGGGCACACACACTCAGACACACACGCGCACAAACAAACATCAGTGCACATGCGAGCAAGCACACACACACGGGCACACACACATACACACACACACACATATACAAAAACGTGCATGAGCGCTGTGTCCATAACGAGACCCGCACACTGACAAGCTATCATTTTAGCCTGCGGAAACATCAGATAGACCTTATCCAGCATGCTGACACAGCGCCGCCTTCAGGGGCGCTTATCAACAAAAAAAAAAAAAAAGCCCAAACCTTTATTCGCACAAGCCATCCATTTGAGGTTATCAGCAAACGCAGACTCTCGGCCAATCAAGTAAGGGAAGATGCGCACCTGTGCAAAAGACACACAGACGTGAGAAATTCCGGCGATGGGAGGAGTCCAGATAATAAATTAACACGGAAGTTGACGTGCAGACTTGGTGCTCCGTCTCCCCAACCTGATTCTATCTGGCTCTGGAGCAAGAAAGGGCTTTGTGCTACCAGCACTTGCTTAGAAAAAAAAAAACTAGCTTTTATTTATACCTCTGTCTCCGCTTTCTTTTTTGCTACCACATCTTTCAAACCCTTTTCTGTTCATCTGCAGCTTCTGTCTGTTGAGAGGTTTGTTAACAGGGAAATACAGAGGTGTCCAGAAGTATGCTTTTTTCTTTTCTTTCGTGCAATCCCTTTCAACTCTTAATTTCTTTTGTGGCTTTTTCTCTGGGCATGAGGATATGGTCCCGGGTCCTTCCAGAGAACTCTTTGTGAATCAATGCCAGACCTGCATGGATCATTGGCTCCAGATGCTATGCTAAGCATACCGCATATAGAAAACACTGAATGGCTGCCATATAGTGTCCCTCAGGGTGTGTGAGGGGGGATGGGGGTACACTGCCAAATACTACCCCCATTGTGCGCAGTACATATACAGAGGGTAGGACCGATCAAAAGCCCCTGAGCTGTTGTTTTTATTGCACTGTGAACGGCACAGCGGTCCGTTTTATGTCAATCACATTTTTTTTTTGCAAAGATGTTAAAAAGACTGGCCAACAAAAGCCTCCAAATGCTCCAAACAGATGTCGGCTGTGCTGGCGAGTCCATGAGGGAGGCTGGAGAGAGCGCAGACTCTGGCAGATGCGGCGTTCCAGATGAGGACCAAAGCTCAGTCAGCCCAGTCTTGCTAAGGGGCTCGGAGGTCACCCCAGTGCAATAACCGCCTAATTACTTCAATTTGTGAAGTGTTCAAGTTTTTTTTCTTTTTTCATTACTGCTGCTGTGATGCAAGAAAGAAGTGGGATAACGCCTATAAATAGTAGCGGCCATATCCTCTTTTCATTTGGTCTCGCCTGCTGGACTGCTGTTTTGCTCTGCAGTGTTTGCAGAGTGTATGAAATGTTGGGCTTGATGTTTCCGGGAAGCGGGTGCTCGGGGATGGAGCCGCCTGCGCACACACTGCCCTTGAAAACAGTTTATTTCCCATGTCTCTTCCTCGTGTGGGGGGGGGGGGGTATTGCACTGCCGTGGGTCAACACATTTAAATACATAATACTGACGTGGGTTTTCCATTACTGACTTATGGCCTGTAATAACACGGGAAAGCAATTCCGCGAAACGTCGAGACGGGAATTTTGCCTGACATATAGCCTTAGAGTTGTGCATCCATCCTCACCGGGGGGGGGGGGGGAAACTGCACCACAAGCAGGAAATTCAGAAAAAGGACATTTGAAAGATTCTGACTTACGACCAAACATGTACAGAGGGTGTGAACAGTGAGTGTGTGTTTTGGCGACTGTAAGAGCCCGCCATATTCACCTTTCTATCCGGCCAGTTGAACTTTTCAAAAACATCGTCATACATTTCTGTTGCCCCGTCAGTCACAAGCATGATGGCCTGGCTGCACACACTGCCGTGTCCAGTCTGGTTGAACTGCCGGAGGGGGTGAGGGGGGGGGGGCGCGAGAGGGGGAGAGGGGGGGGGGGGAGAGCAAGAGGGGGAGAGCGAGAGGGGGGGAGAGGCGGGAGGGGGAGAGAGAGAGACAAATATTTGTAACAGAGAGAGAGAATAAAGATAAGTGCAGCAGTGTTAATGTTAAAAACATCTAGACGGAGATATTCACACAAAATCAGTAGCTGTGTTGTTGTTTAACTCACTCTTCTTCATCCTGTTAGTTTTGTTTTATTTCTAATTGGGGTCCCCCCCACCCCCCACCCCCACCATGAGCTCTGGGTTTCCTTCCTGTAAGCTAATTTGACTAACGCCACTCATCGCTGGGGCATGGCTGACTCTGTGTTTCTGCTGTCCATCAGAACCACTAACACTTGTTTCCCGCCGTGTCTGATGATGTCCGATACGGTATCCGCTGGACCGGCGGCGACTAAAACACGGATAACGTCTTCGTAAGTAACCTTGGGGAGGGGTGGTACTTTTCCGCGGGATGCCAGAAGATGCATGGCGGCACTTCACATAACTGTTAGAAGGAAGTGTGACAAAGACATCGGTTATCTGGATTTGCGACAACACAAAGCTGAAGCCCTTCAAGCATGACAAGCGGTGTTTGGTGGACGGTCACGTTCAAACACCTGCTTGGGTTTGTGGAGGCTCTTCAAAAAGGCCACATCCGGTCACTAAAAATATACCTATATGTAGTGGGATGGAAGTCAACGCAACAGGTTTTTAAGACACCATCACAGCGGTTTGACAGGACACAAGAGTTTACGGTATTTGTGTTTTGTATTCATTTATTTAGCCCTGTTCAGGGGTTGGCCCCGCCTTGGGCGCAATGCATGCTGGGATAGACACCAGCACCCCTGCAACCCTGACCCAGATAAGCGGGTATAGAAAACGGACAGATGGATTTATTTATTTGTTTGTTTGTCTATTTATTTATTCATCTAAATTGCATATGTTGAATAAATACTTAAACTGAGGAGGGACACTGCTGATGCAGTTTTTATCGAGAGGGCAGTCCACTTCAGTAAGGATTACTCCTTTACTGAAACAAAAAGACAGACATGGGGGGAAGAGACGGGAGACAGATTTGCTCCTTGGCCAGTAGAAATAAAAGGTAGTGGTCAAAAGCACTACACTATCTACACACTCTTGATCTTTGGGTTTAAACTGTGAAGAGTTTTTTTTTTTTTTGTGGAATTTCCCCCTTCTTTTTTTTCCCCAGTTGTACCTGGCCAATCACCCTGCTCTCTGAGCTGTTCCGGTCACTGCTCTGCCCCCTCCGCCGATCCGGGGAGGGCTGCAGACTACCACATGTCTCCTCCAATACATGTGGAGTCGCCAGCCACTTGTTTTCACCTGAAAGTGAGGAGTTTCACCAGGGGGACGTAGCACGTGAGAGGATCACGCTATTCCCCCCGGTTCCCTCCCCCCCTGAACAGGCGCCCCGACTGATCAGAGGAGGCGCTAGTGCAGCGGACCAGGACACATACCCACATCCAGCTTCCCACCAGCAGACACGGCCAATTGTGTCTGTAGGGACGCCCGACCAAACCGGAGGTAACATGGGGATTCGAACCGGTGATCCCCGTGTTGATAGGCAACGGAATAGATCGCTATGCTACCCGGACGCTGAAAAGTAAGTTTTTTACATGATATAAAAATGATAGAGCAACATGACATATAATCTTATCCCCAATCACCCACCCCCATCCCACTAGTCCAATCTACAAGCCGGGATGCGCTATGTAAGAGGGTGTTTCATCTCTGAAGTCAAACAGGAAAGTGCTGGAAGTTGGGTTTAGGATTTAGAAAAGAAAGAAAAACAGGTAAGTCAGTAAATAGAAGACGGGGTTTAGAAATTGGTAAACCTTCACAGGTTATATTACTGACATAAATCAACAACAACAAAAAGCAGAAGAGAATGGGGCAATAATTCTTCAGTTTGGCTGGAGATTCTTAAAGTATTCCAGGAAAGGTCCCCCACACCTTTTGAAACTTGCCCTTGGAGTTATAGACTGAGTAGCGGATCTTTCCGAGATTTAGACAGGTCATAATATCCTTCAGCCACTGAGTGTGGGTGGGCGGGGCAGCATCCTTCCATCTCAGTAATATTGCTCGCCAGGCCAACAGAGAAGCGAAGGACAATATGCGGCGTTTGGATGGGGTCAGGCATATGTCATCCTTGCCAGTGGTGCCAAACAGGGCAACCAGAGGGTTAGGTTCTAGTTTAAAATTGAGGGTTAGGGATAAGGTTTGGAAGACATTCATTCATCATCAGCCGCTTTTCTGGGGTCGGGTCGCAGTGGCAGCAAGCTAAGTAGGGCACTCCAGACGTCTCTCCCCAGCAACGCTCTCCAGCTCCTCCTGGGGGATCCCAAGGCGTTCCCAGGCCAGATTGGACATGTAGTCCCTCTAGCGAGTTCTGGGTCTACCCCAGGGTCTCCTCCCTGTTGGCCATGCCCGGTAAACCTCCAAAGGAAGGCGCCCAGGAGGCATTCTAATCCGATGCCCGAACCACCTCAGCTGGCTCCTTTTAATTTGGAAGACACCTTTCGGTTTGGAAGACATCTTCCCAGTATTTTTCAAGTCTGGGACATGCCCAGAACATGTGGATAAGGGAAGCCTCATCCCCCTAGATGTGTCACATATGGGACTCACATCCGGGTCCATACGGGATAGTGTGACTTTGGACACATGGGCTCTGTGCACCACCTTAAATTGTAACAGACAATGACAGGCACAGAGGGATGTTGAATTAACCAGCCTGAAGATCCAATTCCATATATCGTCCGACAGTGGAAGGCTTAAGTCCTGCTCCCAGGCAGTTTTAATCTTGCCAAGAGGGGCATGCCATATACTGTGGATATTAAACCTCTACGTGACAGGTGTTAGACTAAGGAATGCATCAGCGGTGGTCATATCAGGTGCCTCAGGGAAATTTGGTATCTGAAAGAGCGGACAAAGTGTATAATTTGCAGATATCTGAAAAATCCTTATTTGGTAAATTGGACTTTCCAGAGTTGTTCAAATGATGCAAAGATGTTGTCTGTAAAAAGATCTTTGACGCTCTCAATACCCCTTCTGTGCCAGTCCTGAAACGCAGAATCAAGTAAGGAGGGTTGAAAGAGGTGGCTGGATGAAACAGGACTAGAGCGATGAAAAACATGGAAACCAAAATGTTTTCTGACCGAGCCCATACTCTCACGGTGTGTCTGGTGACCGGATTATCAATTAATTTATTTGGGGGGAAGAGGGAGTGAGGACCCAAGCAGCGCTGGGATGGAAAGGTTTTTGCCAAAGTTCAACTCCATTGTCACCCATGATGGAAAGATAATATTTTAAAGAGCTCTTTTGGTTGGGTTGTTGAGTGCAATTCTTGTTCAATTTTTGATGAATCATCTTTTTTTACCCCATCTTCATATATATATATATATATATATATATATATATATATATATATATATATACACTACCGTTCAAAAGTTTGGGATCACCCAAACAATTTCGTGTTTTCCATGAAAAGTCACACTTATTCACCACCATATGTTGTGAAATGAATAGAAAATAGAGTCAAGACATTGACAAGGTTAGAAATAATGATTTGTATTTGAAATAAGATTTTTTTTACATCAAACTTTGCTTTCGTCAAAGAATCCTCCATTTGCAGCAATTACAGCATTGCAGACCTTTGGCATTCTAGCTGTTAATTTGTTGAGGTAATCTGGAGAAATTGCACCCCACGCTTCCAGAAGCAGCTCCCACAAGTTGGATTGGTTGGATGGGCACTTCTTTGAGCAGATTGAATTTCTGGAGCATCACATTTGTGGGGTCAATTAAACGCTCAAAATGGCCAGAAAAAGAGAACTTTCATCTGAAACTCGACAGTCTATTCTTGTTCTTAGAAATGAAGGCTATTCCATGCGAGAAATTGCTAAGAAATTGAAGATTTCCTACACCGGTGTGTACTACTCCCTTCAGAGGACAGCACAAACAGGCTCTAACAGGTACTATTTAATGAAGATGCCAGTTGGGGACCTGTGAGGCGTCTGTTTCTCAAACTAGAGACTCTAATGTACTTATCTTCTTGCTCAGTTGTGCAACGCGGCCTCCCACTTCTTTTTCTACTCTGGTTAGAGCCTGTTTGTGCTGTCCTCTGAAGGGAGTAGTACACACCGGTGTAGGTAGTGTATATATATAAAAGATCAGACCAGTATATAAAGACTAGTTACAGCAAGGATCAGATTACCGCTTGGGAACCAGGAGATCCTTGTCAGTATGGGTCTTTGGGCAAGACACCCAAGTCTATACTTGCCTACCTCCAATATGAGAGCGATCAAACCGGATCAGATGTCACCTAGGTTAGCAGGGTTTGCATCAAATGTTAGGCAACGAACATCATCATCATCATCATCAGTTATGTAACCTCTGGAGGTCACAGGAGCACAGCTGATGCCTCAACAAGTCTCTTCCACGGTTCCCTATCCAGCTCTCCCAGCCTCCACTACACTCATCTGTAGCCATTCTCTGATGTTGTTTACCCAGGTTTTTCTCGGTCTCCCTCTCTTCCTAGTCCCTTCTACCAGGCCTTGCAGGATGTCCTTTGCAAGTGTCCTTTCCGTTTGGCAAATGTGCCCAAACCAGTTTATTTTCCTTTTTTTAACCATCGTCAGTAAACTATCATGGTGACCATGATAGTCTACACTCACTCAACATCTGCACTCACTGAGAAACAGCTAGTTAAACATGGTCAAGTGGGAAGTGATGAGAAAATGGAAGTGCCTGCAGACAGAGAGAAACATGAGACCAGACTGACAGCTATGCTGATGCCCTTCATGGCAGAGCTGCTGATACGAGAGCTGTAATCATGAACAAGCTAACTGCTGTCAGCGCCCAGACCAGACTACCTCGGCTCAGGGAGAAACTACCTTCAGACTGTATGCTAGCCAATGCAGCATTGCTCACAATCCCCACTAGTACCATAACTGAAACCAATGAGCTGGTACATGTCACAGCAGTGATCCTCGAGAAGATCAGCTATAAGATCAGGTAGACAAGACACAGACAGTGTCCTCTGTGGAGAATAAGGCCGGGGGCCTTATTATAGCGCGCAAAGCCTTATTATAGCGCGCAAAGCAAGTGAAAGCCGAGTAAAATAGAGAATGGCGTAATAATCACAGATCGACATTTTGCTCCAAAGTGATGTCAATATATATTACTATTTTCTTCTTTTTGGATCGTGTTAAAAGTGCTATCCAATAAAGACAATTCAACCCAATAGTCCCCCCCCCTTTTTCTCCCCAGCTGTACCTGGCCAATCACCCCGCTCTCTCCCTGTGATGGCCTGGCGGCCTGTCCAGGGTGTCTCCCCACCTGCCGCCCAATGTCTGCTGGGATAGGCTGCAGCATCCCCATGACCCTGAGAGCAGGATAAGCGGTTCAGATAATGGATGGATGGATGTTGGATATAAGTGTTCTTGCAGTTTGGCTGTGTTTTTGTCTTTGTGCTGCACTGCTGTGGGCTGGGGGAAACGATATTTCATTTCATTTCATGTGCGCAGGTGCATGGACTGACAAATAAATAGTCCCGATTCCTGATATACCTTGTTGTACATACATATATACACATATTCTTCTACATGTGTTCACATATAATACCAATAGTCTAGAAACCTACTAGAAGACTACTTGAAGAGATGGAAATGGATGATCTGCTGTGGTAACCCCTAACGGGAGCAGCCAAAAGTAGTAGCAGTAGTCTAGAACCTACCAACAATGCAACGCCACAATGTGATAATTACATTTAGATCATAAAATTTTGCAATCAACAATCCAACTGCCGTACTGTTCTGAAGTGAGTTATTGTAATGAACTCCATAATCTTAATAGTTCTAAAAATGAAAGACCATCTTTCCATTTCACTTTTTATTTTTGATAATAGATAATGATTTTTACCTCGTTCTTATGATAACTTGATGTTTACCAATAACAGTTTGTTCTTAATACTAACTGGCTTTATAAACTATCCATCCATTCATTATCCAAGCCGCTTATCCTGCTCTCAGGGTTGTGGGATGCTGGAGCCTATCCCAGCAGTCATTGGGTGGCAGGCGGGGAGACACCCTGGACAGGCCGCCAGGCCATCACAGGGCCGACACACACACACATTCACACCTAAGGACAATTTAGTGTGGCCGACTCACCTGACCTACATGTCTTTGGACTGTGGGAGAAAACTGGAGCACCCAGAGGAAATCCACGCACACACGGGGAGAACATGCAAACTCCACACAGAGGATGACCCGGGATGACCCCCAAGGTTGGACTACCCCCGGGGCCTGAACTCAGGACCTTCTTGCTGTGAGGTGACCGCACTAACCACTGCGCCACCGTGCTGCCCCTCATCTGCATTTAATACCAAATTAATTGCTCTCTGCCCATTTGATGACACATTTAAAATCATTTGATAAATATTTATGCAACTGGGTTTGTGAATCGGCAACTGCAGTGACTGTTGTATCATCCGCAAATATATGTGCATTTGAGTTGACTAACACTAAAAGAAGATCATTTGTGTATACACTACCGTTCAAAAGTTTGGGATCACCCAAACAATTTTGTGTTTTCCATGAAAAGTCACACTTATTCACCACCATATGTTGTGAAATGAATAGAAAATAGAGTCAAGACATTGACAAGGTTAGAAATAATGATTTGTATTTGAAATAAGATTTTTTTTACATCAAACTTTGCTTTCGTCAAAGAATCCTCCATTTGCAGCAATTACAGCATTGCAGACCTTTGGCATTCTAGCTGTTAATTTGTTGAGGTAATCTGGAGAAATTGCACCCCACGCTTCCAGAAGCAGCTCCCACAAGTTGGATTGGTTGGATGGGCACTTCTTTGAGCAGATTGAGTTTCTGGAGCAACACATTTGTGGGGTCAATTAAACGCTCAAAATGGCCAGAAAAAGAGAACTTTCATCTGAAACTCGACAGTCTATTCTTGTTCTTAGAAATGAAGGCTATTCCATGCGAGAAATTGCTAAGAAATTGAAGATTTCCTACACCGGTGTGTACTACTCCCTTCAGAGGACAGCACAAACAGGCTCTAACCAGAGTAGAAAAAGAAGTGGGAGGCCGCGTTGCACAACTGAGCAAGAAGATAAGTACATTAGAGTCTCTAGTTTGAGAAACAGACGCCTCACAGGTCCCCAACTGGCATCTTCATTAAATAGTACCTGTTAGAGCCTGTTTGTGCTGTCCTCTGAAGGGAGTAGTACACACCGGTGTAGGAAATCTTCAATTTCTTAGCAATTTCTCGCATGGAATAGCCTTCATTTCTAAGAACAAGAATAGACTGTCGAGTTTCAGATGAAAGTTCTCTTTTTCTGGCCATTTTGAGCATTTAATTGACCCCACAAATGTGATGCTCCAGAAACTCAATCTGCTCAAAGAAGTGCCCATCCAACCAATCCAACTTGTGGGAGCTGCTTCTGGAAGCGTGGGGTGCAATTTCTCCAGATTACCTCAACAAATTAACAGCTAGAATGCCAAAGGTCTGCAATGCTGTAATTGCTGCAAATGGACGATTCTTTGACGAAAGCAAAGTTTGATGTAAAAAAAATCTTATTTCAAATACAAATCATTATTTCTAACCTTGTCAATGTCTTGACTCTATTTTCTATTCATTTCACAACATATGGTGGTGAATAAGTGTGACTTTTCATGGAAAACACGAAATTGTTTGGGTGATCCCAAACTTTTGAACGGTAGTGTATAATAAACAACAGTGGTCCTAGGCAACTCCCTTGTGGGATGCCACAGATACCCACAAAGGAGAAAAGGGATGGCAGGAAGAAAAGGAGCCATTAATATGGATAGATTACTTTCTAACATTTAAATAGGATTTCAACCAGTTGATAGCATTTTTACTGAAGCCATAATTAATTATTTTTGTAGTAGAATTGTGTGATCTAACAAATTGAAAGCTGCAGTGAAATCAAGAAGAAGTAAGGACACAAGTTGACCCTGATCAAGGGCATTTAGCTACTCATTTGTCATATGTATCAAAGCAGCTTCGGTAGAAAGATTTTTACAATATGCACGTGAGCATGGGTTAAACAGTTATTAGAGTCCATATATTTCCAAATGTGATCACTAACTACTCTCGCCAAGATTTTGCTTAAGGATGAGGGTAAGCTAATAAGGCGATTGTTGGCTGCAGTAAAAGATATTCTAGTATCCTTAGGAATGGGGTTTGCATGTTTCCATTCTGTGGGAAACTGTCCTTGTTGCAAAGAAAGGTCAAATACTTTACAGGTCTAGCAATCAATATATGGTGCTGCAGATTTCAACAATTTGTTGTCAGTCAGATCGTACCCTGGGGATTTATTATCCAGAAGTGAAAGGAAACATTTCTTAATGTCATCTAATGATATATCAGGTAATACAAAACTGCAAGTTTTCCCTTTCATAATCTTTTTGTCTATTTCACCTACCAGTAATTCGTTTGAGGCATCATTATTCATACTGGACCTGAGCTCATTTTCCTTTAATTCAAAATATTTCAGCAAAGTAATTGGCAATGTCTCTTGGTTTTGTTCTAATCTTTCCATCAACCTACAATTACAATTTACAATTTCATTTTGCAGATGCTTTTATCCAAAGCAACATATAGTATCTGAGAGCTGATACAACACAAGCCTCACTGACAACCTCTACACTAACAGGCCTTGCACTATTTGACTTATCAAACAAACCAGATATGCCATCTCTGTTTTGAATTGTTTCTTCATCCCCCAAAAGTTGTATTATAGGGTTTTCATCTGAAGATTCAATTTTACAACAAAGTTTCTGCATTTTCTATATAGCACAATATCTGAGTCGAATCCTGGCCTAGATGCTGCAGCCTTTGCCCCATCCCTCTGAGACATTGCTTCTTGGTCCATCCAAGTGGATGGTTTGGCTTTAATTGTACTTCTCTTTATAGGAGCAAAATGCCCAACAACATCTGTAAACAATTTCATAAAACAATCAACAGCACAATCCAAATCATCCTCAAGATACACAAGATCCCACTGAACAGCAGCCAAATCCCTCTGGTAGCCCTCGAAGTTCAATATTTCAAGATCTCCATCCTAAAGTCACTCTAGGAGGTCTTTTTGGCACTTTGGTGTATCTAGTAATGCACACAATATTATGATCTGTCAACAGGTGGTGCACAGAGGCAATGCATAGAAGCAGCTTTTCTTTCTTTCTTTTTTTTCCAGTTTTTTCTTCAGTCCATCAAGTGCAGAGTGTTCGTGAAAGAGCTGGGTCTTTAGTCATTTCTTAAAGATTGGGAGGGACTCTGCCGGTCAAACAGAGTTTACTAACTCGTTCCACCACCGTGGAACTACAGAAGAGAAGAGCCTAGCTAGCGCCATGGGGCCCTGTTGTGGTGGTAGTACCAGGCGCCCTTTCACTGGCAGAGCGTAGTGAGCAGGAGGGAGCAGAGACCTGAATGAGGGAGTTCAGGTATGTGGGAGCTGTTTTAGTTACTGTTTTGTAAGCGAGTGTCAGGATTTTGAACTTCATGCGGGCAGAGACTGGGAGCCAGCGAACAGTACAGAGGGTGACATGACATGACATGGGTGACATGAGCTCTTTTGGGCTGGTCGAGGACCAGACACACTGCTGCGTACTGGATCATCTGCAGAGGTTTGAACGTATATGCGGGGAAGCCTGCCAGTGAGGAGTCGCAGTACGCAATGCGGGATCTTACAAGAGCCTGTACCAGGAGTTGTTGTGCTGCAATGCTCACACAGGTTGGGTCTGATTTTCCTTATGTACGGGGCACATCTGAGCAATTGAGGCCATGTTTTGATGATTACAATGCCATATTATCCCAGCGTGCACTGATACGACCTCCTCTACATGTTAAAAATTACCATAATGGTTGACCCTCTGTAGAAAAAAAAAGAAGAAGAAAAAAGACCAACAACCCTGTAGTTTATCAAGGTAAAAATCAGCAGGTACTCAGCAAATTATGTTGGGGAGGGCTGTGATTCTGCTGGGCTAACATCTCTACCTCAACAAGGATGTTTATTGTACATTTTGTGAACATTATATATTGAATGAGGTACTGTACTTGTATATATATTACATATTTCGTGATGTTTTTTTATCTTCTCCATATCAAAAGGTGGGAGACGGGGACATAGTTCTTTGCAGTGTCACAGCATCGCATCCACCCAACTGACCAAGACTGGGGGTAAAAGTGGTGCAGTGCTCTTCTCCTCTTGATCGGCCGTGCGATAGGCTGAAGTCTGCCTTCATTCGCTGGGCAGCAGTGTACAAAAGTGGCTTTTCAGGGGACAGCTATCGGCTCCCTGATTACCATATTCATTGCGGGATTTTAATTAATCTGACAAATGCAGACGTAAAAGCTACACTCGCTCAGCCTCTGCGGCGCAGCCGAAGCTCGCCTGAAAACAGGGAGATAAAAAAAGGAGAGGCGAGTAGTTCCTGGTCTTATCTGCTTTGTGTTCCACTCAGCCAGGTTATTAATCATTGGCATTAATTAGAGCCATTAATCACGATTCACAATAGATGTGTCTGTGTTCGGCGGGCAGAACGGGGACGGCGCCGGAGCGTTTCAACAGGAGACACGCCCCCAACTGGCCAACACATCTGAATGGAGAGTGCTACTTTCTTATGATCCGATGAGAACATGAAAACTATTGTACGTGAACAAATTAAGTCCGCGCAAAATTGTGTCGCTTGTACAGCGAGGCAGGTTACTGTGATGCTCCCAAGTCGAGGGGGATGCCTTGCATTTTAGGGGAATTCAACAAATCCCACAACCAATTTGCGGATTCACGTGCAAATTCGAACTCTTTTTCTGAGGTCGGATGGATGAATGAACGAACAAGGAGGTAAAGTAATGTATGAATGAATGAGTGTAGGATTTTGTCACATAAGTAATTGTCACTTGGCAGTTTCAAGTAGTTTGATTATAGAATATATGAGTTTCGCTATTCTGACGTATGCTCTTGTATGTGACATTGAAATGATTTTTTTACAGCCATCCTAAGTAAATAAAGGTATTTCTATTGTCAAATCTTTCTTCATAATATTTACTTTATCATATTTCTTTATATTTGAATAGGATATCACACTTCTCCATGAATGGCAGTGTCACACACACTGCGGCGAGCAGGCTGATATACTCCAATAAGTAATGTGTATTTAAACTTACATCGTTGAGGATGGTGAACGCTTCGGTCAGAGCCTCGCCTAACAGGCCAATCCCTTTGGCAAATAGCTTATCCAGATGTTCCCGGAAATGCTAACAGATAACAAGGGAAGGGGTACAGAATCGATTCAAACGTCAATCAAACATATTCAACGTAATGTGAGACACACCCGTCCCGAATGAGACTCACGTCTTTGTTTGCTCTGTCGGCCCGGACCAATGTGCCGTTCAGACAAGGCTCAACGTAGTGGATTTCCTGATTGTACTGGAAACACAGAAGGATACACAGAGAGAAGGAGATGAATTAAGGCCCCCCCCCTTCATATAAAGCACTGCGACTGATTTATTTGTTGAACACACAGGTGTGTCCTTTGGCATAAGGAGAATATTTCGCTGAAATCCTGGCCAGCAAAATAAAACACATGCACACACACACACACACACATTATGCACACACCCATGCATAGCAGTACACTGCGGCTCTCAGCTAGGTGCGAGCAAGACCTACTGCGATGATGTTGAAGAAGTCGTCATCTCCAAGTGTGTCCAGTATAGAGGAGACAGTCTGTCTGGCAATGGTCAGCCTCAGTCCCTTCATGCTCCCACTCACATCCACTAAGATCACAACATCCTTAGGAGATGTCGCTGCCTGGATGTACCTGTGGTATGGGGCAAACACACATCGTGTACTATACACTGGTGCCGGGTAAGGGCCGAAGGACTGAATTTAGCTACAGGCAACGTGCTGCTCGAGTATTGACCAGACACATAAAAGCATACCACTTCCTGTTCCTGCAGTCAAAGCCAATGACCCCATGCTCGTCTGGATGCCACTTCACCCCTGCAGGTAAGACTAGGAGTCAAGTTAGCTGGCAACACACCCGCACACTTCTTCAGAGATACGAAAATTTCTTCAAAGCACACAAACACTTGGGCAAACACAAAGTTATCTTTCCGGTAGTTGTTGAGGTGTTGTGTGTCTGAGAGCGAATCCTCGCCATTCACAAAAATGAAGGATTGAAAGTATTGTGAGACAATGCACAAAAAAGCTGCATTGCGATATGGTGTGCTTCATCTCGCGCAGCCCAGCACCGCAGCGAGTCTGCCTCCCACTGTCCCGTATCACTGTGATGCTCTAATAGTTTCGGAAGGGTCCGGCGTCTCAATATGGCTGCAGACCCACACTGGCAAATCCTGATTAATTTGCTACTGTATAGCTGCATCCTCTCTGATGGGCTGTAAAATTACAACATTAGCCAAATCACCCTTTTAGGGATTCTATTTCATTTGTTCCCATTTTTTCTCTGCACTGACAGCTCCCTGGAGACACCACCCCCACCCCACCCACGCACGACTAACACACACACACACACACACACACACACACACACACACACACACACACACACACACACACACACACAAACACACACACGTAAGAAAGAAAAGAAGGGGGAGAGAGAGATCCCAACAGACAGGAACCATGTTTCCATTTACACTACCGTTCAAAAGTTTGGGATCACCCAAACAATTTTGTGTTTTCCATGAAAAGTCACACTTATTCACCACCATATGTTGTGAAATGAATAGAAAATAGAGTCAAGACATTGACAAGGTTAGAAATAATGATTTGTATTTGAAATAAGATTTTTTTTTACATCAAACTTTGCTTTCGTCAAAGAATCCTCCATTTGCAGCAATTACAGCATTGCAGACCTTTGGCATTCTAGCTGTTAATTTGTTGAGGTAATCTGGAGAAATTGCACCCCACGCTTCCAGAAGCAGCTCCCACAAGTTGGATTGGTTGGATGGGCACTTCTTGCGTACCATACGGTCAAGCTGCTCCCACAACAGCTCAATGGGGTTCAGATCTGGTGACTGCGCTGGCCACTCCATTACCGATAGAATACCAGCTGCCTGCTTCTGCTCTAAATAGTTCTTGCACAATTTGGAGGTGTGTTTAGGGTCATTGTCCTGTTGTAGGATGAAATTGGCTCCAATCAAGCGCTGTCCACTGGGTATGGCATGGCGTTGCAAAATGGAGTGATAGCCTTCCTTATTCAGAATCCCTTTTACCCTGTACAAATCTCCCACCTTACCAGCACCAAAGCAACCCCAGACCATCACATTACCTCCACCATGCTTAACAGATGGCGTCAGGCATTCTTCCAGCATCTTTTCATTTGTTCTGCGTCTCACAAACGTTCTTCTTTGTGCTCCAAACACCTCAAACTTGGATTCATCCGTCCACAACACTTTTTTCCAGTCTTCCTCTGTCCAATGTCTGTGTTCTTTTGCCCATCTTAATCTTTTTCTTTTATTGGTCAGTCTCAGATATGGCTTTTTCTTTGCCACTCTGCCCTGAAGCCCAGAATCCTGCAGCCGCCTCTTCACTGTAGATGTTGACACTGGTGTTTTGCGGGTACTATTTAATGAAGATGCCAGTTGGGGACCTGTGAGGCGTCTGTTTCTCAAACTAAAGACTCTAATGTACTTATCTTCTTGCTCAGTTGTGCAACGCGGCCTCCCACTTCTTTTTCTACTCTGGTTAGAGCCTGTTTGTGCTGTCCTCTGAAGGGAGTAGTACACACCGGTGTAGGAAATCTTCAATTTCTTAGCAATTTCTCGCATGGAATAGCCTTCATTTCTAAGAACAAGAATAGACTGTCGAGTTTCAGATGAAAGTTCTCTTTTTCTGGCCATTTTGAGCGTTTAATTGACCCCACAAATGTGATGCTCCAGAAACTCAATCTGCTCAAAGGAAGGTCAGTTTTGTAGCTTCTGTAACGAGCTAAACTGTTTTCAGATGTGTGAACATGATTGCACAAGGGTTTTCTAATCATCAATTAGCCTTCTGAGCCAATGAGCAAACACATTGTACCATTAGAACACTGGAGTGATAGTTGCTTGAAATGGGCCTCTATACACCTATGTAGATATTGCACCAAAAACCAGACATTTGCAGCTAGAATAGTCATTTACCACATTAGCAATGTATAGAGTGTATTTCTTTAAAGTTAAGACTAGTTTAAAGTTATCTTCATTGAAAAGTACAGTGCTTTTCCTTCAAAAATATGGACATTTCAATGTGATCCCAAACTTTTGAACGGTAGTGTAAATGCTGAAGGTGTTCAAAGCAACATTTTCAGAGTTGATCAAATAAAACGTGAATCGGTGTGTGTGTCTCCATAAAATGGTGCGAGGCAAAATAAACAAGTCTCTCTGTCTGCAGGACCGTCATGTCTGAAATGGGAAACCATCACTAAACTGCGATGGGTTGAAGAGCACTGGGTTGATAAATTTGATAAAAATCCGTTTCAATCACCTCCACCTATCACTTATTCTTTATGTTAACACGGAACAACAAAACACTCCCCCAAACAATTTTCTATTCCAAATTTCAAAAGTTTTACAAGGGCGCCTTGGCAGAAACATAGCTAGTGAGAGATACAAAGACTGACAGACTGACGGACAGATGGACGGCTGGATTAATGGATGGATGGACAATAAAATAACTCACCAGGGTACTGCCTGAAGAAGCCCTTGGCACTCCCGAAGTACTGCCAAATAAGCGAGGGATCTCTCTCGAAATTATCCACAAACACTTTATTGAGGGCCTCCGACCAATAAACCCCATTCACTATATCAGGGTCTGTGGTGGGGTGAAGTGACAGAGTGAGGCAAGATGGGGGCGGGGGGGGGGCAGGAGCGAGAGAGACAAGTAGATTAAATGGTAATAATGGTAATCACACCGGTCACCATTCCTGAGTGCACAGTTGACCTTTGTCGCTTATTGACCCCCCCCCCCCCCCCGGAGAAGACACAATGGCCGTGACTAAATCATCCCCTTATGTCGTCCTGTGAGACATGCTAGCTGCCCCCTCTTTGTGTTGAGAACAGAGAGGAATGGGCAGCGGTGGGGAGTCCATTACAGCCAAACAAAAGGAGGCTAGGTGATCCATGGAGAGAGGTGACACACTCCGCTGCGAAACGAGGAGCAAGTGAACAGCCACCTCATCAAATACAGCCAACCCCCCCCCCCCAAAAAACAAACAACTGCCTCCTCCTTCTTCTTCCTCTTCTTCATCCTCTTAACCGCCTCCTCCTGACTATCTCAGGACTGTTATCGATCACCCGCTCCCTATACACCCACCCAGCTGGCACACTGATACAGCTTCAGTGGCGGTATCCCCCAGTATCTCCCGTTACTCCTCCTCCTCCTCCTCTCGCTGCATCCGCTCGGCGGGTTGATAACGTCTTCCGGCTGGGCTCTTACCTTTGTTGTACATGTTGGTAGGCACCTGCACCACACTGAGGCTGAGGTTGACCGACAGGTTGTTGAAATGGTCGTTGGGCTCCAGGATGAACTGCCCTCCCAGCTCCACGCTGTTCCCCTCCTCATCCACCTCGTTGATCAGCACCGCATTGAAGTACTCGTACTGAAGGTGAATAGGGGGGGGGGCGACACATGGCACACACAACACAGAAACGGTGAGACTACAGCCAGGGACATCTGCCCTGAGACCTGAAGGAGGCAGGGCCTTTACTGCTGGGCCCACCTGAGGACATCAGCCCCCCCCCCCATTGGACCCCATTGGTTTCGTCTTTTGAACCACTCCCCCTGAGAAATGTTTTCTATGTCAGCCTGTTCTGTAAAGCTCTTTCTAATCTTTCAAGAAACATGCTATTCAATCTTTTGAATCGAAGACTTCTTTGAATCGAAGACCCTCGTGAACGTGGCCTCCAGCTCAGTCACCCACAAACTAAAATGGAGTCTCACACATGGCTGTACCATCTATGTAGATGAGGGATGGGGGGGGAGTGGACTGATCCAAAAAAATATTTGTGAGTGAGTACATTTTAAAATATAAGCTTTAGTAAGACGGTAAAATTTGTACATTTTGTTCATACTCATTAATCAGAAAACTCGCAAAAGATTTTTTCCTGCACCTCCCACCTCTATTCTCTCGCAGTCTCCCCCCTTATATTCTATCACTTGGTATTGCCCACCCGGTTTCGTTCAAGATAGTTCTTAATAAGAAAAAAAAGCCATCGAACTGACAAGAGACGCGAGTAAAACGTTCTCCTGCCCAAACAAAGCCATCTTTTCTAAAAAGTTGACGTGTTTCTGGTGTGTTTCTGATGTGTCAGCTTGCTTCTCTGGGTTGTCGGCAGTAGCGTACCGTGTGACTCGTAAACCTTGGCCCCCTAAACCCCCTTCCCTTGTCAGGAAAAAAAAAGCAAACTACCTGCCTAGCTTACTGTGTTCTCTGCTATAAGCACTGCAAACGCCACCCATGACGAGTCCAGCTCTGAAACAAGAAAATGGAGACGCTAGTTCAGCACGGATCTGAGTGAGAGGCATCACCAAAACAAACAAAAAAACAGCTTATTTCGAAACAACACGCAAATTCTCCTTGCAAATAATCGCATCGTCACACAAGCTGTGTGTGCACTTCAGCTGAGTATGCTGACAACGGGCCGGGGTGCAAAACGCATGACCCCCACCCCCTTCTACCACACAAAACCAACAAAATCTCGTGTAAGCCTACGCATCATGAGGGCGCACACAGCCGAGCAACCATTAGAGACAGACACGTCAGAACCATGGACAGCGTTTATGGCATTTTGGGAACCCACCACCACAAACAAGCAATATTGTCAATCTACTGCTACTACTACTCCTACTATGACTACTTTCGACTGCTCCCGCCCGTTAGGGGGGGCCACAGCGGATCATCCGTTTCCATCTCTACCTGTCCTCTGCATCTTCCTCTGTCACACCAACCAGCTGCATGTCCTCCCTCACCACATCCCTAAACCTCCTCTTTGGCCTTCCTCTTCTCCTCTTCCCTGGCAGCTCCATATTCAGCATCCTTCTCCCAATATACCCAGCATCTCTCCTCCACAAATGTCCAAGCCATCTCACTCCTCACGTTTACATGCACAGTTTTCGATTAGTTCATTAGTCCGACTACTGACTTTGGTCCCAGTATACATGCGCGGGAGGGAAATCGATTTACTGAGGGAGTCATGTGGGCTCCGCTACGATAGGTGGCGATATGCACTCTTTCAGCTTGTTTGTACTGGGCCATTACCGGTTGGCCTATTACGTCACACACGCAGAGCACAACAATCATCGTAGTGAACTAGGAAGTTAACATGCCCTTCGAAGAAGACGAAGAAGAAGCAGTTAGCAACCCAGAGCTAAACTGGCACAAAGCTGGACAACTTTGCGAATCTGTACATAGCGTACGTGTTGTACGCTCTACTTTTTGAGCAGATGAAATGCACCTTATCCCTCCTGGTGTTAAGCATATACTCCGTCTCTTCATCCGTCCAAAAATGAGCTCTCGATGTTTTCGCCATGTCTGCAGTTGCTGGCTTCCTCTTCTTGTGCCCCCCTCTTCTTCTGTTTACGGTGTTCGACGTCCGGGTCAGACTTGGCGCGCGGAAAGTTAGCGCGTGCGCAGATCGCCTCGACCAGCTCCAGTCCGACTAAGGTGTATACATGCAGAAAGAAGTAAATCGACTTCCAATCGCATTATCTGGGTGTGTTAGTCCGACTATTACAACTTCGATTTCAGTCGAGCTAACATGTTTACATGCATATTTTACCGGTACCGACACCGGTGCCTGGGATAGGGCTTTAAGGGGGGGCGCTGGGTGCAGACAGTAGACGTGCAGTGGGTTCACTTTGGAAGTGCACATCGAGGAGTCAAGGGCAGTGTTACTCTCCTAATGCGCAACTCAAGTGTTTGATTGGCCTCTCGCGCGGCCAACGTGAGATGAGGCACTCCCTCATCCTGTCTAAGCGCTCACGACTAACAGCCTCCGGTGCTCTGTGAAAGGCAGGCTGCATGGGGGAGGGGGAGACGAGGGGTGAGCTGGAGGGAGGAAGGAGGCAGAGGGTTGGGTGATAGACTCTATACCATTCTTGGGGGGGAGGTGAGGCTGCACGGGCATCGCCATCAAACAGCCCCTGACAGCTCATACCACGCCTGAGCGCCCCTCTGATGAGCTGGGGCGGGGTGGAGGGGTGGGGTGGGGTGGGGTGGAGTGGGGGGAGTGAAAGGGAGAGAGGCAGAGGAGAGCAATGTGCACGCTCAGCAAAACTGCTGTAGAGAGGCACGTTAACCGGCAGGGTTATTACTGTAGAGCAGGCCGGGGGACACTGCACCTCTCCGAGACGCCCCACTGACTCTTACACCACTGCAGTTAGCCGGGCCGGGCGCCGCTGCAGCGAGCCGGCCCCCCACCCCTCCAGTCACAGACCAGTGTGGGCCTCTGTTTTAGCAGGCCCGAGTCTTAACATGAGCCTTGCTAATCTAAAATGCTATAGGTAAGGGTGACTGTTGCCGGCTGCAGTTGTTACTAAAAACAGCTTCAGCTGGGACGAGCCACCTGAATTGTTTTCAGGCCACCTTTCCAGATTCCTATAATGTTAAGATTGGCTGCGTGCAAGGGCAATATCTGTGAAAGAAGAGGGACACAAAAAAAGAGACAATTATGGTGATGATGAAGGCATGACCATTTCAAGTTTAAGACGTTTAGCTGTGGATCATTTTACTAGGGATGCATTTTATTTTGGTGTTCAGTAACACACAATATTTTGTTTAATCCATTTCATAATAGGGTGAGATGATCGCGCTGTTCCGTTGAAATTGCTTTATTGTTCAGAAACGGCCTCAACAAAGAGATGATGAATAATAGCGTGATAGAGGTAAAAAGAAGTCCCTAAGAGCTTTGATTTTTTTTGTTTGTGCAATAATGATTAAAACATTATGAGTCGCATAATATACGACACGACACGAATTAAAGCTATAGACTATGCGAAATTCGGGCCCACAAAATACAAACCCAAGATACGGACGCACATATTAGGACTGTTGCTTTTACAAGTTAACAGACAAATGTAAACCTGATGCATCGCTCTACTAAGATGTTACACTTTGTAACATTCTTATCACTTTGTAACATTGTAATCACTTTGTGACATTGTAATCACTTTGTAACATTGTTTTAGAAGTGCTATATAAAGAGTTGTTATTAGAATATTATTATTATTATTACTATTACTATTATTATTGTTGTTATTATTATTTTTATCATTCTTATTATCATTATTATTATTACTACCAGGACACACGAAGAGGAGTAGCGCGTCATTCACGTTGATATTCATAATAAACGAAATGCTATTTGTTATTTGATATTTTTATTTCGTTAATTTCATCGTCGAGACCAAACGCCCCCCCTCCCCCCTCCCCCCATGCTGAATGCTGAACTGAGTAAGTTATTTTCTGTACTGGCCGAAAAAGGTGAGCGGTAAAACTTGTGTTATTAAAGCAACTGTGACAAAAAGTTCCTCCAAACTGTAAAGTTTATACCCCGCCGCCCTGCCTTTACACACGGGTCTGTGCAAAAACACACATTTGTCCCGCCAAAGGACAGCCGTGATAGGAGAGAGCGGAGCTTATCTTCTCTTCTCTTATCTTATCTTATCTTATTTTCCGCGGGGAAACGGCGCGTGAATAATGCGGCGTCAGCTTCCGGCCGATGTTGATGAAACGGCGCCGTGACGTCAGAGCAAACCTGATTCTCAAAGTCCTTTATAAGAGAAACGCGGTGACACTGCGCGTCTGTACAACACACTACGGCTTATTCACCTGATTAAAAAAATAAAATAAAATCAGCTTTTGATAAACGGCGTTCAAGAACTTCTCAACACAGTTGAGGTGTAGCCTGTGTTTACTGCGTTATTGGGGACAACGGCTGTAACAAATCGTCTTAAAGACAACATATTGATAACGCGAGCCAACATTTAAACAAGACATACGCCCGCACAATTATTTAATCAGAGCTCTCTGCCCGTTTAAAACAACGACGGCTGCAAAATGTAGGTGTATTTTTAGGCCATCATGCCCCACAAAAGCTGTAGAGCTGATCAATTATTTGGTTTGAATATATATATACCTTTTTTTTTGCTCGGGGGTGTAATAAATATCAAGTTTCCATTTCTTGGGTTTGCACAAAAATAACCAACAAAATATATTTTATATCTAAATGAAAAAAATAATAAAAGATCGTTCCCAAGTCATTTTAAACCGTTTCAATGAATTCGTTTGGACTTTGTGTGTAAAACAGTGCTGTACAGCTGTTTGGTTTCAAACAAAACGTTTCATCCACCACAGAAAGAAAGGAAGGAAGAAAGGAAAGGCTGGAGAATGTTTCGTGACAGGAAAGGTGTGTATGGACTCGAGATGGCCGAACCGAGCCGTTGACTCGGATGAGAGAGGGCGCAGTCACGTGAGCAGGGGGTTGCAGGCCGATCTCTAAAGGGGGGGGGGCAAATGCACCTTGCGCCCTCTTTCTGACCTGGCGTGGACGCGCTCGTGCAGCAGGCGATGGCGTTACTGAAACATATTCACGTGATCTGGACGCTCCTATTAACTGGGGAACGGAGCCATTATCTGAGTATTTTGTTGCTCGGCTGGGTTTCCAATCTAGAGCCATGAGAGTGAAACAGTGCCCACCGCTCACAAGACTTTCATTTATCTTTGTCTACTGGAGACGGAGGGAGAGAGGGGAGAAGAGGGGTGTGTGTATGTGTGTGCGCGAGCGCGCGCGTGTTAGAGAGCGCGAGAGAGAGCGAGAGAGAGAGAGAGACGTTCACCATGTGACAGAATTACTGCAGAGGAAACTCACTGCAGCAAAGGCATCCGTAGCAATAGCGTGGTGTCGACGTGATGGCGGGCAATGAAGGCAGCGTTGCTGTATTTGGGGGCCTTGTTGTGACCGTGGGAACCTACACGTGGGGTCTCTTCACACAGTGACGCATATCATTTCGTGACGTGTCCCATCGGCGTTGCCTCCTCTTTATGTGAACCCTGGCTTGAGTGAATCCTGGGCCCGGCGACACGTCTGAAAAACGATCAAGCTCCCCGCGTTTATTTCCCCTCCAAAAATACAAACACACGCTCATAGCAGAGATCAACGCTGTCTGTTGTCTTGCGTCACATTCACAACCTCCAAACAAATGAAGTTTGGGCATCGGTGATTTGGCTAGCACAGGGACGGGCTGCTCCTGAGTTATGACCCCCCTCCAGAAGCAGCCGGCATGAGTTATGCCACCTAAGGCCCTGCATCCTTGGATGCACCCCGAGTTGCTCGTCTCAGGCAAGCGTTGTGTATCAAAGGACACTGCCAACGCAGTTAGACGCGTTGGACGTACCTACTATAACCTTCCTCTCGTCTCACTTCTTTGCTATTCAGTCTCTGCCTCATCATTTCTAAACTTGGAATAGCCCCCCTCCCTCCCTCCCTCTCTCTTCTTTTCTTTCTTTCTTTCCTCCCGTTCATCGCAGCCCCATGATCACCTGCAGGTCGGGGTTCTCCTCGTGCTGGTGATGAGCCTCCTCAGCCGCCTCCACCAACCGCTGGCAGCATGAGAGGAGAAGAGAGGAGAGGAGGAGAGGGATGAGGAGGACAAGTCTCAAGATCAAACATGCTACAATCAAACTGCACGCAAAATTGTTGTTGTTGTTGCTCCACCCTAAACTCCCCTCCTTTTACTGCTAACACGTGCATTAAGGCATGCTTCTTAGAAATAATAATCACGTGTTGGATAAAACTAAACGTTTGCACATTTACGTTTGCAGGTTTGCACCCACGTGTCATTTATACGACGTAATTCCGTCATAATTCTCGTGTTTTTGACGACACGTGTCTGCAGCTAGAATGCAACATTTTCCAAGAGCAGTGCAAACATTTCCACGGAAGTGAATGTCGAGGAGTTTTCCCAGGCACCTCGGAAATTCCCGTATTTTACTTTGCATGGAACTGCGAACGTTAATAACGCTTTGCCTCTCGATTGTTTTCACAGTTCAACAAAACGTTTTTCTGTTAAGGAAGCGCTTGGTAGAAGAGCCAAGCTAAATATGAACATATATTTTTTTTAATTATACGTTGGATTATACAGTTTAACAACAGCAAGCTCCAGCTTTTCCTAAAAAAATTAAATTAAATTAAAAAAAAGCTTACCCACAGAGGCGTGTTTCGCAAGCTGGTTGGTGGTCTTGAGATTCTGGTGTAATATCTAAAATACGCCTGCACGTGCTCTGCAGAGCTGGATCAAATGTTCGGGGAATTGCGAATGAAATGATTGACAAGTTGTCGAGCAAGCAACACATTCAACACCCGCCAGGAAATATGCTTGCTTGTGTGGTTTTTTTTTGGGGGGGGGGCTGCCCCCTAAACACCACAGCCCCCCCCCCCCGTGTAATTAATGTGTCTGTCCAAAGTGCAGCGCAAACACCACGGGGCCGCGCGGCCGCTTTCATTTGATCCGTGTTGGCCAAGTTTAAACCAGCATGATGAGGAACTGGGGTACCCTGGGTTACTCATGGCCCCTCACTTTCCAGTGTGCGCTTTGTTTCTCTCCTTATTTGGGATTTTATCACACAATCTATCCTCACACTTCTCTATTCTAACGAGGTAACGTCCAACCATATACACGGTGTGCCTTTCTTTGCCTTATTTCTAGATAACAGCTCGCAATGCGTTGCGTCATGTCTCACGTGCATTTCAATTCAAGAGTGCGTAATTATCATTTATAGGCTGGTTAATCTGACCACGCGGATTAACGTCGTTCTTTTGTTTTTTTTCCGGGATGGAGAATAAATAAAATGGGGGCAGATATGAACCCACCCGGTGTGAACGACTACCCCGATTTTCGTTATCGTTCCAAGTTGACCAAATTTAAGGGATTAACTTTGAATAATGGGGTACACACGTTCTCGCGTGACGTTGACCGAGCGCGCGCTAGAGGGAGTGATTTGGCCTTAAGGGTGAACGGCGTGAAACGTGCTGACCTGCAGCGCGACTCAGACCCGATGCTCCGCGCGGGGGAATGCTCGGGCCGCGGGGAATACGGCGCGTGTGAAGGTGTGTTTACCCTCGTGGCCTCCGCTTTTTTCCGGAACATCTCCTCCATCTTCAGGGCCAGGTTCCTCACCAGCTTCACGCCATCGATCTCCTCTACTCTGACAGACTTCTCGAATTCCTTGTATTTCTGGAGGGGGGGTGGGGGTGGGAGAGAAAACAAAAACACCACGACAAACAAAACGTTATTTGCTTCCACACAGCCGCCGTCCCTTCAATGAATTTGGCGGAAGAGGAAACCCGCTGGGCAGGAAGACCGCATGTGTCGAAAAGTGGCGCAGGAAGGGAGAAATTAAAAATCGGGCTAAATACCGAGTGACTGGATGACGTACTCTGTCAAAAGAAATTGTGATTTTGGAGTCCAAGGGGAAGAACATCTAAGAGACACTGGTTTTGCTCTTAGATGCTTGTTTAGATGCACTTATGACCTCTGATGACGAGCAGTTCTCCTGATTCCCTACGTTAAATGCACTTATTGTAAGTCGCTTTGCATAAAAGCGTCGGCTAAATGACTGTAATGTAATGCAATGTAATGTAATGTAATGCAATGTAATGTCATGTCATGTAATGTAATGTAATGTAATGTAATGTGAATGTAATGTAATGTAATGTAATGTAATGAGATAGAATTGTCACTGGAATTCGTGATAAATCGCTGCCAGAAGTTGCAAATGAAGGATGACTTAACCCTACGTAGTGCAATAGAAATAGCGAAATACAAACAGTGAGTCTTATAAAGAGCTCATTATTTCACTAACTGTGCGCACGTGCGTGTGTGTGTGTGCGCACGCGCGCGGCTCTTGATTACCGTTTTGAATCCCCTTCATATTCATATAAGGATGGATACGCGTGCCTCCTTGCCGTGGGTGGGACACGTCACTAAATAAAGCCTTTTTTTAAACATTTCCACCAAGTCAGACGCGCTGGTTGACAAGCAGCAACCGGCGCGTCTCAGCTGATTGGCTGATAAAATGTGTCCTGTAGGAGTGAATGATTGACGGGCGTTATCTTGTCTTCGTCATTGGCTGACAGGTTGCCCCTCTCGCTCCCTCCCTCTCATTGGCTGCAGGAGCCAGTTGGGTGGGCAAGAGGCGGGAATGGCTCTGATGGCTATGCACGGTTGGAGGGTAATTGAAATGGAGTCAAACCACAGGAGAAAGATAATAACGTGACAAGCTCGGGCGACTCTGGATAATGAACTACACTTCACATAATGCTGATTCTGCTGGATGCAACACGGGGCCGCACCGACACGCAGCGGAGCCGAGCAGACCGCAAGGAAAAGGGAAAAAAAGAGAGAGAAAGAAAAAAAAAGACACTATTCCACCACACGCACCATGCACTCACAATCCAAATAAAAACAACACATAAACCTTTCACATGCTCCAGCCGTCCAAGAGGGTCTCATTTAAGACAGACAACAATATTGGCACATATTCAAACACACTGGATAGCGCGCGCGCGCGCGCGCGCACACACACCACTACACGAGGCAACATATTACCTAGTGAAAGGAAGAGTGGGTTAGCAGTGGAGCAGAACAGTTCATTTCACGCTTGTCCTCTATGCCCCAACACACAGAGTCCCACAATCCCAACCTCCCTCCCCCCAGCTCCCCCGGTCACGCAGAGGAGGCTTGGCTCCATCCATCAAAAGCACTGATCGTGACTATTGATTATAATCGTGACTAATACTCGAGTCGAGGCCAGCCTACAGAGGCATGACGAGTCCCAGCCGCCGCTGGGCCTCTTGCTGCTCTGCCGCCGTGACTCCGGCTGAGATCAAGTCGTTTACCGTAAAAAGCTCCCAATGATCACCGTTAATAAGCGGCCCTAACCAACCACCAGCTCCCCGCAGCACCTCGCCGCTTCCCGCTGACTGGCCGCTTCCCGCTGACTGGCCGCGTGCCGCTCTCTGGCCAGAGACACGCACGAGCGCAAAATGCTTACACACACAAACACAACAAAAAGAAAAAGAAAAGAAAAAGAAAGAAAGAAAGAAAAGAAAAGAAAAGAAAAGAAAGAAACAAGAAAAACACATCTGCGGGGCATATTGCACCAGTGAACGTGTTGATGCAGAGAGCGGTCGTGTAGTATTTGTTCATTTCACACCGAGAGAAATATAGAAAACAAGCCGGTGAGTGTATAGCAGCAGGGCATCTATGCGCTATAACCACACTGCTGACTTGCTGACTGTACATCTCATTTACTGTAGTCGACATAATGCCGTCCACAAACTGCGCGCGTGCGCAAGCGCGGATACAATGAAACGATTCCTGTACCACCCATAACCCACCGGGGAAGTTCCCGGCATTACACGCGTCAATTGAAAACTGCGCCCTGGCTCCTGCAGAGAGACGTAAGCCGTCCGCGACTCAAACAGACGCCCGCGACTCAAACAGACGCCCGTCAGCCACCTTGGTAGCCCAGATCTAAAGACCAGGATCAAGAAGAGGCCGCCTGCAGCACCAGCGTCCAAAATCCAAAGGCCTCAAAACTGGTGCTGGTGCAAAGGGCAAATATGGCGCCATATCTGTCCTTTTCAAACAGGTATTGTTTGTAATGTATTAAACAATATTTCTGAAAATGCATTATGTAGAGAAAGGGATTTTTAAACCCTCTGTGAGAATCTCTTTGCACAGTAACATCGTCAACGAAGTTTGCACGATCTTTTGAGGCACGTGCGCTTTGCCTAATACGTGCACATGCTTTCGAACAACAATATCGGCGTTAATATAAAATACTTCAGTTGATGCAGATCAATTCCCCTACAACGCAAACACCATCCAACAGACGGAATATCCAGCCTCTGTCTCCTTCCATAACCAGCCCACACTTGTCGTAAAACGTGCACGTGCAGCTGACACAGTACACGTCATCTGAACCCTGAGGGACTCCGAGGCAAGAGCTGGGCTCTGCCCCCAAGTGGCCGCACAGGTAAATAACCCACACAAATAAAGCGTCTACCGTACCCCCACCCCCACCCCCAAATCTCCGCATGTTTCTTTTGTTCATCCTCCTTTTTTGTTCCTCCCACCTCCCACCACCTCACCCCGCCACACATTTATTAAATTTGTCTCCTATCCCGGGGTTGAAGCTGCTGACTACAGAGAGGTAACTGGAGAGATGAGACCAGGGAGGAATCAGCGCTGAGGGTAATGGGCCGTATCAAGTACACACGCCCCCCCCCGCGCGCGCACACACACACACACACCTGCAGTACAAACACACACATGGCTGCCTCTCCGATGAACACACCTGAGTCGCATCAGTATTCAGCTGAGACAACAAAATGTGTCGGCAATCATTAGAGGAACATACAGCATTAGAGCGTATAATGCGTGTATCCGCATGACCATCAGAGTCGGGGGAGAGAGAGAGAGAGAGAGAGAGAGAGAGAGAGAGAGAGAGAGAGAGCACATAAAATGTATTGGGAAGAGGAAACACTACCTTTTGCAATGACTGGGATCCCGAATATTTTGCAGAAATAGATTTGATTTCTCCGCCGAACGCCGACGCCCAGAGCTTCACACTGAAACACAAACGTGACAGGCGGCGTGTTAGCCAGAGTGTCTCGGACTCTCTTTATGGAGACGTTACTGGTAACGTGAACACGCTAAGGAAAGATGGTGAAGTGGACACAACTTTCAATTCATCTCTGATGTGTAAAACAGAGATAACAAGTTATCATGTGTTTACCAGCAACATCCCTCTACATCTCTGTCCAGCTATCCAGTATGTGAGGCAGGGTAACCCTGAAAGTTATCCAGTATGTGAGGCAGGGTAACCCTGAAAGTTATCCCATATGTGAGGCAGAGTAACCCTGAAAGTTATCCAGTATGTGAGGCAGGGTAACCCTGAAAGTTATCCAGTATGTGAGGCAGGGTAACCCTGAAAGAGCTCCACCTGAACACATTAGTACCAGTGACTGTGTAGTGTAGTGGCTGTCCTACTGGGACGGACACGGTTTCCCTGGTTATGAATTGTGTCCTCCTATCAAACCGTGAAGAAGTTTCTGGGAGGTGTTTCAGATGGGTGGTGTGGCGTGTGGATAATCCACCCAGCAAAACACGGCTCGGAGAGGTGTCAATGGAAGAAAAGGATGATCACAGGTATTTTCCCTCCATGTAATCTAAATGTATTTTGTGTTGTGCTCAGTCTTGTGCTAAATAATGTTGCAGTGTTACAGACAAGATGTAGTTAAAATAATGTTTTTTATTTAAAATGTGTTTCTCCACATCATAGAAAACAAGGAAATAACAGCTGATCACCATGACAAACCCACCCCGAGCACCGCTCCATGTATTGTGTCAGTTCAGATTTAGACAACAACCAGCAGCAGAGTTGTGTAAAAAGCTTAAACAGGAATCACGGCTGTACTGTTCTTCTTCTTTTCTTTTCTAGTTGTATAAAATGTTTTGTATGATTGTTTCACACCTCTTCAAGAGGGCTTTTCCATCCAGATGTGTTTTCTGCAGAGCAGTACAGACACAGCAACACAACCTGCTGTGTGTCACAACACACACACACACACCACAGCACACACAACATACACAACACACAACACAACACAATACAATACACACAGCACAACAAACACAACACACACACACAAACACACACAACACATACAAGATACACAGCACAACACACACAACACACACAACACAACATATACAACACAAAACAACACACACAACACAAAAAACAACACAACACACACAACACACATAACACAACACACACAACACAACATACACAACACAAAACAACACAACACAACACACATAACACAACGCACACAGCACACACATGACAGCCGACAGCAGCATGCAGTATAGAATATCAGAATGCTGTCCAGACAGAGTTTAGTGTTATTCCTCTGACCATGTTTCTCCTCCCCTGCTTGTGACTTCCACAAATAGCTGTTTATTCTTCTTATTATTATTATCATCACCATCATTATCATCATTATTATTATTATCATTATCATCATCATTATTATTATTACTATCATCATTATTATTATTATCATTATCATCATTATCATTATTATTATCGTTATTATTATTAGTTTTGCTGGGCTCGGATGTAACACTAAAACACAAATATAAAACATCTTTTTTGAGTTAGGACGATGTAGGGTTTCTCATTTTGCTCCACATTAGTCAAGTAAAACAGGACGTTCGGACTGCTGATCACACACATGGATCTGCTCTCTACATCGCTGATAACAAACGGGGTTTTTGTTTGGTATCCACAGCGGCTATTTCAGCCTACCCGTCTTAGTCGCTGATATAAACCACACGACTTCACACAGCGTCCCCTGCAGAGGAGATGTGCAGGTAAAATCTGCACAAAACTCACGTGCACCCAGACCTGGATAAACTGACTGGCTGTGAACTTAAAGATACTTCCTGTCTTTCTCGACTTGCTCCTTCACTCCCTCCACCTCTCAAACCTCACACCTTGTTTAGATGATGCAAACAGTAAACACTGGTGTGTGTGTGTGCGTGCGTGTGTGCGTGATCGCGTGTGTGCGTGCGTGTGTTTAGTTGTTAAACTCACACCGACGGCGGGATTCCTTGTTGAGAGCCCACCACCTCCACCAGGAGAACACCGAAGGAGATCCAACAGAAAAGGAAAGTGGTGCAGCACACGTGCGGAAAGACCATCCTCCACTTCCACTGCATCTTCTCATTCAGCCGCGTTCATTCCCGACCGGGACTGGACCCCCTGCCACCAACACTAACGGCAGCACATCGCCCTCTCACTGTGATCCTCCCTCTGTGCAGTGTGAGCCTGCGTCCCCGGCCGCCGGTTCACTTCACTCCTCAGAGAGAGAGAGAGAGAGAGAGAGAGAGAGAGAGAGAGAGAGAGAGAGAGAGAGAGAGAGAGAGAGAGATGGCCTGTGGAGCTACAGCCTCACTGCACCAGAGAGAGGGGGGGGGGGAAGTGAGTGAGTGAGTGAGAGGGAGGGAGAGAGAGGGAAAGAGAGAGAGCGAGAGAGGGAGAGAGAGAGCGAGAGAGAAGGAGAGAGGGAGAGAGAGGGAGCGAGAGAGAGAGAGAGTAAGAGAGAGCGAGAGAGAAGGAGAGAGGAAGAGAGAGCGAGAGAGAAGGAGAGAGGAAGAGAGAGGGAGTTAGAGAAAGAGAGAGGGAGAGAGAGGAAGAGAGAGAGCGAGAGAGGAAGAGAGAGGGAGAGAGGGAGAGCGAGAGAGGAAGAGAGAGGGGGAGAGAGAGATATTTTCAAAAGCATTTATTAAAAAGACTGAAAAAAATCCAACCATGTTTCCATGACAAAACGTCACTGTACAGCACGGTTAAAAGGAACAATTTCATCGCTTACTTAGAAATAGTATTAAATATCAATTCTTCACCTGCCACAGAACATATTGCGTCATTATAGCCCCACTTTTTTGATAAAATCCCCCACGTAACTCATTCCTTTAAAAAAATCCAAAATCAACTCAGACTCTGGCTTTCACTAACGAGACGAAAACCGGAAGTACTTCCTGCCCCGTCCTGCTCCCCACCCCTTTCTCCCTGCCACTGGAGATGGACAGGTTGGCCTCCCCTACCACCAGGTTAAGTAGATTTGTAGCCAACTCCCAAAATGAAGACTGTCATGGACCACCTCTCACCGAACAGTCTAGAACATTCTTCAGCGGACAAAAAAAGGCTGCAGAGTCTTTTAGCATCTGCACGAACGGTTTCCACCTCGCCACAAAAGGGACATTCACTTGAAACTCTGAGGTTGATCCCAGAGATAAACCCATTCACTGCAATGGCACCATGGAGGATCGTCCATTGTAAATCACCCCGTCCTTTTCTTTTATATAACCCCCCCCCCGTACTGCTTCCACCCCACTGCCCACATCTAGTTCTGGTCTCCACACTGTGTCAACTCTCCTCCCGCCCAGTTTACATTTGTTCATAGCTTCCACGCAACAATTATATGCAGTTTCCCCTTTAACCGTGTGCAAGCTCACATATTTGCAGTCCATTACGTTTAACAGGGGTCCTGAGACTCCATCCAGATTTGGGAAAAAAAAACAGCTCCGGAAAAGGAGCATTATCATTAGGAGTGTCCACTCCACCACTGTACTCCTGCAGCATCATTAACTCCTCCTCCGTCAGCCTCTCCATCCACGTATTTCAAATGTTCGAGAGAGAGCGAAAGAGACAGAGAGGGGGAGAGCGAGCAAGGGATACATATATAAATATGTACTGTACTGTACTGTAATATAATTTGTACTCTGAACTTAGGAAGAATTCAATTGATAACTGTTGTGAACACTGTTACTATGTTATTACTACGTACTATATCTGTGGCTGTATTGTGAAATATAAGCTTTAGCGAGATTTACAAAATGTCGAATTTAATGCCAAGAGAGCTACTTTAAATTTGAGAGCGAGAGAGACAGACAGACAGACAGACAGACAGACAGACAGACAGACAGACAGACAGACAGACAGACAGACAGACAGACAGACAGACAGAGAGAAAGACAGACAGACAGACAGACAGACAGACAGACAGACAGACAGACAGACAGACAGTCAGACAGTCAGACAGACAGACAGACAGTCAGACAGACAGACAGACAGACAGAGATGAACAGTCAGACAGACAGACAGAAAGACAGACAGACAGAGAGAAAGACAGACAGACAGACAGACAGACAGACAGACAGACAGACAGACAGAGATGAACAGTCAGACAGACAGACAGACAGACAGACAGACAGACAGACAGACAGACAGAGAGAAAGACAGACAGACAGACAGTCAGACAGTCAGACAGACAGAGAGACAGTCAGACAGACAGACAGAGATGAACAGTCAGACTGACAGACAGAAAGACAGACAGACAGAGAGAAAGACAGACAGAAAGACAGACAGACAGACAAACAAACAGAAAAAACAGACAGAAAAACAGACAGACAGACAGACAGACAGACAGACATGCAGAGTCTGTCACTTCTTTCCAAGCTGCCATCTTGTGTTACTCCCGCGCTGCGACTCTATATTTTATGTAGTGTGCTGTCCATCTGATTTTAGCTAAGTTAGAAAAAGCTGATCAGTCAAATCGATGAGCATCAGGGTGTTGTATCCTACACTTTAAAACATCAGGGTGTTGTATCCTACACGTTAAAACATCAGGGTGTTGTATCCTACACTTTACAACATCAGGGTGTTGTACCCTACACTTTACAGTATCAGGGTGTTGTATCCTACACTTTACAGTATCAGGGTGTTGTATCCTACACGTTAAAACATCAGGGTGTTGTATCCTACACTTTACAGTATCAGGGTTTCCCCGCGGCGCCCTACCTGCTTGAGATGATGCTGTAGCTCAGCGGTCGGGAACCTATGGCTCGCGAGCCATATATGGCTCTTCCGGTGACGGCATATGGCTCCCAGACAATTTTGAGTTGAAAGTTATTTTTTTTTCAAAAAAATCAGTTTGGAACTGATTTTAAAATACTTGTGATATTTCTTAATAATACTGTGTCATTTTAAAGTAAACAGAAATTAGTTTTGAAGATAAATTTCACGGGTCACGGGTCACCCGTGGGTCGGGTCGGGAACCAATGGCTCGCGAGCATGTCCGGGTCATTGTAAAGGTGAAGAAATCAATTTTATCAGATAGCCAACTAGTTTATCCGCTTCAACCCTTGTAACGGAAAAGATGGCGAAAAGAAAAAAAAGACGATGATTACCGTGCATTCCAGGCTGCGTGGACAGAGGAATTTGGGAACAGAGGAGGAACATTCATGCTTGATGTGGCCAATGAACTGTTTGATGACTTCCCAAATAAAGACAAGATAATCAAACGAATAAAAGACATGCCCCTGTCAGCAAGAACTGTGCACGATCGTAGCATCATGATGGCAAATCAAGTCGAGGAAACACAAATTAAGGACATAAACGCCGGGACATACTTTTCTCTCGCCTTAGATGAGTCAACAGACGTTAGCCATCTATCTCAGTGCAGTATCATTGCCAGGTATGCTGCAGGTGACACACTGCGTGAGGAAAGCTTGGCTGTTTTGCCAATGAAAGGGACAACAAGAGGAGAGGATTTATTCATGGCTTTCATGGAGTTTGCTAAAGAAAAAAAACTACCGATGGATAAACTTATTTCTGTCTGTACTGAAGGTGCACCCTGTATGTTGGGGAAGAACAAAGGATTTGTAGCGCTTCTCCGTGAACATGAAAAGAGAGCCATCCTAAGTTTTCATTGCATCCTGCACCAGGAGGCGCTTTGCACTCAGACGTGTGGCCAGGAGCTTGGTGAGGTGATGTCTCTGGTCATTCGAGTGGTCAACTTTATTGTTGCCCGAGCTTTAAATGATCGCCAGTTTACGCTCTGTTAGAAGAAGTTGGGAATCATTATCCCGGTCTGCTTTTACACAGCAACGTGCGTTGGTTGTCAAGGGGGAAGGTGCTCAGCCGTTTTGCAGCTTGCCTTAGTGAAATCCGGACTTTTCTTGAAATGAAAGGCGTCAAGCATCCTGAGCTAGACAACACTGACTGGCTCCTGCAGTTTCACTATCTCGTGGACATAACTGGCCATCTGAACCAGCTCAATGTGAAAATTCAAGGTATTGGAAATACAAGCTCATCCCTTCAACAAGCAGTGTTTGCATTTGAAAGCAAGCTGGGAGTCTTTCTCAGGGACATTGAAACAGGTCGTCTTCTGCACTTTGAAAGACTGCAACAATTTAGAGATGCATGCTTAGCAAGTGACTCCACTCAACATCTGGATCTCCAGCACCTAGCTGGCTTTATGTCCAATCTCCTGCAGTCATTCAAAGCACGTTTTGGAGAATTTCGTGCGCGCACTGGTCTTTTCAAGTTCATCACTCATCCACATGAGTGTGCAGTGGACAAAATCGACCTGACATGCATCCCCGGGGTCTCTATCGGAGACTTTGAGCTGGAAGTTGCTGACCTGAAGGCATCAGACATGTGGATGAGTAAGTTCAAGTCACTTAATGGAGAGTTGGAAAGTCTTGCGCGACAGCGAGCAGAGCTGGCGAGGGAACACAAGTGGACAGAAATTAAAAATCTTCAACCTGAAGACCAGCTGATTCTTAAAACTTGGAACGAGCTTCCTGTGACATACCACACAATGCAGCGTGTGAGTATTGCCGTATTGACCATGTTTGGCTCTACATATGCATGTGAACAGTCTTTCTCGCATATGAGGAACATTAAGACCAACCTACGCTCACGTTTAACTGATGGAAGCCTCAACGCCTGCATGAAGCTCAACCTCACCACGTATGAACCAGACTATAAGGCCATCAGCAAAACCATGCAGCACCAGAAGTCGCATTAAAAGTAAGACATATTTAATTTATTATACGTTAAAAATACTATATGGCTCTCAATGAAATATATTTAGAAATATTTGGCTTTTATGGCTCTCCCAGTCAAAAAGGTTCCTGACCCCTGCTGTAGCTCCATCCCCACTCCACAAAACGACAGAAAACCCAACGGCGTGGCACCCCCCCCCCCGTGTCCCTCCACGACACAACACGGGACATTCAAATCTACAACTCCTGTCTGCAAAGGGGGACTGACCTGTTCATTAATCGCTGCAGTTTAAAGGCGCCTCTGTGACACCTGGGACGACATGTACAGTGTTGTGTCTGCGCGAGTCCACGAGTCTACCAGCTTGCAGGCGCGAGCTGACTTTCCTGCAGTTGAAACGTGTCTGTAGTTTATATACGGCCGTGGTTCGTGCAAGAAATGCGAAAAGAAACACGTTTTTTTTGGGGGGGGTCTCCGTCATTAAGTATATCTCTGCTTGAATGAATAAGACTGCAGAGACTTGGACCCCGTTTACACTTGGCTTTAAAACACGTTTTTGTTTTTGTTTTTTTGCTATCGGATCACAAGTGGACGGCACTAAATACAAGTGTAAACGACCACCAAAACGTTTTGTGAACCGTTACTCAAACCACTTGCCGAGGTGGTCTGGGACGCATTTGACCACATATCTTTTGTAGTGTAAACGCTGATGCGTCCTGATGCGTCCCCAACAAGGACGTAACAGCAAATCTTCTTCTTCTTCTTCTGCTTCTGCTTCTGCTTCTTCTTCTTCTTCTTCGGAGTATCGGAATCTGACCACAAGTGGTCAGCAGGACGCATTTAGAGACGCTTGACAGACACCGGTGTAAACGGTGACGTGTCTCGCTGTCCACTTGTGATCCGATCGCCCAAAACGCATTTCAAAACCAAGTGTAAACCGCCGCACCGCCGGCGTCTCCCAGTCAGTAAAAGCAGCGCTATAAGCAACCCGCACCACGGCATTATAACCGGAGACAGTGTGAACAATCGGACTTTTAGTTTGCAGACTTGTTTGTGTACGTCTCCTGAAACAGGATTCCGAGACGTCGCCGCTCTGACCGCGATTGTCCCGTGATAACTGGGTCGGCTGCTGCATCAGCCTTCATTACTTTAGTAATTGCGTCGTACATCAAACACGTGGCAAACCCGTGGAGTCTGGGATGCGCCGATAAGAAACATGGTGACACACACGCACGCGCACACACGCCTCAGCCCGTCGTCTTCGTCCAGACCCCACTACATCGAGCCTGAGGAGGAGACCGCTGACTGCTGCAATGGATCGTGTGCAAATAAAAATGTGCTCCACTTTAAAGTCTTGAACACAGTACAGAAAACAACACACAGCCCATATGGGCACTGGAATGAGTAGACTTTAGAGTCTTAACTAAATAGGGGGGGGGTGATTTGTTTAGACACACGGTTGAATTTCCACTGTTGAATTCTTCCATAAATGAGGTACCTCGCGGGCGAACAGAGCCTCGCTGGTGACGTCATGACCGTTCAAAGGGATGGGTGGTATTTGGACGCATCAGCTCTCCACGGCAGTTAACGGGGAGGGTTGGAGTACCATCTGCGCGCAAAATTGGATTTTGGCGCATGCATTGCACGCAACGTGAAAGTGTAATATTTGTACGCAGATTGCCCGGCCTGTAGTACCCCATAGTACCCTATAGGCCCGGCCTATAGACGACCCTGTAGTGGCCCGCAGAGATGTAACGTGTAATGATTTATTTTTGGGTAAACTCATCGAGTATCACAGAGCAGCGTCTGACGGGGATTTGCTCGCGTGGCAGCTTTCTGCACGGTGCACAGAGTGCTCAGAGAGATAAGGCGTCATAAACTATATTTCTAAACCGAATACAGAGCTGCAGTCAGCCGGCTGAAGGTGATGGGTCTGTGCTGCAGAAAGAAGTGGACCTCTTTATTCCTAACACGTCGTGCAAGTTGGCTTTTGTCCTGTATGACTATACTCCATGCTAGTGGCGCGCAGGCCAGGTTCACCGCCTAGGCTAATGCAAAGTAAGCAGCAGTGGCGACTGGTGCTACGTTTTTCGGGGGGGGGGGCGCACAGCTTACCTTGGCGCAGCACACCTGACAGCTGCTGTAATGTCCACACAGTCACAGAGTTATCAAGAAGGACAATGTAGCCTATAGATTTTATCAGGGTTCTTAGACAGTGGACGATTGACAGTCGAGACGAGGTGTCGTGTGTTGTGTAACAGTCACAACAGTGTGACTGTAGTCTAGGACACTGCAGCTTTAAGTTTTACTACAGCCGGTTTACGGCAGTCGGTTTACGGCAGTAACACGGGACGTGGTTGATGCTATGCTGTACGTGTATGTGACGTTTACTGTGGCAGCAATAAACATAGTTTGATTCAAAGTCGTGGTCCGAGTTTTGCTGGACACAACATCGTGGTGGGTGTGAACATGATTGACAGCCACGAGAATTCTCCAATCACATTAGACCAAAAAAAACATTAAAACAATACCATTTCGCTGCCAATAAAAGTGGGCGTGTCTGTGCGGCCCATGGAACGCGTGAACAAACCAATCAGACAGCAGCCTCAGGTCACCTGCTCGCCAAAAGTTTGAGGGCTTACATAAGGTATCGTTGGGCCGGCGCCCCTCACCCAGGAAGTATATGTATTCAGACAGAAATCACCCAAATACCATTTGCAACCATATATTTAATAGCTGCTGACAGGCGCTCACAGACTGAAACACTTTTATTTCATAACCGTTGGCTTTATACAGCCAAATTATATTCAACACGTTTAAATAGATTTTCATCTCTTGATATTTGAAGGGGGCGGCGCCCCAGCGCCCTCTACTGGCCAGCCGTAGCTGGTAAGCAGTGTCGCGTTATTTCGTTCTCGAGCGGTTTGCCCAGCGTAACACACTGACTGCGAGGCATAGCCTTTTGTATCTCAGCCCGATATCGTCTGGGTTGACGGCACTAAATAAACACACCAACTCTTCCAGTGTCCATTATTGTTGAATAGCAGCAAAACAAGTAACCCTTCACTAAAGACATGAACTCTCTCTCACCAACACACACACACACACGCCGTCTCCCACTCTGGCTGCCACCAACACTGACCCACCGGCCCTGTTGGGTGTCTCTGCACCCAGCTGATGAGGAATGGGTATCACCTGGGCTCAACCAGCAGCTCCCCGGGAGGCGGGGCATTACCTGGAGAGGGGACATTACAGACACACGGCACTGGGGTTGTGTTTCTGTAATGTAACGGCTGTTTGGTTTCAGGCAGAGGAAAGGCCTGGACATCAGCATGAGTAAAGGCGTTTGGACACCTTTACAAAAAAAAAAAAGGTGTCCGGCACGCGGCTGGGGGCGTGGCTCTGTCCTGGCTGTGGCGCTGTGGACCCGAGAAACGTCCCCTACTTCCTGTGTGTGTAAAGGTGTGGAGGGTGATTTGAAAGGGTGAGGCGGTTTGCTGCGGAGAGGCTGTAAAATGCCCCGCTGGTCTCTGTGCAGGCCAGCGCCATCTGGTGGCTGGTCTCAATACGCAGTAGTTTTTGCTTTTACTTTCTCGCTGTTCGAGTTGCTGGATCTTTATTCTTTACGTGTGATTTTATTTTTTTTAAAGCATACTTAACTTAGGGGAATTATAAACGTGCGTGTAAGTACATAAAGCACATACAAATATTTATCCAGTCAAGGTTACATTTAAAGTACAAGCATCCGCCAGTGTCATTGTTTCCGCCTCTTTGCAAAGGTACTAAGTATTCAGCAAGCCTCAAAGTACAAGGAAAATACACGAAGTATTGCAAGTACAGCAAAAGTAAATACATGTACACGTGCTCATTTTAAGATGTACACTAAACGTATTCTACAGTAGACCTCGTTTGTAGGGCATGTCCACACTGATGATGATGATGATGATGATGTATGTCCACATGGGAAGCTACGTCAGTTATGAACGGTTGCTGTCTGAGCCCTGTTCACACCGAGCCTCCTCCAAGTCATTTGCCATTAGAAACTGATCGAGTTTAAAAATAACTCAAAAGCTTTTTAATCAGACTCGGGACTCCTCGTGTCTCTAGTCGAATTCTCGACCCCAAACACTTGTAATATCTGTCTTGACTTGATGAGACGTAAACCTCTTACAAGGTTATATACCGGACACCTCGCCGCGGCCTAGCCTTTAACTAAGACCTGGGGATTAGCCTCGCTCCATACCTCGAGGAACCTCACTCATGCAAAACACATTGGGGGGGGGGGGGCACCTCTTGCTGATCTGTTTGAACCAAAACTGTGCTATGTGTAGCCCCCCGAATTCGCTCCATATGCAACAAAAGGTGTTTGCACAGCACAAGCCGAGCCGGCCCGGCTCACCCCATGTCACGGCCTTGTGTGTGTGAGCATTGGCATTACGATGGTGCTGTTCACAAAGCCTTCTACAAGGCCTCTGACAAGTTCAGCACAGGAATTCACCGTGTAGCCCCCCCCCCACTCAGGTCTCTCTCCCCGTCCGGATGCCGTCCCAACATTTCAGCATCACTACCCAGTCCCCCTCACTGAGGGGAGCATCTCCTCTCGTGGAGTACATCATCACTGTATCTGTAACTGAACGCCACAACGACGAGGACCAAGCAGGAGTGGTTATGGAAGGCGTTAGGTAACCGGTTCGGAGGGGACCCATCATGACAGCTCCCCTGTGCTGCGGACGGACCCATCCCAAAGATGGCCCCAGAAAGTTCAAATTCAGCCTCGCCCGTGAGCTGAACCAGGCTGTGCTTTAGCAGACACCGGGATCTTGCGAGACTTGAAACGGACTCGGCAAAGCCGTCCATGCAAAAAAATTAGAACCGCGATTTATGTTTTGACCAGGTCTGCATGCATACGGGCTACTATCAGTCATGATGGGACTGTGTACAGATCTACAATCTGTAAACTCAGATCTGCTGACAGAGATTAAATCTGCCGTGCGGCCTCCCCCACCGTCTGTGGTGTTATCGTCCGAGATAAGAGGAGCAGCAGCAAATCGGTCATTTGAGTCAGTAGAGTCATAAAGACACCTCCTCACACACGCTGATACTGACTCATTAAACTTCAGCTGACCTTACTGTGTGTGTGTGCGGGGGGACATAAGAGGCACAGAGAAAGAGAGTGAAGGATAGAAAGGGGGAGTGAGGGAACACGTGCTTGCATCACTTATGCTATGTTGTGACAAGTGGATGCTAAAACAAGCTCCATCTCCCAGCTAGCTTAACTAGCAACCGATTCAGAATTCATGGGGGGGGGGTCACCTAACGTAAAGTCCAATGCAAATGAGTTGCTTGACAGCTTAACTTTATGCAAGGGGGCAACTCAGCTTACCGCAAATATCTTTGTAATCAGGGGGGGGGGGCATGGGGATCAAGGACCCTCACCCAGAACGTGAGATCTTCTCAGATCTGGAATTAGCTCCTTTTTAAGTCCAAATCCGAAGGATTTACTCACAACCTCAAGCAGTGGCGCCCCCAAGGGGTGGCCACGGCCACCCTGATACCATCCCTGGCCCCCCTGCTGGCCCCCCCAGCCACGAGTCGCATATGCAGAATATGCTTCTGATTATGCATAATATGCTTCTATCTGATATCTTACATTAGGTGCTGTTCATTTAAATCAATAATGTATATTTTTCTTAACTCTCATATTGAGTTTTCAACTAGCCTATACAGTACACTACAACAGCATCATAGAATTCCCGAAATTCAGTCATGGCTTTTGGTTTTGGTGTGCCACCCCAAGATTTTCAGTGGCCCCATTTGGCCACCCCGATGAAACATTTCTGGAGGCGCCACTGACCTCAAGGCATCTTATCTCGGCTGTGCTGCTCTTTGTTGTCTGACAGAGTAGGAGGTGTGGGTGGTGGTGGTGGAGGACCGGCCACGTCTACTCGACCGTGTGGTTTGGGGGAAGAACTTTGCACCCATGCAGCTCTCTACCTCCTTGACCAACGCCTCCTCCTCCTCCTCCTCCTATTATTTGGGTGCGGGTCAGGACCCTCCGCTGTCTCGCACCGGCTTCATCATTCTCTCCATCGTCATGGCCGTCTTCACGGGCCCGGCCATCGTGCTCAACGCCACAGTGATAGCCGTGTCTCTCACGTACAAGCAGCTGAGGCAGCCGCTCAACTGCGCCCTGGTGAACATGGCTGTGGCCGACCTGGGGACGGCGCTCACGGGCGGGGTGCTCGCTGTGGTCTCCAGCGCGCCTCTCTGTTCGGTGAGCGGGAAGATTTGGACTCAGGAGTGTGCAGTTTTCTATACCGTGTAGGGCGCCACGTCACGGAGGGCCCTTTGATCGGAAGTAATGTTGTCTCCTGGATAAATAGTAATGAGCGTAATGAGTATTGAACGCAGTGCTGCCTTTACTACGGTTATATTACTCAGCACCACGTTCAATATTCACCGTATGTTCAAGTTTAACAGATAACCACCATTTATTCCCGCATCACAAACGAGTCACATGCTTGTATTTGGCACAGTGCAATTAGTGAATTTATTGCATACACTGATGAAGATTATATCTAACAACATATTGTAGCGAATTCTGGGGGGCCGTCTGGGAGACCGTCGCCACAGCCGGGACGCGAACCCGGGTCCCGGCTGTGGCGACGGTCTCCTAGACTGCCCCACGAATTCGCTGGTGTCAGAAGTGGGATGGTGAGACCGTGAGGTCATCGGAATCGCGTGCGCCCAGAGGCGTGAGGGAATTGATATGCTGAATCCCGAAGGAGGGGGTAGTGTAACGTGCATGGATAAGTAGACACGTTGGTCCTTGACTAACGGGTCGGGCCCTTTAGTCGAGCGGTTAACGTTGTCGCTTGCTGAGTGGGAGACACGGGTTCGCGTCTCGGCTGTGGCGACGGTTCCCGGACTGCCCCCCGAATTCGCTACAATGTTATCCATATTCATCATCCGTATTCTCTGCACCATTGCACCTTACCGCCTCTTGTTTCGCCTGCATAAAGTCGATCCTTGTGTGTGTCTGAAGCTTGTTGTGTTGTAGTATTGTACACCGAGAGAGCCACGAAGCCGGAGTCCAATTCCACGTACGTGCAAACCCACATGGCCAATAAACACGATTCTGACTCTGATTGTAATGACAAGGAAAGAAACCAGAGATACACAAAAGCCCCTGGTTTACTAAGGGCGTGACTCAGTAATTACAATCCAGTTTCAGCTGTTTCACTTGCACATTACTTCTTTGTTTCTGTGTAATGAACAGTCTGCAGCTTAAAGCGTTACCTGTTTTGCTTTTCTGTGGCCACCATCTAAAAGCACATGTCGCCGGTAGGCCGGTATCCTGGAAAGTAATCTCACCCACCACCACCGGTCCAGTCTGGCGTGGTGCTCGACCCTGCGTGCTTCGCTGACTTCTGTCTGTGTGCAGGCATCGCGTCTCTGTGCACGGTTGCTGCGATCGCGGTGGAGAGGATGTTTGTCGTGTGCAAGCCTCTGGGGGCTCATCTCCTTCCGGCGGAAGCACGCGGCTGGGGGCGTGGCTCTGTCCTGGCTGTGGTCCCTTACGTGGAACCTGCCTCCGCTGTTCGGCTGGGGCAGATACGAACTCGAGGGCGTGGGGACATCTTGTGCGCCCGACTGGCACAACCGAGACCCGAGAAACGTCTCCTACATCCTGTGCTACCTGGCCCTGTGCTTCACCGTCCCGTTTGTCATCATCGTGCTGTCCTATGCCAAGTTAATGTGGACCTTACACCGGGTGAGCTTGACGTATGCGGTGGCCTCGCCAAAGGCTGTATATGAAATGTTGCATAAAATGTTTTTTTGCATATGATGCACATTAACATTTCTCACTTCTGTGCGTCCGGGTAGCGTGGCGGTCTATTCCGTTGCCTACCAACACGGGGATCGTCGGTTCGAATCCCCGCGTTGCCTCCGGCTTGGTCGGGCGTCCCTACAGACACGATTGGACGTCTCTGCGGGTGGGAAGCCGGATGTGGGTATGTGTCCTTGTCGCTGCACAGCGCCTCTTCTGGTCGGTCAGGGGTGCCTGTTCGGGAGGGGAACTGAGGAGAAAGAGCGTGATCCTCCCACGTGCTACGTCCCCCTGGCGAAACTCCTCACCTTCAGGTGAAAAGAAGCGGCTGGTGACTCCACATGTAGCGGAGGAGGCATGTGGTAGTCTGCAGCCCCCCCCCGGGATCGGCAGAGGGGGTGGAGCAACGACTGGGACGGCTAGGAAGAGTTGGGTAATTGGCCGGATACAATTGGGGAGAACCCCCCCCCCCCAAAATTACCTCCCTTCTATCTGCGCCCCATAACACATGCAGGATACGCCAGCGTCATGTGATCTGTTAAACTCCACTGCAGGTGTCTAAGCTGGTCTGTCTGGAGGGGGGTGCAGCAGCCAAAGCAGAGCTGAAGGTAGCTCGCATGGTGATTCTCATGGTACTGGCATTTTTGGTCAGCTGGTTGCCTTATGCTAGCCTCGCCATGCTCGTGGCCTACGACCCTGATGTGCAGATACATCCCCTGGTTGGTAGTGCCTGTATACCTGGCCAAGAGCAGCACCGCTTACAACCCCATCATCTACATCTTCTTCAATAAACAGGTAGAGGCTGCACACACACACACACACACACACACACACACACACACACACACACACACACACACACACACACACACACACACACACACACACACACACACACACACACACACACACACATACACACACCATCTATGCACAGTGAATTTCTCTGACGTCAGTGTTTAGCTATATAGGTGTGAAGGGTGATCGAAAGGATGAGGTTTGCTATGGAGGGGCTGTAAAATGTCCCGCTGGTCTCTATGCAGGCCAGCACCATCTGGTGGTTTGTCTCAGTACACATCAGTTGATGTTTGTCTTGCTGTGTGTGAATTGCTGAGTTGAAGATGCTAAGATTTTCATTGGGAGGGGAGGGGGACAGGATTAGGAATGGAGGATATTAGAGGGACAACTCAGGTTGGACGGTTTGGAGACAAAGCAAGAGAGGAAAAATTGAGATGGCTTGGACATGTGTGGAGGAGAGATGCTGGGTATATTGGGAGAAGGATGCTGAATATGGAGCTGCCAGGGAAGAGGAGAAGAGGAAGGCCAAAGAGGAGGTTTATGGATGTGGTGAAGGAGGACATGCAGGTGGCTGGTGTGACAGAGGAAGATGCAGAGGACAGGAAGAAATGGAAACGGATGATCCACTGTGGCGCCCCCTAACGGGAACAGCCGAAATTAGTAATAGTGGTAGTAGTAGTAGTAGTAGTGGTGGTGGTGGTAGTAGTAGTGGTGGTATTAATAGAAGTAGTGGTGGTAGTAGTAGTAGTGGTGGTAGTGGCAGTGTCAGTAGTAGTGGTAGTGGTGGTAGTAGTAGTAGTGTGAATTGCTGGATCTGTGTGCATGTGCATTAACAGGTTTTGCTTCCTCTAGTTTCGTAACTACGCGGTGCCCTTTCTGCTGTGTGGGAGGAAGTCCGGGACGGACGACGAGACGTCAGAGACCCAAACAACAGTTGAGTCCGCAAACAACAGTGTTCCCCTCCTGAAATGAACCAAACTGGACACACAGTCGTCTGCTTTCTGAACTGCATGGACAAGCCGGGTGTCCCCGAGCCCCCCCCCCCGCAGGACAGATTTTATTGCACTGACTGGTGTTTGAAACAGAGCTGGAAGCGTGTAAAGGTGTTTTGCATATCTGGATGTTTTTCGTTGCATTGTGTGATTTGTTAACATACAGGTGACAGCTGGTACATGCAGCGCAGAGCACCCCCTTTGTCTCTACACGGTGCAGATTACAATACAAGAACTGCATTTCAGCATAAGTTTATTCAATAATAATCATTAGAAAATAAAATATCAGTATCGATTCAAATAAAGTCCCAAGGCCAAAATAAAATGGAAAAATACAAAAAAAAATGTATTGATACAAAACCTAGAAGGTGTTAATAGTAAAGCGTTTGCTACTAATTGAAATGATGTTTACTGAATAAAAACGTTACGGAGCAAATATCAAGACTTTCAAGTAGAGAACATTACCACGGGTCTTTCCGTACTTTTTTTTTACATATTATACACTATCTTCTATTTTAATACATCATCAAGAACATTAAGAGTTGTAATAGTAATCATAATCCATGACAATATGATGAAAACTAATAAAAATGTTCAAATCAACAGGTGTTTCTCTGTAAACTGGTACTTAGATTTTCCCCTCCTACCTGCAAACAGAGGAACAGTGCACCTTGAAAAGATTTTCTCTAAAATACTCTCAGTCCCAGCATTGTAAGGTGAGGTGTAAATGACGAATAGAGTTCACTAAACCGTACACACAGTCACAAAAAGTACAAAATTGTCTCACCTTAATACACAAATTTGTTTAGAAAAAGGAGAAACAAAAAGCACTATACAATTACTTGTGCAAAGACAAACAGCTATGTGCTAATATTTAAATACCATTGGTATATAGACTGAACCAAAACCTTTCTTTTTCTTTTTCTATTTCAGGAATCCCTGACATGAGGTAAAAGTAAGTTGTTTTTATCTTTAGTTTAACACAACTAATGAAATTTTTTTTTTTCTTTTTTTTGTCTTTTTTTTTTTTTTTTTTTACAAAATAATGCATATCTGCAGTTCGTCAGTACTGTAATTGCTACGAATAGTACAATGTGCATGTTGGGTGCATTGTTCCTTTTATATGACAGTCATCAACAAAAGGACAAGAACACGTTTTGTTTTTGTTTTTTGTTGTTTTTTGTTTTTTACTCAGAAACAAGTCAAAGAGCCCTTTCAATGTGCACACAAAGTGGAAAACCTACATTTTTTTCGTGACAGTATTCGGTTGAATTGGAGTACGGCACGCGCTCGACTACGAATCAAAAACACTCATGTCGTCATCATCATCTGTGCTAATTCACTCTCCCCACGGTATTGCCTGAAAAAGCCTTCTCCCACACGCCTGTCCAGCATCGTTATCGTGGTAGATGAGCATGTGACGGTCTTTAACAACAACAAAAAAAGTTGTCACCTTGTGTTCCCCCTTATCGCGGGCCCCATGATTCGTTCACCGTTCCAACACCCTTGATTCAAATATACCGAAGGAGGAAAAGTAAGCGGAAGAACGAATTGACCGGTTTTAAGGGGCGGATTCACTCTGTAAGGTTCTCACTAGGAAATTTAAAGGTGGGTCGAGTGACGCTTCGACGAAACAGACACGTTTGGACGCTGATATGTTGTCCCCGATACTCGCGGAGGTAAAGTGTACGCAGGAGTAAAACAGGCTGAGAGAGATTAGGGGGGTGGGAGGTGGGGTGAGGAGTGGGGGGGGGGTTAATATTGCTTCGCCTCTCTCCAGCTGGGACACACGTGCTTGCGAGCGTTACCCGCTGTCTTTTTTTTTTTTGCCACGAACGCACAAACATCGCCCGAGCCCGGACGGCCCGCGGACGTGTGCGCGTGCTTCTTCTGCGAGCCCTCATTAGCAACACGAAGGCCAAGCTGTGATTAGGAAGATTCAGTACAAAGGTTTTTAATGGAGCCGAACCACCGCCGACACGAGAGCGTGTCCAGGGGAGGGGGGATCCCGGCACGAGCAATGAGATATCGATCCGTCCCTGTAAATAGCATCTATCGTTTCTCTTTCTTTTCAGCGGCAAAAGGCATTTCAGAAGGGGGCTGATAAAACCTAGGGTTTTACTTTGAGACCAACTAATAAAAGCAGCTTTGTTACAGTAATGCACTACGCATTTCCTCTTATTTGTGCATGCCCTGCACAAAATATGCAAACAACGCGGTCCTGACTCCTGCATAAAAGCTCCGCACGTGGGCCCAGGTCACGTACCTTTCACAAACGCTCCTTCATAAAGGGGCTCGACTTTATGCAACTAGTGTCGGTATGGTGAAATAACACGTTTACGCCGATGCTCATGAAACAAGGACATTTGCATATTTTGTGCAGTCGTGTGTGTGTGTAGCATTACTTCTTTAAAATGCTGTTTTCACAGGCAAACTAACGGGTGCATATCAGCAACAAAAAAAATAAATGAAAGGCAAATACATTTCAGAATATTGTACCTAATAAAATAACACTTCTGCTTTCGTAGCATAAGAGGAGTCACAAGGGTCCATATTGCTGATCTTTTAAATGGTACATAATTACAAAATATAGAGTATCTCTTTACAAAGATTTCTTTTTGTTATATGATACAATTAATTTACAGCATACCAACTATGAAATATTAATCAGGCTACTTGAAAATGTAAAATAACCTGCCTGCTAGTGCATTTATCACAAATGCTTTTTGTCTCTTTAAAAGTGTATCTCAAGTTGAATGATGCTATAAGTAGGACAGATATTTCCTGCATAATATGGTACAACTCTACTGGTGCTCTTCTCGTTTCGACTCATCTATAGTAGCCTTTTAGATGGTCTGATCTAACAACAAAGGGATCAAGTTATTCTAATGACTAAGGGAAGAGATATGCCTTTCTACCCTTTCTACGCTTGCATTGAAAACTTGCATGATATGCCAAACCTTAATAAAGTGACTGAGGTAATGACATCTTACATCTGATTGTCATCACCCTAAGAGACCCGCTCTCCAGTATCTCGCACTTTTTGCCGATGGGTCCATCAACTCTACTGACAGCGATACCCTCGGCTTTTATCGGCCGCAGGTGGAACCTGTGTGTGGCCTCCAGGTCATGGCCTTTGACAGTAGAGTATGGACAGTCCCCAGTACGCAGCAGGAATGGTCTCTGGCTCTGCGCCTTAACCTCCTATGCTGGCATGTGGAGAGTTGGAAAGTGGACGGGACTATTTTTGTCTCTCTTCTAGGTGCCTTTTCTCTTCAATGTAAAAGGCACTTCTTTTGGTCAGAGCCAATAGATGCATTTTTTCTTTTAAATTTTTTTTTTCTCCAACGGTGGTCAAAAAAAAGGTTCTAGTTTGCTGAGTTCTCCAGCCACTGCTATAAAGTGGTGATGCATATCATCTCGTCCGCCAGGTCCTCCTCATAGGAAGCTCTGAGCTCTGTCTCGGGCTCCTCGTCACTGTAACTGGCTGCAGTGTCCTGCAGTTCATAGTCCCTCGCGCTCAGGATGGGAAACACGTTGACCCCATTGATGCCCGGGGCCACCCCGCCGTTCAGTAGATGGCTGGCTGCACTCTCCATCTCATCTATTGTCATCTCACAGGCATCTGCTATCTCATGCTTTGTGGCAGCGACAAATTTGGGGTCCTTGGCATATCTCCCAAGCCCTTCCGATATCAAAACCTGCTCAACAATAACAAGAGAAAAAAGAAAAAGATATGATCATAGGAGTTGTGTGAGCACACTCTGGCAAATCAGTGCAACAAATCTAAAGTGATACTATTATCTGCTAAACTTCCCTTAAGCTCCAGAAAATGATTAACGCCTATTTGATTACTACTTACAACTAAGAAATTCTGCATGTAGGGATCTGATCATCTAGCCAAGATCATCTGTGACCTCTCTCTCTGCCCACCCTCAGACTCACCGCTTCCACTAAGCTGGTGGCACTACCTCGCTTCTGGTGGTACTGGTTGCAGTACTCCGGGGGTACCTGCAGGTGGACTGGCGAGTAGGTCCTCTGTGAGTACTCAGGATCATCTGTGTACCAGGAGCTCTTGCGTACAGATACCTGGCTGCTAGCAGCGCTCTCCCTGTGCGGGTGGTCCACGCGGATCAGAGGGGTGTAGTACGGTGACTGCTCTTTACTGGCTGGTGTAGCAGGTGGTGTTGCCCAGGAGCGGGTGGAGCGGGTTGGGGAGAGGCGGTGGGCTCTGCTGGAGTCCAGGCCTGCTACAGCCATAACCTGACAGAGTAGGAGTCAGTCAGTCCTAAATAAAGCCGTTACACACGCAGCCGCCTGCGATGCGGCTGCGGCGGTTTAGAATTGTAGTGGCAGGGACAAACTCTATGAGCAACTGAGCAAAGCAACTGTTTCTGTTGTACTCCATTTTTTTCCCCATCTTCCCCATGTTTCGACAGCCAACATTTTCTTCCGGGTTTACTGGTATTTACATTGGACGGGGTTCAAAATGTGACACAAAGCGCTGGCATCAGTGGTTGAATATGCCAATGTGAACGAGTTACCTGATGCTGCATGAGGTGCAGCGGTAGAGCCGTGCGCTGATGTGGAAGCTCGTCCTGGCTGCTCTGCCTGCGCAGACACTCAAAGTTGAAGGATGGCCTCCGGTGACCTGGACAAGTGCCAAGGAGTGAAAAACCTCATACGGGGAACTTTGCATGCATGGGGACCATAAACAAACATAGATATAAACAAGACCGGCCACTTCCTTGGGACAACTGAATTGAGTACAAATCGGCTGTGTGGAAAACGGTGAGGGTGTATATTATTGGTTGAGAATAGCACATTGGCTACCTTGATAGCACTGCTGGCAAAGAATTAGTTTACCAAGTACACCTACACTGTACTGAATGCAGCAACAGTAAAAGATGTACCAAAATGAATGAGCTGAACAGGACGGCAAAGCTTTTTCGTTTTATTTTGGCAGCACAAGACACAGGGATTCACCTGTAGTGACAGACGCATTATGCCATCATGCTGGTTCACTGTTTTGTTTTTGTTTTTTTAAGGAATGTGCTGTCTGTGGGCTACAACATCTGGGTTGCTCCAAGACCCTCAAAACAGGCTGCATTGCAAACCTAACAAACGATTATCCAGTGCAAATATGGGAGTCGGTGACCCTGGTTATATAGAATGAAGTGGTCTGGATCTTTATTCATAGAGGTGTGCGTGAACTTGACCGTGTTTAACACTAAAATGAGGGCTGACGACCTCTTCGCCAACACTGTGCCAGACCTGTCAATCCGTGCTGTGATAAACAGTATGTGAAGGCCTACAAGTGGTTTCACTGTCTGTAGCATCACTGCTCCCTGGCTAATCAACTCCGCCTGCTTCTAGCTTACACAAATATTCACTTCAAGCATCAGAAACAGTGTTGTTTTTTTTACAGTAGTTACGCAATCCATCACAAGATTTTCTTTTTGTATTGCAATTTTGCATGTGCACATTTCACAGTAAATAAATCCCCATCTGCAGAAAGTAAGATGCATTTGAAAAAAGGCAAGCATGGGGGAAGCTTCTTAAGACCATTTGACGAGAAAAAGAATCCCCAGTCCACCTTAAAAGCTAAGGTTTGAATGTAAGGTCATGAATCTAGGTTACATTCTGGAAAGTCAAACCCTACGGTTCCTTTATGGCAAACGTCAGTGACATGGAAATACCTTGAGGTGTGGCAGGAAGCAGCCGCCTCTTCGGTGATCTCCGTGAATCACGGTAGAGAGGCTGCTCGTCATCATCATAGTAACTGTCGGGGTGATGGTAACCTTTGGGGGTCTCGTACTCTGTGTCACTGTTCTGATACCTGTTGACATAGTGCCTATAAAACTTCCTGGGAGGCAACGATCACAACAAGAGCAAGCTAACCAAACCTTTCTTTGTCCTCAGAGTATTTGGGAGAGTGTATGGAACAAGGCAATGTAATCGAGCAGTACCTGTCCCCGGACAGCATGCTGTCATCTTCATAAAACTCCTCCCCGCTGTAGTATTCTCCAGAGTAGCGGTCCTCATCAAAATCCTCCTCCCTGCGGATGGTGGGGTGATGGCCATCCCCTCCACGGGACCTGGTGGAAGGTGGGGGCACAGGGGTGAGAGAATGCAGGTTGTGCCTCCGCAGGGGATCATCGGAACAGGGCCATGCACCGCCATGCAGACGCAAGCCTCTGGGGAGCAGCGATGCAACCGAACACCTTCATTTACTGAATCTCCACTGTGTAACCAAGGCAACAGGCAGAAGATTCAAGCTTTGCATTCTGAAAAGCATCATTCAGTGTTTCATTTGGAAACAGCTCAAAGAGGAAATCTGTGAAAGCCATTTGTTTTGATAACTTCAGTCAAATCAGCATCAACAACAACCCCTTGGTTGTCAGGAACTGTGGACTGGTAGGTGTAAGGGATATACACTATCCATCCATCCATCCATCCATCATCTGAACCGCTTATCCTGCTCTCAGGGTCGTGGGGATGCTGGAGCCTATTCCAGCAGTCATTGGGCGGCAGGCGGGGAGACACCTTGGACAGGCCACACACACACACACACACACACACACACACACACACACACACACACACACACACCTAGGGACAATTTAGTACGGCCGATTCACCTGACCTACATGTCTTTGGACTGTGGGAGGAAACCGGAGCACCCGGAGGAAACCCACGCAGACACGGGGAGAACATGCAAACTCCACACAGAGGACGACCCAGGACGACCCCCAAGGTTGGACTACCCCGGGACTTGAACCCAGGACATTCTTGCTGTGAGGAGACCGCGCTAACCACTGCGCCACCGTGCCGCCGGGGTATAGAAAAATAAAAAATAAAAACGGGGGCTTCCTTCAAAACAGGATTTCATAAAATACGGTCATCCGTTTCATTGGATCCGCGTTGTCTTTCAAAGCAAGCACTTCTTTTTGTGGCGCTATCATTTGTCGACACATGCATAAAGCACAACGGTTCGAAGTAGCATGCTGGCCACTCACATGTAACATTCCCCTCACTTTAAATCAATGACACAACAGTGTGAAAATCGAGGTCAGCAGGAGGGAATATGCCAGCACAGGACTGGTCAGCATTTTGTATGTGGCATTTACTGTGCAGGGATGCAATCATTCACCGATTCAAAACCAAGTCAAACTGAATAGAATAAATGTGTAAGTAAAAAAAAACAAAAAAAAAACAGTCCGCCTTCTGCCGTGGAGACATACTGCTGGAGCCATACCTATTGAGATAACATACCTAACATAGGTCTCATAGTAGCGCCTTCTGTCCAAGACAGCAGTTGGATTGTTGAGGGAAAGCATTTTGGTTAGGCGGGAGAGAGGGAGGAGAGAGCAAAGAGAAAGATGTAGGGGAGCAGTGACGTATGTATCATACAGTATATGAAACATATACAGCATTCTCACATATAAGCATGAGGAGGAAAGAGTATGAGGGAAAATGTAGATCCAGTTGTTGGCTAACAACACCATTCCCACCTCAGATGAAAGGAAACACACTTACTTTCCCTGTCATGACGTGACAGAAATGAAATTGTCCCCCAAACTTATTAGTAACAGAACAAGTAGAGGTCCAATACTGGGACGTAATAAAGAACAAATGGTATGGGAAGACATGCATGCAACTGGGTATTATAAGACTTATGAAATAAAGTGTCTTTCTGTCCATTAGGGACTGAAGGGTTAATACTGCAGGTCTGTGAGGTCTGATCAGGAGAAACTAGTTCCTGCCTGTGCAGAAAACCACCTATGAATGATAGTCATGTCTACAGGTCCTGTGAGAACAGCACACTTCGAGGTTTGTATGCACACTGAAGGGTTCAGTCACTCATACACCACGAGATACCTGAATGCATGGCCATGAAAACCTACACCTGCACGCTCTTGTTCACAAATGCAAATCACACTTGCAAAAACTTCAGCAGAGATGAGATAGCTGATGGTCAGAGTGTGGTTACCTCTGCCCCTGGGGGGTCCGGGGCTTGTCATAGTCATAGTAGGAGCTGCGGTGTCCGGGGTAGCCGTTGGGAGGTGCATGCTCATAGTAGCGATGGTGTCCCCCATTGGGCAGGCTGGATACGTTGGCGTTATTGAGGTTGATGTTGGTGGACTTTGGCGACTTGCCATAGGAGTTGTGGTGGCGATGGTGATGGTGGTGGTGGTGGCGGGCGTTGGGGTTGGACATTGCGTTGGCTCGACACAGGCGCCCCACCGGCTGCTCCATGTGGGCATAGTGCGGGGGTGGCTGCACCTGAAGAGGCCGCTGCGTGGCATTGGTCTGGTGGCCGTTGGAGCGCCGGTGGCCCCCGTTCAAGATGTGGTTGCCGAACAGCCCGCCGTTACGCTGTAAAAGAACGCTCAAGGTCAAAACGTCAAGGCCTTCTTCATTTGCTATCATGGACAGCACATGCTATTGATGTTAAGTCTGAAGGCTGATTTTGTTTTCAGAAACCGCATGGGAAAACAATGGGTTTAGAAGCTGGTTTCATGACTAATGGCACATATGAGCAAAATGAATGCTTTGTAGTTTGTCTGAACTCAAAATGGTGGAAAAACAAAATGAATCAAAAAAAAAAATCCATTCATTTTTATTCATTTGAAACCAATACATTTACTGCAGCCTGAAAGCGGCACTGTTTCTCCATATTTCCCCCATTAAGACCGGGATGTCAAGTAGATGGATGGTGCTCTTTATGTTTGCATTACTCTGGAAAGGTGTGACTGAGTAATCTCAGGCAGAGGATAATTATACAGTCATGATCATTAGCTCTAGACCAAAGACATTTACCCCTGTGAGGCAGGTAAAATTAAATCCGTTACCCTATAAATTTCCTCGTCCTCCTCTGGAATAAAGTCTACTAGTTCGTCATCCTGCAGATCACATGATATTGCTCGGCGAATTTCGGGCCCAATATCATGAAGCGTGCGAAGGCCAGCCTGTAACCATGACAATAACAGGGCTAAGGGCTAGGGCTGGAAACCTCATCCGAGCCATGAGACTCCTTACAGTACCAAATGTAATATCATGCAGTCACAGCCACTCACACCGGGCATACACACCGCTCTGATATATGCAACACCTGACATGAACAATGTGCAACATGACAACATTGAGAGACAGACAAATGTGCTCTCCTGAACCTTAACTGTCCTGCTATTGTCAGTGTGTGTGAGTGTGTTTGGTTGATGTTACAGTCTTGCACGCAGCTGTGCTGTGTCTAAAGTGCGTTGATAAATGCAGACCCCCCCCTTTCCTTTGTGTGTAGATTTTAACAAAATTACTGAGAAATACATGGAAAGATATCAAAATAACCAAACTACAGCCTGGTCTAGAAAAAAACTTAGAATGTGACTCAAACTGTTCATCGGCCTACAACAGTGGTCTTCAATCTGAGTCTCGGGGATCGGCAGTGCTGTTGGTTTTCTATTCTGCCTGGTAGTTGATGACATTTACCTGTTGTTCCAGGTCTGAAACCAGAGCTACGTAAAGAGTTAACCCCAGACCGCTTTAATGAGTTTGCTGACATCTACAGGTTAAAAACCATGTAAAGGTTAAAAACATAGCTGGCTGATCTTGGTCACTCTGTGATGTTAGCATAGCAGGGTAAACATAGCTGCAGATAACAACATTAATAATGGCTCTGCTTGACTCAGGTGTAGCAGCACATCCATCAGTAATGACAGACAGAACCAAGAACTGTCAGTAGTATTGTCAGTGCTGTTTCTTGGACACACCTGCATCCAACAGATCCATTATTAATGTTTTTAGCTGCAGCTGTGTTTATTCTGCTATGCTAACATCAAGGCGTTTCAGGACCAGAAGAAACACAGTGAGGTGGGGAGTGGCATTTTTGAGGGTCTTCTGTCAAAATTGCTCACTATTCCAGAGTTGCCTACCACAGCTTTCGGTCTGCACGAAAGGTACGCCACTGACAATGGCCACTAGTTGCGCTTAAGAAAGATCCATCCATCCATCCATTATCCGAACCGCTTATCCTGCTTTAAAGGTCACAGGGATGCTGGAGCCTATCCCAGCAGTCATTGGGCGGCAGGCAGGGAGACACCCTGGACAGGCCGCCAGGCCATCCCACAGGGCCGACACACACACACACACACACACACACACACACACACACACACACACACACACACACACACACACACACACACATTCATACCTAGGGGCAATTTAGTACGGCCGATTCACCTGACCTATACATGTCTTTGGACTGTGGGAAGAAACCGAAGCACCCGGAGGAAACCCACGCAGACACAGGGAGAACATGGAAACTCCACACAGAGGACCACCCGGGACGAGCCCCCCAAAGTTGGACTACTCCGGGGCTTGAGCCCAGGACCTTCTTGCTGTGAGGCAACCACGCTAACCACTGCGTCAATGTGCCGCCCGCTTAGGAAACAGTGAGTGTGAAATGAATGAGGGTAAAATGGTGAATTTAACAAAATCGCAACCATTCGCAGTTTTAGGGAACTATCTTTCTGCATTTGCTAATTTTTATAAAGACTGTGCCCATACTATATTGAGATGCACCAACTGCAACTGACATATGACTTGTAGTTTTGGAAAATGAAGGTTTATTTTTTTATTCTACCAGTGACGTCACTGTGTTGAAATGTTGGTTTTTATTGCATCCTATTCAACAAATAGGCCTCTCAGCTTTGTTCAGCCTGACAGCTATCAGCCAAACAAAAAATTATCAGGTTGAGTCTCAACTGGTCTTACTGATTAAAGACGCTTATTTGTATTTGAACATAGCATTGTCCAGAACCTAAAAAAAGAAGCGAAAAATAAAGTATGATTTTAGCTATGTAGCTGTGTCTCCGCCCTCAGCCCTATCCCTCCCATTCATTTTAGATGCCGTTTGTACTTTTTTGTAGGGGGCACTCACAAATGAAGGAATAATGGAAGAGATTGCAGCTCTCATTCTTCATTAAAATCTCCCTGACTGGAGGCTGGAATACCTGACGCAACAACTGAATGTAATTAATTACTTGGACGGATATAAAACCAGCAGTGCTGGTGGTGTGATCCCAGGACCAGCTCTAAAACCACTAGACTACAATGACACGTGCAACTAAAGACAAATATAATGGTTATGAAACCAGGCTTGACATTATGAACTACACGTGCTAATGAGTGAGTTGTGACACATGAAAACTCCATGTGATGATGAAGATAATGAACAGCAGTGGAGACACTTAACATCGACATATGACGTATTGGCACGCTTGACACACACGAGTAAGATCACGCACACTCATTAAAATATGCAGCGCAGGAACAAAATAATACTGACGGCAACATCTCTGACCATGAATGACCTGCTGAATCGTAAACCGCAACATTAGCATACTTGACGACTCTGAAATGAAACCCACCAAGAACCCCTCTGTTCCACACGCGACTCCACGCATCCAGCTCACCTATCTATTTCCCTCACATTCATGCACACACGTCCATATACTGCACACACACACACACACACACACACAAACACACACACACACACACACACAGTGTGAAGCTCACCTGCAGAGCGACGGCTGTGTTGTTTTGGGAGGGGTGCGCACCCACCAGGCCTTCCTCTTTACGTTTCTTGAATTTCCTAAAGTAGTCCTGTATCAGGAAGGTGGCATAGAACTTCCCCACGGTTACCTCATCATCTGAGTGAACAGACCACACAAATGCTTCCTGTGTCAGCAGGCCACCACACAGCACGCTGGGACAGAGAGCCTGTTCCCCCTTAACCACCTCCCCACCCCCACCCCACCACGTCTTCGACACACTGAGGCTCCGCTGACAGGCGACTCACGTCTCTCACAGCAAACGCAATGCACTCATCAGTACAGAGCAAACTGTTTTAAATCCAAATAACACACATCCATCTTTAGGGCAAACGTAGTAATACCTCAAGCAAAACCGTCTGAAACCTTTCTGTGTAAGTCAAAGTGAAAAGACAACCAACTTTACAGACTTGTGTCTCCAGTTACTCATGGTGTAACCCGATCATGTAGATCTCCAAATTCTGTTACATTGTGACCCGTTTCTGAACAGCATCGTTACTGCAGCTCCCCACTGCCCCCCAGTGGTGGGCAAATGTAAATGGGGAAGAAAAGGCACACAACGGGTCAGGCTGTCTTTTAGACCCATGGCTCAAACTATTGATAAGTTTCAATCTGTCATTAAACAATTTTTTAACAAATAAATTTTTCAATCTAATCTACAGTTGTATTATTACTATTGGGATGAGGTTCTATAACAAAAATATTTAACATTTAGAAAAGACTTAAAAGTGAGTTACTGCTGTTTTGTTATCCGAGTCGATGTGCATCAGTTTCAAGTAAAGTCACCCGATTACATATTTATATATTTTGTTGCTGGTAGAAAGGCGTGTTTGGCCAGACTCTCTCTGAGAACTATTATCCGAGGGAGCCATTTACTTTACTCTACTACTTACTTTACTCTACTACTTACTTTACTACTTCAGCACATGCAAGCAAGCAGATCTGAGCATACATTTATCTATGATTTCAGTTTGTGCTTATGTGTGTGTATTATGTAATGTATGTGAGACAGTGACCATTTACACAACAACCTAATACTGCGGGCATGTGTTTGCATGTACAGTGTGTATTTTGAATCTAATTTATTTATGTACATATATATATAAATATATTTTTTGCAAGAGTGCGTGCGTGAGAATCATTCTGAAGCAGGGGTCTGAGTCACTTTGGACAAGCACGCTGGGGACAGAGATCGGAGAGAGAGGTAACACTAGTTCCATGCCACCACCCTAAAACAGAACTGCTTCAGAATATTCTGAAGTATTTGAGAGTTTTGGATACACAGATATACAGTATCAGGAAAGAGAAGCTGTGGAAGCTCAAGCAGTGAAAAAGGACAGATTAAAACAACAGAGAAAAAGAGCGAGAGACAGAGAAAGAGGGATAGAGGGACAAAAAGGAAAGGAGATTAAAAGCAGAGTGGGACAGAGATGTAGAAAGAAGGAGTGAGAGAAAGATAGACAGAGGAGTGAAAGGCAGGCAGACAGACATACAGAGAGCTGGAGTTGAAGAGAAAAACAGATAGTGTGATTAGTGAGAGAGACAGATCATGCACTTGCACAGTGCACACACACACAGCCATGCAAGCCCAAAGCCCAGCAGACAGTCAGTGGTCTCCACCAGCATCCAGGGCAGGAGGGAGGAGTGTGGATGAAACACACATGGATACAGAACAGGCTGCTGGGGAGAATCCAGGAGAACATGAGCAGAGCGGAAAACAGCAGGACACACATCGGTGTGTGGGGGTCAGGGTGTGTGCACCGGGTCTACATCTGTGCTTGAGTTGTTAGCTAATTTTTATTTGGCAGTGTATTCATGAAAAGGCAGTGTCTTGTTTACCTGACATTTATATATATATATAAATATGAATCAGGTGTGTCATGTCGTGCTTATTCAGTTAGGTTTGTGTGGATGTGTGTGAACGTGTGAAGAGGGGCTTTGAGGCATATGGGGTTGTCGCCATGAGACACTGATGGCACTTCCACTAACCACCAGCAGGGGGAACCACTTGATCCAGCAGTTTCATGCTGGTCCTCTTCCAGATTTTCTTGATGACCGCCCGAAGCTCCTCGTTGGCCTGCTCTAGATTACCTGCAACGTAAGGGGGGGGGGGCTCCCTGAGTAACTAGCATACCTCTTTTATAGCACGAAACAACTCACATACGCTTGTTTTTATAGACTGCGGGGTAGGAACAATGGACAACATGCTTGGTGCACCAATGCAATGTGGAGTACTTGTGATTGTGTCATACCATCTGTTTTGATCTTCAGGGCCGTGCGCACCAACGCGAACAGAGTGGCGTTGAACATGACCGTGCCGTCACTGTTCAGAGGCATGTTCATGGCAACCAGTCTCTGAAAGAAGAGGGGTATTCACAAGCTGTTACAATGGTAAAGCTGGCCAGGCAAATAATCATGTCTATATCATGTGTCTAAGACAAGACGGAAAGAGAAAAGAAGAGAGGAGTGGGGAGGAGAGGAGCAGATGAGAGAGAAGAGAAGAGAAGAGAAGAGAAGAGAAGAGAAGAGAAGAGAAGAGAAGAGAAGAGAAGAAAAGAAAAGAGAAGAGAAAACCTTGCAGGCCACTCTATGAGGGCAAAGTTTGCCGAAGCCGAGAGGAGGTTGAATGCGGCGGAGCAGGGTCACAACATCTAGATGTTTAATCCTCCCCCTGTATCAGAAATGGGTAGTGTGGAGAAGGTCATTTATCAATTTATTTATTCGAAAAAGGGTACAGAATTGTACACAACTACAAATGTGAAACCCTGATGACATGATAAAGTGCATACTTTGCCTCTGGGTCATACTCTGACCAGATTCTCTTGAATTCATCTAAGTGGTGTGGACCAAGAATAGACCAGTCACGTGTTAGATAGTCAAAATTGTCCATGATGACGGCCACAAACAAATTGATAATCTGGAAAAACACAAAGAATGTCATTCATTGTGAGTATGTTGCTGCCGTGCCCATTTATATCTGTATTTCTGTGGAAACAAAGTACTAAAGGATTGCGTGTATGATAGCATATCAAGATTGTTCAATGCCCTATGGTGCATTCCCTGTACTGCAAGCTACAGTTAGCAGGTTAAAAATTACTCTAAAACTCACATGGAAAGCACATTATCACACAAATCTTTACCAGACAACATAGTAAATTGTGAGCCAAGATTTCCTCCAACTTTTCACAGTTCCTATTACTTTTACTACAGATCAATACACAACAGATGGGATTAGTGGCCAAATGTTTTCTCAGGCTCGGTAAATGAAGCAGTTTAATGGTATAGCTGTCCCCAGAGGGTACTGAGAAGTGAAGTGTCGTACACTTGATTGTCACAAATTTGCTTATCGATGTTAACATCACCTTGGTAAAAACATGCTGGAGAACAAGTGCAGGCAATGACGCTATGTCACTTAAGTATGTTGCATACTGTACCAGGAAGGCGCAAAGCATGTAGAAGCTGATGAAGTAGATGATGGCAAATCCACTTCCACAAGTCATCTCCTCTCCAGGGCTGTAGTCTGATTCTGGGTCACACAGTTTCCCTGGCATACATGCCAACATGATCTCTTGCCACGCCTCACCAGTGGCACACCTATGGCAGGATGAGTTAAAGTGTAACTTCCCCCCCAGATCTGAGCCTAAATCCACCTGCTGCGTAATTTTGAAAAATGCTAAGAAGTGGGCAAGGGGCTGAGAAGGGTGATGGGGAGGGGCTGAGGGAGGGGGTGGGTGGGGGCGTGGATGTATGAGGCAGGAGTAGCTGGGGAGATCTGCGAGAAGGGCCTGGCTCGCGTCAAGAGTTGCCGCCGTATCCGGTCCCCTCCACCGGCACGGCATCAACCACCACCCCGCAAAGACACCCCGACTGCCATGACACAGATGCATTGCAGACAGAGGGGCGCCCCACGAGATGGGCTGTGCACCGTGCTTTCTGGTGGCGGAGACAGGTGGGTGACTCCTTCCCCAGCTGCAGTGCGAGCCCAGCTCCGCTTTGCACCCCAGCCTGACTGAGCCAGTTGTCTGTGGTACTTCTGGTGCGTCAAAAGCACAAGTCTGAACCACAGTGCAAATTGAAAATAATGATAAGATCACATTTTTATTTATTTATTCGGATCCCCCCCCCCCCATTTTCTCCCCAATTGTACTTGGCCAATTACCCCACTCTTCCGAGCTGTCCCGGTCGCTTCACCACACCCTCTGCCAATCCGGAGAGAGCTGCAGACTACCACGTCTCCTCTGATACATGTGGAGTCGCCAGCGCCTTCTTTTCACCTGACAGTGAGGAGTTTCGCCAGGGGGACATAGTGTGTGGGAGGATCACGCTATTTCCCCTCAGTTCCCCGTCCCCCCCGAAAAGGTGGGGAGGGAGAAATATGGCCGTACATATTAAAAATAGGTCAGTTCCAAGATATTATGACCTTAAATAGAGAATTTAAACTATCTTAACTGGATGGTGATACGACAATATTTCTGTTTAATAGACATGAGGTGACTAAAGCAGTTAGATGTACTGAGGAATTTTTTGCTGTGTCAGGTTTGAAAACGATTTTTTTTGTTTTTTGTTTTTTTTTTAATTGCATGACGTGGATAAGTCCCAACTGGTCAACTCTTCTTAGTCAGCAAGGTTCAGGGCTGATTTAAAACAGTAGATTGTGTGTTGAGCCATTTTAAACCCATGTAATGCCAATTTTTATAGATTTGGTAAGAAATGTCCTGTTAAGTTTAGTTCGAAAAACACATTTAAAAGCGTTCAGTACCTCAGACCTGACAGTCCAGAAACAATCTCTTCAATCTAGACTCAACAGACAGTGAAACACTACATTAATTTCCTCTGACCCCTAAACCCCCACAGACCTGAAGAGAAGCAGCACAGCCTGAGGAAAGGTCTGGAAGTTGTTGTTTCTGTTGATGTGAGTGCCATCCACCATGGCAATTTTACCAAACACCTGAAAGAGGAATATTGTCCAGATGGATGAACCTGCAACAGCTACCAAGGTAAGAGTGAGTGGAGAAACATTTTCTAAAAAGGATTGTTTACTGACCTGCATGCCAATAACAGCATAGATGAAAAACAGCATGGCTATCAGAAGGGCAACATAAGGTAGGGCCTAGGGACAAAACAGAGAAATTAAGATAGCTAAAGATTCAGATGAATGCATTAGTGACTTCAATGTTACCTTAAGTAAATGATCTGTCAATAGTGTCAGACCCCACCTGGAAGGATTTGATAAATGTCCATAGCAAGGTGCGAATGCCCTCCCCTCTGCTGAGCAGCTTGACCAATCGCATCACTCGAAACAGACGAAAGAACGTGATGGAGATGCGAGCACTGTCCTCAGTGTTCTGTCAGGAAAGAGTGCAGAGTCAGAGACAGGAAGAACAGTAAGGTGTATACTGCCCACAGAGTACCTAGCAGTGCTTTAATGGATGGGAGTCTAAGTTCAGACCAGATTGCAACAAATCATATGGTCTGCAAAACCAGTACCACATTTTCACTTCTTTGTTAGGGGCTAGAACAAACTTAGTTATGGATTTTAAGTACACTTTGTTTACTTGCCAAGTGGCATCCATGATTTTCTGGCTAAGGTTCAAAGCACAGTAATTCTCTACCACAGTGGCTCTAAATCAGGTCCTCAGGTAAAATCAGCACAGCTGGTTTTCTATTCTGCCAGGTATCTCATAACATTCACTTTTTGTTCCAGGTCTAAAACCTTCCTGACTAATTGGCTGGAATAACTGGAACAACAGCTGAGTGTAATGACCTGCCAGGCAGTATAGATAACATGTAACATGTAGCACTGTTGGTACCCAAGGACCTGGTTGTGAACCACTGCTCTACAGCGCATACATGGGCCTTGATTTAAGATTCAAATCAAGAGTGAGATCAGTCATTCATGCAGTGCAGATTCAGCAACTATGTTTCTGTGGGCCTGTGTCTAAAGCACTGCCAGGAGCCCTGCCACTATACAGACCTATAGGGGAGGAAGCAAGGAGGCAAGCATGCTGGAAAAAACCTTGCCATACTTGACAGGACACATCTGCACAAGCATGGCACCCTCAGTCCAGAGTCACTGCATGCGGAGTCACAGTGGGACCAACCCTAAAAGGTCAGCCAGGAGGTTCATAGGTCAAAGCTGGGTGACCTGATCCCAGGGGTCATCCATGGGTCCCTGCCCCACGCAAGGGTGGTGGCAGAGACCATGTAGCGGTGTCAACAGTACAAACGTGAGGAGCACGCCAAGGCCACTCCAACCCAACAGGACACACACCGTCACGTTTGAGTGACACATTCTCCTTAGAAATAACTTCTAAACAGTAAGGAAAATGAACAGCAAATTCTTGAGGATATATGAAAAACAAACAAACGAACAAACACCTGAAAATGAATGTTGAAAATCAAAATACATAGAATGGAAACCTTGCCATGAAGACTGAAATGAAACTGAACTAAGCAATATACTTGATCACAGACAGTGTTGTCGAAAAGAGAAAAATAAGAAAGAAAGGAATGCGGATCTAAAGATGGGCATGGCCCTGAGGGGGGGGGGGGCGGAGCATCTTACCCCCAGCTCATCCACCTGAGGAATCTCCGTTGGCTTTAAAATCAAAGACCTGTATTAATGACTCATACAACGTTACCACAACCCACACGTCTCCCACATGTCGGGTCAAACACACATTTCAAGAGGCTTCATCAGACTATACCAGGACACGCCATTCAAGACTGAAGACAGAACTAAGTCACTAGGCTCATCACAGATAGCGTCAAGCTGACAGGACAACACTATGTAGCATTGCACTAGGACATCAAAGACAGACATTCATCAACAGCCTGAGTACACTTAGAATAAGGACAGACAGAAGACTTCTTGATGCTTTACACATTTAAGACTGCCACAAAACAGCTTAACAAAATGTTTAACAAAATTCCTACGTGGGAACTTACAATTGCATATAAGACTGACAAACAACATGGAATTTACTTAATAACTAATCGACATTTAAGACTGAGACACAACTTTATCGCTCCCCCATGTAATGGCTGACATGACTGATTTTAATGGCTCATATCACATGTTTGAAGTGATTGGGGCTCTAATGGCATTTTTAATGAAAGCTAATGGATCAACATAAACAATGAATTCATGTCATGGTCAAAGCGCTGTAATAATGCTAGTTATTGGCACACAGCCCAGCTGTGCAGCTCATCCTTTAATTCTCCGCTGCTTCACTATATAGGCCGAAGATACATCAACTTATGGCTACTAACATAGATTGTGCAGATTTATCGATCATTTTTGCCTCACAACAAATGACTGTACAACCATGGATAGACCACAAGTCCTGATGAGGAATCGCCAACAAGATAAGGAAAATCTCACTCTTTTGAGTTGCAGTGAATATATTTATGTGTTTAAAAGTCGGGTTTGTCAGTGGCTGAAAACAGTACATGCTTGTTTACCAAATGAGATAATCGTAATAAAGGCACGTAAACTACCCTGACTCTTGCATAGATTCTCACTCACACACAATTACCATTTGATTTGATGAAATTGATAGAAAATATGAATGACGCCCTGACATTATGTCGTAATTATGGTTTCCAGGTAAGATACTATAAACACAGAGTATTTATGTCGTCAATATAATATCCATCACAGCGAAGGACGTGTTGAACGTGCATTGTAAAGATGTATGATTTCACAGCAAAAGTGCAAGATCAACTCCACAGTGAATGTGTAGCTTGTTTGTCAGCGGAGGGCAAGAGCACGGAAAACTGAGAGGTACTCCAGACAGATATGGCTTCATACAAATCACTGCTTACGGTATTTCACACACTGTCATTATGAAGGGCAGAATGAGCAGAAATAATAGAATGTAGAATCAGCTTGAGGAGGTTCTTTAGGGTAAACCCTGGCCACAGCACTGATGGAGCATGCGTCGAGCATTGCCAAGTTGCGGACAAGCACTGCACACACACACATACACACACACGCGCGCAAGACAGTTCAATGAGAGGGGAGTCGTGGTGAACTGAACGTCGCAGCAACCCAATGCATGCCGACAGTGCCCTGCTACAAAGCTGCCACAGGCAGGTGCTCTTTCAGTCCAATGCAAAATAAAAAGATGAATGATCGAAGGAAAGAGAAGAAGAGCAAGAGACGGATACAGGAACCAAGATTAAAATGTAAAACAGGAATAGACTGAGATACACTGAACGAGGAAAAAACAAACCCAAGAGAGATATAAGTGGAGAAAGGGTGAAAAAGAAAAAGAAACGATAAGGTATTGCAGAACCGGTCATGCACCTGACTGGAGTCTACACACCTCTACACATGAGCTCCATTTTGAGCTTTAAGAGCTCACTACAGGAAGACAGAACAGAGCACAAAGACAATCACTCACAGGGACACAAACACAAGAACATCAAAGAACCTCAGACTCAGCTCCACTAAAGCACCACCAGCGGGGATGATACTGACATCACTGACCAACATGATCCCTTTACAGTATCATCCCTGCCACTGACGGCGTTTAAGTTTACAGAATATTACCCCTTAACCACATTGTGAATGAATAGGTTCCCTGCTTCTTTTAGCTCAAGACCTTATAATCAAAACCCTGGTCATTTTTAATGAAGCTAACGCTGATAAATGTGTGATTGTCAACCTGCTTCGGTTTTACGTCTCTTGATTGGCTCAGCATAAACTATTGCTAATATCTCACATCAAGTGCATGCTAATCCGCAGCGGGCTGCACAACTTTAAGGAATGTAAAAAAAACAAAAAAAACAAAAACAAGAAAAGGACCATTTTGAGTTGTTTCCAATACACAAATGGTTAGTACCCATCAGAGACTACATCTGTCCTCAATGTTGTGTAGGCTGGACATGTCCAAGCTCTGAGCTCCAGGGCCATTCTGTCTGGAGGTTAAAGGTCAAGCAGTGTGTCAAAGAGAGACGACAAACTTCACAAAAGTATTGGGGGGTGGGGAGACTGACCGGAGGAGAATGGAACGGGTGGCCAAGCGCCATCTGTGAGAGGCGGGGGACATGTAATTGTTAATGGGCGAGGCGAGCACCTGACACTTCAATGCATGCGGTTGGAAAGGTGATCAGGTGACAAACCAAACCATCATGCAACACATGAATAAAATGGGTTATCTAGGCAAGCATTCGGCAAGAAATATATATATATATATATATATATATATATATATATATATATATATATATATATATATATATATCGCAGCCCAGTTATGGAAGTAAATCGAATAACATGATAATATCTGATGGACTTGTTTTACGCCTTTGGCAAAAAGAGGACCAGCCGCATGCGATGACAGCAAACCAAGAAACAACAGTCATGGGTGGGTGAGGTGTGCCTCACAAGAGCCACTTTGAGGAGGTCTTGTGAAATCAACATCACGTCATCGTAAAACATTCAGCCGCAACATACACAGTCACACTCACATATCCCTACACATTCATGCAAGCACTCACACACACACACACACACACACACACACACACACACACACACACACACACACACACACACACACGTAGTGTGGACTGTTATATTATAGTTTTCAGGGAGGATTAATTCAGGACCTATTCATGTAGACTCATGCACAGACACACATTTTGGAGCACAAACAGAGAAAACACTGAAATGTGGTAACTCCAGAAAAACAGCACTGCAGCTCAGAAACTAGATCACGCAGAAAGGCTGGGGGGGGGGGGGGCGGCTGAGCAGTGAGACTCTCTGCTACACTGCACCTACAATCTGCACCATCATCACCACCACCACGACTACCCCTTCGGGAAACGTGGTGAAACACTGCTCTCTCAGCCGCACTATGTCAATAGGTCACCACAGAGCTCGGCGCAGCGGAGCAGATTGTATACCTTCGCTCTTTGTTTTGAGGTGTTATTTGTACAAAACACAATCCACCCAGGCCACATGGTAGTAGAGAGAAGAGTATTACTAGTCATCCACCTTTTTATCGACTCTTGACATGAATTTCTGAAAACCACCAACTGATTTGATCAATGCCAAAATAACGTCCTGATTAAAGTTCAGTCCATGTAAAAATGACACATTTTTTTTTCTGCCCAAGTCAATAAAACATTAGATGACTAATTTGGTTCCCATTTGCTTATCAACTGTAAAAGGGGTCCCCAAAGATAAAGTTGTTATCAAAACAGATTACACATAGAAGACATTTGAGTCGTTGTCATACTTGCCTCTACAAGTTTCTACGGAAACAAAATGGACAAGAGTGAGAATTAGACAACCAGTCGAGACATAGCAACACATCAAAACTGCTCTAACCCAAGTGCTTTGGTTCCCAAAGACATGCCCAGAGCCATGTCTTTAGGAACCCATTTTCACCATCACATCAGAACTCAAACGAGTGACATGTTGTTGAGAAACAGTACATCATTCACAGTTAGACAGAAGCTGTAACGTCCCTGCAAGAGAGGCTATTGTGTTAACACACCAGTCAGACCACTTTGAACAACACCACTGTACACAGACACAGGTAAAACCGAAGCTTTGCAGTAAAAGCCAATGACATTCAACTTGACTTGGCAAACTACACCTGTGTTTCCGCTGTAGTGAGTTTTACTGTGTGAGATGTCACGTGAAGGGTCAGCAGGGTGATGACATCCTGAGGGGGGCGTTGCAACATATCGGATGAGGGTGCTAATTTGAAACCCCCTCAACCATGAAAGAGACAGATTGCTGCCTGAATACAGCGAGGCGTGCCGTGAGCAGCCATATGGCTTTTATTGTAATGCTTCAGTTCCACATGGGAGGCAGAAAGAGGGATACTTACATTCACTTCAGTGATAGCGATATCGACGACACTACCAACAACAATTAAGGCATCAAATGTGTTCCAAGCGTCAGTGAAATAGTGCTGTTAACGCAAGCCACATGTAAGGGTAACGATGGGAATGAGAGGGAGTGTTGACAAAGAGACACACAGAGAGACAGAGAGAGACACACACACAGAGAAAGAGCAAGAGAGACACAGAGAGAGAGAAAGAGAGACACAGAGAGAAAGCAAGAGAGACAGAGGGAGAGAGAGAGCAAGACAGACAGACAGAGAGAACGAGAGAGACAGAACAAGAGAAAGAGCAAAAGAGACAGAGAGCAAGAGAGCAAGAGAGACGGAGAGAGAGAGAGAGACAGAGAGAGAGAGCGAGAGAGAGCAAGAGAGAGCGAGAGAGCAAGAGAGACACAGAGCGAGAGAGAGTGAGAGAGAGCGAGAGAGCAAGAGAGACAGAGAGAGAGAGTGAGAGAGAGACACAGAGAGAGAGAGAGAGAGAGCGAGAGAGAGAGTGAGAGCAAGAAAATAAAACAGACCACCAGGGAAGAGGAAAAAAATAAAGAGAACAAGAGAAAAAGCATAGAGGTTTGATGGAATGGCAGGATCGGGGAGGGCAAAGAAGGGAAATAAAGAGAAGATCATTAGATTGCAAGAGATCAGAGAGATTATCAAGCAGCACACAAGCTGTAGGGGGCGTTTGAGTCCTGCTGGGGGAAACGTGTCACATCACCCCAAGGTGTCCAGAACACAAAGAGAGAGAGAGGTCAGAGAGATCAGAGAGGTCAGAGGTACTGGTCTGGGACTACTTACATCGATCTCACTGAGTACAATGTCTACTATGCTCCCAATCACAACCAGGGCGTCGAACACATTCCAGGCATCACCAAAATACCCCTGAGTGAGGTTGGGCAAGCGGGCAGGGTGGATGTAGAAATGAAACAGAACTATCAGTGTTCACAACGACCTTCTCGCCTCCTTCTGCTGGTAATGAGGGAGCACACTGAAACCTGTGGCGACTAGCTTAGCTGAGGAGCTCAAGATAAGTGGTCTTTATTTTTGTGTGGCTGAGCCTTGAGGTTTTACAAAACAATAAATCCACACAAGAGTTACATGTTAAAGTCGGACCAAAATTTAAACACTAATATTTTCCGAGATCGCTCATTACTTTAGTTGTCATGCATTTCGTGCTGTCTATTTCTACTGAAAATAGAAAAACAAGTATGAAAGGTAGAATTCAGTTTTTATATTCATCTGCTTTTAAGAGCTCCCCAATTAGTTAAAACTTTCCTCAGATCACATGCTCATTTGCATACAGCTAATCATCAAATCATGAAGCCCTGCCCACCCTTACTGCCAATTTTGGTTTGTGACTGTCAAAGGCCAGCTAATTAACTAGTTGGATTAGACTACCCCCTCGCAGGTCTTAAGACAACTGAGAATGGTTAAGATAAAGGTGTAAAAAACACAATACTAGTCATTTACCATTAACAATTTTTTTTTTGCTGAATGTCTAATAATGCCATAATTGAGGTTTTTAGACATCAAAAGTTAAATCTGATCACTGATTTTTGGTCCAACTTTAAGATCAACACCTTCAGGGGTGTCACGATTCTCCAAATACACGATTCGATTTGACTTCTGATATTAAGGTCATGATTCGATTCAATTCGATTTAAACTTTTTTTTAGCGCTGACGGCAATGCCATTGTTAGACTATCGAATCTTGATTTGTGAAGATCAACAGATCACTGGTTTTATGCCCTGACAACCGTCATTTACATTTTCAAATTCTTCTAAAGATGGGCTACAGGGCATCTGGGTAGCGTGGCGGTCTATTCCGTTGCCTACCAACACGGGGATCGCCGGTTCGAATCCCCGTGTTACCTCCGGTTTGGTTGGGTGTCCCTACAGACACAATTGGCTGTGTCTGCGGGTGGGAAGCCGGCTGTGGGTATGTGTCCTGGTCGCTGCACTAGCGCCTCCTCTGGTTGGTCGGGGCACCTGTTCGGGGGGCGGGGGGGACTGGGGGGAATAGTGTGATCTCCCATGTGCAACGTCCCCCTGGTGAAACTCCTCACTGTCAGGTGAAAAGAAGCGGCGACTCCACATGTATCGGAGGAGGCATGTGGTAGTCTGCAGCCCTCCCCGGATCGGCAGAGGAAGTGGAGCAGAGACCAGGACGGCTTGGAAGACTGGGGTAATTGGCCAAATTCAATTGGTGAGAAAAATATGGGCCACATGGTATCAAGTGTGATATAACAACCATATTTTTGGGGGAATGTACCACACTAAGGCTAGTGTGGTTAAATTTAAATAATGTATTTAAAATGTAATAACAGTACCGCCGTTCTTGCAACCCGCTCATCATGTGGCTGGGAGGTTCGTATCCCAGACTCACCGTAACCGGTCACGGCCAGAGTGTCCACGGGGTAAGGCGTTCATTAGGCCACCCTTACCCGAGGGATAGTGGGTGTAGATCGGTGTAGTGTTCGGGAACCCGTCGTTCTCCAGCGACTCCTCTGGCCTATCCGGGTGCCTGCAGTCAAGCAACCGAAAGCATTCTACCTACGTCTCCTTCGCGGCCTGAAGGTAATGCAATCCATGAGAGGCTTCAGCGTGTAAAATAGCGAGAGCAGCCGAAACCAGTTTGAAGGAAGCTGGTGTTACGACTATCTCCTTCCTGTGGAAACGTGAGTCAAGGGAGTTATTCGACAAGAGTTCCGGCCATATGCCATTGGGTTTATCGGGAGTTATAAGGGGAAAAACTATAAAAAATTTTTTTTTAAATGTAATAACAAAAACTTATTTCACCAATCAGTTGGGAACGAAGTAGTTTTTCTGTCCTTGTGGGTTCGTTATTGACACAACTCACAGGGAAGGCAAAATCTTGCCACACCGGGGACTTCGGGGAAGAAGGAGGTTTTTAAATTTCTGTTGTCTCTCCCTCATCTCCGACTCCGGCTGCGGCCATGGTGTCTCAAAAAGTGCAGCTGCAGCCTACTGGTAAACTACGCTGTGTCGTCTTTCAGCTGCTGTTTTTTGTTTCTTTGGACACGCGCAAGCAGGCGGGGTGGAGAGAAAAAAAATACTTGGAGAATCACCTCGATAGATTTTCGGTTTAGAAACGAAATCATGACACCCCTAATGTGCTTACACAACTTCAAATTGTTTATGTCGAGACCTCAGCAAAAAAATACACACATTCTCAGAGCAAGCAATGAAAAAATGTGTGTTCCTAGTTTGCAGCCCTGTCACAGACGGTGTGTGTGTGTATCTATCACTAGAGAGACATTCATATTACTGCACCACTGCACTCCACACTGTCTCTTACTAGCATCCTGTCCTTCTTTGCAACACAGAGCTGTTGGCCAGGCAGTCCATCAGAGAGAAAGATTTAAAAATGAAAAAATAAAACTAGTCAAGGGCACATCTCGTCAAATATACACGTGTTCACACATTTTGTTTTCCTTACACGTTTACAAAAACAAATCTTAAGAACCTAACGGTTCAAAGAATGTGTGTTTGTATGCATGCTTTTGTGCAAGTATGTAATTTTCCATGAAGACGTGCAGGTGACGGCACAGCTTACCCTGGGTTTGAAAGCAATTAGCTTGAGAACCATCTCCACAGTGAAGACGGCGGTGAAGACCATATTGAGGATGTCCATCACATAGTTAAACAGTGCTGACTGGCCGTAGTGCTGGAGAGAAGAAATGGTAAAATGATTAGAAAGCAAATGAAATTACACAGCATCCAGAGCTGGTATTACATCACAACAAAGTGGAGTGTAGATTTTTTTATTTTGATATACTTTAATGATCCCCGTAGCGAAATTACGTTCTGCATTTAACCCATCCTAGCTGTGTAGCTAGGAGCAGTGGGCAGCCGCCATGCAGCACCCGGGGACCAACTCCAGTTTGTCTCGCCATGCCTCGGTCAGGGGCACAGACAGGAGTATTAACCCTAACATGCGTGTCTTTCTGATGGTGGGGGAAACCGGAGCGCCCGGAGAAAACCCTCTGCAGGAGAACATGCAAACTCCACACAGAGGATGACCTGGGATGACCCCCAAGGTTGGACAACCCCGGGGTTCGAACCCAGGACCTTCTTGCTGTGAGGTGACAGCGCTAACCACTGCGCCACCGTGCCGCCCATAAAACGAATAAATAAATAAATAACTAAACAAATTATGCATTTAAATGGTGACATCTGAACATCTATAAAATAGATATTTTGTTTTAGAATGAAATGTAAGACTGACAAGCTTCAAGTAATAATTATTTCCTCCCAAACTGAGATAGTGGATAAATGTACTGCAAATTACACTTCCCCCGCCCCCCCATTACATTTAATAACATTAAAATGTTATTTGGTTGGTTTCATGGAGGCACCTAGGGTAGGGTGTCTTACCTGGACAGCCAGGCAGAGTGTGTTGAGCATGATGAGTACAAACATGATGTATTCAAACCCTGTGGAGTTCACCACATACCAGAACTTGTACTGGTAAGGATTTTTTGGGATGTACCTCCTCAATGGACGAGCCTTAAGTGCATATTCCACACATTGGCGCTGAAGATAAATACATACACTTGGTTAGTCCTCATGCCTTCTACTGCTGGTCTAGTTAAGATAATAGCATGAGCACTTTTGTCTTATTAATCGTTACTGTTGGACATTTCCCCAAATATACACAGTATAAGTACAAACACATGACAACACTGACCTGGTTCTTGTCAAGTTCACAGTTTTTATACTCTTTCTCTCCCTGTTCCTGAAATGTGACGATCACAAAACCTACAAAGATGTTCATCATGAAGAATGCGATGATGATGATGTAAATGATGAAGAAGATGGAGATCTCCACGCGGTAGTTGTAAATGGGGCCGAGGTTCTCCCTGTTTGAGTCGATGGCCTTGTATAGCAACCTGGGATGAAACAGCGACAACAGACCGCAAGTTAGCCACGCCACTGAACGACACCCACATGTGAGCAGCACAGCAAAAAACTGTCTCTTGAGGTCAGCAAAGATATCATATCTGAAGACATTATTGAATTTTAAATATTGGCTTCTTGCATGATCATCCCAAAGCATAAACATGATATCAAGAAGAGCCTCTTACGCAGGCCAGCCTTCAAATGTAGACACAGTGAACAGAGCCATCATGGCCATGAGGACGTTGTCGAAGTTGAACTCGCTGTTGTGCCACTGTCGTTTGTGGATTGTAGGCTGGTTCACATCTCCATCCTTATACAGGATGTAGGTGCCCCTGTAAGGAAATTATATGTGGTGTTGCCAGTGAATGGAGGTCAAGAGTGAGAGAATTTTAAGAAAATGTCACAAGCCAAACCAACTGACAGTGCAAGATAAATGCAAATGTTGTGACATTGACTCCTGAATGTAATATAAAACTAACTTGCACTCTTCTGGGCTGGACTTCGCTTCATCTGTACAGCGGTAAAACTTTCCCTGGGAAAAAAAAGGCTTTTTTTTTACTTGGGCATTGTAGCCATTGATATCTTTTTTTTGTGGTGCATCGACAAAATATCAGCCACAGTGCGGTTTTGCTGCTTACCTTGAAGAGTTGGACTCCGATACAGGCAAACATGAACTGTAGCAGAGTGGTGACAATCATGATGTTACCGATGGTCCTGATGGCCACAAACACACACTGGACCACATGCTGTAAAGGGGAGCGTATCACCAGAGATTACTGAAGAACATGGAGTCGGGCAACTCTGGTCAGCCTCTGCCAACTATTCACACACACAACCGCCCTTGCTAAAGAGTAAGCTGTTTAGCTGTAGCATCTGCATGGATTCCACAGATTCACAGGGTGGAGGGTGTTGCAACCCTCTAAAAATGTTCTGAGTACATGCGAGTAAAATTGTATGCTGTTGTAAGACATCTAAAATTTGGCGATTTTTAAGTAACATTATAATCCTCATAGTACAAAAATTGGCAAAATACATTCATTCTGCTCCCCCAATACTATTCTCTCAGCCTCTCCCTCATATTCTACCACTTGGTATTGCCCATATAGTTTCATTTGAGGTAGGATTTAACCGAAACACCATCAACCGAGATGCAAAAAAAGATGTGCTCTTCTGATGTGTCAGTTTGCTTTTTTGTCGGTTAGCTAAAAACATGATTCAGATGAGTTAACTTTAGATCTGTTCAACCGGTGCAAAAGCATCTATTTTACAATGTTAATGTTAAGCATGTCATCACAATAATATGCAAATAATAATAATAATAATTAAATTTACATCAATAGCGCTTTTCTAGACACCCAAAGCGCTTCACATTGAAGGGGGTAACTCACCTCAACCACCACCAATGTGTAGCACCCACCTGGGTGATGCACGGCAGCCATTTTGTACCAGAACGCTCACCACACATCAGCTTGAGGTGGAGAGGGAGGAGTCACTGAGCCAATTATATGGGGGGATGATTAGGTGGCCAGATGGAGACAGCCAGGTTGGGAATTTTGCCAGGACACCAGGGAACCCTCCTACTCTACGCCATGGGATCTTTAATAACCACAGTGAGTCAGGACCTCAGTTTAACAGTGTCCCCATCACTGCACTGGGGCATTGGGATTTGACATGCTGTTCTTATTAGGACCAGAGGGAAGACTGCCCCCTACTGGCCCACCAACACCACTTCTGGCAGCAACTCGGTATCCTATCTAACGATATCTAACATTAGCTACCCATTTGAAAACACTAGGCCTACTATCATTTACAAATTTAAGACAATGATCCTGTAGCGTTCTGTTCACAACAGTCGTGTAACAGTTGTGCTGCACATCGATGATACCATGTGTTCTTGTTGATACAGGGCACTCTGTGCAATTAGTACGTACAAGAGGAGCCATTTATCAAAATAAAACAATATCACCATTCCGATGCAATGGAATACACATTTTTCCAGATACCGGGGTTTTCCTGACTGAACTGGTAGTTTGCATTTATACTGATGAACAGACTTGATGGATATGACTGGTTTTGGAAATGGCCTTACCTTTAGACCCTTGGCTCTGTTGATAGCCCTCAAGGGTCGAAGGACTCGTAGAACTCTTAGAATCTTCACCACCGAGATGGCAGATGACCTGTTTGATAACAACAAGATTTTGTGTCATTTGAAAGTACTGAAAAAGGAAGGCGAAAGCGGGAGGAGGTGTAAGAGAAAGCTAGAGAATGAGGCCGGGTTACTCACTGGATACCGAAGGACACAAGAGACACTCCAACCACCAACAGGTCCAGCAAGTTGAAGTAATTCCTGCAGAAGGCTCCTTTGTGAAGGAAAGCTCCATATGTCGTCATCTGGGGAGAGGACAGAGGACGTCAGAGGAGCAGATGGTGAAAAACACGTTCAGACATTATCAAATGCATTGTTCACTGGACACACACACACACACACACACACACACACACACAACAGTTTTACAGTACAGTTAATCTCCACACTTCAGAGGACGCAGACACAAAAATATGTTGCACTGTGTGAACATATTGACTCACCTATAGCATTCACTCCCCAACAGACAGAAACAACTAAACACAAATAACATTCACAGGAACACAGAAACACACGCTGACACACTAATGCACTAACACAAGGACTCACACACACACACACACACACACACACACACACACACATATAATGGACACACATTGCCACACTCTTATAGTTCACTCTTATTTTAGGGTGGCGAGCTCCGGGCAGTAAAACAGGAGGCTAAAGCTAACCATCGCCACCCCACGGCCCTTAACTACATGAATGTAGTAGCAAGCCATCCATTTTGCAATCCACTATGGGACGAGGCAATAAAACATGCAATTTGTTGCCGCGAACAGGGATTTCAGCTACCTGCGAGGGCTATGGCTTCAGTGGTTGGAAAGCAGAATGTTCTTACTGTCACATTCATGTGGGCCGTTTGTCTTAAAGCACATTCCAGTATGTTCTTTAATAGCTCAGAATAGGGAAAAGCGGCTCCCAGTTAAGAATCTACAGTTCAGCAGGCAGAGAGAAAAACCAGCCAAAATAAGTCATGTTCAAATAAGAAAAGTAAAGGATTCATTTTCTGAGTGCATGGGAATGTAGAGCCCAGCAGCAAGACGGAGAGAGAGAGAGAAGAACCAGGCGCTAACTAAGAGCGCTACTGGAGGACAGTAATTGAGGTTCAAACAATGGACGGCTTAGATGGACTTTACCGTCTTTGGTCTGTACATTTATGGATTTTAACTCCACATTTCTATGCACTCAGTCAGGGATAGCAGACTGAACCATGCTCGGCAGGAACATGGTTGGTTTTGCCCCCTCTTTTATGGGTTATCTGAGTAGCGGTCGGTATGAGAAGCATGGAGTTTGGCTTTGACTGGAGCTGGATTTAAACCTTTGCAACCTCCCCCAGAAAATGACTTCAAACTCAACTTCAGCCAATGCCACATGTTTTGTCAGCCCATTAATAACTGTTTCATCCCACAAAAGTTGCATCTTTTTTTTTTTGCATCTGCATAAAAATTGTGCTATCAAATTCGAAATCATTTCAGTGCAGACTGTCAGCATATAACATGACACCTATGTGAATATGGTTATGTTAGTGTTTCCTTTCCCCAACATTCATCCATCCATCCATTATCCAAACTGCTTAACCTGCTCTCTCAGGGTCGCGGGATGCTGGAGCCTATCCCAGCAGTCATTGAGCGGCAGGCGGGGAGACACCCTGGACAGGCCGCCAGGCCATCACAGGGCCGACACACACACATTCACACCTAGGGACAATTTAGTACGGCCGATTCACCTGACCTACATGTCTTTGGACTGTGGGAGGAAACCGGAGCACCCGGAGGAAACCCATGAAGACACGGGGAGAACATGCAAACTCCACACAGAGGACGACCCGGGATGACCCACTAAGGTTGGAATACCCCGGAGCTCGAACCCAGGACCTTCTTGCTGTGAGGCGACCGCGCTAACCACTGTGCCACCGTGCCGCTTCACATTCTATATATACACAGTATTTTGTTGGGATAACACATGAATTGGTGGAATTTGAACAACTCTTGTGTTTGTGTTAGTGTGTGAATGGTTGTTAATTACAACTCCAATGTTTTGTTTTTGTTTTTAAAAGAGGTGCCATGAAGAAAAAGTAAATAAGAGAAAGGAAACAAGCTAGGTTGTACTAAGTGGCAGGTGACACACAAGGAGAGAATGCAGCAAGGCTCTTATTGTCATTTAAGGGGTTACCTTCAACACGATCTCAAATGTAAACATACTAGTGAAGACATAATCTGCATAGCCTAGGACCTGGAAGGCAACGAGACGTTTGGTGTGTTACTGGGGGAGGGGCAGTTAGTCACAGGACGGAGAGGGAACACAGGGCATTTACCTTCAAAACGATCTCAACAGTAAAGATAGCCGTGAAAGCATAGTCAAAGTAACCAAGTATCTGCAAAAAGCAACGTACATGTTTAACAAAGACAGTGCATTGTGCATGTACAGAAAACATGAATATAAGCTGAGTGGAGAAACATTAGAAACACTTGCTGGAAAGGACTTGGGAGAGTACAGATTATTCACAAGGTATAGATATTTTGTGGTTTGTTGCATCACCAACATCATCCACAGCTTTGTCAAAAGCATCCTAGAATTGTGTTATTACAGTGGATAGAAAATTAATTCACCCCTTCAACAATTCTCACATTCAGCTGACCTAAAGCCTGGAATTAAAATGCAATAAATCTATATTTCTTTCAACTAATCGAAACACAATATGTTTGTATTTTCAAAGGGAAAATCTAATTATACACATTTTTTGAACATTAATTAAAAACAAACAACTGCGATATCTTGGTTTGACAAGTATGCAACCACTTTACTATAGCATCTCTTAAACTATCTCAGGAATAACCGATTGCCTTCAAGATCACACAATAACTCAATGTCCAACACCCGTGTGGAAGTACAGCAGTTAAACTTGATAAGGTGAATAAAAACAACTGTTTACTATGGTCTGTCAGTTTGCAATTTCAGTCCCACACAGAGACAGCAGCATGGGCTCCAGAGACCTCCCAAAACTAATTTGTGACAAAGTTGTGGAAAGGTACACATCAGATGAGGGACATAAAAAGATCTCCAAGGATTTGAAGAGATTCCATAGTACTGTTAAGTCTACTTTAAGATGGGGAAAGTACATGGCACCACCCACAGTCAGCCAAAATCAGGGCATCCATCGAAATCAAATGACCGGGAGAGAAGATAATTGCTCAGAGAGGCCATCAGTAATCTTGAAAGACCTACAGGGCTTTATAGCCAACAGAGGACATGTGCATCACACAGCAGTATCAAAGATATTGCACACGGGACGTCCAGGTGGCATGGCGGTCTATTCCGTTGCCTACCAACATGGGGATCGCCGTTTCGAATTCCCGTGTTACCACCGGCTTGGTCAGGCGTCCCTAAAGACACAATTGGCCATGTCTGCAGGTGGGAAGCTGGATGTGGGTATGTGTCCTAGTTGCTGCACTAGCGCCTCCTCTGGTCGGTTGGGGCGCCTGTTCAGGGGGGAGGGGAACTGGGGGGAATAGCGTGATCCTCCCACACGCTACGTCCCCCTTGCGAAACTCCTCACTGTCAGGTGAAAAGAAGTGGCTGGCGACTCCACATGTATCGGCGGAGACGTGGTAGTCTGCAGCCCTCCCCAGATCGGCAGAGGGGGTGGAGCAAAGATTGGGACGGTTCAGAAGAGTGGCGTAATTGGACAGATACAACTGGGGAGAAAAAGGTTGGGGGGGGGGAGATATTGCACACTTCTGGCCTCAATGGTGGCAAGAAGAAAACCATTTCTCAAAAAGGTCCATCTGGAGTCCCATTTGATTTGTGCAAAATGAAACACCTGGAGAAATCTGAAACAAACTGGCATAAAGTTTTGTTGTCAGATGAACCCAAAATAGAACCATTTGGCATAAATGGCAAACCTTATGTTTGGTGAAAACCCAACACAGCCCATCACCAAAACCACACCATCCCGACTGTGAAACGTGGTGGTTGCAGCATAATGTTGTGAGGACGTTTCTCATCTGCAGGAACTGGGTCATCGAGATTGAAGGGAGGATGGATGGATCCATGTACAGGAAGATTCTGGAGAGGAACCTGACGAAGCCTGCAGAAAGTCTGAAAATGGGTTGGAAATGTATTTTCCAAGAGAACTAAGCTAATTGCTAGCCCATGCAGACCGGCAGTCATCCTGGCTGGAGTTTGTTCTCTGGACAGAGGAATTTTTTGGACTGCGCTGTGTTTTTGGTGGTGTCGTTTTTGAGAAATTTCAGATGTGTGTTTTTTGTGTTGCACTGCTGTGGGCTGGGGGAAAGGAAATTTCGTTTCTTTGTGTATGCAAGTGCATGTAAGAAATGACAATAAATTGCTCCTGATTCCTGATAATGACCCAAAGCACAAGGCCAAAGCTAACAATGAGTGGCTTGCAAAGAGCAAGGTGGAAGGGCCAAGTCAAAGCTCCGACCTAAATCCGACTGAAAATCTTTGGAACGACTTGAAGTTTGTGGTCCATCACCAAACAGAAACTAACCTCTCCCAGCTCGAACAGTTCTGCAAAGAGGAGTAGGGGGAAGATCTCCAAATCCAGGCGTGCCAACCTTACTGAGAGCTACCCTAAAAAAATGGTAGTAATAGTTGCTGCCAAAGGTGCTTCCACCAAGTACTGACTCAGGGGGGTGCATACATTAAAAAAATGAAGAAATTTCAGTTTTATCAATCTTTTTTCAAATTGGATCAGGGCAAAACAAGTCCCATTTAAATCCATGAAATTTACAGTCCCTGACAACAAAATGTAGAAAATCTGAAAGGGGGGCAGGAGCATTCATTTTCTATCCACTGTAACTGTCAAAGTAATATTCACAATTAATGATCATTAAACAAAACAAAGTTAGTAATGCCTTTAAAAATAACAAATCTTCTCAGTGAACCTGCTACACTCTCTCTATGAGATAGTAAAACAGTCAACTACGATATAATCAAACTACAGTTGATTTTACGTGGCTTTTGCCCAGATGTTACATTGAAATAATTCACATTTCCCTTTTTCATGCAAAGTCAAAGTAACAAATCACTCAACAAAAATAGAAGCTCCTTGATGAACTCACGAGAAGATTTGTGAACTTACAATATTACGTGCTGAGAAATTCCGGATAGGGTCCTCAGCAGCAAGTGAAACAGAGCTGAGCATGATGAAGACCAGGATGAGGTTGGTGAATATGTGGTGGTTGATGAGTTTGTGGCAACCCACACGAATCCTGTAAAACAAAGCAAAGGTAGCTGTGGAAAATATTCAGATCTGAGAGGGAATGTAAGCTGTGTACAGTGTGTGTATGCTAGATATGTTTACCTGTACGCACATAATTTAATTCACTTTATTGATCCCTGTGGGGAAATTAATTCTCTGCATTTGACCCACCCTGACTACTGAGGGACAGTGGGCAGCCACAGTGTGACACCCAGGGGTCAACTCCAGTTCTAAGGCCAGTACCTTGTACTTTTTTGGGAGGGGGGACCCCCCCATTTTATCCCCAATTGTATCCGGCCAATTACCCCACTCTTCCGAGCCTTCCCGGTCACTGCTCCACCCCCTCGGCCGATCTGGGGAGGGCTGCAGACTACCACATACCTCCTCTGATACATGTCGAGTCGCCAGCCGCTTCTTTTCACCTGACAGTGAGGAGTTTCGCCAGGGGGATGTAGCACGTGGGAGGATCACGCTATTCCCTCCCAGTCCCCCCCCCAAACAGGCACCCCGACCAACCAGAGGAGGCGCTAGTGCAGTGACCAGGACACATACCCACATCTGACTTCCCACCCGCAGACACAGCCAATTGTGTCTGTAGGGATGCCTGACCAAGCCAGAGGCAACACGGGGGATTCGAACCAGGATCCCCGTGTTGGTAGGCAACGGAATAGACTGCTACGCTACCCGCACGCCACAGTACCTTGCTCAAGAGCAGTGGCAGGAGTATTAAATCAACACGCATGTCTTTTGGTGTGGGGGAATCCTATGTGAACATGGGGAACATGCTCACTCCACACATCAAGGTCCAACTGGATTTGAACCTAGAACCTTCTTGCTGTGAGGTACCAGTACTTACCACTCAGCCATGATATCATCATGGCTCACATATACGTATATGGATGTACATGTTTGTGTTTCTGTGGGAGGATGCCTTACGGGTTAGTACTACTGAAGATGAAGAAGGCACTTCCTTCTGGGATGGGAGTGATCTTCTCCTTCTTTACTAGCTCGGAGATGGCTGGCCGAGGTCCTGATGGGACCTCTGGGTCCTCCTCCTCGGCTGCAACATCGTCATTTTCTTCCTCTTCCTCCTTATGGTCAACAAAAACATTCGTGAAATAGTTGTGAAATACATTTATAACATACTTTGTGTTACTGTTTGAGTGGTAAATCGAAATTGGCAACGCAGTGTTTGAACATTGGTATTACCTTCTCGTCTTTTTCTTCATCCTTTTTGTCCCTGTGATGAACAGAAAAGATAGGTTTACACCCCTGGCAATGTAGAGACCCGTGTTACCAACATGAATGACGTGTCGCGATGCAAGACTGTCCCAAATCATCACCCTTTCTTGTCTCCTTCGTCTGTGTTGAGCGACTCAGCATCTGCCAGGTTGTCCACAGCAATAGCCAAGAAGACATTCAGAAGGATGTCTAAGGTTCATTGTTAAGGAAATGTGAGGTTTAGACTTAGAAGCAAGAATTGTAATGCAGTTTCTACACATATTCAATCTTAAAATGATTTGACGCCGTTTGTGTTAACAGTATTCATTCCGTAAACACCAACTCATGAGGTACAGTTTAATCACGACTCTAACCATTAACTTTAAAACTACAGCTATGTGTCAACAGAGGCTCAGTGTGTTACAGCTGGAGTGGCTGTGTGTGTTGTGCTGGTACAAGTGAGAGGATACAGTTTCCGCAGATAAAAAGAATGATGAAGTAAATGCACACAATCATTCCTGAGGAGGAAGGGCCGCCGTACGCCATAATTCCATCATACATAACAGCATTCCAGTCTTCTCCAGTCAATATCTGCGTACAACACAAGTCGCTATTAGTCTTGATTATGAGCGAGGGGACCAACATGGCGACCCATTAGGATGGGCAGCCTACTGGTGTTCTGTGTGAGATGGGTGATAAATAAACTGCCACAGTCAGTACATTTCAGTTGTAAACCCACCTGAAACACAGTGATCAGGGCTTGGGGGAAGTTGTCAAAAGTGCTCCTCTTGGTCTGGGTCTCGTCGAAATTGAATTTCCCCCCAAATACCTGCATTCCCAGCAGTGAGAAGATGATGATAAAGAGGAAGAGCAGCAGCAGAAGGGAGGCGATGGACTTCATGGAGTTGAGCAGCGAGGCCACCAGGTTACTTAGAGACTGCCAGTGACTGAAAAAATAAAGGAGTGAAGCAAGAAAGAGAAAGGAGAAAAGCAAAAAGGGAGAGAACGATTCACTGAACACAATCTCCATGCATTAGTTTGCTCTCTCGCTTTCTCTCTCTCTCTCTCTCTCTCTCACACACGCACGCACGCACGCACACACACACACACACAGGAATACATATTAATTGAGAATGTCTCACTTAGACTTACACTATATGTACAAAAGTATTGGGACACCTGGCTATTACACCTACAGGAGCTTTTATGACATCCCATTCTAAATCCATAGGCATTAAGATGGAGTTGGTCCTCCCTTTGCAGCTATAACAGCTTCCACTCTTCTGGGAAGGCTTTCCACAAGATTTTGGAGTGTGTCTGTGGGAATTTTTGCCCATTCATCCAGAAGAGCATTTGTGAGGTCAGGAACTGATGTCGGACTAGAAGACCTGGCTCACAATCTCCGTTCTAGTTCATCCCAAAGGTGTTCGATGGGGTTGAGGTCAGGGCTCTGTGCAGGCCAGTCAAGTTCTTCCACACCAAACTCACCCAACCATGTCTTAATGGACCCTGCTTTGTGTACTGGGGCACAATCATGCTGGAACAGAAAAGGGACCTCCCCAAACTGTTCCCACAAAGTTGGAAGCATAGAATTGTCCAAAATGTCTTGGTATGCTCAAGCATTAAAATTTCCCTTCACTGGAACTAAGGGGCCTAGCCCAACCCCTGAAAAACAACCTCATACCATTATCTCTCCTCCACCAAACTTTACAGTTGGCACAGTGCAGTCAGGCAGGGAACATTCTCCTGGCATTCGCCAAACCCAGACTCATCCATCAGACTGCCAGAGAAGCGTGATTTGTCTCTCCACCGAACACGTTTCCACTGCTCCAGAGCCCAGTGGCAGCGTGCTTTACACCGCTCCATCCGACGCTTGGCATTGTGCTTGGTGATGTAAGGCTTGCATGCAGCTGCTCGGTCATGGAAACCCATTCCATGAAGCTCCCGGCACACAGCTTTTGTGCTGATGTTAATGCCAGAGGAAGTTTGGAACTCTGCAGTTATTGAGTCAACAGAGAGTTGGCGACCCTTATAGTAAACTATGCACCTCAGCACTTGTTGACCCCGCTGTGTGACTTTACGTGGTCTGCCACTTTGTGGCTGAGTTGCTGTTGTTCCTAAATGCTTCCACTTTTTAATAATACCACTTACAGTTGACCGTAGAATATCTAGCAGGGAAGAAATTTCACAAACTGACTTATTGCAAAGATGGCATCCTATGACAGTACCATGCTTGCATTCACTGAGCTCTTCAGAACGACCCATTCTTTCACAAATGTTTGTAAATGCAGACTGCATGGCTAGCTGCTTGATTTTATACACATGTGGCAATGGGTCTGAATGAAACACCTGAATTCAGTGATTAAGAGGTGTGTCCCAGTACTTCTGTACATATAGTGTAACTCCACATACACACACACACACACACACACACACACAGAGCATGTGGGTGTTCTTACCGCGTAACCTTGAAGATTCGAAGCAGACGGACACAGCGGAACACAGAGATTCCAAGAGGGGACATGATTTCCAGCTCCACCAGTATAGTCTCAGTGATGCCGCCACACACCACAAAGCAATCAAAACGGTTGAACAGTGACACGAAATAGGCCTGGAGCCCAAGACTGTACATTTTGACCAACATCTCACATGTGAACAGGGCTAAGAGCACCTTGTTGGCCACATCTGAAATGCCACAGGAAAACAAACAAAGTACATTAATATGAAAAACTGGCTCCTGGACAATCTTTGTGCAGAGCTGTACATACCCTGCACTTGCGTCAGCCACTCGGGCTGGTTGTAGTGTTCGGATGAGATGGTGAGGGTGTTTAGGAACACCAGGATGATGACCAGCCAATAGAAAGGCACCGACTTTACTGCCAACCGGCACTTCCTGCGGCAAAACCTGTTCCAGCGGCGCCAGCGCCGACTGTAGGAAAAGGAACATGTTAGCACAAAGAGCAACTGCCAGTCCAACTTAACCGCTTCACCACAGAAGTGACATGGAGGGCAACAGTCCAAATACTTTTTAATATCTGAACAAAATAATGAATGCATCACTCCAGTGTTTTTTATCGCAAGTCATTATGTCTGCTTTATATGTATACAGTCAAAAGAGAGAAGGGGGCCACAGGGGACATGTGCCAGTATCTTTTTGCAAGTCACACTGTACAGTAAATGAGCTGAAAAACACAGCCAGAGGCCAAACTTAAAATACCTGTGGTGTGTGCTGACTTTTTATGGGGGTGTTGACTTATCATCCACAGTAAAACCTCATTAAACAATCTCCAGAGAACAGGACACAGAGAGAGCCAAGCACTGACAAAAATAAAATAGTGTATCATCGCATGCAGACAACAAACCTTAAACTAACAGCTGCATGCATCAAGCAGAGAGACACAGACCCACAAGTGGACATACTGACCTGAACTTTGACTTTGAAATTTTTTGACTGAAAGAATCGAAATTGGTCAAAGTTTAGATATAGAGTATAGACAGTGAAATAAAGATAATCATTTAAAGACAAGCTGAAGTGTGTCCAGTAGTAAAACATGAGTAGTATGACAGAAAAGGAATACAATATGAGTGAATGGAGGTGATTAAAGTCAACTAATGACACTGACTTTTCTGTTTTTCATATACCGTTTCTGTGAAAAACTGAAAGATGCAAAATTTTGAGGTTACAAAAGTAGAGCGATAGACCGGCTGCCTGTGGTGTGGGACCTTGTGTTTTAGATGCTGTTGCTGGTGTCATACCAGGTGAGGACTGCAGTGTGATGTAACAGCAGTACTGTTCTTTATAGCAAAGGTGTGGTTGTTCTTGTTCTCCACAGTTTAACCTTTGTTCTCTGCACTGGTATGGATCTGAGTGTTTCCGGGCTATTGTAGTCCTACTGCACGGTGTGCTGTTTTGGACTATGTTCTCACCATAGAGGGCCACAGCACGGTGTTTTCTCGTCCTCTCCATTCGGGTTCTCTGTGTTCACGGACTCGGTCTCACTGGCTGGAACGCTCGCTGTGGCCGTAAAAAAGCAAAAGAAGCACCTATCACACACATAGCAATTACATGTGACATCATAAGTCACTGCAAATCACAAACAGCCCTTTAAAATACACATGCACGGGGGCATCCGGGTAGTGTAGTGGTCTATTCTGTTGCCTACCAACACAGGGAAAGCGGTTCAAACCCCCGTATTAGCTCTGGCTTGGTCGGGCATCCCGTCAGACACAATTGGCCATGTCTGCGGGTGGGAAACTGGATGTGGGTATGTGTCCTGGTCGCTTAACTAGTGCCTCCTCTGGTCAGCCTGGGGACGCCTGTTCAGGAGGGAGGAGGAACTGGGGGGACTAGCATGATCCTCCCATGCACTACGTCCCCCTGGCAAGATTACTCGCTGTCAGGTGAAAAGAAGCGGCTGGCGACTCCACATGTATCGGAGGAGGCATATGGTAGTCTGCAGCCCTCCCCGGCTCAGCAGAGGGGGTGGAGCAGCGAACCGGGACGGCTCGGGAGAGTGGGGTAATTGGGCGGATACGTTTAGGGAGAAAAATGGGGGGGGAATACATGTGCACTAGCACATCCTGGGGAATGGAAACCTCATCAATAAGCAAAAAAGACACTAAAAGGAGATAGCTTACGTCACGCCCAGCCATTCAGAGAGATTTCAGATGCCAAAACACAAAGCAATCAGGCAAAAAAAGGCCTGCAGACCAAAAGCAATGTGAAACTGCACCACAACCTTCACTTCTTTTTTTCTTTTTTCTTTTTTAGTCTATCCAAAGAGAAATGAGCTCAGCTACCACGATTATCATCGTCTCTGTATAATCACTGTCACCATCACCATCATTTACAAGATGCTGACAGGGAGCTGACATGAAACAGATGACTGGACAGCTGCTCTCCGAGGGCTGACAAGTGCAAATGACGAGGAGAGGGTAGAGGAGAGCAGGACAAGAGCAGAGCTTCTAACAGAGCTTCTAGTCTCTGAAAACCTGCTCTCAAAGCACTCGGCACGCTTCAGAGTGTCTCTACAGACAAGACGATCATTGGGGCTTCGTGAAACGCCACTCAGCTCCAACTCAGGTTTCTGTATGTGAGAGCCCAGCTTGTCAGGAGCACACTACTACTACTACTGTGTTTGCATGAAAGCGTTTGCTTCGATTCCCGAACAGTCAGACAGCCCTCTCTGGGAAAAATGACTGACTGGTGGAGTGGTGATCTGGGTTTAGCCTTGTTTCCTATATTCGTACTGAGCCTAAGCTTTAAATGGGACGCGAGTAGAAAATGGGGTGGGGCTGCCTTCAAATATGGCTGCATTTCAACTGGAGGCCTAACAGAGGCTGTACTCATTCCGTTAAAAACAGCAGGGGAAGGACCTACCAGGGAGGGGTTTGTACAAAATCACCAGCACAGGAAGTAGAGGGACAGTGATGATCAAACAGAAGGGTCGAAGACAAAAGGAAAGCAGCAGGCAGGGTGATGAGGCTTAACATGTCTGGCCACACACACACACACACACACACACACACACACACCCTTCATGTGCAGACCCACATGCGCTAATTAAGGATGCGCTGGTTAGAGGATTTGAGCTGATACTGGGCAGCATTCTATTTTCACCAGCGCCCCCATAGACGAACAGTTATAGTACATGGCCCACACGATCTCAATGGTCGCCGGTTCAATTCCAGCTGGTGACCTTTGTTGCATGTCTTACCCCTCTCTCTCGCTCACCCATTTCCTGTCTGCCTCTTCACTGTCGCCACTTAATAAAATAAAGGTAAAAAATGCCCAAAAATAATAATAATAAAAAATCTATTTTTACCATAAGCAATGACGTCTAAGCAAACAGAAATAACATTACATTTCAATCTAAAATATTACTTTAAAATAAGAATTGATCTAATAACAAGCTTCTGCATGGTGACATTCAGTAGGGAGTGTTATACTCATCAGCCGATGACATTTTGTGCTTTGGAGAAAAAAAATCCTTTTAGTTTTGAGGGTAAGAGCGCTCAAGAAGTGCTCTAATCTAATAATTTCATGTAAACGTTAGACAATGTCCATCTGCATCTGACCAATTGGAGCATCAAACGCGCACACAAACACACACACACACACACACACACACACACACACACACACACACACACACACACACACACACACACACAGGAACAGAACTCAACGCTGTAGGGAAAACACTGGATTTACCATGAGTGTCGGAGGACTGGCTGAACCACCCAAACCTTCCTTTCTTCTTCTCGGTAAGATCAGCCAGTGTGACCCCTTCATGAGCAATGCATGCAAGCCCCATGCATTCAGACAGAACCGCACGGCGAGGGTACATGGGGGCAAGAATGGGCTGGTATGAACATGGGGTAAGAGCAGACAAAAACCACCACATAGAGCATTCACGAAAACAGCGTTCAACACAACAACTGCAAAAACGACACCACTGGGAGCCACATGGACTGGAGACTCTGAGCTAGGGTACAAGAGGAAGATGGAGAGCGGTTAGTCACAGTGAGCACCTGCGGGTGATGAGGCCCTGTACTGACATGCTGCAGTGCAGAATTAAAACATTCACACTTTCACATGTTAGTACGGGTTCTTTTCCCGCTTACAGACACCAAAAGCCAAGATGAGCACTGAAGCTAAGCAGGGCAGACATTCATCTCAATGATGCTCCGCCGGTAGAAGCTCAAGAACTAGCTGTCAAGGGAGCTCGAAAAACCTCCGGTTGGCGTTAATTTGTTATTCTGATGTTTTGCTGTCTGTAAATATTTACCACATATTAGTAAAAGCAATTATGCAACTATACAATTGAACTGTGCATGAATAGCACATGCTGGACTCAAGTTAAACTGGTGATGCTCTTTTCTAAAGCTCCTATCTTGGTTTTTGTGGGGTGGGTGGGGGGACATACAGAGCTCCAGTGACAGCAGACAGGGCTGGGGGAAGAAGGTCGAGAGGAGACAACCACAGCTGAAACTAGACGCTGGAGCAACGATGGTCTCTCTGTCCTGCATCATGTGTGCTGCTGCTTATATAAAGGGGATTTGGATTAGGAGTTTTCTTCTGCTCAAGTAATATGATTTATCCCTTTCTCCCTCCACAGACACACTGAAGTGGCACACACGCTATGCGCCACTACCACCACAAAACATGTGCTGAGGTCAGGGATAGTGTGTACCGTGCATCAAACACGTTTCCTATCCTTGAACCCAACATTCCCTAACAGCACTCCTGAGCTAAAGATGCTGCATGCATGAGTTTGTGTGTGTGTGTGTGTGTGTGTGTGTGTGTGTGTGTGTGTGTGTGGTAAGAGAAATGCAGTCACCTGAGAGCTGACACAGATAGGGTGAGCAAACTTCAATATATATTTTTAAAAAATGTCACTTTCACTTCCAAAACTCAAAATATGACATGACAAACTGTCCAGTGCATGCTGTCCTTTTGTTTTGTTTTTTGTTTCTGCAGTAAAATATCCCTAAATGCAGTTAAAGCAAACACTGCCATCCCAAACTAAGAACCTTTGTGATGATTTGCATTGCTGACCATTTACCTTGATGATGCAGCCATCGTGTGATTTGATGGTCTATACTGAAGGGCAACTCTTCTGAGGGTGAGGCAGTATTACACTTCAAGCAGTCTAAGCCATACTCTAAAGCCGTAGGGTATGTGGAAGAAGGAGTAGGGTTGGGGGCTTACGATTACGCTTGCTCTCTTCTTCAGCTTCATCCTCGTTCTCGGGATCGATGTCCTCAGCCTGGGTGATCCAGTCCAAGTAACCCTTTAGATCCTCCTCCAGCTGCTGCTTCTCACGAAGCTTCTGGAAGTCTCCTCGAGCTTTGGCCTTTTCTCTCTCCTTAGAGAACTCTCTTGGGTTTCCAAAACACACACACACACACACACACACACACAAATTAGCAAAATACATGTATATCAAAATGAGCAACACTGTCACTGCAAACAAAGTAATGTCACACTGAGGACAGCCCACAGAAGTCTGTCTGGTTTTATCTACGACACTCAGAACACAACAAGGTAATCACTGAATATATGGTACTGTCTGTTCAATTCTGAGAAGTTGTGTGTGTGAGGCCCCGGGGCCTCATGTATCAATCGTTATTATGGGCAAATTTGTTCTTACACATCCATAGGATTTTTTTAGCCCTGAAGTTTGTCTCAGAGACCAGTGTAGAACCTGGGTAACCCCTGAATTTAGAGACTGATTGGCTAACACTGATGTCTTTGCAGGCCTGGGACACTGCTTGTTGCGAGAGGTAGACAACAGATGCTAGAAGGAAGGAATTACAAATAATCATCATGCTTTGCTACTGACTGTCAGACAATCTTGAGGGCCAAAAAATTCCATGGGTGTGTGAGAACAAATCTGCCCATAGTCACGATTGACACGTGAGGCCCCTGGAGTGGATTGTGCTCTCAACCCTCGCCACTGGAGGGAGATGTACACCTCTGGATGACAACACATTGCCACGCTCATAAGATCTCTTGTCCAGTGAGGTGGATCTACAGTCCGGCATCCCATTTGCATAATGAAGCAATTAAGGCGGAGAATCGTCTCTATTCACTGTAGCGTGACACATACAGTAGCCAACCTTTATGAATTTATAACCTTCACAACCTGATCAGTGTTCAGAGGGCAAGATACCCGAAAGTGAGGGAGATGTACAACATGGATCTTTTCATGTAAAATTAATTTGTATGTAAATAAAGGTATTTAAGATGCAATCAAATCTTAGGCCCAACATCAGAGCATGCTGAGGCTTGAAAAACGCACTCTTTTTAGCAATAAAAACAACTACTGTTTAAAATGTAGCTGCAAGATATATGCCTCAATGTATACAAATGTTTTTAAATTATACACTATACAGGTGAAGATTACAAGGACTGTTTTTATGTGACCAGTAATCTGCAGCACTGACTAGCACACCTCACTCATTCCTCCCATATCAAGTCACTGATCGATCCATCAGAGTGTCTGAGGTCATGACGACACGGCTAACCTTGATGACTTTTCCATTCGTCATTTCAAAATAAATAAATAAAAAATCTGGCAACACTAGATGGCCAACCAACAGAGAATTAACTCTACTGTAATACCCCCCCCCCACACACACACACACGCCATAGAGCTGGGGAAGCAAACTGGGGTTTGAGAGAGCTTAGGAGCGCAAAGGGAGTGAAGGGCGAGGAATGAGATTAATTTCTCTCTCAGGAGGTTCTGTGGGTTTGGGGATGGGATAAGGGGGAGGAAGTGGCTCACTCTGCAGTTGCCGTGAAGAGGATGTGGCAGCCGGAGGCCAGCAAAGGTCAGGGAAGCTGGCAACAATAAAATATCCAAAATTTGTCTCGCTCCTACCTGGCTGTGGTAGTATCACTGATTTGATGTCTCAATTTAATTTTTTTCCCCTACATTTCCCCCCCTTTCCCCCCCAACTGTACTTGGCCAATTGCCCAATTCTTCCGAGCCGTCCCGGTCGCTGCTCCACCCCCTCTGCCAATCCAGGGAGGGCTGCAGACTACCATATGCCTCCTCCGATACACGCGGAGTCGCCAGCCTCTCCTTTTCACCTGACAGTGAGGAGTTTTGCCAGGGGGACGTAGCACGTGGGAGGATCACGCTATTCCCCCCAGTTCCCCCTCCCTCATGAATAGGCACCCCGACCGACCAGAGGAGGCGCTAGTGCAGCGACCAGGACACATACCCACATCCGGCTTCCCACCCGCAGGCTAGGCCAATTGTGTCTGTGGGGACGCCCGACCAAGCTGGAGGTAACACGGGGGATTCGAACCACGTTCCCCGTGTTGGTAGGCAACAGAATAGACCACCATGCTACCCGGACGCCCCCACTTTAATTCTATGGAATGTAAGCTCTGAGCATTTGAACATCTCAGCAATCAGGGATGTGAGCCAGACGACCTAGCCCCTCTACAGGCCCCTGCTGTAAACCTCACACAGCATGCAGCAGCAGCGGTGTGACACAACACACAGCTTACACACGTCACACACAGCATAGCCAAACCACTGCACACACCTCTGCACAAACAGCCTCTTACCCACTAAGCACACCCAACACAAGGTTAAGCACGAAAAAGGAGCCCAGTATGATCAGGCTAACAAAATATATCCAAGGTGTTTCCCATCCGATGGCGTCGTTGACCTGTGGGAGCCCAGAGCAGCTAGTTATCAAACAAGTAACACATGCAGATGCAGAGAACCCCCCTCGGCCTGTGTTTGAGCAAGAGGGTCTCTGTCTTCGTGGAGAATACGGTGCTTACCCGCTCAACACACCCAGAACCAGGTTAAGAACGAAAAAGGAGCCGAAGATCACGAGACTGACAAAGTACACCCAAGGAAGCTCAAAGCCCATAGCATCGTTCATCTGGAGGAGAGGGCACCGCCAGAGGGTTAGACGGAAAAGAGGAAGAGAAAAGGACAGAATAGAAGGGGACAAGAGTAATATAAGTTGTCAAAGTTAGAAAGTGTCAGAGAAACAAAGAACAGAGAACAAGTTGGACAAAAGTAGCTTTCTTTTGGGGGGGGGGGGGACTGCTCTGCTGTAAAACTGGCATATTTTTGGCAGTGTTTCACTCACATAGACTTACCTAGGTGGGCTGCCCAGTTTATTAACAGAAAAAATAAAAATTAACCACTTTCTTATCTGTCTGAGAAAGGGATGCCATCCACGATCGATTAACTAGATACTAACTAGAGGACAATCTCCCCTGGTTCGACCCCTCTCGTCTCTGTTTGCTCTGCTTCTGTATGTCTAACACAAGCGAGCGGGGGATGCCCACAATTGGACAAACTCTTAAAAAGTGGAGAGAATGAGATTTTTGCAAGTACTTGCTGTTTATTGTTTAATTATTCTCTGACTTTGGTAGTTACTCCAGATTCTTTGAAAGGAAGTGTGCCGTCGTACAGCCACGGCGACTGTGCCGCACATTAGAACCGTAGACTACCTGTGAGAGAAAACGGATAGCCTATGGCTCGAATTTTTCTCATTATATAGCCCAATTGGGCTATTAAAATGTGAAAAATAGACTAACTAGGTTAACTACTACCAATTTTTTTTCATACAGTAAAGCATTTTTTCATATCCCTAATAGACCCTTTTTTTTTTGCCAGTGGGTCACAGCCAGCCCCCCCCCGCCCCCCTTACCAGTGCAGATTAGCGCCATAAGTATATTTCTTAACCGTGGGAAACACTGTCAAGTGAAAGCATTATGGTGCAATTGGCAGTTGGATAAATCAGTCAGTCATTCTTACAATACAAGAATAATCACAAACCGGGCCCTGGGAGGTCTGAACGACCGGGGTTTCACTACTACCTAAAACGACCACGGGCGGTCAAAATGACGGTCGATTTTTAAACTCTATATTCTGTCAAGATAAATACCCAATTTGAGATATTAATGCATCGCACATGTTAGTATGTCTGTTAGGAAATGACAGACGCCAAAGTTAACATTTTAACAGCTATAATACTATTTTTAAACTATTTAAACTTCAGAGAGTCATGGTCGAACTTGAATTGCAAAATAGAAAAAGTGAAAATATTACATGAAAAACAAAACAGAAAACACACATTGCTAATTTAACAAACGTAACAAGGCCTATAAAACATGAAATGTAAAAAAAAGAACTGAAATTAACCATTGAAACGGTCCCAAACAACGACCAGAACTTAAAAACTACTAGAATGACCGTGGGCCGTCAAAATGACCGCCCATGGGTTTTAAACTCTATATTCTGTCAAGATAAAAAACCCAGTTGAGAGATTAATGCATTACATATGTTAGTATGTCTGTTAAGAAACTAACCAACACCAAAATTAAAATTTTAACATTTAACACTATTTTTCAAACAATTTAAAATGGCCGCCGTCCAACGCCTGAAAATACCGCAACGCCTCGGTGTGTTACTTTTCCTGTCTCCGGCTTCTGACTACCTTCGCCGGAAGTTACAGGGGAACCGAATTTATTTTGGATCCAGGGCCGAAGTTCGCTGGCGCTGTCCGTCACTGCCTGGTGCTAGCTAGCTAAACTCCGGAGTGCAACCCAACACAGTTCAATAGTTCACTTCGTCTGAAAATGGCGAGGACACCGTCTTCTCTCTTTGGAAACACATTTAATCCTTCTTCACAGCTGCACAAAACGTTGACATAGGGCCAATATATCACAGTTCTTAGTAACAATATTTCCTTTCACTTGCGCGGAGCTCCCAATACCGTTCGCGCCACACAACAACAACTTCCTCATTCCCCTCTCCCTACCAACCAATCAGAGTCCGACCCCAGATCTTGCTCTTAAAGCGGTAAACCCTTATTTACCAACAGGTGGTAGTCACGGTGCTTCTGTACCCAGACACGTTGGCAATAATCAAAAATCAAGTTTAGACTATAAGCTGTGTCCCAATTCAGGGTCTGCATCCTTCGGAGGGTGAAGCCTTCGCGGTCTACGAAGCCGAATCCTCCGGGGGCTCCTCCGTATACCGTGTCAAAGGTTGTTAAATGAGACGGTCTAGCCTTCGGTGGATTTCCTGGTTGGGTCACCTTATCCTTACGTCACGGTTACTCTTGGAAGTTAATACTGAAAAATTATGGAGCCAGAGCTGCCGCTTTTGTTTTTTTGTTTTTTAATTTACCTCATGCTGGAGGAAGAGGAGATGCGCTGCCGTCGTAGCCAGCAGCTGATGTATATCCGGCTGAGAGAGGACCGTGGAGAGGTAAACCTATTATTTTAACCTACGGTAATGTTATTAGATAGTTAACGTTAGTCAGCCCTGCAAACCTTGTGTAAACTACTAATAAGACACGTTAGCCCCTAGCTAACGGGTCAGAGCCTTTAGCCAAGCGGTTAGTGATGTCGCCTTGTGGTGCAGTACACCCCGTATCGAATCCCGCACCGGGCAAGAAAATAACCGGTTACACTAGTACAGGGGTCGGGAACCTTTTTGACTGGGAGAGCCATAAAAGCCAAATATTTCTAAATATATTTCATTGAGAGCCATATAGTATTTTTAACGTATAATAAATTAAATATGTCTTACTTTTAATGCGACTTCTGGTGCTGCATGGTTTTGCTGATGGCCTTGTAGTCTGGTTCATACGTGGTGAGGTTGAGCTTCATGCAGGCGTTGAGGCTTCCATCAGTTAAACGTGAGCGTAGGTTGGTCCTAATGTTCCTCATATGCGAGAAAGACTGTTCACATGCATATGTAGAGCCAAACATGGTCAATACGGCAATACTCACACGCTGCATTGTGTGGTATATCACAGGAAGCTCGTTCCAAGTTTTAAGAATCAGCTGGTCTTCAGGTTGAAGATTTTTAATTTCTGTCCACTTGTGTTCCCTCGCCAGCTCTGCTCGCTGTCGCGCAAGACTTTCCAACTCTCCATTAAGTGACTTGAACTTACTCATCCACATGTCTGATGCCTTCAGGTCAGCAACTTCCAGCTCAAAGTCTCCGATAGAGACCCCGGGGATGCATGTCAGGTCGATTTTGTCCACTGCACACTCATGTGGATGAGTGATGAACTTGAAAAGACCAGTGCGCGCACGAAATTCTCCAAAACGTGCTTTGAATGACTGCAGGAGATTGAACGTAAAGCCAGCTAGCTGCTGGAGATCCAGATGTTGAGTGGAGTCACTTGCTAAGCATGCATCTCTAAATTGTTGCAGTCTTTCAAAGTGCAGAAGACGACCTGTTTCAATGTCCCTGAGAAAGACTTCCAGCTTGCTTTCAAATGCAAACACTGCTTGTTGAAGGGATGAGATTGTATTTCCAATACCTTGCATTTTCACATTGAGCTGGTTCAGATGGCCAGTTATGTCCACGAGATAGTGAAACTGCAGGAGCCAGTCAGCGTTGTCTAGCTCAGGATGCTTGACGCCTTTCATTTCAAGAAAAGTCCGGATTTCACTCAGGCAAGCCGCAAAACGGCTGAGCACCTTCCCCCTTGACAACCAACGCACGTTGCTGTGTAAAAGCAGACCGGGATAATGATTCCCAACTTCTTCTAACAGAGCTTTAAACTGGCGATCATTTAAAGCTCGGGCAACAATAAAGTTGACCACTCGAATGACCAGCGACATCACCTCGCCAAGCTCCTGGCCACACGTCTGAGCGCAAAGCGCCTCCTGGTGCAGGATGCAATGAAAACTTAGGATGGCTCTCTTTTCATGTTCACGGAGAAGCGCTACAAATCCTTTGTTCTTCCCCAACATACAGGGTGCACCATCAGTACAGACAGAAATAAGTTTATCCATCGGTAGTTTTTTTTCTTTAGCAAACTCCATGAAAGACATGAATAAATCCTCTCCTCTTGTTGTCCCTTTCATTGGCAAAACAGCCAAGCTTTCCTCACGCAGTGTGTCACCTGCAGCATACCTGGCAATGATACTGCACTGAGATAGATGGCTAACGTCTGTTGACTCATCTAACGCGAGAGAAAAGTATGTCCCGGCGTTTATGTCCTTAATTTGTGTTTCCTCGACTTGATTTGCCATCATGATGCTACGATCGTGCACAGTTCTTGCTGACAGGGGCATGTCTTTTATTCGTTTGATTATCTTGTCTTTATTTGGGAAGTCATCAAACAGTTCATTGGCCACATCAAGCATGAATGTTTTGGCATACTCGCCATCTGTGAATGACTTTCCATTCCTTACTATTGCCAAAGCCCCCGCAAAGCTAGCGGAATTCCCGTCACCTTGCTTGGTCCACACACGTAGTTGCTGCTGACTCGTCTGCACTCTCCGCTGTAGCTCCTCGCATGCCCTTTTCCTGCTGTCCCCCGCTGCAGATTTCCATGCAAATGAAGCATGGTGCGTATCGAAGTGCCGCTTTATATTTGACCGTTTCATCGATGCAATTTTATCATTGCATATTAGACATACCACAGATCCTGCTCTCTCCACAAATGCAAATTCCTCTGTCCACGCAGCCTGGAATGCACGGTAATCATCGTCTTTTTTTCTTTTCGCCATCTTTTCCGTTACAAGGGTTGAAGCGGATAAACTAGTTGGCTATCTGATAAAATTGATTTCTTCACCTTTACAATGACCCGGACATGCTCGCGAGCCATTGGTTCCCGACCCGACCCACGGGTGACCCGTGACCCGTGAAATTTATCTTCAAAACTAATTTCTGTTTACTTTAAAATGACACAGTATTATTAAGAAATATCACAAGTATTTTAAAATCAGTTCCAAACTGATTTTTTTGAAAAAAAAATAATTTTCAACTCAAAATTTTCTGGGAGCCATATGCCGTCACCGGAAGAGCCATATATGGCTCGCGAGCCATAGGTTCCCGACCGCTGCACTAGTATATGAACGATGTGGTGGACAGCGGAGACATGCACCCCCAAACAAACTCTGGAAACCGCCTTTGAAGAGTCCCACTGGCAGCCAGAAGACACCAGGGTCTTTCTTGTGGCATTCCATCCAGCCCAGCAGCACTGCCAAGGACTCCTGCTCAGCTAATCATGTTAATTATATGTCATTTTAAATATGTAATTTGTAAATAGCAATTTTTTCTCTAATTTGTAAATAGTTGTAAATTTTAAGACTGTCGCTTATATAATTCTAATAAAAGAAAAAAACCAGTCCTTTGTTGTCAGTGAAATGTTTGTTAACCCTTTTATAAATGGTTGTACTTTAGTTGTAAATAATAAAAAGAATAGATAACATATACAACAAAGTAACAATATTTTAATTTATAAAACATCTAACATTTTGCACAATAAACTTATTCATAACAATACACACCAACAAACCAAAAATAAATCAACGCCTCTATCATCCTCTCGAGCAGGGAGAAGAGCCTCTCCATCCAACAGCAGGGAGAAGAGCCTCTCCATCTAACTTCACATATTTTAACAGAAATTTTGAGGTTTTAAGGTCCCCTGAAGTTTAACATATCTGGCGTTAGATGTTCAAATGAGTAGAAACCCAATACTTACATTTATAAGTGAAATCTTGCTCGGCGCTTTGAATACACATTCGTCCACCGTCCATTATTATTTTTATATTTTTTTTGGGGGGGGGGACGGGCGGAGCAGCGGCGCGCAAAGAATCTTGAGATATGGAAGTCCGCGAAGGATAGTAGCAGTGGATTCTTCAAAAAGAGGGAAAAGAAGGCCGCATTTGTGGGCTGCATCTGACGGAGCCTGCGAATTGGGACAGCCTTCACGCAGCGCTATGACGTAATCAGCCCAAGAATGCACCCTCCGAAGGATGCAGACCCTGAATTGGGACACAGCTTATTTCTCTGCACTGAAGAACACTATTATGTTTCTAAGACAGAGCAATGAACTTCGTGAAGGAAACGACGCGACCAACACATGTCATAAATAGTGACATGACGCGTACGATGACGCACAAATTATGCGCGGTCATTTTGACGCCTCATGGTCGCTTTAGGTAGATCTTATAACTTTTTTTGTGTGCAATTGATCTAAAACTCATTTTAAATGCAAATATATGCAATTTAGGAGAATTCAGGAAGCAACGGGTCTGTATCTTTTTCTTCACAAAGTTATTAAATTTTGAAAACCCAAAACGGTCAAAATGACCGTTTGGTTGTTCTAGTGTTAATCATCAATTTCACCGTTAGAATGTAAGTCACATCCTACACCTGTGATCTACATAAATGTCTCGTTCAAAGGCGTGTGGCAGGGAATGTAGAGGACAACAAGATACTGACCCAGTACAGCACATCCGTCCAGCCCTCCATGGTGATACACTGGAACACTGTCACCATTGCAAACAGGAAGTTGTCAAAATTAGTAATACCACCGTTGGGACCATGCCAGCCCTCCCTGCACTCGGTGCCGTTGATGGGGCATTGGCGCCCATGCCCTGAGATTGCACATGGAGCTGGTTCCTCCTCTGCTAACGCATCTACACAAAAAGATGAGGATAAAATGGCCCTTGTTTATTATGCCACTAATGAGACTGAAATAAATTCATGGATTGAGATGATTTATTTATTTATTTTATTACTTTATTGATCCCCATGGGGAAATTCTTCCTCTGCATTTTAACCCATCCTAGCTGTGTAGCTAGAAGCAGTGGGCAGCTGCCGTGCAACACTCCAGTTCGTCTTGCCATGCCTCGGTCAGGGGCACAGACAGGAGTACTAACCCTAACATGCATGTCTTTTTGATGGTGGGGGGAAACCGGAGCACCCGAAGAAAACCCACGCAGGCACGGGGAGAACATGCAAACTCCACACAGAAAGGACCTGGGATGACCCCTCCCCCAGGTTGGACAACCCCGGGGTTCAAACCTAGGACCTTCTTGCTGTGAGGCGACAGCGCTAACCACTGCACCACCGCGCCACCCAAGAAAGCATGGTATCACATAGTTGTAAGAGTGAAATTTACTGTGTAGGATATTTTGTTCAGATATAGAGCATATAACTGAATGCAACTGAATTCCTAATAAAACAAAAAACTCAAAAGTTGTGCAGAATGAATTAGAAACTAATTTTTAGAGAAATGCAACCATCATCACCATCTTTTGTCTGCTTGTACAGCCTGATATATGAAGTGTGCCTTTCTTTTTTTTATGATACACAATTAGAATGTTTATCTGCACAACAAAGCAAACTGATCATATACCTCGTCTTATAGCCGTGTTAGCGGGATGAACACTTAAGTTTAGCTTATACTGTGCAGTCGTGAGAGTGTACCTGTGCCAAGAATGAAGCAGGTAGCGTGCATTTTGCCGATGAAAAGCTCCAGGCCAATAATAGCATAGATTATGATGACAAACAAGACCAGGAGGGCAATGTGAAGGAGAGGGACCATGGCTTTAATGATGGAGTTCAAAACCACCTGTAAACCTAAGCAGAGAGGACATTGTACAGAGAAGTTTGAATGTTCACATACTGAAATACTGTGTACGGTATGCCTGCATGCATAATATAGTAAAGGAGAGCATATATAATATCTAAGCATAAGTACGCACTGGACATCTGGGTAGCAACAGGGTATAGCCATCTCATTACAAGTCTCTTTACCGGTTTGTTCTATGAAATTGTAAATTTGTGCCATTTCAGAGACCATTTCACTACAGACGCTGCAGAATATATAAAACATGACAGTTAAGACGAAAACAAGCTAGTAAACAAACACAAAAAATTAAATTTCAATGATCAAAAGGTACTGTTGTTTGTATACTTATGTGTTGCCACACACAACGAGGGTGCAGCATAGAAGTGCATGATACGTGTTTTTATGGGGTTGCTTGTTGCTGTTACACCCAGAGGTTATGTCTCAGAGGCACTAACTTGGACAGCCTGTTTAGACAGAACAGTCCTCAGGGACTGCACATATGCCATATGAACTCATCATGCATATCTCTTCAATCATCAAAAACAAACTGTAAGGGGAAAGGCACGTGGGGGACTGTATTATTAAGAAAATGGGGGAGGAAACAGGTAAAAATTGCTCAACCTACCGTTTTGTGTTTGCAAGTATTTCCAAATCCTAAGGCTAAGGATGGACACACTCGGATGACAAGGGGTGTGCTTGCATGTGGAGTGCAGACTGTCATTACTTACTGGGTACTCCTGAGACCAGCCGCAGGGGTCGCAGCACACGGAAGGCTCGAAGGGCTTTAACATCAAATCCCCCTGGCTTGCCTCCATGGCCATGCATTGACGGGTGGAGAGCAGCTCCTTCAACTTCTACCTTCTCATCTTTGGTCAAAACCTCCAAGACAACACTAAACAGTCTGGAAAAACACAGAGGGAAATCGTCACACTTCAAACAATCAGTCAATCAATTTAAGCTTTGGTTTGCCCCTAAATTATTCTCCACCACAAAGGTGATGTAATCTGAAAAATTTTTTGGGGGGGGGGGGTTTCTCCCCCAATTTTATCCGGCCAATTACCCCACTTCTCCGAGCCGTCCCAGTCACTGCTCCACCCCCTCTGCCGATCCGGGGAGGGCTGCAGACTACCACAAACCTCCTCCGATACATGTGGAGTCGCCAGCCGCTTCTTTTCACCTGACAGTGAGGAGTTTCACCAAGGGGGACGTAGCACATGGGAGAATCACGCTATTCCCCCCAGTTCCCTCTCCCCCCCCAAACAGGTGCCCCGACCGACCAGAAGAGGCGCTAGTGCAGCGACCAGGACACATACCCACATCCGGCTTCCCACCCACAGACACGACCAATTGTGTCTGTAGGGACGCCCGACCAAGCTGGAGGTAAAACGGGGATTGGAACCAGCGATCCCCATGTTGGTAGGCAACGGAATACACCACAACACCACCCGGTCACCTCATCTGAACAAATTTTTATTTACAGGCTGCAATAGATGGTTAAGATCAGAGGCTATATAAATGGGCGGTTTTACTGAAGGTCATGATTGGAATCGTTGCATCATAGGAAGCCCAGCGCTGGTCATACATAATGTGTTTTATCTTCCATTCTGTATAAAACCTGCACTTGCACTACAGTCCATGACTATCTAAATCTTAACGTTTTATTTGTTGTTTCAGTGTTGCATCCAGATCTTAATTCATGTTAGCTCTTTTTGCACAGTACAGACCTAAGCATGTAGCATTTAGTAAACAGAGAAAAAAACTAAACACACAGCATAATGTGTGGTCCTTTATCAGGATGAGAATAACATTTTCTTTTGCACACATATATTGATTTCCTCGTAGCGGCTCAAGGTTTTTTTTATAAACCCTGAACTAACACGCTGAATAACTCAATCCTTAAAATAAATTCAGTAGATAAATGCAGCAGGATAACCGGGACACTTATTTAAAATCCCTGTAAAACTCCGGCACCATAGTGGAGCTCTTGCAATGGAAAGAGGACACTTTATTACAGCCGGTTAGACGTCCCGCACCTCGCCAGGAGGGGAAATCATCTCAGCACATCACATCAAAGCTGTGCATGAAAAGGACCGTGCACTGAAAAAACTGAATAGAGCTGCCAATAGGGGCTGCAAGGGGTACTTAAGGCCTGTAAGACAGCCTACTCAGACTGCTGCTATACCGAGTCCCTGACCGCCTGGTGCGGAGGCTTTTATAAAACACTATTCATTTTCAAATGAACGTCACTGTTACAATCGTATAGGAAATTGAATCCCCCCCCCCCCAAAAAAAATACATTCAATTCTGTACTTGGCGGTAGAGCAATGTCATTATCAAACAGACATTTCGCCAATTCTTGTCATCCGCTTGTTCTGCTTTTCATCATCTCTTTTGCTCAATGGCCATCTGAAGTCATCTTTACACTTCCCTTCCAGAAGGGTTTGCTCTGATGCGGGGACGTCCTGGCAGCCTTTGTTTAAAAAAAAAAAAGTTGCTTTTCTTGTATTATTTACACTTTCATTTCCGAAATATAAACCCGTTGACCTAATTAAATTGTCATTATCACCTTTTATATGGCAATGATAAAAAAAACTACACACTGGAGACTAGTGAAGCTTTTCAACATATGGACGAAACAACACTTTGACCTCCGTCAGGATTTTATGTGCTGATTTCAGCGCTATACGGACACGGCTATATTTAGATATCAGATATTGACAGGATTATCTTTGTGTGCCATTTCAGTGATTTAGCAGCAGTAGCCACTGCTCGTAGCAGGGGTGGCGGTCTTTGCATTTGACTGCATGGCAGCTCAGCCCTGGATGCTGCATGCAGACAGAGATCTGACCTACCTACCCACTGGACTGTGCATATTAGAGAAGAGCAACAGAGAGGAGGGAGAGAGGAAGGGAGATAGAGGAGAAGAGAGGCGGCGATAGGGATGAAGATAACAAGACGAGAGCGTGCAGAAGATAGAAGCGAGGGGGATTCGAGGTGGCGAAGGGCAGAGCATGAAATATAACGATTTCAGAGATCAAAATGGAAAGGGGAGGTAATGAGAGAAAATCCAAGACGGAGAGCGCAGCAGGACGGGAGACGGTGAGGAAAAAGTCCGTGAGAGGAAAGAGGAGAGAGAAAGGAGGGAGGAGGAGGAGGAGAGGGAGAGTGGAGAAGAGATGAAGTATAGCGAGATGGTGACTCACTCCAGTGGTGGTAAAGCTCTGATTTATTCTCTCTGTCTTTTCTGGGTCATATTCTGTGGGTGTATGAGGGTCTCTATTAGCCCTTTGGTGCTGGAGAAAAGGCTTAAGCAACTTAAACTTATAACACTGTCTGCCTGTCTCACAAATACTGTACACCGCAACTGCCAAACAGAGATCGCAGAGCAAATCCTAATCCTGCACTGGAATAACAGAAACCCACGACCTGAGTTTGAGCTATTTCAGTTCTACTGGCACATCTCTTGAATCAGCTCAGTTAGGCTTTATGACGTCGTTCTAGGGACTTGGTATTATCTACAACATCTTAATGAATGGACAAAGTGAAAAGAAAACGGATCAGGTTAACCCAGAGACTTACCCAATGACGACAATGACAAAATCCAGCATGTTCCAACCGTTTCTCACATACGCGTTCTGGTGCATCACCAAACCATAGGCGATAATCTTCAGAAAGGTTTCGATTGTAAAAATGATGAGGAAGGCATATTCAACTGTTTCCTGTGGACACGGAGAGAAGAGACAACGCACAGCACAGACCTTGTTAATGACCGAGAACCTCACGCCAAGACCCATTGAGACAAACAGACGTAACTCAGGTGATATAGTATCTTCGGTATGTATGCACACAGAGATGAGCTGGCATTGGATCAGCTGGGGGAGCCTGGTCCGCCGTGTCCGGTGGGCCCAGGGACCACGGCCCTGCCCGGAGCTGCGCTCGAGCAGGAATCACCGAGGGTGGTCTGACGGGACGCGGAAGTGGGGAAGGCTAAGCTAACCGCTAGCCCACGTAGACCGGCAGTCCAACAGTCATCCGGGCGTTCGCTCTCTTGGACAGTGATTTTTTGTTTTGTTTGATATGTTGGATATATGTGTTCTTGTAGTTTGGATGTTTTTGTCTTTGTGTAGCACTGCTGTGGGCTGGGGGGAAACGATATTTAGTTTCATTTCATGTGTGCAGGTGCATGGAATCAAATGACAAATAAATATTCCTGATTCCTCTACGGCCACTGAGAGAGAGGATGACTCTGACAGTGACAGGAAGTTAGGAAAGACAGACAAAATACAAATTTAAGAGACGCTCATTGTTACATCAGTACCAATAGTACTGACGCGACACCGGTGAAAGAAGCATCAGGATATGGGCATGCCCAAATACCCATGCATGTGCCCCCACACACACACACACACACACACACACACACACACACACACACACACACACACACACACACACACACATACACACACACACACACACACACACACACACACACAGGGGATGTTTCTGGATTAGCAAACCAGACGTTTGTACAACAGAATGAGCAGGGTGACTTTCCTGGCTCGGCCGAGACACCCTGGATGTAACCCATCACACCCATGTGTAAAATTCGGACAGAAAAATAAACGACCATGATGAAATGAAAAATCTTGTTTTGAAGACTGCAAGATCTTCCTCAATTAACCCAAAGAAAAATTAGCCAGTTCTTTGATGGTGAGGTTCTGTGTTTTTGCATGACTACCTGCTTATTCTTCAGAATATTGAGGTACAAGCATCTCTAGCAAGTTGATATCAACACTTAAAGTTTCAATCTATTTTTAATAAGAAAAGTTGGGGGCATCCGGGTAGCGTAGCGGTCTATTCCGTTGCCTACCAACACGGGGATCCTGGTTCGAATCCCCGTGTTACCTCTGACTTGGTCGGGCGTCCCTACAGACACAATTGGCCATGTCTGCGGGTGGGAAGCCGGATGTGATTCTGTGTCCTGGTTGCTGCACTAGTACCTCCTCTGGTCAGTCGGTCGGTCAGTCGGGGCGCCCGTTAGGGGGGGAGGGGAATGGTGTGATCCTCCAACGTGCTACGTCCCCCTGGCGAAACACCTCACCGTCAGGTGAAAAGAAGCGGCTGGCGACTCCACATGTATCAGAGGAGGCAAGTGGTAGTCTGCAGGCCTCCGCAGATCGGCATTTTGAAGGCACCTATGACTAAGTCTTATCTTACAGTAGAGCAAAATGCCATAATTTCACCACGTTTGTCTGTTTTAAAAGTACATTATTTTGAGGAATGCATATTCCCTCTCCATAAAATGTCTAGTTGGTAAACAAAAGCCTTCTCATCTCACACCTAGGTTAGGGCTGATGTGTTATTTCTGACCACACACTTTTTCAGTGAGTCTTCTTCTTCTTTCGGTTTGTTCCCTGTTTGTCAGGGGTCGCCACAGCAGATTTTTCAGTTTCCGTCGGTACTCTGTGAGGGCACAGCACCAATAACGGCCATTGTTAAACCGGGCCTCAGCCAATCCAGCATGGAGCCTCGACTGATCCGGTATGGTCTTGTCAATCCGCATACTGGTTTGGCAAAATTTTACATCGGATGCCATTCCCCATCCTATGGACGGTGGCACAGGTGAAACGCTGGATGCCATCCCAGTATTCACTGACTTACTCACTTTTTCAGTGAGTATACCCCAGAAAATACTGCATAGACCTGATTTGTACACTATCAGCTTTCAGTGACCACAACTTTCAACCACTGGGTACATATCTCAAAAGATATTCTGCCGTTCTTGCAACCCGCTCGTCATGTGGCTGGGAGGTTCGTATCCCAGACACGCCGTAACCGGTCACGGCCAGAGTGTCCACGGGGTAAGGCGTTCATTAGGCCACCCTTACCCGAGGGATAGTGGGTGTAGATCGGTGTAGTGTTCGGGTACTCGTCGTTCTCCAGCGACCCCTCTGGCCTATCCGGGCGCCTGCAGCCAAGCAACTGAAAGCGTTCTCCCTACGCCTCCTTCGCAGCCTGAAGGTGATGCAATCCATGCGAGGCTTCAGCGTGTAAAATAGCGAGAGCAGCCGACATGAGTTTGAAGGAAACTGGTGTTACGACTATCTCCTTCCTGTGGAAACGTGAGCCAGGGGAGTTATTCGACAAGAGTTCCGGCCATATGCCATTGGGTTAATCGGGTGGGATAAGGGGAAAAACTAGAAATACATTTAAGAAAACAAAAAAAAAGATATGCCCTGCACTGGAGGATGGTACCATCTTTTGAGAAAAAGAGAGAAGCATAGTCTTAGAGAAGTCTAAACATCCAAGTCCAGTCACAACTGTGAGATGCATGATAAGGCACAGACAAATTTGACCCATTGTGTGTTTATCAGGGTGTTTCTCAAAGGCAAAGCAAACACAGGAACAATGGGCCGAAAAGCAGGGATTGACCGGGGGAGAGGCAGGAAGTGCCATCTGAGTGACCTCACATAGCGAGGGAGCGGCGGTATCTCAACGACAGGAGGGGGGCTACAAGAGACCAGCTGCTAGCTGAGACAGGTGTATCGGCAGAGGAGATGTGTGTATATTCATGAGCTGGACCGGCCACTGTGTGACTCAGCAGTTTAGGACAGCCCTGGGTCCGCTCAGGAGACAAGAAACAGGAGTGAGGCCCATTTCATCCATTATATATTAGACAGAGCAAGTCAGCTCAGACACTCCACACACCGCCTTGTGGGTTTGTTTTTTTTTGGTACCTTTTCAATCACACTGTTGTTGTTTTTTTGTTTTTTTTTACTATTTCAACACTATACCTGCCCATGTCTCATTTACAGCCAGAGGGAATATAAAGGGAGTGAATTGTAAATGTATTAGATACAGTCTGCCAACCTTTTATATATGGGAAGCCCCCAGCATTCATATTATACATAATACCCACAATACACTGCACAGCATGACATTCTCTCTTTATGTCTCTCACTCACACACACACACACACACACACACACACACACACACACACACACACATAACTAGACAGTCTTCCTTAGGGGGTCCTTGATCCACCGCTCCGTGGACATCATAAGTGTAGGGGGACTGTGTGCTGCAGGGCTTGTTTTGCTAACAGTTAACTGCTGATTGAGAGCAGCACTTAGCCCAATGTAAGGAAGACGGGCCCCTTTGTGAGCGAAGTAAAAGGTTGAGTCAAGCTTATGGCTGCCGCTTCACCACCGAGCTCACTTCAGACTGCAGGGTGCAGATAGCATGCACGCTAATTCATATGGACTGAAAAAGAGTAAGAACGAGAAACATAAACATTTGAAAAGGCGTCCAGTAATCGCCTGGGGTATATAAGCAAGTAAATAAGAGTTTATTTATATAGCAACTTTTTTTTGGATCCCCCCCCTTTTTCTCCCCAATTGTACCCTGCCAATTACCCCACTCTTCCTAGCCGTCCCAGTTGCTGCTCCACTCCCTTCTGCCGACCCGGGGAGGGCTGCAGACTACCACATGCCTCCCCCGATACATGTGGAGTCACCAGCCGCTTCTTTTCACCTGACAGTGAGGAGTTTCGCCAGGGGGACGTAGTGCATGGGATGATTATGCTATTCCCCCACAGTTCCCCCTCCGCCCCGAACAGGCGCCGCGACCGACCAGAGGAGGTGCTAGAGCAGCGACCAGGACACACACCCACATCCGGCTTCCCACCCGCAGACACGGCCAATTGTGTCTGTAGGGACGCCCGACCAAGCCAGTGGTAACACAGGGATTCGAACTGGGGACCCCCATGTTGGTAGGCAACAGAATAGACCACCACGCCACCCGGATGCCCCCGATATTCTGCAATATTTTCAATACTATCAGTTGAATATGGGCATTTTAAATGACAAAGACATGTTAATGATGCCAGCATAGTTGCAAGTATAACACGTTTGGCTTCCATACAGTTTATACTACAGTCAGTTTATACTACAGTCAGCCCCATGTTCATACAAGCATGAACGTTTAACAGAAAATGCCAGCCATCCCCTGTTGATGAGCCAGGCACTTATTCATTCATAACCAAAGCTGCACTGCTACTCCAGGCCAGCAAAAATAAAGAGAGAGAGAGTAAGATAAAAAGAGAGGGGCAGAAAGAGAGTGAGAGAGAAAGAGAAGGAGAGAAGGGGGGGGGGCAACAGGGAAGGAGACATATAGAGGAAAAAGAAAGGGCCTTTGGAGCAGACTATAAATATCTCTGACTCATCTCAGTTTATTTGCACTGTACAGACACTAACTGTAGCATGCTCCTTTACAAATTCACCTCAGCTGCTGCAAAATGTTCCAAGGTGCCCGTTACTCTCTCTCTCACACACACACACACACACACACACACACACACACACACACACACACACACACACACACACACACACACACACACACACACACACACACCAGGCAAGCAGGCGGCAGTATGGTGGCTTTCGGCTGATGAAGAAATTATATTTTCTGTTTTGAAACAAACGCCCCCTAGTTTGAAGGATGAAGGTTAAAGGAGCAGTCGGGAAACTTTATAGAGGTTTACACTTACCGCTCATACATGCTACACGGGTGTGTTTCATTTTCACAATCATCCATCCTTTTCTCCTTACTGGACACACAGTGTGTCATCTACAGTTCAACGCAATTAAAGGAGGAAAATCCACAATTCTTGTTCAGTACAAAAAAATAACCCCAGGGTTCATAAAAGCTAACATCATGCTAGAGCAGTCTATCATAGCGACTTGAGCGGCCATTTTGAACATGTACGGTCATATTTTTTATGGTCAGTTACAGTGGTTTCCTACCGTGTTATTTACAAGCAATTACCGACAGCAGTCTCTCCACCATGTCAAAACGAAGCAAAGAATAATTAGTAAAATAAGCAATAAAAGTGATGTTAAATTTTTTAAATCACCGCTCCAATTCACTATGATGGACTACTGTAGTATCATGATAGCTTTGGCTGAACTTTGTAGTTGTTTTCTGCACTGAGCAAGGATTGTTGTTCATTTACCCCCCATTAATTGCATTGAACTGCAGTTGGCATGATGGAGCTACGAGTCCAGTATGAAGAAAAGGATGGATGACTGTGAAAATGAAACTTTCCTATATTCTATAAGGTTGGTGAGTATAAAATAGGGATAGATTAAAAAAAAATGAACTATTCCTTTTGGGTAGTGCTCTGATCTCATAACAAGAGTGATAATCAGCAAATTTCGACAACAAATGTCTACCAAGCCAGATACCATGTTAGCGTATAACAATAGATAAAGCCATGCATGAGAGGAAAACACATAACACACATACTCCCCCTCAACATCCACGCCTGGAAACATCCTGTCTCTCTGCCTTGCCAAAGGGTGAATGTTCACATCCACAGGCACAACTCAGTTCATCTCGCACACTCTCAGACTGCAACTCACTGAATGATTAAGGATGCCGACCCGCTAAGCAGTGCATTCCCGTGTATAACTGACCTAGGCAGATAATGGAAATGTTAACCTATGAAAAATTCAGCCAGGCCCATACACAACACTCATGAGTCATCATCTGCAGGATGCAAGAAAAATACAGCAGCTACACTATGTATATGTACAAAAGTATTGGGACACACCTCTTAATCATTGAATTCAGGTGTTTGTTTCATTCAGACCTATTGCCACAGGTGTATAAAATCAAGCAGCTAGCCATGCAGTCTGCATTTACAAACATTTGTGAAAGAATGGGTCATTCTGAAGAGCTCAGTGAATTCAAGCGTAGTACTGTCATAGGATGCCACCCTTGCAATAAGTCAGTTTGTGAAATTTCTTTCCTGCTAGATATTCCACGGTCAACTGTAAGTGGTATTATTGAAAAGTGGAAGTGTTTAGGGACAACAGCAACTCAGCCACAAAGTGGCAGACCACATAAAGTCACACCGCGGGGTCATCGAGTGCTGAGGCACATAGTGCGTAAAAGTCGCCAACGCTCTGTTGACTCAATAACTGCAGAGTTCCAAACTTCCTCTGGCATTAACATCAGCACAAAAACTGTGTGCCGGGAGCTTCATGGAATGGGTTTCCATGGCCGAGCAGCTGCATGCAAGCCTTACATCACCGAGCACAATGCCAAGCGTCGGATGGAGTTGTGTAAAGCACGCTGCCACTGGGCTCTGGAGCAGTGGAAACGTGTTCTGTGGAGTGATGAATCATGCTTCTCTGTCTGGCAGTCTGATGGACGAGTCTGGATTTGGCGGATGCCAGGAGAACATTACCTGTCTGACGGCATTGTGCCAACTGTAAAGTTTGGTGGAGGAGGGATAATGGTATGGGGTTGTTTTTCAGGGGTTGGGCTAGGCCCCTTAGCTCCAGTGAAGGGAAATCTTAATGCCTCAGCATACCAAGACATTTTGGACAATTCTATGCCTGCAACTTTGTGGGAACAGTTTGGGGAGGGCCCTTTTCTGTTCCAGCATGACTGTGCCCCAGTGCACAAAGCAAGGTCCATTAAGACATGGTTGGGTGAGTTTGGTGTGGAAGAACTTGACTGGCCTGCACAGAGCCCTGACCTCAACCCCATCGAACACCTTTGGGATGAACTAGAACGGAGATTGTGAGCCAGGTATTCTTGTCCAACATCAGTGCCTGACCTCACAAATGCTCTTCTGGATGAATGGACAAAAATTCCCACAGACACACTCCAAACTCTTGTGGAAAGCCTTCCCAGAACAGTGCAAGCTGTTATAGCTGCAAAGGGGGGGACCAACTCCATATTAATGCCTAAGGATTTAGAATGGGATGTCATAAAAGCTCCTGTAGGTGTAATGGCCAGGTGTCCCAATATTTTTGTACATATAGTGTAGCTGTCCTGTGCGCTTGTAGGGAATGCCACTGAAAAGACTGAGAAGGAGTTTAAAGTAAACTCAGTTTAAAAGGTAATCCCGCTATATTCCTGACCCCAAAATACCAACACATTTGCTCATTCATCACATCTCACAGCTGTAACGCTCCATAGAGAATAAAGGGAAAGAACTGACAAGGTGTCTATAAAAGTATCCTGAAGAGTGAGGAGGGGCTCATGGCATGGTACTACACTATCCTGTAAAGTTTCTGCTTTAAGGCTGATTGCACTACTCCAACATGAAAGTGATCATGGCGTTGGGACACAGGATAACCTAGAGGTAATAGAGACTGCCCTGCAGGGCCTCAGGTTATAGGGTTGTAGTACTCAAGTGTGGACTCGGTCTCGAGTCCAGTCTTGAGTCCGCATTTTGAGGGTCCCAGTCTCATCTTGGATTTCACAGCATAATGACTTGGTCTTGACTCAGTCTTGGACAGTGCAGATTCATGATAAGTTTTCAAAACTGGTCATGTACGTGACTTCAACTTACTTGTTTTACTTTTGAAATGAATGTCAAACTCTGCCTGAGGAGAACAATAAAGTGCAATGAAATCTGTTTCTTCATTATTATGAATTTATGTCTCAGAAACAATGGAAAATTACAGAGCAGTCAAGTTTTGAATTTTACTACAATGGTAGATTATAGTCACAGTCATGGTTTTAAACTGGACTTGCGCTGTTCTGGTGTCAGTCTTTGCATGAGTTTTGTACCAACTGATCTTACGTTATTGCTCTTGAGTTAGACCTGCCACCTTAAAGTGTTGGACTTGAATTGAACTCGTCCACCTAAAGACTTGGTGTGGGCTTGGTCTTGCCTTTGGTGGTCTTGAAACAAGGCTATCAGGATCCAAACTGTAATGTGAAGTGCCATTGCACAAAACAGCAGACCCAATAGGCTCACTCAATAGGATTTGGCCTGGAAACAGTGTCAGTTATACTCCTCACATGTTCATGTAATTTTAGTGTACAGCCTAAGACAAACCCGGTGTGAGGGCATTCTATAGAGCAGCACCATACTGCAAGCCAGTCTTGAAAGAGAAGCTTTAAGTGGTTCATGATAGGAACTCCTGACTGGACTTTCTATGCCATGACAGTGGTATTCGGGTACAGTTCAAAAGAGAACAAAGCCTTTTTCAGAACAGAGGCAGGAATATCATCAGTATGTAGTAGTCTGCCGTCCTCCCCAGATCGGTAGAGGGGGTGGCGCAGCAACCGGGATGGCTCAGAAAATAAGATAATTGGCCAAGTACAATTGGGAAGAAAAATGTGGAAAAATACCACACACAAAAAAAAAAATCACCAGTCAGATGAGCAGTTCCCTATATTTCCTGAGTAGATGGCCAACTATGTAGAGAGAGGTTATACATTGCAGATGTTTGAAAAGGCACATCTGTGTGTGTGGCAGCCGGCCTAGAGTCACATGAGTCAGAGTGACATCACTCATGGTTGACAGCAGAGGATTACCAGAGTCTTTTGTGGCAGAGACAACACAACAATAAACTACAAGCTATTGCAAGTATTGCTTTCAATAATATACACACAGAAATGCAGAACAAATCAATGGCACACTGAGCCAACGCATACAACAGCAAACATTTCAAAGCAAACCAAGAGGCAGACGACCGTGAAACTCCACTGATTGACCATGTGACAATGTATGAGCCAAAAATAACACTTGACTGTCAAAGTGACTTTGTGATGCCATTTTGTATCTTATTCTGTACACAATGAGCAGGCATATATAGAGCTTACCACATCTCCCTCTATCTCCTCTGACTTGCTATCTCCCTCCCCCATGCTCTGTCCCTCGCTAGCTAACTCTCTTCCTTTCCCCTGTCTGGATAGATCAGTCACTGCTGTCCAGGCAAGCCAGGGGGTGAGGGCAAGCCAGCATTTAGTGGTTCTTCACCGCCTACTCCTTCAGGTTTACACAATAAATAACAGTACAGCCTGTGTCAGGGTGGCTTTTCAAATGTGTATTATATGTGAGCTCTGTGTCTACATAGGCCTACACAGTGTGGATGCACAATTTATATGAACTGAATGGTCTCTGCACTCCTTTGAGGAAACTTCAATGCCACCTTATTCCATGTACGGTGCTATTACTGTATCCGTCGATCGCTTAAAGCTACAATCCTGAATTCATGTACAAACACAACTCCACTTAGATACTTTATATCTCTGGCATATATAAAACAAGATCACCCAAGAATATCCAGATCATGGACATTTTTGTTGTTGCCCATTTTACTGGTTACTATTGTTCCAAGGAGAAATCAACGAGGCTCATAATGTTTTCTGTCTTTAACGTGGCAGCCAAATGCAAAAGAACCAGGCTGATAGCAGCTAGATCGAGTAAAGTTGTGGCTAACCAGAAGACAAGACAAATTAAGCTAGTAGAAGACCTTAACCAAAAGACACTGCAACACCAACAGCACAAACTACCAAAGTTCAACCACGCTTTTTTTTTTCTTTCTTTCTTTCTTTTTTTTTTGGTGCAGGAGAAAGTTCTGATGCAACAACACAAGCACCTCTGTTTTATTTCCAATGGATTGGTGGGATATTGAGTGGTCAAACACCAATACAACTAGAGGTGTTAAACAATTAAACATAAATACTGATCTCAGGATTTAAGCTTTGACCTTCTTATTAATCAACTGGACAGGATGTAGTGAGTTAGAGGAAGGCACGGTATGTCCATGTGATGCTTTACCACACTATTGTGTAGCACGTTTTTCCTAGTTTAGTTAATAATAATAATAACAATAATAATATAATCATCATCATCACATTTATATTGCACTTTTCTAGACACCCAAAGCACTTCACATTGAAGGGAGTAACTCACTTCAACCACCACCGATATGTAGCGCCCACCTGGGTGATGCACGGCAGCCATTTTGCGCCAGAACACTCACCACACATCAGCTTGAGGTGGAGAGGGAGGAACCATTGAGCCAATTACATGGGGGTATGATTAAGTGGCCAGATGGTGAGAGCCAGGTTGGGGATTTTGCCAGGACACCAGGGAGCCCCCTACTCTTTGCGATAAGTGCCATGGGATCTTTAATGACCACGGTGAGTCAGGACCTCGGTTTTAACGTCTCATCCGAAGGACGGCATCTCCTACAGCACAGTGTCCCCATCACTGCACTGAGGCATTGGGATTTTTGTTGTTTTTATTAGGACCAGAAGGAAGACTGCCCCCTACTGGCCCACCAACACCACTTCTGGCAGCAACTCAGTTTTCCTGAGAGGTCTCCCATCCAGGTACTAGCTAAGCCCACACCTGTTTAGCTTACGTCATTTGGCAGAGCCAGGGTACATGTTGGTATGGCTGCCCATGAATTCAAAGCTGAACCACTGACCAACCATGAAAAACAGGTTTCGTTTCTACCTGACTCCGTTGCTTTTCAGCAGAACATAACAACATAATACCCATTGTTATGGCTGTGAAGATGTGAAGAAACATATTGTTTTCTTCACTTAATCACTGCGTAGGGCCACTGTGTGTTTGGGTTCATATGTGTGTGTGTGTGTGTTTGTATGTATATCTATATGCATGTCTTTTTGGATCCATATGGGTGTAAGTGTGTGAAAGGTTATGCATGTCACTCTGAAAGGAAAAGACAATGGCAATAACAGGTCTTCTTGAGCATACCCACACAACGGTTGTCTTCAAAATAAAAGAAAATGGGGGCGTCTGGGTAGCCTAACGGTCTATTCTGTTGCCTACCAACATGGGGATCGCCGGTTTGAATCACTGTGTTACCTCCGGCTTGGTCGGGTATACCCTACAGATACAACTGGCTGTGTCTGCGGGTGGGAAGCCGGATGTGGGTATGTGTCCTGGTCGCTGCACTAGCGCCTCCTCTGGTCGGTCGGGACGCCTATTTGGGGGGGGAGGGGGAACTGGGGGGAATAGCTTGATCCTCCATCGCACTATGTCCCCGTGGCGAAACTCCTCACTGTCAGGTGAAAAGAAGCGGCTGGCGACTCCACATGTATTGGAAGAGGCATGTGGCAGGTAGTCTGTAGCCCTCCCCGGATCGGCAGAGGGGGTGAAGCAGCTACCAGGACGGTTCGGAAAACAGGGTAACTGGCCAAGTACAATTGGGGAGAAAAGGGGGGGGGTTAAATTAATTAATTAATTGAAAAAAGAAAGAAACCATGACAATGAATAACCATGTTGCATGACAGTAGCTCTGTATTATTTAGATTTGCCCACCTACAATGAGCTGGGGAAGTCATCGAGGAGACTGGTTTCATACAGTAATGACTAGAGAGAGGCAAACATGTATTAGCGTGTGCTTTTAGAGCAGTGTGGTCAGTAGCCAGAGATATAACATGCCCCGCACATACAAGCCATCTGTCTGTCAACCCAGAGTAGCTGAGGTGATCCTAATGAGGTCTGCAGAGTCTGGTTAGTGGAGTGAGGGGCCCCGTTCATTAGCAAAACCCAGCAAAGCTTTGCCTGATCTCGCTTAATTGTGTTAACAACAAATCAATATGCATGACAACGTTGACATTATTGAGGCAGAAAAAGGAATGAAATGTTGAAACCACGGTGGAACACTATACTTCCTGTACAAAAACAAGCAGTATAATTCAATTCATCCAACCTCAAGCACGGGCACGCACACACACACACACACACACAAACAGGATGCAAATTAAATGCACCGAGTTGACATATGTCTGTGTACACATGCACTCACACCCTTACGCCTACACATTTAAAGGCAATCTCTGCCCATCCCCCTTTGTAATTCTGCCAGGAGGCTAGTGAGTCACAACTGGCCAACATTTGCATGTTTCTTTGTATTTCAGTGTGTAGCCGAGGTTTCAGTGCTTCATTTATGTACTGTATATGTGCGTGTATGTTTCTCTGCTTGCATACCAGTGACCATGCAAGAAGGAAGTAACGCATCACATCTGTGCAATGGACATATGCAACGACTGACCCTCCTACAGCCTGACTCTAGCTGTTCAGCTCCAGAAGCTCTTATTTTTTGATACTTCCAAACTACTACTACGACTAATACTTTCAGATACTCCCGTTAGGGGTCACCACAGCGGATAATCCGTTTCCATCTCTTCCTGTCCTCTGCATCTTCCTCTGTCACACCAGCCACCTGCATGTCCTCTCCCACCACATCCATTAACCTCTTCATTGGCCTTCCTCTTTTCCTCTTCCCTGGCAGCTCCATATTCCGCATCCTTCTCCCAATATACCCAGCATCTCTCCTCCACACATGTCCAAGTCATCTCAATCTCGCGTCTCTTGCTTTGTCTCCAAACCGTCCATCCTGAGCAGTCCCTCTAATATAATCATTCCTAATCCTGTCCTTCTTCATCACCCCCAATGAAAATCTTAGCATCTTCAACTCTGCCACCTCCAGCTCCGCCTCCTGTCTTTTCGTCAGTGCCACTGTCTCCAAACCATATAACATAACTGGTCTCACAACCATCTTGTAAACCTTCCCTTTAACGCTTACTGGTACCTTCTGTCAGAAATCACTCTTGACACTCTTCTCCACACTCCCCACCCTGCCTGCACTCTCTTCTCCACCTCTCTTCTGTACTCCCCATTACGTTGGACGATATTTTCAAAAAGAGACTAATTTAAAGGAAAACGAGTGGAGCACAGAGCTGAGGAGTTTGAACAGAAATGAATGCCTTGAGTCTTTTTGCTCACAGAAAAATGTAACAAGGCCAGAAAAATTACTGTACTGGCACTTAAAGACTGTCTATTTGACTATCAAATAACAACACAACTTATCCAAAGTTTTACAGCACCCCCCTTTGCACTGCCCTGCCTTGGTTTGAGAGAACATGCCATGACTCTTTCTTGTTTGAGCTGCTACTTTTCCTCTCGTTTTATTTTATGTCATCCTTAGTTAAATGCTTCGCATGTTAAATCTTTTTCTCTCTCTATGTGGAGCTCTCTCTCATTCATTCACTCACAAACAAGTACAGGCACACCAACTCACACGCAGGTACACACACATTCACATTCACACATGCACATTCAGTTCAGGTTATTACAGTATTGTTTCATTATTTATATTTATTTATTATTATATTAATTTATTTTATTATAATAATTATTATTACTATTATAAATATAATAATTGTATAATGATTCTGAATTATTATATTATATAATTATATAATTAATAATTATATAAGTGTTATAAATAATAATTATAAATGATAATTTATTATATACAATAAATGGATAAATAATTTTTAAACAAATTTATTATAATAAATAATAAATTACATAATAACAAATTATATAATAATAACAATAAATGGCAACCCCTGAGAAACAGGGAACAAGCCAAAAGAAGACATAATAATAATAAACGGTAAATGAATAATTTATTACATGTATTACCATACACATGCACACACACGCATGCACACACGACGCATGCATGCACACATGCATGCACACACACACACACACACACACACACCTGGATGTCCTTCAGTTGGCCAATTAATTCAATGATTCCTTGCAAATTACCATTTTTTCCTCAAAATTATTAGCCTCGCATGTTTGTGAGAGTTCACCAACACTGAACACACAAATACCTAGTTTAAAGGGCACCTTTATACTTCAGCCAGGAAGTTATAAATATTAAATCTGTTTTTCCATCTAAGATTTTGAATGAGGTCCCCTCAACAATGAAAACAAGAACACAAATTTGTGGACTCAGGGTTGTTCCCCTTTAAGAAGGACACGCAACGTTACTCTACCACTAATGCATGTGCACTGCTGGCGCACAATGCCATGACTCTGCACTCCTAAACCATATTCACACAAGAATACAGGCAGTTAAATTTCTTATCATCTCCTTCTCGTCTCTTGTGTATCTATACTGCCACACCCACTGTGGAGCGGGCCTCAAAAACCATAACCGTTAACATTTTAGATTGAGTCCAGATTAATTTTGGTTTTACGTCTATGGGAAAATGATAAATATGCACCGATACCAGTATTGGGTATCGGTCTAATACTGTCCTCATGTACTCACTCGTACTCGTAAAACTACTCTGATACACCTGCACCCGATACCCGATTAGACAATTCCAGCATAAACTGAGAAAAATTAAGCAGTGCCTTTTTTTGCCATTCGTACAGGGAAGGAGGAGGAGATGGAGCCAGATAGTCGATGTGGAGCGACGGCCGAGAAACAAGAAAAACACGCCGATGTGTCATTTGTCCAAACGGAGCGAGAAACGACAAAATTACAAGCGTGCGTAACTTGGATGAGGGCAGACAGCCCAGGCACGGTTTTTTCAGGCCAAGTCATATTCATATAAAGTATCTATTTATGTATCTATCCATCTAGTATGTATCTAACCTACGTATGTCTCTGCTACATCTGTATCTAGCTATCCATCTGTCTGTCTATTTATTCATCTATCTTTCTTTCTCTACCTCTCCCTCCTTCATACACACACACACGCATCAACTTTTAAGACTACAAGCTGGTTCAGCGCTAGAGCCAGATCAAACTAAGCAGTAAAGTTAAGGTGAGAAACACATCTTTATTTAGCCCTGTAGAACTGAAGATAGCAAACCACTAGTAACCCTCTGCCATCTTTGCAACTTGTGGGTGTAATGCCGAGCACAATGCATCTCAAACCTGGTACTAAATATTCCTTCTGTGGCAAGCAATGGCGGCTGGTGCTAATTTTCTTTCGGGGGGGGGGGGGGGCGCAATTTACCTTGGCGCAGCACACCTGACAGCTGCTTTAATGTCCACTCGGTCACAGAGTCATTAAGAAGGACAATGTAGCCTCTAGATTTCATCTATAACCCTTTTATCTTTAACCCTGAAAAAATCTATAGGCTACATTGTCCTTCTTAATAACTGTGACTGTAAACATTAAAGCAGCTGTCAGGTGTGCTGCGCCGAGGTAAATTGCGCCCGCCCACCCTCCCTCCCACCAAAAAGAAAAAATTAGCACCAGCCGCCACTGGTGGCAAGTGTCTTTATGCATTACACAACTTGATAGACTGATGACCTGATTTTCACCCTTTAGCATCCTAATTATTTATGTTTACATGTGTGTTTAAAGTTCAACGTGTGATGACTCACGGTCAGAGAGCTGCAGTCCCTTTTTAACTCCTCTGCATGAGAGCTCAGGGAAGTTTGCTTATGGAGGCTAGGTTAAGGTCAACTGCATATCCCATCTGGGATTCAAAACATAGTCAGGTAGGAATTGACCCTTTGGCCAGCCAAGAGATAAAACTCTCATCCTGATCAGGTAGATATAATGTACAGAATGTACACTGTCGCAAGACCAAGAAAACAGTGGTTTGGCTGACACTGTTGCTGTCAAACAACACATTTTCCCCACAATATTTATGCAGTTACCCTGAACTGGATTAAGTGGGTTTGGTCAAGGAATAAACAAGAATGAATACAACAGCTTCTTTATTTCAGTACAGTGAATTGGTGCAAATTATTGATCAGAATCAACTTTATTGGACAGGTGTGCTTATGCATACAAGGAATCTGACTCCAGTTTACAGCTGCTCCTAGTACTTGCATATATCACCCATACAAAAATAAAACACATAACAAAACAAAAGAAAAACAAAAGAATAAATAGAATAATAAATAGAATACTGGCAGTAAGTATGCATGCAAAACAGGTATGTCACAACTATACAGAGTTTTGTTATGGCTGAATAATTAATAAGTTATTAAGCTTGTATATCATATTATATTCCTTATATATTATATTGCTTATATATCATATACTAATATCATAACTTTATAATTTATTATGTTTATAGATTATATTATATACTAATATATTATATAATAATACTATATACCATATATTTATCTATTACATATGGTGGAGAGTGTACCCAAGGAGGAGAGAGTGTTCACTGGAGCGGACTTCAATAGGCATGTTGATGAAGGGAACAGAGGTGATGAGGAGGTGATGGGTGGGCATGGTGTAAAGGAGAGGAATGTGGAAGGGCAGATGGTGGTGGATTTTGCGAAAAGGATGGAAATGGCTGTGGTGAATACATATTTCAAGAAGAGGGAGGAACACAGGGTGACGTATAAGATTGGAGGAAGGTGCACACAGGTGGACTATATCTTATAGAGGAGGCACGATCTGAAAGAGATTGGAGGCTGCAAGGTGGTGACAGGGGAGAACGTAGCTAGGCAGCATCGGATGGTGGTCTGTACGATGACTCTGGAGACCAAGAAGTGGAAGAGAGCGAAGGCAGAGCCAAGGATCAAATGGTAGAAGTTGAAGGAGGAGGACTGTTGTGTGGAGTTCAGGGAGGAGTTAAGGCAGGTATTGGGTGGAAGTGAGGAGTTGCCGGATGGCTGGGCAAGCACTACGGAAACAGTGAGGGAGACAGCTAGGAAAGTACTTGGTGTGTCATCTGGACAGAGGAAGGAAAACAAGGAGACTTGATGGTGGAATGAGAAAGTACAGCAAAGTATACAAAGAAAGAGGTTGGCAAAGAAGAAGTGGGATAGTCAAGAGAGATGAAGAAAGTAGACAGGAGTACAAGGAGACGTGGTGTAAAGCGAAGAGAGAGGTGGTGAAGGCAAAGGAAAAGACATATAGTGAGTTGTACGAGAGGTTAGACAATAAGGAAGGAGAAAGGAACTTGGCTAGACAGAGGGACCGAGCTGCAAAGGATGTGCAACAGGTAAGGGCGATCAAGGATAGAGATGGAAATGTGCTGACAAGCAAGGAGAGTGTTGAGAATGTGGAAGGAGTACTTTTAAGGGGCTGATGAATGAAAAAAATGAGAGAGAGAGAGAGAGAGAGAGAGAGAGAGAGAGAGAGAGAGAGAGAGAGAGAGAGAGAGAGAGAGAAGGTTGGATGATGTGGGGATAGTGAATCAGGAAGTGTGGTGGATTAGCAAGGAGGAAGTGAGGGCAGCTATGAAGAAGATAAAAAGTGAAAAGGTAGCTGGTCCAGATGACACACCTGTGGAGGCATGGAGGTGTTTATGAGAGATGGCAGTGGAGTTTTTAACTAGATTGTTTAACACAATCTTGGAAAGTGAGAGGATGCCTGGGGAGTGAAGAAGAAGCATACTGGTACCGATTTTCAAGAATAAGGGTGATGTGCAGAGCTGTAGCAACTACGGAGGTATGAAGTTGATCAGCCACAGCATGAAGATATGGGAAAGAGTAGTGGAAACTAGGTTAAGAGGACAGTTGATGATTAGCGAGCAGCATGGTTTCATGCCACAAAAGAGCACTACAGATGCGATGTTTGCTTTGAGAATGTTGATGGAGAAGTATAGAGAAGGTCAGAAGGAGTTACATCATGTCTTTGTGGATTTAGAGAAAGCATATGACAGGGTACCAAGAGAGGAGGTATGGTATTGTATAAGGAAGTCGTGAGTATGTAGAAGTATGTAGATGTAGAAGTATGTAAGAGTGGTGCAGGATATGTATGAGGGCAGTGTGACAGTGGTGAGGTGTGCAGTTGGGAGTGACAGATAGGTTCAAGGTGGCGGTGGGATTACATCGAGGATTGGCTCTGAGCCCTTAATTGTTTGTAATGGTGATGGACAGGCTGATGGATGAGAATAGGCAGGAGTCTCCATGGACTATGATGTTTGCAGATGACATTGTGATCTGTAGTGAGAGTAGGGTGCAGGTTGACAAGAGCCTGGAAAGGTGGAGGTACGCACTGGAGAGAAGAGGAATTAAAGTCACTAGGAGCAAGACAGAATACATATGCGTGAATGAGAGGGAAGACAATAGAATGGTATGGATGCAATGAGTAGAGGTGACAAAGGCGCATGAGTTTAAATACTTGAGGTCAACTGTTCAAAGTTACGGGGAGTGTGGAAGAGAGGTGAATAAGAGAGTGCAGGCAGCAAGAAAGGCAAGATTGAGATGGTTTGGACATTTGTGGAGGAGAGATACTGGATATATCGGGAGAAGGATGCTGAATATGGAGCTTCCAGGCAAGAGGAAAAGAGGAAGGCCAAAGAAGATGTTTATGGATGTGGTGAGGGAGGACATGCAGGTGGCTGGCGTGACAGAGGAAGATGCAGAGATGATCCACTGTGGCGACCCCTAACGGGAGCAGCCAAAAGTAGTAGTAGTAGATATCTTGACCAGAGGGGGCTTTTTACAAAGTGTCATATTTACGTAATAAGTGTTGATTATTGCACCATGCTGTTAAGTGTTCATGAGAGAGATGTCCTGTAGGAAAAAAAACTGTTCCTGTGTCTGCTGGTTTTGGTGCACATTGCTCTGTAGTGCTTACCAGAGGGTAAGAATTCAAACAGACTGTTTCCTGGGTGTGGGGGGGTCTGTACTGATTCTGGATGTGCACAGGATTCAATGACTGCAGTGTAGAACTGGCTCAACAGCTCCTGTGGCACACCAAATTTCCTCAATTGCAGCAGAAAGAAAATCTTCTGCTGGGCCATTCTGAGGATGGAGTTGATGTTGGTCTCCCGCTTCAGGTCTTTGGAAATGGTAGTTCCCAGAAGCTTCAAGGTGTCGTCAGTTGACAAAGGGCTGTTGGACATTGTGAGGTAGAGCAGTGCTGAGGGGTGTCTCCTAAAGTCCATTGTCATCTCCACAGTCTTGAGCATGTTCAACTCCAAGTTGTTCTGACTACATCAGAGCACCAGCCATTCAACCTCCTGTTGATATGCAGACTTGTGCCATCCTGGATGAGTCTGATGACCGTAGTGTTGTCTGCAAACTTCAAGAATTTAACAGCTGGGTCCTTGGAGGTGCAGTCGTTGGTGTAAAGGGAGAAGAGCAGTGGGGAGAAGAAAACATTCCTGAGGAGCACCCGTGCTGACTGTTTGTATACCAGAAGTGACCTCCCAAAGCCTCACATGCTATTTCCTGCCTGTCAGGAAGCTGGTGATCCACTGATAGATGGCAGGGGATACAGTGAGCTGGGGAAGTTTGGAGGAGAGGATTTCTGGAATGATGGTGTTAAACACCAAGCTGAGGCCGACAAACAGGATCCTTGCATACAGTGGCTTGCAAAAGTATTCATACCCCTTGAACTTTTCCGCATTTTGTCATGTTACGACCACAAACATAAATATATTTTATTGGAATTTTATGTGAAAGACCAACACAAAGTGGCACACAATTGTCAAGTACAAAGAAAATTATACACGATTTAAAAGTTTTTTTACAAATAAAAAACTGAAAAGTGCAGTGTGCAAAAGTATTCAGCCCCCTTTTCTCTGAGTGCAACCAATTGCCTTCAGAAGTTGCCTGATGATTGCTGAATGATCGAATGTTGACCTAATGATTAAATAGAGTCAACCTGTGTGTAATCTAATCTCAGTACAAATACAGCTGTTCTGTGACGGCCTCAGAGGTTTGTTAAGAGAATATTGGGGAGCAAACAGCATCATGAAGTCCAAGGAACACACCAGACAGGTCAGGGATAAAGCTGTGGAGAAGTTTAAAGCAGGGTTAGGCTATAAAAAGATTTCCCAAGCTTTGAACATCTCACGGAGCACTGTTCAATCCATCATCCGGAAATGGAAAGAGTATGGCACAACTGCAAACCTACCAAGACACGGCCGTCCACCTAAACTTACAGGCCGAACAAGGAGAGCACTGATCAGAGATGCAGCCAAGAGGCCCATGGTGACTCTGGACGAACTGCAGAGATCCACAGCTCAGGTGGGGGAATCTGTCCACAGCACAACTATTGGTCGTGCACTGCACAAATCTGGCCTTTATGGAAGAGATGCAAGAAGAAAGCCATTGTTAAAAGAAAACCATAAGAAGTCCCGTTTGCAGTTTGCCAGAAGCCATGTGGGGGACACAGCAAACATGTGGAAGAAGGTGCTCTGGTCAGATGAGACCAAAATTGAACTTTTTGGCCTAAATGCAAAACGCTATGTGTGGCGGAAAACTAACACTGCACATCACTCTGAACACACCATCCCCACTGTCAAACATGGTGCTGGCAGCATCATGCTCTGGGGGTGCTTCTCTTCAGCAGGGACAGGGAAGATGGTCAGAGGTGATGGGAAGATTGATGGAGCCAAATACAGGGCAATCTTGGAAGAAAACCTGTTGGAGTCTGCAAAAGACTTGAGACTGGGGCGGAGGTTCATCTTCCAGCTGGACAACGACCCTAAACATAAAGCCAGGGCTACAATGGACTGGTTTAAAACAAAACATATTCATGTGTTAGAATGGCCCAGTCAAAGTCCAGACCTAAATCCAATTGAGAATCTGTGGCAAGATCTGAAAACGGCCGTTCACAAATGCTCTCCATCTAATCTGACTGAGCTTGAGCTGTTTTGCAAAGAAGAATGGGCAAAAATTTCAGTCTCTAGATGTGCAAAGCTGGTAGAGACATACCCCAAAAGACTTGCAGCTGTAATTGCAGCAAAAGGCCATTCCACAAAGTATTGACTCAGGGGGCTGAATACTTTTGCACACCGCACTTTTCAGTTTTTTATTTGTAAAAAAATTTTAAAATCATGTATAATTTTCTTTGTACTTCACAATTGTGTACCACTTTGTGTTGGTCTTTCACATAAAATTCCAATAAAATATATTTATGTTTGTGGTCGAAACGTGACAAAATGTGGAAAAGTTCAAGGGGTATGAATACTTTTGCAAGCCACTGTATGCTGCTGGGCAGTCAAGGTATTGCAGGATGTAGTGCAGCCCCATGTTGACTGCATCATCCACTGACCTGTTTGCCCAGTAAGCAAAGTGCAGGGGTTCAGCATGTGTCCTGTGATATTCTTCAGGTGGGCCATCACCGGTCGTTCGAAGGACTTCATGACAAAAGACATCAGACCAACAGGCCTGTAGTCATTCAGTCCTGTGATGGAGGGTTTCTTGGGGATCAGGACGATGGTGGAGCATTTGAAGTAGGAGGGGTCTTCACACAGCTCCAGGGATCTTCTGAAGATCTGCGTGAAGACTGGAACCAGTTCGTCAGCACAGGCTTTAAGACAGGAGGGGGAGACACCCTCTGGACCCGGTGCTTTCCTGGTCTTCTGTCTCTGGAAAAGCCGGCTGACATCCTCTACACATATCGTGAGTGCAGCCAGAGAATCGGGGGGGGGGGGGGCATAGGGAGTGATGGGGATTGTTGTCGTTGGGCTGGAGTCGGTGAAGGGTGTGAATTTGTCCCCGTTAAACTTGCAGTAGAAGACATTCAGGTCGTCTGCCAGGTCTTTGTTTGCCTCAGCATGGGGGGATGGTCTTCTGTAGTTTGTGATGTCTGAAACAGGATCACTGGTTGAAAACCTGTTTTTCATCTTAATCATTCATAGTGCATAGCAGAAACGCAGCATTTTACTTAACATGACAATTTGCTAAAATGAAGAGAAAAGAAGGTTGACTTTCTTTATAGTGTGAGGAATACTGTGCCATTACGGTTTGCATGATTTGCTGTTTTTTTTTCTTTCATCTAATTAGTGGACAAGGGCACCTGCAGATAAAACAATCTTTTCAATACCCCTTCAAGACAGCCAATATTTTGAAACACAAGCATGCACCTTTCAAGGAGGAACATAACTCAAGTTTAATAAGTAATGTGTTATTTATACAATCTGGGAACTACTAATGAATATTTATGAACAACTGTGACCCAAAGGAGAGGTCTGGGACAAGAGGACTCAGACTCTATGATGCCATCAAGATGAAAATTTTGGAGCCAATCATTTCAGAATAAATAAGGAAAAAGGCCAAATTTGACAGAGGATCTAAGAACGCTGAACAGGGAAATGCATTATCTGGTAGGAACTGATGAGACAATTACAGAATGACATTCATTCATGTTTTAAAAGTAAACTGAAGACTCCATGGGTCCACAGGTTTACACACCAGTTGTTTTGGCAAGCAGGTTCAAATTTTATATCTAGATGAGGACACAGATCGAGTCTTGGAGCCTGAAGAGACATGGAAAACTCCCATGTGGTCAGTTTTAGCCAAATAAATGGGTTGTGGTATTTGTCAAGTAATTCACAGTAATTGACTCTCACACACTACCAAATGCTCTCTCACATTACCAAACAGTGAGAGTTTGATAGTGCGTGAGAGAGTTTGATAGTGTGTGAGAGAAGTCTGATAGCACATGAGAGTGTAGCTGAGAATTATGGCCTAGACGGCCTCCCATACATACACACAAACAGGCACACATGCACACAACACACACACACACACACACACGCTCTCTCAACCACAGAAAACCACATTCAAGGAAACAAGCAGGGGGAGTGCGAGTGCCAGCCACAAATGAGCAGTTAAGTGACTAAACACATACTTCTGCCATCATCTCCACGGGAGTCCACAGCCCAGACACTGCTACTTGTGCCAGGCACAGTTCCATTCACAGCCAACTGCTTGTTCTGTCATACACATGTATATTTGTACACGCTACACAACAATACACCGTTGAAACACTGACACATTCTCCTTGAGCAGAACCCCTCATATGGAAATGCACCCCATCATACACCCCCACCCACCCACCCCAGCAAAGAGACATCCAATGGCCCAGCTGACCGTGGCAGACAAATCTTAAACTAGGTTTGCATTTGTGAGCATGCGTGACGCATTGACACGGATGTACACAAATGTTTGCCGACGCACTTGCACCCATCGCTAACGTGTGCCCTAGAGGGACACATTGCTTTACAAAACCAAATTATACAGAAACAGCTGAAGAAATCTGAGGTGTAAACAAGGAATTAATTAGCAGAATAAAAATAGAGTATCAAAACACTGCGTATAGCTCAACTTTTTCTTTAGCCCTTTGTTGTGTTGTTATACTTTTCATTTTATATTGTGTCTGTGTGCATATTGTGTCGGCTACTTTGTCCGTGCCACAGGTCCCAGTCTTTTGTCAACAAAACTACAACATGCGGTATCCTGACAATTCTATAAAACCAATACAGAAAGTTTAGAGTGATTCAGGATAGAAGACATCGGTACAAAGTATGGTTGGGAAAAAAATGATTTAGTGCAAAAGCACAATACTAAGCTGTGATGATTTTAATAACGCAGTGTTTCCCCTGAATCGCAACGTCTGACGCACAATTAACAGATATTGTGGCGAGGTTTGATGTAATAATTTCTACATTTCTGAATGTGTGAATTTGAATTGTTTGAGTGCTCATTCAGGGAAGCATACTTGTGTTTTAAGCTTTTTTTTAACACATAGGACTTGAAATAAATACATTTTGTTGTACATTTTCTTTGGATTACTGCAGTTCCATATTTTATTGTAGGCAAGAGGGGCTGGGGGCTTAAAAAATTATAATATTAAATCCCAATATTTAAAATATGGTGATATTTGAAAAATCACAACATGTATTGAACCAGCATTGAAATATCCTCGTTATATGGAATTGGAAGTAATGCCAATTCCCAATACACACCATTATAAATCAAATTAATGGGGGCGTCTGGGTGGCAGTCTATTTCGTTGCCTATCAACATGGGGATCGCCGTTTCGAATCCACCTGTTACCACCGGCTTGGTCGGGCGGCCCTACAGACACAATTGGCCGTGTCTGCGGGTGGGAAGCCGGATGTGGGTATGTGTCCTGGTCGCCGCACTAGCGCCTCCTCTGGTCGGTCGGGGCGCCTGTTCATGGGGTAGGGGGAACTGGGGGGAATAGCGTGATCCTCCCACGCGCTACGTCCCCCTGGCGAAACTCCTCACTGTCAGGTGAAAAGTGGCTGGCGACTTCACAGCATGTGGTAATCTGCACCCTCCCCGGCTCGGCAGAGGGGGTGGGGCAGAGATCAGGACGGCTCAGAAGAGCGGGGTAATTGGCCGGATACAACCGGGGAGAAAAAAAAGGGGGGATCCAAATAAATAAATCAAATTGATGAAAATGGATGGAGGAATAATAATTTCTTAAAGGGAAGTTTCACCGCTAATATTCTGCACGTCCAGTAAACTCTGATGGTCTAGTTGGACTTATTTTGCTTGAGAAATCGACATTCTCCTGCCCAGAGAACTGTTCTACATTCTGTTCTACATACACTAGCATGAATTGCATGAAAGTTTCCCAACAGCGGAGATTAAAAAACAAACATCTCAGCCAATCAGCCTTGTACTAGTTCGTTCACCATCCACTGACGTGAATAGGTGGCAGAGTAAGCCGGTTCACTATAGCCGGCTACAGTGATAAAGGTAACATTGGCAAGTATTGTGCACATCATAGAGAGGCCACCACTATGATTAATAGATAGAACTACTACTTCTACTAGTACTACTACTACCACTACTTTCAGCTGCTCCTGTTAGGGGTCGCCACAGTGGCTCATCCGTTTCCATCTCTTCCTGTCCTCTGCATCTTCCTCCGTCACACCAGCCACCTGCATGTCCTCCCTCACCACATCCACCTCTTCTTTGGCCTTCCTCTTTTCCTCTTCCCTGGAAGCTCCGTATTCAGCATCCTTCTGCCAATATACCCAGCATCTCTCCTCCACACATGTCCAAGCCATCACAACCTTGCCTCTCTTGTTTTATCTCCAAACCGTCCAAATAATGGATTAATAGATGGAAACAAGGTTGAAAATCGGCAAAATGTTCCTTTAATGATATTCAGCAATAAGCTACTGTGCCCAGAGATAGTAACATGGTCAAACCACATGTGCTCTCACTGGCCTCAGGAAGAATCCAGCCAGTGATTTCTCCCTCGCATCTCTCCTCCACTGGAACAGAAAATACCAAACAGCAATCTCTCCATGGCATCCTTGAGTGTTATTGTACTTTCTTCAAACCCAAGCTGCCACTGAAGCAGTGTTTGGGTCTCTACTGCAGTATATGCAGACATTAACTGCACATGCGCCAACTGTGTACAGCTGAAAACACAAAGAAAGAGCACCAGCCGCATAAGAAAGAAAGAACGAAAAAAAGGTTTCACTGTGATCAATCTATAGTCTGTAGAGTTGTGCCAGGAATTCTTCTCCATTGTATTTGTGTCTAAAATATAGCGCCATGTTTAGCTCGAATATGTTGCTTCGTATCGCTGTTCATGAAGAAGCTATTCAGGTCAAAGTCATAATTGTATATCCTGCATAGGTGGCATGCGGCTGAGCGGTTAGCAATGAAAACGTAGGTTCTTCCACTCTTTTCCCACATACTCCCTATTGTTTCACGTGCAGTCATTTCAGTCTTTACATGCTTGTGTCCTTTTGTCCCCAGTAAAATAAATAGCTTTGCTACTCTGGGATCATGCAATAACAGTGATACAGACAAACACTACATGATACCAGATGCCATGCACTGCATGTTGCCTTATGAGAGATGAGACTTATGAATCATATTCACTATGAAAAGGTCATTGTTTTGGACCACTTTTGCTCAGCTACCTTCAGCAGCAGCTGCCTGCAGTGTTGAGGCTCAGATAGATAAGTCAGGAATGACCTTAAAGTAAAAGAGAGACGGGGGTGGGCAATTTAACTGTCTGTCCCCTAGACAAGGTGGGTGCGGAGCACTTGTGCGTGGAAAGTGCCCACTACTTCCCTTAAGGTGACTGTGCCTTAATAACCAAAGAGCCGGGGTGAAGAAAGCTGAGCAACGGTGTGAGACAGGGAAATTACTGAAGAGATGGCTCACCGGTATGTCTGTGTTTGTTGTCTCGTTCTCTCTTTTTGTGTGTTTATATGTTGGCAAGTGCAAGCGTGTGTGTCTACAGGCTACATCCAGTAACTCATTTGTGCCTCCCTCTGGTGGTGAACCCCATATCTCATGCCCTGTGTTCTGCCTGAGGAAGACATTGCTTTCTAGTTCTCACGAGCTGCTGCTTAAAGTTACAAACAAGAGCAATGGATCCATACCATCATGGCCTCAGACTTTGCAGAACAGTATTGTTGTAACTCACAGCAGCACTACAGCACTTTAACGCCATGCAGACAGTAATGCACAAGCAGTTTGAAGGGACCAGATTCTGAACCGCCTCTGGCGTGAAATGTTTAAAACATTTTCAAGCAGCCTGTAACGAAGATCGATCACTGAGATTACTCTCGCCTCTTGTAGTATCTTTCTATGTATGAAAGTCTCATCCCATAAATAAAAATAAAGAAGAGTTCACTTTCTGTGTTCTTTTAAAAACAGGTACAGGTCAGCTCGTGAGAACAAATTTTGCCAACGTTTGCTGCAAGGTTTTTTTTTTAAAAATTTGCCTCTCTGTGTAGAAAGTATTAAATTATTTAAATGTGCACCTGAACAGAAAACTGCATGGTTTTGCAACTTTGTGAGTAGTTCCTCAGGATCCACAATGGTCCTCCCAGCATACTGCAAAGAGGTCCATATCAACCTTCAGCCCACCTATGGGCCTGCAGAGCAGAGCGGTGTTAGATGGCACAGTGCTCCAAAGCCCTCGCCTGCTGGCTGCTACATACAAACTAGCTCAGCATTTTCTCCTCCAGCACTCCTCCCGTGATTACGGTGTGAGTGCTGTGCAACAACAGGGGCCATGCTGGCACACTTGCCCGACAAAACATGCCATTGTTCAACCTGCTGTAGAGGGAGAGGTTGAGTTCTTCTGGTTATCTGAGTCTACTTGACTGTATTTCTGCCACTACAGAAACCTTCACAAGCCATCTAAAGTTGTATGTGTAGTAATAACAGACATCGGAATAATAAAAGGTAAGTCAAAAAATGATTAGTGTGTTAAAAAGAAAAGACCTTTTCTAATGACAGAGGAGAGGAATGTAAAATTTAAAGGAGCTGAAACCCGGTAAATTCAGTTTCCATGGTGGTGGTAAGGATTACTGTTAATGAGTCCAATATGTGATGCATAATTTCATATCTAATCATCAACACGGCCTCTCATCTATCGTAATGGATCTTGTTCATGAGGCATGTAAGCCACCTAGATGATGCCATCCAATTGCCCTGTAACTTCCAATAGAGCAGTTAGCTCAATGTAGCATTCTGGCTAAATCTGTCTGGATGCAACCACAAATCAAATTTCGCACTCAGTTTATATTAAAAAAAAAGTGACGATGGTTCCATTAGGCAAAAGAGACATACAACAGCAATGTCTAAACCGAGGGATGATGGGAAAAGTGGCAACTCGTTATAAGTTACACATTCACATTCCCTTCACCATTTAACTAACTCTGAAACTGCAATGGGAAGTGACGTGAGTGATGTACGCTAAATGGAGGGGCAGGTAGCTTGCTAGCAAGCTTAGCCTTTTAGCGTTACGCCAAGTAGGCATAGTTACAGTGAATATTTAAATATCTTGCTGCCCTTGGTTCTTGGCCAGACACCCCACATTTTAAGCTGGTGAGGCTCTGAACGTCTGAGTCTGAGAATGCTTTGAATATTTTAGTAACCCTTTGGTGCCAGAAGTGCCAATTTATTATAGTGCCCGGGTTTTTAGGCTATTTGCCAAGGTATAGGTATGGAAAAAAAAGCATTGTTGAACGCTAAAACCCCGTCTACAATATGTACATGCACCTTAAGCATTCTGAGGCTGGGCACCAATAAGGGATTGGCATCTGTCAATGGGTTTGCATTAACGGTCATGATAATTAACCAAACAGTATAGAGCACCATGAAATTAACGGTAAAATTGCAGGGTTATTGACTCCTGAATAATTACCACACAGTTAACATACCTAAAAATATTTAAATAAGACTTTACAATAACATCCTGTAGTAAAATGTCTCTTTGGCTCTTTGTAAGATGACAATTTTGCTAAATTCTATTTGAGTTTTAAAAGTCCAACCAAAATAAAAGGCATATTTTTGTTACAACAATATAGACTTGTTCTGTATATGGTCTGTCTTGTGTCCTGTTTTTTTTTTTTGGGGGGGGGGGGTCATGACCTTAAAGATAGAAATTTGCTTTTTTTTTTTCTTCTCATAAGGGCACCACCTATCTCAGCTTCTACTGACAGGCGTTGATTTGGTTATCCGTCTATGTAGTTGAATTATAGCCAATCACCACATTTTATTTCGAGGACAGTTTTTTCCCCAGGGTCTGCCCTCTCAGAGCAGTCAGTATCCTATCCCACAACACAACCATATATGTGTGTACCACATAAACTTCAGCTAGCCGCGGTGAGTTCAGATGTTCTGTAGATAGGTGCACTCGTGAGGAGTTCCAGCTGGTACCAAAGGTGAACGAGTGAGGTTTTTCGGAAAGTGTGTCACGTCAGTTTCCGGTGCAGATTTGAAGCCTCTACTTTGCTCCATTATGCTTCATTAGCTGGGCTCAGCAACAAAGTGGCCATTGCTAACAGTGCCAACAGTGCAGAAATAAAAAAATTGAATGTGTGTTTATTGCACCTAGCATTAACCTTCACGCGTCTAAAGGTCCGGATCAAAGACCACAGTGGTGATTTATATTGGTGTTTAGTGAGGCTGATATTAATGGCTATCGCAACAAATAGCCACTAGCACAATGTGTAGCTGACACTAGCTAGTTCAAGCAGTCATCGACCGGGGTGACTAACAAAGTGAATACGGTTCGCTGCTGTCGAAGCCAGGGGATATCCCTACACATGCTGATATTGCACAAGTATGCATTTAAATGTGTTATTAATATCTAATATTACTGATTATTATCAATACAAAAAGTAGCACTGACTAAAGTTGAAAAAAATGTGGGTGCTGTCGCTGTCAGAGTACCATACAAATTCAGTAAATCTTCCAGATGTTGAATAGTGTAATTCATTCGCAGTGTTTAAGTGCTCGGTAATAAGTGATAATGATAAAAAATTGTGCTATCCGTTGCTTCGTTACACATCATTTGTGGCTGTATGAGCAGGGAAGTTGACAGAGTGTCTCCCAGCAACACTTTCAGTTGTCACACAAACAGTATTGGAACACCCGCTCAACAAGAAGTAATAACAATAACTTCGATATCGCCTTAATTTATATAGTTTACATTGAAAGTCAGGCGATTTAAAACTTCGGTTGGACTTCAAAATCTTACACGCTGTAAATACTGCTCATATGTACACACTGCACCACTGCACACTTTGCTCCAGTTGCTGTTGTTATTTGTTATGTAGCTGTCATACAGTTGTTATAGTGGCTGTTTAGCTAGGTGATAGAAGGGTGTATTGCTTCTTGAGTAAAGTACAGTAAAGTGCGATTGTTCAAAAATCCAAACCGTAGCAGGCAACATCTCTGGATGACACAGTATCAGACACTGTATTCAGCCAATTGACCTACTTTCCTTCAATGCACCACCACTGTGCAAACAAATACCCTGAGGTCACCCTCCAGGAGGTCAAACCAGAAGGCATTACACCACACAGAGGAACTCTTGCTAACTCCAGTGCTTTAGCTTATCTTGTGCAGCAGGCTTGGTGAGGGCATGACTAGAGGAAAAGTACCATGTTAAGTCTTTTCCAGAGAGCTGGAAACCTTTCTCATACGTGTTCCTGCTCTCAGACGGAGCATTGGAGACTATTCAGAAGTCTGTAGACGTATGAGCTACTCATAAATCATTGAACGCTTCAGCTAAATTCTGCTCATGTAAGAACTGAAATCCGTCTGTTGTCTAGCCATCATAGTGCACTCGTCCCCCGGCTGAGGAACGACGCTTACAACACTACATCACCCATAATTCATCATACAGACATAAATGCACAAGGTGCAGAGTGGTGCAGTTACGGGGGGGGGGGGGCTCTAAAAATAGAAAGCCCAATAAAACCTCCGTACAGGAAAATTATGACATGATAAAGCACCAATGAGGATAGTTGTCAAGATGTTTCTCTATATAAGCACAGAAAGAAAGAAAAAATCTGCATGGTAAAGCAAGACACTGAAGTGGCGGTGTAGGCATCACCTGATCTGCTTCACAAATACAACTTTTAAAACAGCAATACATTATAATTTGTGTAAATCAAAGCGAGAGTTCTATTACTTGTGTATTTAGAGCCAGAAAAGGATAAATGCAACTGACTGCCAACACCACACAGTTGCAAAGTATGTTGGAGCTTATTGAATAATGTCCACTAAAAGCTGGAATAAATATGATACCCAAAACAATGTGGGAGTGATCAATAATACGGCAGATAATCCTCAAGTATGGCTTCTCCTTTCTGCTTTTCAGAAACATTACTAAATGTGTTTTCTCGTGCTGCTTTGAAGGCTTTCCCTCTCTAGCTGTTAGCAACAGCCCTTGGCTAATGAAGTTACCCCAGTGAGTCTACTCGGATTCTGCTTTATGCTGAGTAAAGCTATTCAGTGTTTTATGGTGACAGATGAAGTGTAGGTAGCAGGACAGGACAAGGACAATACTGGGACGAGAGACATCAGAAGAGCTAAAGGACAGTCTCATAGTTATAAAATGAGAGCAACTCACCAGGTCGTGGTTGGTGGAGTTGGAGTCATCCTCGGGGAAGGGGATATATACAGCTAAGGCCATGCAGTTGGCAAAAATAGCAATTAATATAAAGATATCAAATGGCCTGAGAAAAGAAGTTAAGGACAAAGTCACATTGTAATGAAACACTGATTACAGCAAAGGCAACCACTAAAGTCAAAGTATTGACAATTGCAAGCAAAATTACTTCCATGATGGTTAATCACTTTTATGTTCATCAAAACAACTTGTAATGTAATTTGATAATGAAATTTAGTTGTCTGGTATAGCGTTCCCTAACTTTGCCATTATAATCAATCACTTATTTTTTTCTTTAAACCCCCCCCCATTTTTTCCCCCAATTGTATCCAGCCAATTACCCCACTTTTCTGAGCTGCCCCGGTCGCTGCTCCACCCCCTCTGCCAATCTGGGGAGGGCTGCAGACTACCACATGTCTCCTCCAATACACATGGAGTCGCCAGCCGCTTCTTTTCACCTGACAGTGAGGAGTTTCACCGGGGGGACGTAGCGCATGGGACGATCACGCTATTCCCCCCAGTTCCCCCTCCCCCCCGAACAGGCACCCTGACAGACCAGAGGAGACGCTAGTGCAGCAACCACGACACATACCCACATCCAGCTCCCCACCCACAGACACGGCCAATTGTGTCTGTAGGGCCGCCCGACCAAGCCGGAGGTAACATGGGGATTCAAACCGGGATCCCCATGTTGGTAGTCAATGGAATAGACCGCTATACTACCCAGACGCCTACCAATCACTATTTTTTAGGCATTTAATGAACTTAACACTGACAATTTGAATTGAAGTGAATTGAGTCAGTATGAAGGGCCTGAAGTCTGCATCTCAATATTGTTTCAAATAACTTGATGTCTGAATGACTTGACAACATGACATTATCTCCGATTGTACCGTGTTGTTCTTGTTGTTGTCATCTTATCATCTTTAAGACATCTTTGATCTAGACTCCCCCAATTCAGTCAGGGTGTTCAAAAACCTTATTTCACAAGCTTGTTTTCCGGCTATAAGGTTACTGACACCCCAAAATTAATGATCACTCGTGTTCAGTCCCTGAACTAGCTGTTGCAAGTTGCACCACTAAATAAAAAATACTGAGTTGATGCACTATAACATGAGCAGCAGTCAGGGCTCGAAATCAACGATGTCCCGGGGACCATAAAAAATCCTACTGGGACACAAATATATTTTGTCTGGGACAATTCCGGGACAGTGAAAAAAAATGTCAACGTAAACTTCGAAATAGGTGTTATTTGCAAAGTCATTAATTATGAGTATCTAGACGTTACTTTGTCGTTTGAATAATTTAATAAAAACACGTGAACGGCGAAACTACAGGAGGCTTACGTTCTTGCGGCACCTCACCATGGGGCAGTCAATCGCCTGTTCGTGCAAATCATAGAATGCATTCTACGTCATCCACTCTGCCAGTGGCTGCTGCTTGACTCGCGCAAATGCAGCATTCATAGAGCCAGAGCGATAGACCATCATCAACGACAGTTAAAAGAAGAAGAAGAAAGACATGCTGAGGTGGTTGAATAAACAGCCCCCTGATGCAAGCCCCAATACTGCCGACTCCCGAAACTCCCGAAACTAATATTCATATGTTTAATAAAAGAATAAGTATTTTAAACTTATATGGTGGACCAGAGTCCATGGTGTGATGATTAAGTGACAAAAAGGATCAAATTATATGTATTCTGCATAATTGGGGGGCGACGACAAGAATTAAAATTTGGGACACTGTTGGTTATATCCGGGACAATACAAAGTAGAATTCGGGACAGTTGTGGGACAATGAGGAAAAAAGTTAATTTCGAGCCCTGGCAGCAGTTATAATATACTGGAAAACAATGAAACGCTGACCTGGCACCCTGCTACTGTAGTGTTAGTATATCAAGTATTAATAGTTCTATAGCTGTAGGAGCCTAATCTTTCTATGATGCGGTGAAGTAGAGCTGAAAAGGCAAAAATTTCACACTAACATCCCATCTTGCAATAGGCTTGTGGCCAAGCCATTCCTTTCACCTTCTGACGACTCAGAAGAGGATAACGTTTCAGTTTTCCAAGTTCTCAGTCCCTCAGCAAAGGTGGGAAATACATGTGACCCAATAGGTTTGACATTTTTGACATCGCATTCTGTCTTAATAACATCCGATGGCGGTCACGGTGACAGTGTCTACTTAAGCAACAAACCGGGCAGACTTTCACATAGCCGTGTTGTGCCACCGAGCCACTCTGGTGGCCGAAAAACCCACCAGCATCACAGGACATGCTTACTTTTACTGAGTGAACAACACTTTGGGGATGTAAATAAATACGTAAAGAGAGAAAGAAAAACATTAAATAAATAAATAAAAGAATTTCCGCTCATCTTCATTTAATTTTCTTGCATCTACCCAGGATGTAGATTCACAATTCATTCCATGGGCTGAGTGTCATTTGTCGAGTCATTATTTCCTGACAAAATTACCAGCAACAGTAACATATTACTAAAAGAAATTAGTATGAACGTGTCTACCGCTTTACATCTTTTTCACATATAGTGACCAGATGTGTTTTTGTATAAGGAGGCTTAAAGGCACAGATGGTTTCGATGAAAGTATGAACATTTCAAATATGGTGCAGCCATTACTAACCAGGAAAGCTAAACAAAGCTATCATAGCTATAATAAAGGCATCAACAGAGGAATAGAAAATCTCTTAGCAAATATCTTGATCTTTGGCCAATTCTCAACAGTCTAACTCACAAGAAAATACACCAGGACCTATGCAGCATAAAGGATATTTCCACTCCACCAGGCTGATGCAGGCCCTGCGTATGGGGTTGTTGAGATTGAGGCAGAACAGAGCCCTCGGTGGTCTGCTGTTGGCATTACTGCCCTGTTTCTTGCTTTTGGCATACTGCTGCCGCTTCTTCTGTGCCAACGCACCTACCGGGATGGTGGTGGCCGCCGGGGCAGGTGGGGCAGGCGCAGCAGATGGTGCCACAGGAGCTGGGGCTGGAGCAGGGGCTGGGGTAGGGGTTGGGGTGGGAGCGGCTTCTGGGGCTGCAGGAGAGGGGGCTGTGGCAGGCCCGTTGGCGCTCATGGTGCGGGCGTAGCTCTGTGAGGAGCATCCAGCAGCATGGATCTGCCAGGGTAGACGGTGAAGCTAAAGGGGGACAGAATAGCCTGACCAAGTGGCTGGCACGTCACCAAGGGGAATGACTCTGGTGCTGCGGGCATAATTTGCCTCTGCGAAAGATAGCAAGAAAAGATGCTAGTTAATGTGCAACATTTAGCATTTTTGGAAATAACATGCGCGATAAAATGTAAACATGCTGTGATTTATAATCCAATTTCATACCCTTTAAGGATAATTCCTTTTTTTTTTTTTTTACAACTGGAGTCCTATTTTCAGAAATTTATGCCATCATGCATATCGGTTATGATATCCTTTGTTTCACCGGCTTCATTGTAGAAATTTTGGGATACAAGACCACCGCTACACATACCAATACAATGCCATCTAATGAAGCCAGTGAGAAAAAGTCATTATCAAACGATTGCCATCATGCATATGGCGGCAAAGAATATAAAACTAAGACCCAGGCTGTAAAACAACAAAATTGGCCTTCGATTTCTCTCCTGTCCGGCAAGGTTTACATTTTCTACAAAAGGGAAATGTTTTTCCAAGTTTGAGAGAGCTAACTTCAAATACCAAGTTACACCAGTACAGTAATGGTGGCCATGGCGAGGGTATAGAAGGGGCATCCTGATGGAGGCATTTTACGTGTCTCTTTTAACCGAAAGAGGACTCCACTTGGGCTTTGGGTTTGTATGGAGGGCAAGGGTTTGAATTCGAACAATCCATCCATCCATTATCCAATCCGCTTATCCTGCTGTCAGGGTTGCGGGGATGCTGGAGCCTATCCCAGCAGTCATTGGGCGGCAGGTGAGGAGACACCCTGGACAGGCCGCCAGGCCATCACAGGGCTGACACACACACACACACACACACACACACACACACACACACACACACACACACACACACACACCTAGGGACAATTTAGTACAGCTGAGTCACCTGACCTACATGTCTTTGGACTTGGAATTCAAACTATAGCTTCTAAAAAAAAGATGTCAATATTTAAGCAACAAAGAAATCCATTTAAATTTAATGGGTTAATTTGGTAAACGCAGCAGCTGAGAGACCCTTGGTTGTTAAATAGGACTGCTTGTTTCTGCTAACATTTACATGCCTGGGTGGTTGTAGTGTACTGACCGACCATTTCTTCTTAAAAACGAAACAGTTAATAGAAAATAATGGACAATGAACAACTCATTTGTTTGAATCACCAGCTATGCAGTGAATGTTATGGCATGTCAACATATTTAACATACAATGACCTTTATAAATGTTTCCCACCAAAGGTCTTCTATGGCATGTTTTCATAAAAAAAACCATGTATATTGCCCAATATGAGGTCAGCCAATCTTGTTCCCTTGCAAATTTTATAAAACGTGAACTCAAAGCGATGCAAAAGTGTAAATGACGCCTCCTCTGAGGATGTGAATCTGAGCCCCGAGGACCGTTCCAAAAACCCACAATACATACGGCAGGCTGGTCTGGATCTGATGGACCACCGAGAGACCCCGATTTGCAAGCAGTCCAGCATTACTTGACTCTAAACACATTGCCCTGCTGTAAAATATCACCACAGATGACATGCAGCTCCAGCCGAAACACACACACACGCGCGCACAGATTAAGCGTGTAAATTCAAAGCTGTCACTCTAACGCATCACTTGGTCAAAATCAGTTGTGTAAGTCCTTGAACTGCGAGCAGGCCCCGCAGAGAAAGAAACACTATTATATATATATATATATATATATATATATATATATATATATATATATATATATATATATATATATATATATAAGGTCACACACACTGCAGGAACGGTCCAAGAAGACTGACACCTTTTTAAATCCCCCCGAAGCAAAATGCCACATCCGTTTGTTCTGCGCGCACCTAATATACAATGTGGCAAATTTGGTATACCACCACATATAGGGCTATTCGTGCAACCCCACTATGAGCGCCATGCTACTGTCTTCCTTTACCAGCTAGGAAAAGCCCAACGTGTTAAAGACAATGCATTAGCCTTCATGCGTTTTTTTGGCGCATCCATCTAAACAGAAAAAAAACGAGCAATAGCATCGAACCGCTTCGGGCCGTGATTAAAACAGAACACTGACGTTCCCCAGAGCGGTTTTTCTCACAGAAAAGCCTTCATCGCCGGTTTCCCCCATTTCTCCTCGAAACACATTAAAAGGTAGGATATCATAAGACACCCCCCCACCACCGTCACCTACCCCCCACCATGAAAAAAACAAAACAAACCGATGTGATATGACAGCCTGACTCCGGGCGCCCATAGTGAAAATTGAGCATCGTTCAGCCGTCAAATGACCGCGGCGACGCTCGGCGCCAACAGCTGGCATGGTTATTACGTCAGAGTTCAATCACTGGCGGTTTTACCGCTCCGCGGCTAATCCGGCGTCCGGGCACGTCGAGCCCCGCTTCGAATGGAGGAGGAAGAGGTGGACGGAGGTACCTGCTCTCGACCCGCCAGGTGGCCCGAATCCGAGAAGCCCCGTTCACTTCCACGTCTCCAGAGATGCCGTGTGACGAGTTACGCGGTGTCGCCGAATAAGGACGATGAACGTCCTCTCGCGCAAAACGCGTCCCCCCCCCCCAACACACACACGACGACGGACGGACGGACGGACAACCGAAGTGGTTTGAGGCGGTGAGGGTGAAACGGGGGCGAAAGAAAGAAAGAAAAAAAAAGAAGCCCGTTGGAGAACTCCCCGTCCCGTTTCAAAAAAAAGAAAAGAAATAATCATATTAATAACGATGATAACGGGAAAAACGGCGACGCCGTTCGCTGCCTCCGCGGAACGGAGCTAACGTTGCATGCTAGGGGGTGGTGGTGGGGGGGGGCTAACTTCACTGTTAAAGAGCTCGCCGTTACCTTCTCCCAACACTTGGGGTTTTTTTGGCCTCGGTCCTCGCCGCTCTGCGAAGGGGGAAAGGTCCGGCGCTTTCAGCGGAAGATGAGGTGGTGGAAGAAGAAGAAGAAACGCGGGTCCGCTCCGAGTGTCTGGCGGCGGGTTAAAATTCGTGGGCTTCGCGGGCAGCACTGACACATGATTGAAGTCCTTCCGTGACGAGGGCAGCAGAGGGAACAGAGCGCAGCCTCGTCCGCCGCGGCTCGGCGCAGGTCTGCCTCATGTGCCGTGAGAGGAGAGACGAGCCACAGACACGCAGCACACCTCCTGCCCGCTCCCCCCCCTCCACCTCTTGCATTTTATGGCAATACAATCGTAACATTTGTGCAGACATACCCAGTGTGTTTTGCGTGTGCACTTAACGACATGTTAAGTGGAAACTGGGTCGAGAACCGGGGGAATACGACAGAGTTATTTCACTTCGTTGACATCTGTTGGGCGAAACAGGACAGAAAAGGAAAGCAACATTTAAAATGGCACCTATAGCACCTCTGCTCTTATACAGTCTGGTTTAAATACGTCCGTGGTTCCTCCTTTTGTCGTCATTTAAAGAGGATTTCATGGAAAAGTGTGTTTTCTTGGGCAAGGCTGGATTACCGACCGATCAAAGCGGGCAACCGCCCAGGGGCCCCGAAGGCCCCTACATGTGCTATGTGTCAGTTGGCTTGCGATTCAAATGCTTATTTGTTTGGGGACATGCACCAAATCAAACACAATATCAACTGAAATGAAAGGGGTCTTAAGAGGGGGCCCTGCATTATTATCAAGTCTTGAGGCTCTGTCCTGTAGAGGGTCCCTTTGTTGATATTTTAGCGAATTAGGGGGGGGGGCAGCCCGGGAACCGTCGCCACAGCTGGGACGCGAACCCGTGTCTCCCGCTCCGCAAGCGACAACGTTAACCAGTCGACTAAAGGGTCCGACCCGTCAGTCAAGGACCAACGTGTCTACTTATCCATGCACATTACAATATCTAACCTTTAAGGTTTTTTTGGTGATTGAATGTATTGATCAACAAATTATGTGTGTCAAATTAGATCATTAAGATGCCCAAATAACTACTCGAGACTTGTAATCCAGACCACCCCAGTTGAGACCAAGCCCAGACCAAGTCTTTAAGGAGTCCAAGTCAAGTCTGAGACCAAAGCATGTCAAGTCTGGTCAAGTCTGAGACTTTAAGACGCGAGTCCAACTTGGGCTAAGATTTATGTAAAGACTGACACCAGAACAGTACAAGCCAGATTAAACAACTGTTTAATTGAACTTGCGTGGACTGTAACTTTAGTTGTGTACCAGTAAGTAGTAAAAGTCCAAATTTAATTTTGCTGTGATATTTTATTTTGGCTTTTTTTTCCTCCACCAAAAAAAAGGATGTTTCAGGTTACAATCTGCCAATGTTTTAGAAAAAAATGATAAAGAATACAAAAGAAAGATTGGATTGCACTGCATCAATGTCTCCAGGTTTTATTTCCATTTCAAAACAGGAAAAATGCAAATTAGAATCTTGGTATTCAATTGGTCTTAAAACTAGTCAAGACTCTGCACTGTCTGCGAACTCCAAGACGAGACCGGGACTTTCAAAATTGGACACGAGACCAGACTCCAAACCGAGTTCAGACCATAGACGTTGGAAGTACGACACCAAACGTTTTTAGTTTTTTTTTAAGTAAAGAATTTGTGCTTGAATATGTCTGACTTTCATGTTTGTCTTTCACATTTCCTTACAACATAAAGAATGTAAGCTTTCATAGCCTATAGTGATGTGATTGTCAGACATGGCCTCCTGCTCAAAGCACTTCATGCGTCGCATCACCTTTGAGCCAAGAAGGGCTCTTTAGCAAGGTTGCAAGAAAAACTGTTGACCAGTGTTAATAAAGTTTGATACAACATATGCTCCAGCCTATATGCGCAGTCATAAAATACAAAATAATGAAAGAAAATGCCCTGGGTGATGGCCTGGCGGCCTGTCCAGGGTGTCTCCCCGGCTGCCGCCCAATGACGGCTGAGATAGGCTCCAGCATCCCCGCGACCCTGAGAGCAGGATAAGCGGTTTGGACGATGGATGGATGGATAAAAAAAAGGTAGAGGCTAGTTCCCATCGATGCAGAGAACGGTCAACTGAGCATGCGCAAGTACTCGTTGCCTCCGTTGTTTGGGTAGGTTAGGGTTAGGGTTAGGGCGGGTTTAGGGTTAAAGCGAGCTAATCAGACGCAGAGTAGGGGTGGGTCTTCCTAGAATCCTAGCGCCTGTATGCTACGCGGGGCGTGATGAGGCATGGTAGAGGCATTTCGCGCATGCTCAGTTGACCGTTCTCTACTCCATTTCCGTTCTCTGCATCGATGGGAACTAGCCTCTACCTAAAAAAAAGTCTGCAGTCAGCACGTGGCACACACTAACACGATGTGCACATATATGTCAGTCTGACGTAGTGACGTAGACGTACGCACACAGAGCATTTTTTGCATGTTAAGAAACCCCCCACCCCCCACCTTATTCTCCCGGTCGCTGCTCCATGCCGTCTGCCGATCCGGGGAGGGCTGCAGACTCCCACATGTCTCCTCCGATACATGTGGAGTCGCCAGCCGCTTCTTTTCACCTGACAGAGCGGAGTTTCACCAGGGTGACGTAGCGCGTGGGAGGATCACGCGATTCCCCCCCCCCCAGTTCCCCTTTCCCCCCCGAACAGGCGCCCCGACCGACCAGAAGAGGCGCTAGTGCAGCGACAAGGACACATACTCACATCCGGCTTCCATCCCGCGAGGCTAACCGTGACACGTTGGACCGGCGGGTGTATTACACGCTTTGGCGTGACATCGGGTTGACAGAAGACCTCCGACCAAGCCGGAGGTAACACGGGGATTCGAACCGGAGATCCCCGCGCTGGTAGGCAGCAGAATAGACCGCCACGCCACCCGGACGCCGCGTGTTAGAACTTTAGTTACGTGCGCACGTTGACCTGGTTAGCTAGCAAGTGGGGTCAAATTAGGCTAGCGGGTCAAGTCAATTAATTTCACAGAAGTGGTTACTGGATTTGTTTTCAAAACCTCCCCGCTGAGCCAGTTAAGTGCCTGGTCTTTCTATTTTCGCCCGTTTCCGTTTTGCCTCATGCTCTGTTTCACGAAATGTATTTAGAGATCTATGGCTATCTGGAGTAGCCAGCCCTCATTCAGAAGTGGTCGTGCAAGTAAGCTACAAATAGTTGTAGCCTCAAGGGCCTATGATTTGCCTATGACTTTTGATTGTGCACTTTTTATTAAAGGATTTCATAAAGGTTTCATGACTGATATGAGCATGCGTAGCATAGGCTATGCCTCTTTCGATATGAACCCTTTTTTTTTGGTTGTCATAGTAGTGTAGCGAATTCGGGGGACAACGCAACCACAGGAACTGCCGCGGCCGGGAGGCGAACCCGTATCGCCCGCACCGCAGGAGGCATCGCTAACCGCTAGACTAAAGGGTAAGATCCGCGAGCCGGCGGCCAGCGTGTCTTCTTATCCATGCACGTTACAATAGTAAAGATGCTTTGTGAACATTTAAATCCTACTTTCTAGTTTTCTTAATAGCTATATACTTCTCAAATTATTTGAAATTAAAGCCTTGGGTTGGGGCTCATTAATAGCGCAGTCTAATCAGCACCGCTGTGTTGGACAGCGTTGTCCAGGGTGGGGCTGTGCCCCCCCTCCATTTACAGCCCCCCCTCCCAGAAAATAGTTCCAGCGTCCCTGGTCCACTCGGAGTACTACAACCCTGAACTGTACGATATTAGTGCGGCCTAGTTGGTCATATCATGGTGTATGCTGTGTTGTGGGTCTCGCTTTCGCTCGTATATTTGTTGATGAATTACCCCAAGTTCTCTTCAGATGCATTCACCATTTTCTCCAACATTTACTGAATTACTCTGTCAAGATTCAAGATAACTTTATTTACCCCGAGGGAAATTTGTCTTGGACATAAAGGCTGCCACATAAAAATACACACAATATAGTAAAGCAACAGACATAAAGTGCATAGCGCAGACATAAAGTGCATTAGATTACGTGCAACACAGCCCCTCATTTCACACCCTCCTTATGTCCTGAGTTTAGAAGATTCGCTGATAGAGGGGCGAAAGAGTTTTTATACCTGTTCAGGTATCTTCTCCTGTATTTAACCTGAACCCTGTAGCATCTACCTGATGGGAGCAGATCATATTCTGAATACAGGACACGACAGGGGTCCGTGATAATTCTCCTAGCTTGTTTAGCTATTTACTGTCTTCTCAGAGACCATTTGAAGGGAGAGATACTCCCTCACCCACATCACTTTCATTGCTGTGTGGACCAATATGTTTGTGATTTTAACTTAACTGGTATGTTAGCAAACCAAGCTGAAATTCTGTAACATAATATACTCTCTATCACAGCATGATAAAATAACATCATTACCCTCTGTCCACCCCCAAACACCCTGAGTCTGTGCAAAAAGTAGAGTCGCTGCTGGATCTTAGTACATACAGACTTAATATGGACGTTCCAAGACAGAATGACAGTCAAATATGTTCACCCAAAGGTCCGCGGTGGTGTAGCGGTCTAAGCATCGGCTCTGTGTCGATGCAGTTGCCCACTGCCCACTGGGGACTGGGGTTCGCGCCCCGGTCTCGTCAGATCCGACTATGGCCGGACTCGACGAAGCAGCGATCATTGGCAACGCTGTCTTCGGGAGGAGGGCGGAGTCGGCTTGTGTTCGTCACGTGAATGCGTCTCTGTGTGTGTCGGAAAAACAGTGGTTCGGCTTGGAGTCGCCTTGTCACGAAAGTGGCGAGGCGGTCTCCTTCGAGACTGCCGGCCGGAGAGATGCAGTTGGCGAACGCATACAGTGCGAGGGTGGGTGTTTGAATTAAAATAGGGATCGATTGGCCACTAAATTGGGAAAAAAAAAAAAAATATGTTCACCCAAGTATTTGTAAGAGTGAACCTGGGTAATACAAGCGCTATGGATCAATCGTGGAAAATGTTCCCCCAGATGACCTGGATCAAAAATAATTTCTTCTGTTTTCTTAGTGTTTACAATGAGGTGATGGTCATCACACCATTGTACAAACTTTTCAACCTCTAAACTAAAGCCAGAAATACCAGTGTCTGTATCCACAAGTCCCAAGATGGCAGTGTCGTCAGAAAACTTAACAACAAATGTGCTGGGATGACTGCTTGTACTATCATTTGTATGAAATGTAAACAGAATGGGAGAACTCACACATCCTGGAGGAATGCCCGTGTTAATGACTTTAGACTCAGATAATGTCTGGTTTACTCGGACCTGCTGGGTCCTGTTGGTCGAAAAGGAGTGATACCACTTGATGATATATGGGTTAACGGACATCTGTCTGAGCTTACTGAGAAGAGTGTGTGGCTGCAGGTTATTAAAAGCAGAGCTAGCGTTCCCTCCCTGTAAGTGTGCTGGACCGATGCTGTTATTTTCTCCCATGCTTTTTTTTTTTGCAGTCTCTCTCTGCCATGTGCAGTCTGCTGTGCAAACTGTACTCAGTTGGTACTTGAAGGGGATGGGGTACATGTACAACATACAGAGAGTGAACAATCGGGGTTGGTTGGGTCCCGTGGTACATTTTTGCCCGGCGGCCCCTCGGCAAGTTAATACAGCCATGTTCTTGGGTACAGAATGAAGCGTTGATGCTTGGTAATATCCTAAATTGCTTCAGCGATGGCTGTATAGACTATCCAACTGTGTCGTATTAAACCTCCATAGCAGATATATGCAAATGCCCGGGGATAAAATACTGAAAAAAATAGTTTGGTTGTGAAGGTTATGTAGGTTACACAGACCTATGGGGTGTGTCCCTCTTTCTCTGGAGATGTGACGTACATCCATTATTAATTTAATAAGCATTACTCAATAGCCTACGGCCATGATTGCCCACATTTTGTCCCTCAGAGGTGTATACTCTGTCATCTACTACTACACCCAGCCACATGATAGTGCTACTAAATTTTAAATGATTCTTCACAAAAATTGAATTACAGCAGGGTAAAATTACAATACCTAAAGAGAAGAAGAGAGGTGTTCAACAATGAAAGACCTCTCATTTCAGGGTCAAACAGTCACAGACTAGTGAATGTATAATAGCCTCAAAATCATACAAACAAGAAAAAAAATCAAAGATGAATGCCGTATACTGACAAATTCCAGTATACCAGGTATCGTGGGGCTCGAGTGAATGGACATTTCATCATAGTTTGAATAATACCTGTTTCCATGTGGTGATTGTAAATACTGTACAATTCTCAACACCTCCAGTGAATGTGGATGTAGATGTGGGTGTGAATGTGGATGTGAATGTGAATGTGGATATGAATGTGGATGTTGATGTGAATGTGGGTGTGGATGTGGCTGTGAATGCAGATGTTGATGTGGATGTGGCTGTGGGTGTGAATGTGGATATGAATGTGGATGTGAATGCGGATGTGGATGTGGATTTGAATGTGGCTGTGAATGTGGATGTGAATGCGGATGTTGATGTGGACGTGACTGTTGATGTGGATGTGAATGTAGATGTGGATGTGGATGTGAATGTGAGAGTAAGCTAATACCACTTTAGAAGAGCCTCTTCTGCACTCTCCCCTTTCCGCTGTTCCTGCTTATTGAACAACTTCTGGATTATAGCTTGGTAGAGTCAATAGCACATTGCTCTTTTAGACTATGTATTTTTCCAGTATTGTAAGGAAACCCTAATAACACAAGCATACATATTGCCAAGAGATTTTAAGACTTTTTATATGTGGTTTCAAAAATAATTCCTTTTTTTGTGTGGCATAATTAAGTTAGCACTGGGTCTTATCGGCACTGATGGAGATTTACATTTTCTCTATTTTCTAAAAGAGGGCCGGTCATGACTAGATCCAGTGAAAATTAAACTGTCACTCGCATTTATGGGTATTTTTAATCGCTCAAACTGTAAAGAGTTTAAAGTCATATCAGTTTTGCTACTCTCAGCTTTTGATATCAGTTGATGTCAATTACATTTTGTTTTGTGCTAGAATATCCACAAAAGGTGTGCTTGTATGTACAAAGTTACTCGTGTATGCAGAATTGTTTAAATATAATGAAATATCAGAGGAAACCTGCAATGCATATACCGTGCTACATTTAAATGGCCTTTTCATCAGAATCAGAATAAGAATCAGATCAGAAATACTTTGTCATTTCATTTGATGCACTTGTACACATGAAATGAAATGAAACACAATTTCCCCCAGCCCACAGCAGTGCAACGCAAAGACAAAAACACATATCCAAAAACTACAAGAACACATATATCCAAACTAACACATATATCTAAACTAAAAAACTGAAAAATATCCCTGTCTAGGAGTATGAACGTCAGCCAGGATGACTGTCTGAACTGCCGGTCTGCATGGGCTGGCAGTTAGCTTAGCCTGCCCCACTTCTGCGTCCTGTCAGACCGCCTGTTGTGTTACCTTTTTGAGCACAGCTCCAGGCAGGGATGTGGTCCCTGGGCCCACAGGACGCAGCAGACCAAGCTCTCCCAGCCAATCCAGCACCAACACTCCCAGCCATCAAACAAAGACAAACTTAGATGCAGACGTGGACTAAGACACTGCATGGACGGTACTGGGTGAGGCCGCTGCAAACGTGAATTTGCGCTGTCATCTTCCCACGCCGGAAGCAGAAGTGATATTATTAGCTCGTTAGTTTTTTCATGAAAAACTAATGAGCTAATTATATCTTTGACCCCCAGAAGACCCGTCAACAACTTTTCCTCTGGACTTGACATTCAGAGTACACAATACTAATTATAATACATAATCAGATACATGATATCTGATGAGATCATCATGTATTAACTACATTAATATCACACAGGCATAACAGCACGGCCTTCATATCGCTGTGTTCAAACAATGCCTACTCGCTTGTTGAGAACGGTTTCATGGCTCGACGGTGTTGGACAGCGTTATTGACACGCTTAACCATAATGCAGAGTGGAAACAGCTGACCCATACGAATCTACACAGACAACAGCACTTGAAAGTAAAAAAAAAAACTTTTCATTGTGGGACACTGTATCATGCTGTTAGCGCTGTATCGCTGAGTCAGTATCCACCAGAGATCACCTCGGTTGTGTGAGAGTCCTACCTGTAAGTCCTAGGTAACAAAGAAACTCTCATCTTCTTCCCCCGCTAGGCTGGTCAGGGAGCGTACTGGAGCAACTAATGTGCTGCTGGCCTTGCTGAAGGGGGTGATGGACCGGGCAGCGAGGGAGGCTTACCTGCCATATCAGCTTACCTTTCTGCCCTGTAACACGGATTCTTCCCGGACATCCCTGAATTATTCAACCGTGGACGGAGTGGGTTATATATGCTGTCGGTGATTGGGGTAAACGTGCCGCGGTGTTTGATATAACCAAACGGTAAGACTGCAATTTATCAGTTCTGCTACATTTCTGTTTGACACCAGCCATTTGTACAACATATGCTACATGTAGTCAATCGTCAGTTAATGAATGCACAGTTTTTACCTTTTGTGATATGCCACTAAATACAGAGAACGTTGATATCAAATGCTCAGTATTAACGTATGTAGGTGAATGTGTAAGAAAAAGTATTGGGATTCAGGAACAATTTATTGTCGTCAAGTTTATTTATATAGCACATTTAAAACAACCACAGTTGAACCAAAGTGCTGCACAAGTTTAAAATACAATATAAAATAAGTGACACATATGAATATAAAAATATATGTAAAGAAGACATAAAGAATATAAAATTGTCATTTCTTTCATGGACTTGCGTACACAAAAGAGACGAAATTCAGTTTCCCCCAGCCCACAGCAGTGCCACACAAAAGGCTAAAACACATCCCAAATTTCCCCAAAACGACACCCCCACAAACATGCAAAAACAGAGAAAACAAATAAACAAAAAAACAAAAAAAACACACAAACTGTTAACAACACAGTCCACTCAGTGCAACACAGTCCAAAATTTTCACTGTCCAGAGAACGAACGCCAGCCAGGATGACTGTCGGAGCTGCCGGTCTGCATGGGCTAGCAGTTAGCTTAGCCTGCCCCGCTTCCACGTCCTGTCAGACCGCCCTTGGTGTTTCCTCCTTGGGCACAGCTCCGGCAGGGCCGTGGTCCCTGGACCGACCGGACGCAGCAGACCAGGCTCCCAGAGCCTAGCCAACGCCAGCGCTCCCAGCCAGACACCTTCGACACACCTCCCTGCACTCCACACAATGACACTCGAACAGTATTCTCCTAGTTGACAAAGTACAGCCTTTATTGGCCAGCAGCTCCCTCATGCAGGACTCATTACTTCTGAGTTTCTGTGCACCTCCACCCAGTCTGACACAGCAATAATTAGAGGTGGTAGTAGTAGTACTAGTAGTAGTATGACATTGCTATCTCCAGGTCACAACGGCAGTGAAGTTGGATGAAGGCTGCAACAGAGGGTGGTCCCCAATCATCTTGGTTCTCCATGCCATTTGACTCTGGCCACCCCCTGCCAAGGACTGTGTGGTGGCTGCAGGCGCATCAGCTACTCCATGTAAAAAGCTGCCACGCGCAGGCGTCCTCCCATTATGCGGCTCCAGGATCGGCCTCTACACCCACCTGAGGACCGAGAGGGACCCAGTAGGAGGACAGTCATACACGACCCCGAGTGACCGCCGATGATGCTGATGATGGTGACGTTGCTTGCCCTTACTCAGAATCAGAAACAGAATCGACTTTATTGGCCAAGTGTGCTTCTGCATACGAGGAATTCGACTCCGGTTTACAGCAGCTTCTAGTACTTACATCTTCTTCTTCTTCTTTCGGCTTGTTCCCTGTTTCTCAGGGGTCACCACAGCGGATTTGATAGTTTCCATCGGTACCCTGTGAGGGTCGTTGTTAACCCGGCCCTTGACCGATCCGGTATGGTCTTGTCAATCCACATAATGATTTGGCAAAATTTTACATCAGATGCCCTTCCTGATGCAACCGCTAACCCTGTGGACGGGGGGCACAGGTTAAGCGCTGGATGCCATTCCAGTATTCATGGACTTGTGCCCATGCCTTTCGCCATCTTCTAGTACTTACTTATATCGCTCAAAAAAAGAAAAAAAGAAAAAGAAGAAAGATCCTCTTGTAATGACTTCCTCCTCAACACACTTGAATCCACGCAGAGCCATATCAGATGTGTGCAGTTTGGAGATGGAGTCACAGAGGGGTTGTATCGTTGGACCCGCAGCATAATCCCATCAGAGGTTTGCCAGACTGAACAGCCGTGCGGTACACCTGTCACAGTTTGCCTAAAGATAACGGACCTCCAGGGGCTGGGTGTGTGTCATGTGTAAAAAATAGATGCCGCATAGAGGTGATTGACAGAAAACAGCTGTTAATATTTTTGGTTTTTTTTTCTTCTTAAGTCTCTTTAAGTGCACTTTGCTCTTCCCTTTTCTCTCTCTGTGCTCACTGGACTCCCTCTGTTCCTCTGTATGACCCCTACCTTGCAGCAACTCCCCTTAAATCTGGTTGTGATATAAATCCCTCACTGGCGTCGGAGAGCTTCGCTCATATTCTTCTAAGATGCAAACCTACCTTTTTCTTTAGTTTGTGTGTCTTTGTGTGTGTCTTTGTGTTTGTCCGAGTCCATATATGCATATCTGTGTAAGAGTGAGGGGGAGTGATAAGGCAGAATGCGTCCATGAGTTTCGCTCCCTTTTTTTTTCTACTTGCGCATGTCAAGTGGCTCCTGCATTAGCTCCAGTGAGCATGCCATGTTAGTGTATATCATGCAACACAACACAGAAACCAATCATTTACTGCTGAAAATGTTAGGATCTAGCTTTTTCTTGCAAATGCAGAACGATATTGCACCGTGTGGTCATGCAGAATGACTGACAAACATACACTTGCGTGATATTTGTGTGTCCTGCTCCTGAATATGAACGCTACGGCCTGGTTGTTGTTACAGTAGCGTGTGCATTGATGTGATGATCGGTGCTTATGGATGCATATAAGTCTGCATCAATGTTTGCGAGTGGTATATGTGTGTAAGTGTGCAGGTGTGTCCGTTCGTAAATGAGAGCAAAAAAGAAAGAAAGCGTGAGAGAGGAAGGACGAGGAGGAGAGCGAGAGAGTGTGTGTTGGTGGAGCAGCTTGAAGGAGAGCAGTAGTGATGGAGCCTGAAAGCCCTGAAGCGCAGCTGTTCTCCCAGTGCATCGTCAACTTCACCGCTGAGCCCGCACCACACACTCAGCCCTAACCCCTACTCACACACACACACACACACACTCTCTCTCCCTCTCTCTCTCTCCCTCACTCTCTCTCGCTTTTCTTTTATGTTAACTCGTAACTTAATCCTAACTCTTGTCATCCCCCCCTCCAATTCCTCAACGGATCTATAGTCCTCCATCAAACCATTATCTTGCATTCTCACAGTCCTCGTCTTTTTGCCAGTAATCCTGGTCTTTCTGCAGTCTTTCCGCTTCTCTCTCCTCCTCCCCCCCCCCCCAACCACCACCACCTCCAGGATGGTCAAGTCATCCAGCTGTGAGGATATTGGAGGGCTGTCTCGCTGAACGCTCTGTTGATAATTGAATAATGATTCCTGTTCCCTTGTCATGCGCTGGCAGGGGGGGGGGGGGTAGGCGGGGCCTCCAGTGACAGACAGCTCTCAGATGGAAGGGTAAGCGCTATGTCATCATGGTGACCGCAGAGCGATTTAAGGAAATGGAGTGATAAGAGCAGAGTGGAGGAGGCTCAAGCCTGAAGGAGCTGCTGGCATTAAAGCAGTGCACCAGAGTCTGTGGATGTGTGCATTTCTATGCATGAAAGTGGGAATATCCTTGAGTTTTACCTACTTGTGTGTTGTGTGCATAAGTGCTTGTGTGCATATCTCTGTATGTGTGTGTGTCCATTTGAGTGTGTGTGTGTGTATGTCTGCAAATGTATATTTGCCTGTGTGATTGCATTTGTGCACACATGCACATGTATATGCTGTATGCAAGACTATAGCTTTTGGTTGAATCCAGAGATTGATTTGACAGCATAGCCATTTTCCAGGAATATTTTCGTTGTTGTTTGTACAGGCTAGTCCAGGGGTTATATATTGGTCACCACCACCCAAACAACCACCCTTACACCTGAAATCTACATTGTGTACCAGTGATTTATATGTATGACCACATGCATTTGCATCTCCATTATCACTGTTTATTGCTGCTGAGAGCCCCATCAATCCTTTTAGCTCAGAAAATGCTAAGCATGTATTGGCTATCTTGTTGGGAAAATTACCTCTGCGTTATATTAAGGCATTGTTTCAAAAGTGGCTCTTTTCCTCCTCTTTTTCTGCCAGAGTGATTAAAAATAGAAACATTCATGCACTCTGAATGTACTTTCCCTCCAGGAAGTGTGCAGCTGTGGATACCCAAGACTGGCTGCGCTTCATCACGTGCCGGCCTCTGCGCAGGCTACCATTGGCCGGCACCTGTGGGTCTCTTTGAAGAAAAGTCTTTCTGACGGGACCCAGGAGCCCAGAGGAGTTGCTGGGAACTGGGAGAAGGACAATGTCGGTGGTAAGAGGAGAATGGTGGGGTGGAGGGGGGGCTGGAGAGACGGCATCACTGTGTCTCTGAGGGTTGAGGTACTTAGAGATGACCACCACTACAGCGGAGGGCAGGGGTCCCGAGAGACGTGGCTAAGGAGGTGCACGGGTGGGTGGATGGGTGGGAGATGTTGAAGATTGAGGCCTCGGTTAAACACGTTGACACTAAAGAGCATATCTAGGGTATGATTACACAAAGAAAGCACGTGTCGTTACCATATGAGGTCAGCTGACAGTTTGCTATCATCCTGTCTCACTGCCACTAAAAAAAACCCTGCATTTGTTTCAGTCTATTACTGTCTTATATAAAACGCCCTAAAAATCTGTCTCATATTCAGATATTTTATTTAAAAAAAAAATACTGGTAAATGAATTATTCAGCAGTTTGAAATATTAGTGTATCTAACATTAGAATACATTGCCAAATATAAGAACCCATTGCCTAATGGCCAAAGTGCTGTTTTCCATCCATTGTTGGTTACAAAGTAGGATTTATTGTTTAAAATGTATAAAACATCTTTTTTGGAGTGTCTCCTGGTTCATTTGTAGGGAGACAGTGTCCTCTGCTGTGCAGATCCTGGAGTACAACCGACCTGTGCAGAGAGGCCATTCAAAATGGAGTATGTAAGTGTAGTGAACATACTACAGATTATCCATTAAATTAAATGTTTGGTAGATCTCTCGCATCCCTTGTGTTCAGCTGTATGGATTGATAGTTACATGCCTTTTATGTTTAGGCACTATATTATATCCTAAATATAGATGGATAATAACCATTACTGATGAAACCAGTAACTGATGCATGAAGTTGCTCCTAGCTACACAGCTAGGATGGGTTAAATGCAGAGGAGGGGTTTCCCCAAGGGGATTGATAAAAGTATATCTTATCTTATCGTAACTTATCTTATCTTATCTTATTTTATCTTATCTTATCATTTATAGCAAGGACATATGCCCTATGCAGGCTTTGGAAGCGTGCATACCTGCCGTTTAATGGCATATATGTGCACACACTTTCATAGTGGCATGTGTTCACAGTAGACGCTACAACAAATTATCTCCATTCACATTCTTTGTCACAATTGTACAAAATTTTGGCCTCTTGCTGGTGATCTTTTTCTGGACAGATTACAGCTCGCCACCAGAAGACGACTTTAATCGACAGAAGAACACTTAAGTTTTTTTGTTGTTTTTTTTTTTATTATTAAATTCTCTGCAGCTTGCATGTGCAGACAATCACATGCATTAACCACGGAAACAGGTCAAATGTACTTTCAGGTCATATCCCGTAGATGGCAGGCAAACCCTGTGCATAGAGCGGATTATATGTCTCATGACGCGTTCGGTCCGCTCTGTGCTGAATGTGCCGGTTGAACAACCCAAGGGCATCTCAAAATTCCTCTTTCAACGTGAAAGTGATTGTTGAAATATGTTAGAAATTTAATGTCAGATTTTCCCCATAAGTTAGATTTCTTGAGGCTACGAGAAGATCTCACAGATTTTACAAAAGTAGAAAAAGGGGAAGAGAAAGTAAAGGCCAGAAATAGTAGGAGAAGACTGTCGGACAGTATTTTGCATGGGAAAAACAAATAAACTTTATTTTGGATGTTAAATCCCCATTTGTTATGTTTCAGATTTGAGATTATACATTTTGTTTTTTGGTTATGAAAGCATACATGCCCATGGTTAATGTGAAATAGTAAATCCTCTTACATTTCTCATTCAGCATAGACAACATAAAGGAAACGATAGTGGTGTGCAGCATATCTGCACAATGCTTCGCTCAAAATGAAATCATTCCAAATTATTTCGTAATCCTCACGCCAGATGGATCTTTTATGTTTAATGGCAGTTTCTTCAAATAGATATTGAAGTAGAGACTCGCATAATGTTGCGTCACCAGGGCAATGCTGCTGATCTCATCATTAGCGGTCACTCGAAGCGAGTATGACTGTCCTCTCCGTTGTGTTGTCTACTTGTGGGTCTTCAGATGGCTGTAGAGGCTGATCTGCGATCCACATACTTTGGTGCAGTGTGGACAGGGGAAAGTGATGGTGGTTGGTGGTTGAGCCTTTTTCTCTCTCCTTGCAATGCTGTCACTTTTTCTCTGCAGCACAGTGGAGTTCCATTTCCTAATGTGCACCTCCTTCCTGCACGGATTTCTTCCAGGAGCGCCTATCCAGTGCAATTTCCTAGTTGCTCAATGTGAGGTTGAATTTCTTCAGACTGGTTTTGATATTGTCCTTGAAACATTTCTTTTGCCCACCAGGAGCTCGCTGACCTTGCTTCAGCTGGGAGTACAGGATCTGTTTGGGGAGACGTGTGTTGGACATGTGGCTGACATGGCCTGTCCATCGTAGTTGGTGCTGCATTATTGTGGTGGTGATGCTAGTCATGTTGGCTTCTTCCAGAATGCTGATATTGGTGCGTCTATCCTTCCAGGTGATCCTCAAAATCTTTCGTAAGGATCTTTGGTGGTATTCTTCCAGGGCTCTCGGGTGCCTGCTGTAGGTGGTCCATGACTATACTCCATACAGCAGAGTGGGGAGAACAACAGCTCTGTAGACCAGGAGTTTTGTTTGGGCCTTTAGGTCTCAGTCTTCAAAGACTCTTTTCCTGCGTCTGGCATAAGTGCCACTGGCACAACTCAGGCAGTGATTGACCTCAGAGTCAATGTCAGCTTTGAGGAGTGAAGGCTGTTGAGGTAGGGGAAGTGATGAACGTTTTCAAGAATTTTGTTGTTCACTTTTATGGTGGGCTGGGTAGATGGCTGGTTGAGTGGAGGTTGATATAGGACCTGGGTCTTCTTGATGTTTAATGCTAGACCCAGGGCTCCGTATGCCTGGGCAAAGGCATTCAAAATGTCATGGAGGTCTTCTGCGGAGTGTGCTGTGATGGTGTTGTCATCTGCATACTGAAGCGCAATGATGGTGGTGTTGCAGACTTTGCTCTTGGCCTTGAACCTATTAAGGTTGAAGAGCCTGCCGTCAGCTCTGTATAGGATCAAGATCCCCTATGGCAGCTCTTCACCAATGAGATGGAGTATGACAGCAATAAAGATGGCTAACAGGGTGGGTGCGATGATGCATCCCTGTTTGACCCCTGTTTCCACAGTGAAGAGCTCTGACTCAGAGCTGCTGTTGGTGAGCACTGTGACTGACATGCCGTCATGGAGAAGCCTCAATATTCTGATGTATTTGTCAGGGCAGCCATATCTTGATAGTATGCTCCGAAGAGCCTGGCGGTCTACTGAGTCAAAAGCCTTTGTCAGGTCTATGAATGCCATGTCCAAAGGCTGCCTTTGTTCACAGCATTTTTCCTGGAGTTGGCGTGCTGTAACTATTATGTCTGCTGTACCTTTGGATGGTTGGAAGCCACACTGAGATTCTGGGAATACTTCCTCAGCCAGTGGTAGCAGTCGGTTTGCGAGGGCACGAGCGAGGACTTTGCCTGTTGTTGACAGGAGTGAGATGCCCCTGTAATTTCCACATTCCGCCTTGTGCCCTTTCTTGAATATGGTCACTATTAGAGCATCCCTGAGCTCTGAAGGAAGTTCTTATTTTTCTCAGACCTTGACGAGGAGGGTGTGGATGTGGTACAGGAGCTCTGGTCCACCTTCCTTTAAGAGCTCAGCTGGGATCCCATCTGTACCGGCGGCCTTGTTGTTCTCTTGATGGCTCCTGATGGCATCTTGAACCTCTGTCATGGTGGCAGGTTCCCCAATATCTTCTCTGATGGGACTCTGGAGAATGTGGCTGGCAGTGTCTGGTTCCGCTGTCCTATTATGGTTGAGGAGTTCCTGGAAGTGCTCCTTCCATCAGGCATTAATGAACTCATTGTCATTCAACAGCTCCTGCCTGTCCTCTGATCGCAGGGGGTTTAAGCCATGGTTGCTTTGAACATAAACGGCCTTACTAGTAATAATAATAATAATAATATGATTTTATATATATATATATATATATATATATATATATATGTGTGTGTGTGTGTGTGTGTGTGTGTGTGTGTGTGTGTGTGTGTGTGTGTGTGTGTGCCCCTGCACAAGGATGAAATGCAAATTCGTGAAGCGTTCCTCATTTTTTGCCCTGTGATGGCCTGGCGGCCAGGGTGTCCCCCCTCCTGCCACCCAATGACTGCTGGGATAGGCTCCAGCATCCCCACCACCCTAAGAGCAGGATAAGCGGTTTGGATAATGGATTGATGATTGATGGATTGATGGAATAATGGATTACATTTATATAGCGCTTTATCTCAAAGCCTCTGGTGTCACCCGAGTTTGCCAGTTGCTGGATTTCCAGAGCCTTTTCTGTCCACCAAGAGTTCTAAAGCTCTCTCACCCATCTCTGGATGTCCACCTTGGCTATGGAGTGAGTCACTCTTTTAGCCTTGCAGTCTACATCATTTTGCCAGGCATGAAAGGCTTCCCTTCTCTTGGGGATGAGCTGTTCGATCTCTGTGTCATTCTCATCAAACCAGTCCTAATGTTTTCTGGACTTGTACTCAAGGGTGGTTTTGCAGGTGTCGAGGATAGTCGATTTAAGCAGGCTCCAGTACTTGCCAATGTCATCAGGATATTCCTGTTGGAGGGTTTCCCCAAAAGAGGCCTGAGGTCACTGCTGGGCGGCAGTTTCATTCAGGCTTTCAAGGTTCAGTCTTGACTGGATCTGCTTCTTTGAACCCTCCTCTTCCTCTTGAGTTTGATGGACATTGTAGAGTGGATGAGGCAAGGATCTGTCCAGCAGTCATCTCATGGCAGTCCCTGGTTTGTACAATGACATAGTCAAGGAGATGCCACTGTTTGGAGCGAGGGTTTCTCCAAGATGCCTTAAATTTGTTTTTCTGGTGAAACAGAGTGTTAGTGATGGTAAGGTCATACTGAGCACATTTGCTAAGAAGCAGAACTTCATTGGAGTTGATGTTCCCGATGCCTTCCTTTCTTATAGTGCCCTTCCAGAGGTGTTGATCGCAGCCAACCCTGGCGTTGAAGTCTCCTAGGAGAATAATCTTATCCTCCTTGGGGATTCTTGACAGTGTCTCGTCTAAGCAGGCGTAGAAAGTCTCATTTACTTCCTGCTCAGAGTCTAAAGTAGGAGCATAGGCACTCACAATTGTTGCCATCTGGTTGTTGGCAAGTACCAGACAGATGGTCATGACATGCTCACTGATCCCTGCAGGAAGTTCAGACAAGTGGCTGATGATCTGGTTCCTGATAGCAAATCCAATGCCATGCATCCTGGGCTCATCAGCAGCTATTGCTTTCCAGAAGAAAGTGTAGCCACCCTTCTCCCCCTTCAGTTGACCTTTGTCTCCCCATTGGGTTTCAGAAAGGGCAGCTATGTCAATGTGGCATCTCTTCAGTTCTCTAGCGATGATCACGGTTCTCCTCTCTGGTCTGTCACTGGTCACACTATCCATCAGTGTGTGCTCATTCCAGGCTCCAAATTTTATTTCTGTGTTTCTGACTGCGTGTGGTGATCCCTCTGGATGCGGTTATCCATTCAGGAGGTTTAAGGCAGGTTATTTTTAGGTCACCTTTTTCTAGCCCCTTCCCCAGGTGGGGTGAGCAGAGTGGATCCTAAAGAGGGCTGTTCAGTCGTGGGTGCAGCTACTGAAGAGCTCCTTCTACCTCGTTCCAAGAGCCCAGCGACTTAATCTAGCACCCATCGCCTGATGTGCTGGCTCATGACTAGGGGCTTCCAGATCTCACAATACTGCCCCCGTCGCTACTTACTGGTCACCACAGGACTTAATCTGGGATGTTAGGGTGGATTCCCTTTATGGAGGATGGCTGTGATTGACTTTGTTTAACGTGGGGAGACTAGTGCACAGACAGCCACCACACGGTCCATGAAAAATCTGGGTCAGGATCCAGTGGCATGGAGTCTAAGACGACTGGGGGCCCATTTCTGGTGCAGCCTTCATCTGCCTTCCCATCCGTTGTGGTGCTTCCCTAAAGTCAGCCATCATCCTCCGCCTGTTCCACCATTGAGGTCTTGACTGGATTGCTCTTTGTCAGGGACCTCTCCCTTGACCTTACCACCTTGGGTTGACCCTAACAAGAGTATAGCGCCAGATGGCATTGCTCTTGGGATCTCAGGGCCACACAAGCTTCTCCACCATGACAAGGTGACAATCCACGGTGAAGGCTGCTGATGTAACCTCTGGGTGACTTTACTTGAGGACTGTGTTGATGTGTCCAGGACATGTCTGGACATCAAACCAACAAGATCTACTGCATGTATTTGCCAAGAGAAGAACACAGATACAGAGTACCTACAGCAAAGTACCTGTGAAGTATCTGTTCTTAATCTTCTGTACAACACAAGATGGAGAACAGAATGTGAGGGGATCAGAGATCAAATGTACCTCAATCCAATCTTGAGCATCACCTGCCTTCTCTCCAAACACCTTTTTTCTCTTTTGTCACACCCTTGTGCCTTTCTCTAAGTTGCCCCTCAGCAACAAAAGGGCTGGTGTGTGTGTGTGTGTGTGTGTGTGTGAGGTGGTCGGGGATGAGGTACAAAGATCAATTGACCATCTAGGTGTGAGTTATGAGTTCGGACAGCAGAGCCAAAGCCAGTTCTGTTCAGATGCTTCAAATGTCCCCACGCCTCCCATCCGTGCATCTGCCGCCCCCTCTCCCCCTCCCCCTCCCCTCTGGTCCCCGCCTGTGACACACTGCCTCCATCCCTATCATACAGTAAGTAACCAATGAAAACCATTCCACATTAGCAGTAAGACCTTATCCTACGTCACTGGCTGCCCCCTCCTTTTCGTGTGTGTGTGTGTGTGTGTGTGTGTGTGTGTGTGTGTGTGTGTGTGTGTGTGCATGTGCATGACTGGATAAATCCTGCTTCTCTTCCACTCACTCACTCTCTCTTCCACTCACTCACTCTCTCTTTCACTCTCTCTCTCTCTCTCTCTCTCTCTCTCAGTCACTCACTCACTCGCACTCTCTCTCACTCTCTCTCACTCTCTCTCTCTCTCTCTCTCTCTCTCTCTCTCTCTCTCTCTCTCTCTCTCTCTCTCTCTCTCTTTCTGCCACTCACACACACACAAGCCGGTTGCCGCTCTTTGCCAACCCTCACTCTCCCATACACACACACATACACACACATCCCTGTTTTAGGATCACAGTTGGACTGCTTTTTTTGGTGCTGTGGAACCTGTCATTTTGCCTTCATGGAGGACTACCACAAACCTGACCAGCAAACAGTGCAGGCGCTAAGGAATATCGCCAACCGCCTCAGAATCAACTCCATCAAGGCGACAACTGCTGCAGGCAGTGGGTAAGTCTCCTCTACTTACTCCAAAAAAAAGAAACAAAAAATAAAAAAGGACAAAAAAACCCCAAAACAACGCACACTTAAGCATGAACTCCACAAGACTGCGAACACCCTGTGCACAATAGCATGCACAATATGAAAGCGTGCAAACTGAATTAGTTGCAGAATCCATTATTGAATGTATCATCCAACATCTATACCTTTGCACTTACACCCCAGTACATTGCCCCCCCCCACACACACACACACTCATGCACGTACACACTCATACACATGCAAGCAGGTGAAAAGCAAAGGGAACAGCATGTTCCTCCTTTGTTCTTGTTCATCGCCGACAGAATAACTGGAACGTTATGGACTTGTGAATGGTTAGACTGTGCTTTGAGTCCTTCCATGAAGTAAACGAATAAAACAACGAAGTTTCAATATCAATTTGTATTGTGGTATTTTTTTTTTCTTCTTTTTTTGGTTAAAATTTTGTTTACTTGCAAGCGTGATCTGCTCCAACTCAGCTTTTACTGAGTTCTTAAGTTGTTGTGAGTCATTTTCATATCATCACAGCCGACGACAAAAGATCATTTTATTTTTTTTCCGGTGACGATTGTCCGTCTTTCAGCGGTAAGAGCTATAAGCGGAAATGTTGAGAAATTTAGTTACAAGAAAAACTAAACTCGCTTTAGATTTTAATTCCGAACCACTTCCCCTCTGTCTGAATTGTGAATATCGTGTTTGATTATTTTTTATGAGGGGGGAAAATGTTATATGACCGTCTCCGTTTGGAGTCGTGACAGTCTGTCATCATCTCTGCCCTGGCTGATGTGCACTGTATGCAGGATGGCTGCACATCGGTTGCTCTGCGCATGTACAGGCTGTGTCCTTACTGCAAACCTGCTAGGACTGGAAAAAGGATTTTGCTTCTTTGGTGATGAAACAAGGCCGTGTGCAAACCCTCTAAGTCCTCGTCGCATTTGGGGGATGTAGGTTTTGTATAATGGCGCCCACAAGCCATGAGAGTGGTCATTATACTGGGAAACTGCTGAAACGGGTATCGTTACTACAGGTCTCGGTTGCTGCTTGACACTTTCGATGGTTTTTGTGTTTATTTGTATTTTGCTATGTGATCCCGTATTGGAGCTCAGCCACCCGAAACGTGTTGTCCAGAAGTTGAAGCGATGCTGATCAGGGTGAAGGGCATCACCGAACCGAACCGAACTGGATCCCTAACACTGATGTGAAAATGATCAGATAGTCATCACACCCCGCTCAGGACCTCCACAGTATTGAAGTGACAACACTGGCTTTTGATTTCTCGTCACTGTTCTCATTCACGTGCCTTGTAGCAGCTGGTCTATGTAGACCCAGCTGGTCTATGTGGACCTAGCTGGCTCCTCAATGGCGAGAGATCAGATCCCCATGGCATGAAAGTGGTGTAAGCGTCTTGACCCTGATGACGCTGAACACTGTTAAACCTGAATGTCCGTCGGGCCCCACCGGAGATGGTCTATAGTGGTTCCATGTGGTTCTGTGGTTTGAGGGTGCATCGGTTTTGTACCAAAGACGGTTGCTTCATGTGTTTTTAAGTGACACGAGAAAACCAGAGTCAACCGTGTTTGCTGAGGACAAGTCGTTCGTTCTGGTGCAAAGTATTTTGAGATGCAGGGTTATCATCTGCAAACGTGATCTGTAGTAAGATGGCTGTACATCCAAACAAAATTAATAACTGATCATCTATAGCTGCACCCTTGAGACATATTTTTGTACATGAATTAGTGCAACCTGCAAATTCAGATTTAATGATGTGGATGGTAGCGCAATTTTTTTTTTTATTTCCGGAGCCCGCGTAATTTTTTTTTCCGATCCGTGCCCCTGAAGAAGAGTTTTGCTGGTGACGTGGACTTTTACATCTTCTTCCGTGCATCATATCTGTTGAAAGAGAATCCATATTTATTTACTTATTTATTTATTAACATATTTTCTGTTTATGGAGTCATTCATTTGCTATATTATCATAGATTAGATTTTCTTATTCAGTAATTACTTTCTGTAATCTTTTGTTTGGGGGAGGGGGATTTTTCCCCCCTTTTTTTCCCCAGTTGCAACCACCCCACTCTTCCGAGCCTTCTGGTCATTGCTCCACCCTCTCTGCTGATCCGGTGGGGGAGGCTGCAGACTACCACATGCCTCCTCCGATACATGTGGAGTCACCAGCCGCTTCTTTTCACCTGACAATGAGTTTCACCAGGGGGACGTAGCGCGTGAGATGATCATGCTATTCCCTCCCCCCGAACAGGCGCCCCGACCGACCAGAGGAGGCGCTAGTGCAGCGACCAAGACACACACCCACATCCAGCCTCCCACCCGCAGGCACGGCCAATTGTGTCTGTAAGGGACGCCCGACCAAGCCGGAGATAACATAGGGATTTGAACCGGCAATCTCCGTGTTGGTAGGCAACGGAATAGACCGGACGGGACGTCCGGGTGGTGTGGCGGTACCTACATCCTCCCACTTAAAGTTCTCTGCAGCCGTAACGACCCGGTTCCAGGAGAACTGTGATGTCATACATGCAGAGCACCTTCAGTCTGTTTACACTCGGTACCTACTGACATGTACTCGGTCCCTACTGACATGTACTCGGTACCTACTGACATGTACTCGGTCCCTACTGACATGTACTCGGTCCCTACTGACACGTACTTCCATCACCCTCACAGAGGAAGTGACGCAGGAAAGTAGGGCTGCACCATCTGGAGAGTAAACTTTCTTACATGGGAGATGTCTCTCACCTATGGTTGTGTGTTTGTGTGTGCGTGTGTGTGTGTGTGGGGGGTAGTAGATCTATGTGCGTCCAGCTCATTTCCATAAATTATAAAATGAAAGCTAAAAATCATGTTCAACCACAAGCTTCACAAGACACTAGGCTACGTGTGTTACTGACGTGAAGCCCGCCCTGTCTCCTGTCCCCCAGGCACCCCACGTCATGCTGCAGTGTGGCCGAAATCATGTCCGTGCTTTTCTTCCACACCATGAAGTACCACCCTGAAGATCCACGCAACTTCAACAACGACCGCTTCATCCTGTCCAAGGTGCGAGAGACCCTGTCCCGTCCTCCAGGGCCTGCAGCGTGCCAGCAGCGCTGCATGTTACTCTCATCTCCTATTGTGTGTCTGTGTGTGTGTGTGTGTGTGTGTGATAATGTGAACTGTCCGACTGCTGTTTCATGTCCCTTTCTTTCGTGCCCAGGGTCATGCCGCTCCGGCGCTTTACTCCATGTGGGCAGAGACGGGCTACCTGAAGGAGAGCGAGCTGCTCAATCTGTGCCAGGTCGACTCCACACTTGAAGGCCACCCTACACCCGTGAGAGCCCCGCATCCCGTCACACGCCGCAGAACCGTGAACTGAAAATCTATGAGCACAATGTCTGTTAAGTCCTAATGACATTTAAGTTTGTGCATGCGTGTGTGTGTGTGTGTGTGTGTGTGTGTGTGTGTGTGTGTGTGTGTGTGTGTGTGTGTGTGTGCGTGCGTGCATCGGTTGTTTGCCTTCATTGCAGAAGCAGCAGTTTGTGGATGTGGCCACTGGTTCTCTGGGACAAGGCCTGGGCGTAGCTTGTGGGATGGCGTACACTGGGAAATACTTTGATAAGTCCAGGTACGAGTTTTACTCAAACACACACAGCGGACCATACATGAATGCACACCACACATGCACAAAGGCAAATGTTCGCACACATCATACACACACAGGTCCACACACACTCTTAGCGCACTTCTCTAGCGGTTTACATTGGTGTATTTTGCAAGGAGCGGACTTGTGTGCACACGGAAACAAAGGTTTCGTCACGTTGAAATCTGAGGTGTGCACATTACATTTGGTATTCCGGGTTCACAGCGAGATTTTTTTTCAGGTTGTTTGGGTGTGTGTGTGTGTGTGTGTGTGTGGGTGCACACTCTGCTCTCCTAATTCTTCTGCTCCAATAATCCCAGGCCCGGCAGTCATATCTCAGTTATTTTTACCGTGCTGACAGATTTCATCTCACGATCAGTCAAATTTGCATGTGCTCAGTCCATTATTCTCATGCCTATGAGCTCCTTATTTACCTTTTTAATAGGAGGTGTGGGAGATTTATCTGAGAAAAAGCATCAATTTGGCAAAAAAAAAAAAAAGACGAGAAATGTTGACTCAGTGGGTGATATTTGATCATCTGATGAGAATTTCTCCTGGCTGAATGACCCCGGGGTTATTCCGAAAGATGGCTTTCAGAAGCAGTTCCTTGTGTGGCGGGGGAAGAAGAAGGGGAATTCAACAGCCACTCCTCATGCCTCCCTCGGGGAGTTTCCATTCCATGCCAATCCATTTTGTCAGATTAAGGAAATCAAAATAATCGGAGTAGAAAAGTGTTGAGGCGCATTTCTTGGTAGCTCTCCTCCCCAGACACACACACACACACACACACACACACACACACACACACACACACACACACACACACACACACACACACATACATACACACGCACACGTGTGCACACAGTACATGACCCCGCCCTCTCTTGCACTTCAGTTATCGTGTGTACTGTCTGCTGGGGGATGGGGAGCTGTCGGAGGGCGCTGTCTGGGAGGCCATGTCCTTCGCCTCCTACTATCAGCTGGACAACCTAGTGGCCATAATGGACATCAACCGTCTGGGCCAGAGCGACGCCGCACCTCTGCAGCACCACGTAGAGAAATATCAGAGGCGATGCGAAGCTTTCGGGTAAATGGCTGTATGAGGAAACATCTGAGTGTGTGGTCAGTTTGTGTGCTTGTGTGGGTGAGCGAGCTAGAGAAACAAAGAGAGAGAGAGAGAGACGCAAGTATTTTGTTTGAATGACCATACTGTGAAAAAAAAAGTCAATGGGTACTTTTAACAATACACAGGATATGATGTCACTGTTCCTTGTGCCGTTAAACATGACATCTATTGAGTAATCTCTGTACGTCTGTCTACATGACACACACCATGCTCGCCCTGATGTGTTGTCTCTGATGTGCGTGTGTGTGTGTGTAGTTGGCATTCCATCATTGTGGATGGTCACAGCGTGGAGGAGCTGTGCAAGGCTCTGAGCCAGCCGCGCCATCAACCCACTGCCATCATTGCTAAAACCACCAAGGGGAAGGGCATCCCAGGTACTGTCACTCTGTCAGTCGCCCACATACATGTGTGTCGCTGCACCGCTCTCAGCGCGTTCGCAGATGATGTGAAACGCCGTTTTATGTGGTTTTTTTAGCTGCAGAGGATAAGATGGGCTGGCACGCCAAGCCCCTGCCCAAGGACATGGCAGACGTGGTCCTGAAGGATCTGCAGAGTCGCGTCATGAACACGAGCAAGCGCCTGTACCCTGCCGCCCCCATGGAGGACTCCCCGCCGGTCAGCTTGAGGAACATCAGGATGCCTAGTGCACCCAGCTACAAGCCTGGAGAGAAGGTGGTTTGAATCCCCAGCCCCCCACACACACACATTCACACATGCACACACCCGGGGGAATGACACCAGTAAGTAGACAACCCAGCAGCCGTGTGTTTGTGTGTATTTGGTAATTCCTGGTCTCTCTCTCCCTCTCTCTCTCTGTAGATGGCTACACGTAAGGCCTATGGGATGGCCCTGGCCAAGCTAGGCCGCTACAATGAGCGCGTTGTGGCACTTGATGGAGACACCAACAACCTCACCTATTCAGAAATCTTCAAGAACGAGCACCCAAACCGCTTTGTCGAGTGCTACATTGCTCAGCAGAACATGGTATAATATTCCCAACAAACAAAAAAACACGACACTTTTTTGAAAACCCTGTCACAATTTGTTCATTTCACAGGGCAACAAAAATAATTTTAGCTCTGTGGGTTTTTTAAAAAATTTTTTTTACAACATATGTATATTTGTTATTATCAGCTTTACCTTAAACTTTTATCATACATCCTTTCTTTTAGGGCGTCCGGGTAGCGTAGCGGTCTATTCCGTTGCCTACCAACACGGGGATCGGCGGTTCGAATCCCCGTGTTACCTCCGGCTTGGTCGGGCGTCCCCTACAGACACAATTGGCCGTGTCTGCGGGTGGGAAGCCGGATGTGGGTATGTGTCCTGGTCGCTGCACTAGCGCTTGATCCTCCCACGTGCTACGTCCCCCTTGCGAAACTCCTCACTGTCAGGTGAAAAGAAGCAGCTGGCGACTCCATCTGTATCGGAGGAGGCATGTGGTAGTCTGCAGCCCCCCCCCCCCCCGACTTGGTGGAGGGGGTGGAGTAAAGACTGGGACAGCTCGGAAGAGTGGGGGGGTTGGCCAAATGCTGCTGATCTGGGGAGGGCTGCAGACCACCACATGTATCGGAGGAGGCATGTGGTGGTCTGCAGCCCTCCCCGGATCAGCAGAGGGGGTGGAGCAGTGACCGGGATGGCTCGGAAGAGTGGGGCAATTGGCCAAGTACAATTGGGATATACACTACCGTTCAAAAGTTTGGGATCACCCAAACAATTTCGTGTTTTCCATGAAAAGTCACACTTATTCACCACCATATGTTGTGAAATGAATAGAAAATAGAGTCAAGACATTGACAAGGTTAGAAATAATGATTTGTATTTGAAATAAGATTTTTTTTACATCAAACTTTGCTTTCGTCAAAGAATCCTCCATTTGCAGCAATTACAGCATTGCAGACCTTTGGCATTCTAGCTGTTAATTTGTTGAGATAATCTGGAGAAATTGCACCCCACGCTTCCAGAAGCAGCTCCCACAAGTTGGATTGGTTGGATGGGCACTTCTTTGAGCAGATTGAGTTTCTGGAGCATCACATTTGTGGGGTCAATTAAACGCTCAAAATGGCCAGAAAAAGAGAACTTTCATCTGAAACTCGACAGTCTATTTTTGTTCTTAGAAATGAAGGCTATTCCATGCGAGAAATTGCTAAGAAATTGAAGATTTCCTACACCGGTGTGTACTACTCCCTTCAGAGGACAGCACAAACAGGCTCTAACAGGTACTATTTAATGAAGATGCCAGTTGGGGACCTGTGAGGCGTCTGTTTCTCAAACTAGAGACTCTAATGTACTTATCTTCTTGCTCAGTTGTGCAACGCGGCCTCCCACTTCTTTTTCTACTCTGGTTAGAGCCTGTTTGTGCTGTCCTCCGAAGGGAGTAGTACACACCGGTGTAGGAAATCTTCAATTTCTTAGCAATTTCTCGCATGGAATAGCCTTCATTTCTAAGAACAAGAATAGACTGTCGAGTTTCAGATGAAAGTTCTCTTTTTCTGGCCATTTTGAGCGTTTAATTGACCCCACAAATGTGATGCTCCAGAAACTCAATCTGCTCAAAGAAGTGCCCATCCAACCAATCCAACTTGTGGGAGCTGCTTCTGGAAGCGTGGGGTGCAATTTCTCCAGATTACCTCAACAAATTAACAGCTAGAATGCCAAAGGTCTGCAATGCTGTAATTGCTGCAAACGGAGGATTCTTTGACGAAAGCAAAGTTTGATGTAAAAAAAATCTTATTTCAAATACAAATCATTATTTCTAACCTTGTCAATGTCTTGACTCTATTTTCTATTCATTTCACAACATATGGTGGTGAATAAGTGTGACTTTTCATGGAAAACACAAAATTGTTTGGGTGATCCCAAACTTTTGAACGGTAGTGTATATATATATATATATATATATATATATATATATATATATATATATATATATACACATATATATCTCCTTTCTTTCTGATGCACCACATTTAGAATATGAATCACACACATGTCCTCTTCAAAACATGCAGAATCCTACTGGCAAATCAAACTGTCTCTTTCTCTTCCTAGCTGGTGCTGATTTGCTAAGTAAATGCCTCTGTCTCGGCCCCTGGTTGGCCGAGTGTACAGTCACTTACCTCCACTGTGAGTCTGAGACCGGCTCACTCAATAATTGATAGGTTGTGCATCTATAATGCAACAACAGCTGAACACATGACCCACTTACAGAACACCTCTCTGCGGCCCGCGCAGCTCCTGCTGCTGCTCCCGGCGGCCCCGCAGCCTCAGATTCCTCCCTGCTCCTCCCTCTGTTATCACTGTTAGTCTGACCTCAGATTAACATTTGGGAGAGAGGTGATCAAGCCCTCATTCCTGCAACTCTTGTGGCTCCAGCAGCAGCAGCCAGCTGCAATCTAGGTCAGGCGTGTCTGTGTGATGAGAAGCAGTTATGACAAGCGTATTCAGAAGTGAAATATTAATCAGAGGGTGGGGCCATCTGGCTGAATGCACGGCAGCCGCCACAAGCTGATGATGTGGAGACTGAACGGCTTATAGAAAGCACACACTTCCCCGTCAGGGACAATTACAATTACACAGAGAACCCTGCTACTGTAAAATCAGACTGTAAGTACATACGTACATAAAGATGCATTATTGTTATAGATAGATAGATAGATAGATAGATAGATAGATAGATAGATAGATAGATAGATAGATAGATAGATAGATAGATAGATAGATAGATAGATAGATAGATAGATAGATAGATGGATCGACCGACCGACCGACCGACCGACCGAGAGAGAGGGACGGACGGATGGATGGACGGACAGATAGATAAATAGATACACAGACAGACAGACAGACAGACAGACAGACAGACAGACAGGTAGATAGATAGATAGATAGATAGATAGATAGATAGATAGATAGATAGATAGATAGATAGATAGATAGATAGATAGATAGATAGATAGATAGATAGATAGATAGATAGATAGATAGATAGATAGATAGATAGATAGATAGATAGATGGACAGATAGGTGGACAGATAGATGGACGGACGGACAGATAGATGGACGGACGGACAGATAGACAGACAGCTCGTGGAGCTAATTGTTACTATAGTTCTGTTTTCAGGTATGTAGTGAAGACATGGCTGAAAGATGTCTGTGAATGTTCTCATTCATCCAGGTCATGGTTATCCAAAGGAGTTGATCAAGTGCAACTGGACTTGGCTGAAAGTGAAACTGATTTCTCTGACATGGACATGAGACGTCCTCACTTGTACTTTTTACTCTTGCTGCGGTATTGCTTTTGCAGTTTCAAGGGTTATTGCTTGTTATTCAGTTTCTGTATTTTTTTCGTCCTTGCGTAGTTTTTGCCCATATCCCTATAATATCCTTTTATTCACTGGCTTCATTTTGGAGATTTTGGACGTGGGACCACCGCTAGACATTTCTTTACAACGGCGTCTTACGGGGCATCTGAACACAAGGCCTGAACACCTGTCCCTTCCTTTCAACAACAACAATAAAAAATACCCCTAGTGCTGAAGTTAAACGGTGGACATGAGTGAGTTCTCATTACCTAAGACTTCCTGTTGCACTGGCTGGGTGGTTTATGGACGGTTACCTATGGTAAATATAGACCGCTCATTCCTGCAAGTTGCACCAGGAAGTAGCTCAGCGATGTCATGGGCCATCGTTGGTAATACTGTACATTTCGGGTGACAACTTTTAACTCCCACTTTCGTTCGCACTTCCAAATATGTGGTTTAGAATAATTGGGTTGAATTAGACTTGGTGAGGCATGTCTGACGCCCCTGTTTGGTTGCCCCATAAAAGACAACAGTGCAACGCTGGGCCCAGTGGCGGTCTCGTATCCAAACTCTCAACAATGAAGCCGGTGAGTAAACTCGAATCATAACCAATATAGTACAGAAAAAGAACCAGGTTACGAAAAAAAAACAAAGTACCCATTTGATTTAAGCTGCAGGAATAGAAGGAAAAAAAATCTGCCTTTTGCCGCCCCCTTCCGAGGGATCAGGGCTGGTTTCGGAGACAGGAAATGATTTGTGAAAGGAGGCAGGCTGCTGATTCCGTTCATATGGGACTGTAAGCTCCTCAGCTCTGACACAGACTCTTCCCACTTTAGTTTCTTATTAACTTGGTCTGTGCTTCAAAGAGGGACGCTTCATCCTCCCAAATGTGGCGGCTGCCAACCGCCGTCTGGATGATCCTCGCGTTCAGATATAGGCGAACTGCTGTATGTGCTTATTTAGACATGGGATCAACCCATGTGTCCTTATTCACCTCCTAGGTCAGTGTTGCCATAGGCTGTGCTGCCCGGGAGAGGAACATTGTGTTTGCCAGCACTCTGGCCTCCTTCTTCACCCGCGCCTACGACCAGCTCCGCATGGCCGCCATCTCGGAGAGCAACATCAACCTGTGTGGCTCCCACTGTGGCCTGTCCACTGGTTAGTAAACCCGAGCTGTCTGTCCCATCTTCTCTGCTGTATAAACCTCACTTGATCCTATACACCACACCCACACCCTCGCACACGTTCACCATTGTCCAGTGCACTGACGCCCGCCACTCCGAAACACCCGTTCTCCTCACGTGCCACTCTCGCACCCTCCTGAATAGAAACGAACAGTCAAAATGAGAACACTGTGTTGTGTGTATGTGTGTTTTGCTCCAACCGTCTCTTTCTCCCTCTTAATGCTGTGTTTTCCTCACCCTTCGCCCTCTGTGGCCCTGCTCCTAGTACTCAGCCCTTCCCTCTTTCACCTTTCCTGGAAGCTGTCACCAGGAGGGAACCAGGTGTCCCTCTGTTAGTGCAGGTATACCGCATGTCGCTCTGTCAGCCCGTCTGTCTGCATGCCTCACTGGCACATGTGTGTTGTTAAAATATTATAAGGCAAGGGTTACCAGGCTGTTGGCAGTGTGTATCATCACTGTGTGTGTGCATACCAGGGGAGGAAGGCCCTTCTCAGATGGGCCTCGAGGACATGGCCATGTTCAGGGCTCTTCCCACCGCCACTATTTTCTACCCCAGCGACGGTGTGTCTACTGAGAAGGCTGTGGAGCTGGCTGCGAGCACGAAGGTACTTGTGTCATTTTTGTTTGGCTAAAATTGAAACACCGATAAGAGATGACTAACACATGTTTGTAAAGCAGCACTTCGGTTATCAGAATACTTTATATTCCATGCCTCTCGTTGTTTTTCTGTGCATGAAGGGTGTTTGCTACATCCGAACGAGCCGCCCAGAGAATGCGATCATCTACAACAGCAACGAGGACTTTCATGTCGGACAGGCTAAGGTAAAACACTCCTCCGTCCATCCATTCCATCCATCATCCAAGCCGCTTATCCGAATTCGGGTTGCGGGATGCTGGAGCTTATCCCAGCAGTCATTGGGCAGCAGGCGGGGAAACACCCTTGACAGGCCACCAGTCCATCACAGGGCCAACACACACACAGCTAAGGACAATTTTAGTAAGGAAACCGGAGCACCCAGAGGAAACCCACGCAGATGTGGAATAAAACACACTTGTGCATTTTATTTAGCTGTCACCTCACCGGTATAATGGATATGCCTATGTAACAGACCAAACTGTTATTTTATATATATATATATATATATATATATATATACATACACAAACACACACATATATACATACACCTCTGTATATATTCCAGTGAGTCAAGTAAATTCTTTGAGACAGCACAAGCCTGTTTCATGCTATAAGCAATCATCAACTGTCAATTGACACACAAACACACACACACACACACACAGACGTAGCTTGGCATACACAAACACACACAAATATAAAAACAACTACATTCATATATGCACATTTATTAAGGCTGAGCCCACACACACACACACACACACACACACAGCACCTTACATACACCACACACTATTTATTATCCAGGATTATTGGATCCTGGATATATATATATGTAAAAATATCCTTCGTATGTAAGCTTTGAGTGCCACCATGGGTGATACACACAAACTGAAAGGATTTCTATGTCTGAAAAATCCATTATTGATTTATTCAGTCCCAAATGGGCCCACTTTACAAAGCTACAACCTAAAGCTGATAATCTATCACGAGGGATAGATGCTTTTTTTTTTCTTTTCAACCATTTTCATTAGAATGCTAGCTTAGGATGTGTGACAAGGGGTAAAGTTTAACCATCAGTATTTCATTTTTCTCTGGTAAAGGTGGTGCATCAGAGCAAGGAAGACCAAGTGACTGTGGTGGCTGCTGGGGTCACCCTGCATGAGGCTCTGGCTGCAGCCGAGCAGCTAAAGAAAGGTGAAGTAAAAGCCGGTCGCTCATTCGAACAATGTGTACCAAGAACGGAAATGCATGACAGACCCAACAGAAGGCAAACCAGACAGCTCTTGGAGTGTAATGTGTGTATAAGATGCACATGAGTTCTGGACAAGTACAATTTGAACCGATTTTCCCCAGAGATGACCCGTCTACACGTTCGTGCCAGAAGGAAATGTTCTAAGTAATAATCACTTTCCTCCAAAGCTAATTTCTATAAAACCTCTCAAGAAAAGAGGGTCTTTCTGTGTCTCTAGCTGTTACACTGTTTTTATATATATATCTTTTTTTTATTGAACATTTTTGTAGTATCAACAACAACAAAACAACAAAAACAAAACAAGAACACATTCATGAAGCAAACAAGTCAATTAATAAATCAACCCAACCATAACAACCTTAGAAGAAAAAAAAGAAGGAAAAAAAGAAGAGAAGAAGAGCAGGGAAAAAAGGGATGGGAGGGGAGGGGGGCATTAATCAGGAGAAAGAGATTGAAGAGAGTTATAAAAAACATCAGAAAGGGTTGCCATCTGCCATAGAGGTTATCAGAGTTCCCTCTTACAGCGGGTCTGATCTTCTCTGGCTTAAGAGAGGACCTGGTATTCCCGAGCCACTGAGCGCTGCAGGGAGCTCTGGTAGACTTCCCGTGGAGAAGTAGGTGGCATCTCGCCAAGTGAGGAAGTGAAAGCTAGAACATCTAACTGCTTGGAGGTGAATTGGTAGTAACCTTCTGGGAGCCCAAATATGGCAGTATGGGGAGAGACTTTTATAGTTTTCCGAAGTATTTTTGACATAGTATCACAGTAGTTCTGCCAAAAACAAGACAATAAAGGACGGGAGGAGATTGCAGGGGTGAGATTGCAGGATGAAGTATGACATTTATCGCAACGGTCAGTGATATATGGATAAATTGGTGACAATCGCGCTTTGGAAAGATGAACCCTAAATAGTACCTTGAACTGTGTGAGTGCGAGTCGAGCGCAAGCTGAGCTTGTCTGAATTTTCTTAAGAGCAACATCCCCACCAGTCCTCATCTGGGTTCAAGCCCAGTTCAAGCTGCCAGGCAGCCTTAACTTTAGTGGCTGGTGAACGGTCACGTGACAGAAGTTTGTTAGAAACCTTCGAAATGAGTGACTTTTGATGGGGATCGGTGCTGAGAAACTCATCCCGGGGTTGACTCGGAGGAAAGGAGGGGAAAAGTGGAAACAAAGATTTAACACAGTGCCCAATTTGAAAATAACGGAAGAGATGAGAAGGCGGGAGATGAAATTCACATGATAGATCAGCAAAACTATGAAAGATGCCGTCCTTATACAGGTCTTTAAAAAATGTCAGGCCCTTGTAGTGCCATCCAGAAAAGGTGGAGTCTGTAGACGAGGGTCGAATAAATGATTCCTCAGTACAGGAGCTAAAGTGGGTGCTGAAATAAATTTAAAATGCCTCCTGAACTGATGCCAAATTTTGAGGGTGGAACGTACCACTTGGTTATTTGTAAAGCCAGAGGGGTTGGTTGGACTAAGGGAGGTAAGCGGAGCCATTAGGGAAGATGAAACACAGGACTGTGCCTCTAACTTGCACCATGGCAGATCTGTTGAATTAAGCCAAAAGTGAAATTTTTGAATGTGTGTCACCCAATAATACATCAATAATACACCATTTAATTTGCATCTCTGAAGAATCAATTTACTGATTCTGGGTGCCTTTCCACACCATAAAAAGCCAGAAATGGCTCGATCAATTGTTTTTAAAAAAAAAACAAAAAAAAAAAAACAAACGTTTTGGCAGAAATAGGGGGGAGACATTGGAACAGAAATAAAAAATTTGGGCAAAATATTCATTTTAACTGTGTTAATTCTACCAAAGACAGAGGTAAACTATCCCATCTTTGAAGGTCATATTTAATTCTAGACACCAAAGGAGAGAAATTAGCTGAAAAAAAAGTGAGGTCACTTTCCTCATTTATCCCCCAGTACTTTGTAACACTGCTGAATGTGACCCACTCACCATAAACATTTCTACCAGCTGTTATCATCCATCCAAAAACCAGGGGTCAGATAGCCCTTGAGCTTGCTTCTGGTCAGCTTAGTGCTGTTCATCCTGCCTTGGTCACAGCTTTGGCATGCACTGGAGATGCTGGCTCAGCCTTCCTCAAGATGGAAAATGATTAGATGTGTCTGTGTGATCTTCTCAAAGATGCTCACTTATTAACCTTTAACACTTGTAATATGAAAGGAAGAAGAAGAAGAAGACGAAGAAGAAAAAGAACAGACCTCTAAAGTGTTGTCATTTCAGGGCTTTCAGACTACTGGATCCAACCAATTTTTTCATCAATAGTGAAAATTCATAGGGTTTCATTTTCACCATTGGTGGGGTTTTTGGACCACTTTGTCAATCATTTTGGTTTTATAATATGTTCAATAATATAAGTAGAAGTGACCTGACAAGTTTATAACATATTCTAACATGTTAGTGATTTTTTTTTTAGGAATCATTTTGCTAACAATCATGGTGTGGATGTTGTGTCGCTAGGCAACGAGAGGGATCGCTAGTACTGTTGTAGACCCGCCACTGTTTCGTAGCAATCAGGGCCAAATACGGCTCCTGCTAGTCTAACAACTGCTAGCAGTTTCTTAATGCGATTTATGAATCGATAAAATCCAGTCAAACCAATCCAGAAATGCATAAGAGAGCAGTCATCAAATGTAACAGGAGTCAAAAGAGTGTTGGATACAGTTAAAGACAATTATTTTATACCCCTATGCATTTTTACATTTGCCTGAAACAGGGTTGGATCAAGGCATCAACATTTCTCTCGGCTTTGAAGCATTTTAACCTGCAGGGGGTGAAAAAACTGGTGCCAAAAGAGGCATTTCTCCAAAGACTGCCATTGGTTATTTGATGGTAATTAAATGACATTTGGTGATTTAAGGCTGTGAAACATCATAATTACAATCAACAAAGCTGGAATCAGTTCATCTGGATACAACGTTGTATCCAGATGAACTGATTCAACCTTCTTTGATTTTCTTACCTGGATTATTGAGCATGCATCAAGACACTCATAATTGCAATGTTTCTGATGTCTATTTAGCATTTTCAGTTAAGATAAATAATCATACATTTTAACATAGAAAGCAAACAGTCCTCCATTGCCTAGAAATACTCTCAATTATTTAAAAAAAATCCATATTAAACATAATACCTTGCAAAAGCAACAGCATTAAGAATGGATTTCATGATCAAAGTCCCGCAAATCTACGTGTACATGTACTTTATCAAACGTTACTGTATGAGCATGGTTGTTTCCATAGTCACCATGTTTCTCCTCTTTAAATGTTTACATCATTGAGCAGCATCTTGTTAACAGTGCCTGAGGTGGCACTAGTTCTGAAATGAACAGTGCAGCACTTTGTGAGTCAAGCCTAAGCATTAGGTAATGCGATGCAGTGTTGTAGTACTCGAGTCCAGGACTTGGACTTGAGTCTGACTCGAGTCCTGATTTTCAAGACTCGTGACTCAACTTGGACTTGAGCACTGATGACTCGGACTTGGACCCGAGCATTGACTGCATTCAGACTCGGAAGTTGGGGATGAGGACTCGGGGTTGTTAATTGATAAAGACTTTTTTGTTTTTGTTAGTTTTTTTGTAATAGGCCTTAATAATTTGGCATAAGATATTGATAGCTATATTAATGCCATAACATTATTCAATTTCGTGCAAGGGCAGGCACGTGTGTTCCACCTACATGCGGATTCACGTGCATACGCTCATGTTCAGTAACAGTTAGTGCTAAGATGCCTAACTCGAACTCGACTCAGACTCAACCTTGATGACTCGGACTCGGACTCAGGTAATGGGGATTTGACTCGGACTCGAACACTGGGGACTCTAGACTCGACTCGGACTCGAGGTTTAGTGACTCGACTACAACACTGATGTGACGACATTAGCATTAGCAACGTTAGCATCTAGCACTGGACCAACTTCATCTACAGCTCAAACAAGTTGAATAGAAAATTAATAAAACATAACCCGAGTCTTTATGTATCAAAGATGTACAGTGCTGCTTGAAAGTTTGTGAACCCTCCAGACAGGGTCACTGTTTTTGTAAAAAACATTAAAATAAGCTTATTACACATACATCCAAATCCCAATTTGTAAAGCACACCTTCCAAATAATGGACACACACAAAAAAGCGATATATTTTCATTATTTAATTCAACAAAGGTGGTTTATTTCACTAAAAATGAAAATTTAACATGTGCAAAAATATGTGAACCCTTGTATTAGTAGCTTGTGGCTCCTCCTTTTGCAGCCATTACTTCAACCAAACGTCTTCTGTAACCACTAACCAGTCACTCGCATCTGCTTATGGGGCTTTTTGCCCACTCCTCCTTGCAGAACTCAGCCAGTTGAGAGAGGTTGGAGGGACATCTGGTATGTACCAACTTCTTCAGGTCTCGCCACAACATTTCAATTGGATTAAGATCCAGACTTTGACTGGGCCAATCCAGAATATGAATCCTCTTTCTCTGAAGCCATTCCTTTGTAGTTTTGCTGGAATGCTTTGGGTCATTGTCTTGTTGCACAATCCATTTTCGTCCCAGCTTCAACTCCCTGACTGATGGCAGGAGATTCTGGTCAAGAATTTGTTGATATGCCGGAAAATTCATGGTTCCTTGGATAATATGGAGTCATCCAGGTCCAGAAGCAGAAAAGCAGCCCCAGACCTTCACATTTCCACCACCATGCTTCACTGTTGGGAGGAGGTTCTTTTCTTCATATGCAGTGTTGGCTTTTCTCCAAACATGTTGGTTTTGATTGTGACCGAATAATTCTATTTTGGACTCGTCTGTTCAGAGAATGGACTTCCAGAAGGTCTCTGGTTTGTCCAAGTGCTCTCTGGCAAAGTTGAAATGGGCAGCTTTGTTCTTTTTTGAGAGCAGAGGCTTACTTCTAGCAACCCTCCCATGAATGTCATGGCTATTCAATTTCCGTCTGATTGTAGACGCATGCACATTTGTCCCAGATGCTACCAGAGAGATGTGCAACTCTCTAGAGGTGATGTGTGGGTTGGCCTTTACTTGATTTATTATTTTTCTGGTGCTTCTGGGTGATAGTTTTGATGGGCGTCCACTTCTAGGCAGAGTTGCTGTCATGTTGAAGGCCATCCATTTGTAAATTATTTGTCTTACAGTGGATGGATGGAGCTGGAATCTTTTGGAGATGGTCTTATAGCCCTCCCCAGACTGATGGGCTGTCACTACCCTCTTCTTCATGTCCTCGGATATCTCCTTTGCTCTCGGCATTGTTGATTTGAATGGGACCACAGGGGTTTGGTTGGTTTCCTCTCTCTTTTAATTAGTGCAGGCCAAACCCTTTCCCAAGGATGTCTCATTTCATTGGTCTGCTTAACTGATTAATTAAGCACCCAAATGTGTTTCACCCGAGTCTGTTACCTGCTTGACTTAACCAATGCAGCTGGGGGTTCACTTACTTTTGCACATACCCTAATTCCATGTTTCATGTAGTTTTTGGGCTACTAAAACAAGTCCCACTAAATAAGTAGATGCAATTGATAAACATATATTTGACATTTCATACATAAAAACTGGTGATGATAGAATAAGAAAATCATGGTAAAACAACAGAAACATCTAAACTGCTCAAGGGGTTCACATACTTTCAAGCAGCACTGTACATACCAAAAAAAGCCTGTACGCAACTGATTGCTTGAGGAACTAGCGTTACAGCCACTGGGGACCTGAAAGCCGAAATGAAATCTTGTTATGCTTCTTGTCCCATTTTTATTCCAGCAGTAGCAATTTCTTTCCCTGAATCCTACTAATGCTTCCATGACAGAAACACTATCTTAGATTTAGCCATAAAATCACACTAGTAGAAACCAGTTAGGTCACTGGTTTTAGGTTTTAATATAATTTCAATGGTTGGATCCAAAGTACCGTATTTGTGCAAAAAATTTATGTCACGCTTTAGTCTAATGAGTCTAAAAATGATACCTGATTTATAACTACATTATGAAATTCCACATTTTTATAGATTTAAATTATTTCAAGCATGGCAGCTAAAATCTGCTTTGTTCCACTACTGAAATTAAATGGTTGACGTTGCAGAGAGGATCTCAATCAGGATCATTGACCCCTTTACAATCAAACCGTTGGATGCCAAAACAATCATCGACCATGCCCATTCCACTAGGGGACGTATCATCACCGTGGAGGACCACTACTATGAAGGTACGTCTCCAAGAAATATCATTAAATAACTTTTGAGAGATTTTCCATTTTGTGTGCCTAATCCTGGTCTGGAAACCATGGTCCTCTCAGCATTGTGCATGTATGCGTGCATGCAGCCGGGGCCTTTTCATTGGTCCAGATGTCAGGGTGTGTTGCCGTGGCATGTTTCTATTGGCTCAGTGGCAGAGCTGTTATGTGGTGGCATTAAGTCATTGGGCAAAGAGAGTCAGACCGTTGTATGCTGTATGCGATGTATTGCGGCACTTTTTTTTTTTTTACAGTGTAAGGGCCAGAGATGCAGAGTGCTGTCAGATATCCTTAGCTGAGCGTGTACCCATAGGGCTCACTGTGACCTAGATAACAGAGACAGCTATGCCTGGCCTGTGCCTGGTCTTTTGCATATTCGGAGGTGGGGGTGGACGGGGGCATGGACTGGACCAAAGCTATTTGACATCTGTTATTCTCTCACTCTTTTCATCTCTGCGGCATGCTGTACAAAGAGAGACGGTGATTTAAAGCATCCTTGTGGCCCACTGGTCCATTGTGCATGCTGTGTAAAGAAATACTCGTGGTTTGAGTCCCTCTGTATGTATGTTTGCATTTAGTAATGTTAGCCATTCCTTGCTGCCAATGAGGAGGCCGAGCCGTGACAGAATAGAGATTCTGGCCTTTGAGGCACGCCCCTCTCTTCTCCTACGTGATGAAATTATTTTCCACAGGTGGCCTGGGGGAGGCAGTGTCCTCTGCAGTTGTCAACGAGTCTGGCTTCAGCCTGCATCGTCTGGCAGTGTCCCACGTTCCCCGCAGCGGCAAACCCCATGAGCTGCTTAAGATCTATGGGATCGACCGTGATGCCATCGCCCAGGCTGTCCGCAAGATGCTCAGCAGCTCTGCCAACGCCAAGTGAATTTCATGTTGCCCCACCCACCTATCTTCTCACCATCCCTGAGATGACGGGGAACTGTATGTTTAAAAAATCACACGACACCCACATCACATGATCTTTAAACCCCTTTCACTGTGAGTGCCCCCCTCCCCCTTGTGTTTTGACTAAAGTAATGTGAGTTTGTGCTGTATGTTTTTAAAATAAAGTTCCATGTTCATCCATCTTTCATGCATCTACCACAACCTCCACTCCCTGCACTGCAATCATCATAATGTCAAGTTCAGTTCCCATCGTGTGGTCTTTACTGGCAATCAGTCAAGACAGTGTTCTATCACCGTCAGACACTCACCATAAAACGGTACTTTTTTTACATGTTGTGACTTATCATTAGTGCTATGACGTTCGCATATGTTTTCTTTTTTAATCGTTCTCTGATGTGTTCATCCTAATGCAACTTGCAGCAACCTATTTTAATACTTTTATATTGTTCTGACGTAGTTTTTAAGACAGGGTGGGGCATAGAGTATTGAAGTTGGTGTTTTTAATAGCAGATGTCTGAAAGAACGGAGGTAAATTGATGTTTGTAGAACTTAGTCTTGAAGAAACGAAAAATAAAAGATCAAACAAATGTAGGAGGTGCACAAACACCAGCCACGCCTCAGCCCACTGAGCTTCTGACCTGGTCCGGTCCCCAAACCACAATGCATGTTGCTGACAACCTGAAATTATTCTCTTGACAAGACATTGTTACGTTTCTTTGTGACCGTCTTCTTTTTTTTTAAAGTCTACAAGAAACCGTAAACCTGTACACCTCGGTATTCATTTGTGCTAGCCATGCAGTTAATTGGCGCCCTCTTGGGAAGCTAAGGTGAAGGGACACAGGCCCCACTAGTGCTCATAAGCAACATACTTCTGTTTGGCCATGAAGGTAAAGTTACAGCAGAATTATTAACCCGAGAACCAACACATCCTTTGTTACTTGAAAGTTTTGTATGTACCTTTCTTTCATTGAATAAAGCCCTCGGCATTTGAGTTTGAGGTCTCGTGTTCGTGCTTCCATTTCCTCCCTTGCTGTTGATGATGATGATGACGTGTGACGGCTGTGCAGTATGCATGCTTCACACGTGCAGAAACCTGAACTTTTAATTAGAACAGACAGTGTTTAATCACATGATATACACCATAAATACTGTATACATGAATACAAAAGAGAATCATTACAGTTTTTATTGAGTGATTGATTGATTTCTCCGCTTCTGGGGTAGCTAACAGATAAAGCTGTGTTAGGCGCCATTGGTCTCAATGGTTATGCGTTTTGTGCAACTAGAACTCAGTATTCTGCTGTAAAAGACTTGCATCTAACGTTTAGTCCACCAAACCCAACTCTGCTCGGGGTTAACGCAAAATCCCACCGTTCATTGTTTGAATCCATCATGTTATCACCGGGGTCCCCGCTGCTCCCTTATTTCCCTGGCCAGATACAGACACAACCATCCTCAGGTGATAGAAGTTCACTTAGAAATATTTCACTAGCTTATCTTCCTTGACAGATTTTTTTTTCTGAAAGTTCGAATATTTCGTATGACCAAAGCAATGGTGTTGTTGTGGACAACCTACCACAAAAACCTGTATTTCCGGATCGCTCCCCTAACGGCAAACGTCATGATCCCACATCCATAGGAAAGAGTGTAAACTGGAAGGAAGGAGAATGTTTTAACAAGCAAAACTCAAAAGTTCTTTTTTTTTTATGCTGCAAACTCTTGGTTTAGTTACCGTGATATGAGTTGAGGTGAACGACGGCTACAAGCAGAGCAACACATAAGCCCTAGTAGGAAACTGAAGACAGATGGAAAAGTATGTTAACCAAGGAGAGGGGACTGGATGCGATGCACAGATTTATTTGAGTAAAAGTTGCATGTTCAGAGTTCATTTGTTGAGGTTTTCGCATAAAGGTCCTATAGTTTCCCCAGTTTCGGCAGTCTTGTGTAACTCCCAGCGGTCTACGTGTCATGTCATTGAGTTCTTTTGAAAAACTATCGCGATCTAATTTTCTGAATAGGGTACCGATGCCGCGTCTCTCGCGCCTCTGTCTGGTCTGAGAGAAGAGAGGACTTTGACCGGCGCTCCGCTGTGGGCGTGGCACATGGTGCTCACGTGTCTGTGAGCGGTGAGTGACAGGCGGCTGCCCGAATTACTTCAAACGCTGGTACGAGCCCAGGGAAATGGGCGGTAGTGGCGGCTTCATGATTTCCCAGCGAACAAATCAAACGTCCAAAGGAATTGAATCAAGTGCACTTGATTCAATTCCTTTGGATAACCATGACCTGGATGAATGAGAACATTCACAGACAAATCAAATGTCATACTCCTAAGCTAACGTCAAGACTAGGAAGGCAAACCCCGTTTCCTAAAGTACAGGGCTTTAGATGCGTAGATAGACTGGAGAGAGTGTGCATGTGTAAGAAGAAGAGTGTGATATGAGATGAAACGTGTGAGGAACCTCTTCTGTCGTAGGGAGGACCTCGGCATGACTTGGTGTGAGCTGGCAAACCTGAGGAGAACATTCACGAGAATACGTTCATATAGATGTTGTTATAGGGGCAAACAAGGCAAACGTGATAACGAATGATCAGGATGGTAGTGTGTTAAGGCTTATCATCGGTGATACCTGGCTAGATTTACAACAGCAGTCAATTGAAGCTGCCGTGTGATGATGATTTATGTAAATAAGCAGGATATAACATGCAGGTAAGCCATTGCCAATGATCAGAATTGATCAACACATCAAACTCAGCGAACAGATCTCCATATACATCAAGATTATTTGTTACATGTTGGAAAAGGAGTAGGGGGGGAAGTATACACTTATTTTTTTTCTACCCCTTCTCACCTACTCTTAATTACGCTACTGTACTGTTGTGGTTACACCGCCCCGAGCTGCCTCCCCGGCACGTTCAAGCGACTCCCCCAGCTCGGACGTGCCGGAAACATCCGAGCGCTCGGCTCGCGCTCTGAGGAGACGAGCGCTGCACTGCACCAGGTGTTTGCCATCATCCATCAGGCACACCTGTGGCAATCAGGCAGCCTTCTACAAGAAGCCTCCCAGAACGTCTCTCTGTGCTTCGACGTACTGAACCCTGCGGTAAAGTTCTGACGAGCCCTCCAGCGTTCCTTGCATTCTGTTTATTCCCCAGTGTCTTATCTTCGTGTCTCTGTTGTCTCCCAAGACTCTTCCTCCGCGATTTCCACGGCTCCCCGCGTCTCCCCCGTCCCCAGCGACCTTCACGTTTTCTCCCCGGACCTCTCCTGCGATCTCCCCCCCCTTGTCCCTCTATCTGGACCCCTCCTTCGGAATCGACCTCTCGGACCTGGACATTCTCGGACAACCCCTCTTGGATCACGGACTGGACTTTCTCGCCAGGTGCACGCACATTTTCTCAACACCTCCTGGTCACTTACATACCGCACCACACATAAGCTAAAAACACTCACACATAGTTATACACGCAAACCACGGGACACCACACATAGTTTATTCACACATCCCACTAACGGAACGCCTTTTTCACCATACATTTTCCTCCCACAATAAAACCCCCCTTTGTAGATTTTGAAGTCATCTCGTGTCTGTCTGTCTTGGGTTTCGCCACACGGGTCAGGTTCTGGTGCGTGAGCATAACAGAACGTCGAAGCCATTATGGACCCAGGCAAACCCAAGGAGCAGACGGTCCCTGTGACGCCCCGTCCCCCTAGAGGCAGTAGTAAGAAGTCACAGTTGCCAATTTGCCTCTCCGCTCAGAGCTTACTACTGCCTTCACCCGTGTCACCGGAGAGATCAGCGATCTTCAGTCCGGCTCCCAGGTCGCGACGAGCGCGTGAGATGCCCCCACCGCGCAGATCGCTGCACTCCACAGCGGTCTCCAGGATGAGCGACCACCCTGCCCTGGCCTCGGTCTCTGCCCCCAGTTCGGCCTCCGGTTTCCCCGTTCCTGGTCCCGACGTCCCTCCTCCTCCGAGTCAACCCCCGGTGCGAGCCTAACCTCCCCTTCCCCAAGGCCTTCGGTGGGTAGTTCGAGCTGTGCAGGGGTTTCCTTGGTCAGTGTGAGCTCCTGTTCAAACACCAGCCAGGTATAGGACAGGAGAGACCAAGGTAGCCCTTGTCATGTCCCTCCTCACCGGCAAAGCCCTCAGCTGGGCCATAGCGGCGGTAGGCCATACCGAGCAGCTCGCCTCGGACTATGGTGCCTTCCGCCGCGAGTTCAATCTGGTGTTCGACCACCCAGCTGACGGGCAGGACGCTGCCGACCGCCTCCATTCCATCCAACAGGGAGCCAGGTCGGTGGCAGATTATTCCTTGGAGGTAAGGATACTCGCGGCAGACAGTGGGTGGGATGACACTGCGCTCAAGAGCGCGTACAGGAGGGGGCTGAGCGACCCCATCAAAGATCTCATCGTTCGGGACCGCCCTGCCTCCTTCAACGAGCTCGTCACCCTCGCCCTCCAGATGGACGAGCGGCGCCAGGAACGCGCCCCGCGCGCTGGCCCCTCCCATAGACCAACCCCCGTCCGTTCTACCGGTGCCTTCCCTGGGTCAGCGTCCCGTGGGCTCTCCACCCTCACACTCCCCCTCGCAACCCTGGGTGGCTTCTGGATCCAGGCCGGAGGAGGAGCCCATGCAGTTGGGTCGGTCAGGGCTCCCGCTGGAGGTTAGGGAGCAGGGGATGCGTGGCCACCTCTGCCTCTACTGCGGGAGGTCGGGCCACTACATCAAGGCCTGCCCAACTCGCCCAAAAAGACCCGGCTCACTAGTGAGGGGTGTCCTAGTGAGCCTGACGACCCTTCCTCAGCCCCAACCCAAGAAGGAGCACAACCACCTTTTTTCCGGTCACTCTCACCTGGGGTAACGACTCACTGTCTGTTGGTGCACTCCTGGATTCGGGGGCGGACGAGTGTTTGATGGACATGTCGCTGGCCCGGCAGGCCGGCATTCCACTCGTCCCCCTAGACACACCCCTTACAGCCCAAGCCCTAGATGGTCGTTCACTTGGTAAGATCACACATAGCACTGCTTCCTTCACCCTTTCGGGTAATCACGTGGAAGCTATCCGTTTCTTGGTTTTGCGCGCCCCTGGTGTTAGGAAGACCGTGGTTGGAACGGCACGATCCCTACATCTCTTGGTCTACTGGGCGGATTTTGGGTAGGAGCGTTGCGTGTCATGCCAACTGCCTCAGACCCGTGCCTCCTCCCACGGATCTCACTGGTGTTCCTCCCATTTATCACGATTTAGCCCCTGTATTTAGTAAAGAGAGTGCACTTTCCCTCCTCCCTCGCCGTCCCTATGATTGTGCCATAGATCTCTTTCCCGGGGCCGCCCTTCCCACCGGTCGGTTGTATAAACTCTCCGTCCCGGAAAAGGAGGCTATGCGCAGTTATATCAGAGTCCCTGGCCTCAGGAATCATAAGGCCCTCGTCTTCCCCGGTGGCAGCGGGCTGCTTTTTTGTGGCAAAGGAGGGCAGCCTGAGGCCTTGCATAGATTATCGAAGGCTAAAATAACATCACGGTGAAAAATAAATATCCACTCCCCCTTATGAGTTCCACGTTCGAGCCACTCACTCACGCCACGGTGTTCACGAAGCTGGACCTGCGCAGCGCGTACCACTTGGTGCGCATCCGGGAAGGGGATGAATGGAAGACGGCTTTCAACACCCACCTTGGGCATTTCGAGTACCTCGTTATGCCCTTCGGCCTCACCAACGCCCCGGCCGTCGTCCAGGCATTGGTCAACGACGTGCTCTGGGACATGCTGAACACGTTCGCGGTGGTGTACCTGGATGACATCCTCGTGTTCTCCAGGACTGAGGAGGAACACCACCAGCATGTCCGCCTGGTCCTCCAACGGCTGCTGGAGAACAGGCTCTTTGTGAAAGCCGAGAAGTGCGTGTTCCACTCCGCCTCCGTGGAGTTCCTTGGCCACATCGTGGAGAAGGGGTTCGTCCGCACTGACCCCAGGAAGACCCGAGCGGTGGAGGAGTGGGCACGGCCCACTAACAGGACGCAACTCCAGCGCTTCCTGGGGTTTGCAAACTTCTACCGGCGCTTCATCAGAGGGTTTAGCCGTGTGGCCGCCCCCCTCACTGCACTCACCTCCAACCTCCGCCCCTTCTCCTGGACCTCGGAGGCAGAAGCCGCCTTCTTGGCCCTGAAGAGGCTGTTCACAACGGCTCCGGTGCTCGCCCACCCGGACCCGTGGAGGTGGACGCATCGGACACGGGCATCGGAGCCGTCCTCTCCCAGCGGTCGGAGGAGGACCAGAAGATCCACCCGTGCGCCTTCTCCCGGCGTTTCAGTCCTGCGGAGAAGAATTACGACATCGGCAACAGGGAGTTGCTGGCCGTCCACGCCGCCCTAGAGGAGTGGAGACACTGGCTGGAGGGAGCAGGGCAGCCGTTCATCGTATGGTCTGACCTACGTGCGGACGGCTAAGAGGCTCAACCCTAGGCAGGCGCGCTGGGCTCTCTTCTTCAGCCGGTTCGACTTCACCCTCACCTACCGCCCGGGCACCAAGAACGTCAGGGCAGACGCCCCAGACACCATCCTTCCCCCGGCCCGGGTGGTGGGTGTCGTCACCTGAGCCATCGAATCGGCGGTGAGAAGGGCCCAGGCAATGGACCCCGGAACCGGCTATTTGTGCCTCCCTCTGTCCGGCCCCAGGTGCTGGAGTGGGGCCACTCCAGCCATCTTGCCTGCCACCCCGGTGTCTACCGAACGGCGGCCTTCATCCGCAGGGGTTTCTGGTGGCCCACCATGGAGGCAGACACCAGAGAGTTCGTGGCAGCCTGCTCTCCAGCAGGTCTCCTGCGCCCCCTTCCTGTCCCCGGCCGACCTTGGTCCCACATTGCCTTGGACTTTGTTACTGGCCTCCCCGTGTCCCAAGGCAATGACACCATTCTGACCATTGTCGACCGGTTTTCCAAGGCCGTCCACTTTGTTGCCCTCACCAAACTCCCCTCTGCAGCCGAGACGGCGGACCTTCTCGTCTCCCACGTCGTCCGACCCCATGGGATTCCCCTGGACATTGTCTCTGACCGTGGTCCCCAGTTCACTTCTAAGGTATGGCAGGCCTTCTGTAAGGGGATTGGGGCCACGGTCAGCCTCTCCTCCGGGTATCACCCCCAGACCAATGGGCAGGCAGAGCGGGCCAATCAAGCCCTGGAGGCGGCTTTGCGTTGCGTTACCACCAGCAACCCCGCCTCCTGGAGCAAGTACCTGCCCTGGATGGAGTACTCGCTCAACTCCATGGAGAGTTCGGCTACCGGTTTGACCCCCTTCGAGATTTCTTGGCTATCAACCCCCTCTGTTCCCCCATCAGGAGTTGGAGGTGGCGGGCCGATGTCGGCGCGTTTGGAAGATCGCCCGGGCCGCTATGTTGCGGGCGCAGCGCCAACCGGCGGAGAGTGCCGGCTCCAGCTTATCGACCTGCCCTTCCCTACCCTCAACCGGAAGCTGGCTCCCCGCTACGTCGGTCCCTACACCATCGACCGCATCGTCAACCCTTCGGCGGTGCGTCTCCATCTCCCTACCTCACTCAAGATCCATCCCGTCTTCCATGTCTCGCGCCTCAAACCGGTAGCCACCAGCCCCCTGTCTCCCCCTGTCCAAGCTCCTCCACCCCCCAGGGTCCTCGACGGTGGTGACATGGTCTGGGATGTCGACCAGCTGCTCGCCGTACGCCGCCGGGGGCGTGGGTACCAATACCTGGTGGACTGGGTTGGCTATGGGCCCGAGGACCGCAGCTGGGTTCCCCGGTCCTACCTGGCCGACCCCGCACTCCTGGAGTTCTATCGGACGGTCGCCCGGTGTCTCCCGTAGGAGGGGGGGGTCCTGTTGTGGTTACACCGCCCCGAGCTGCCTCCCCGGCACGTTCAAGCCACTCCCCCAGCTCGGACGTGCCGGAAACATCCGAGCGCTCGGCTCGCGCTCTGAGGAGACGAGCGCTGCACTGCACCAGGTGTTTGCCATCATCCATCAGGCACACCTGTGGCAATCGGGCAGCCTTCTACAAGAAGCCTCCCAGAACGTCTCTGTGCTTCGACGTACTGAACCCTGCGGTAAAGTTCTGACGAGCCCTCCAGCGTTCCTTGCATTCTGTTTATTCCCCAGTGTCTTATCTTCGTGTCTCTGTCTCCCAAGACTCTCCCTCCGCGATTTCCACGGCTCCCCTCGTCCCCAGCGACCTTCGTTTTCTCCCCGGACCTCTCCTGCGATCTCCCCCCTTGTCCCTCTATCTGGACCCCTCCTTTCGGACCTGGACATCCTCGGACAACCCCTCTTGGATCACGGACTGGACTTTCTCGCCAGGTGCACGCACATTTTCTCAACACCTCCTGGTCATTTACATACCGCACCACACATAGGCTAAAAACACTCACACATAGTTATACACGCAAACCACGGGACACCACACATAGTTTATTCACACATCCCACTAACAGAACGCCTTTTTTCACCATACATTTTCCTCCCACAATAAAAACCCCCCTTTGTAGATTTTGAAGTCATCTCGTGTCTGTCTTTGTTTCGCCACACGGGTCAGGTTCTGGTGCGTGAGCATAACATGTACATTTCAAACTCACTTCCCCACTGTATCGTTCAAATTCAATGCAAGTTGTATTGCACAGTATAAACTCGGCTACTGTGAAAAATAAAAGGCGGGGGGGGGGGGGGACACACATTAAAAACACGAGAGAAAGGGGGAAAAAAGAAAAACGCATCCTAAGGTCGTGTACCAAGAATAAACGGATCTCAATGCAACGTACAACCCAAATATCCACTCGGTTTCAGAGAAAGAAAAATGGAGGGGAAAAAAAGTAATATAAAGTGCATATCTATAAAAAGGAGTAGTGTGAGACTGTAAGAAGGGTTTTGTAAGCCTTGTAACAAGATTCAACTTACCCAAGACGACGCCCACCGCCTCAAACATTATGGCTGATAAAACTGCAAAAGCTGATGGAACTAACTGCTGGAAATGAAAAACAAAATATCCCCAAATAGAAATGGAGTTCACCCCTATATTGATTCCTTGATAAAGGGATATTGCACACACAGCCTCCTGAGCATCCACTCACAGCGATAGGGCCTGTAGAGCGCTGTTCCACATCCCAGACCAAAACAAACCGCAAAGAAATGGTAGAATTTGTCTACGAATAAGACAGCACAGGATTGATTAAGAGGCGTAAAATAGACATTTTGTTGCAGAAATGTTTAGGACATTTGAGATGCATGTTCGATTTAAGCTTGTAAGTACATACATAGTGTTGGTAGAAGTCATACATTCGTTGTCCACAATCCTGAAAAGGGAAACGCTCTCATGATCCCTGAGAAACATATACAAATACACATAGCAGCTTGATGGCCAATTACAACAGACACAAGTGTAACTGAGATAAGAGTCGTATGCACAGAGAGCACACAGGAATGGAGAGAGGGAGAGAGAGGGGGGGGGGGCATGGAAAAGAGAGCCAAATGTGGAGCAAGAGAGAGAAGTATTGAGTAAGAGACTTTGACAACTATAACGACAAATTACTGCCGAATAAAGAAACTGTCCAATGAGCGACCACAGAAAACCCAGTAACTGGCTGATACCATTGAGGCTCAGTAGCAGTGTCTTGTCTCAAGCAGGTTAGACTACCAGCAGACAACTCATACATTAAACAGTTGTCAGAGGCTTCTAGAGCCAGTCTGACTACTCTGTCCTGTCCCATTTTATCATGCGGAAGTAATGCTGGAAAGTCCCAGTGAAAAAAAATGGATTTTCACTTTTGTATTTCTCAAACGCTGCTATGACTGCTGCTCTCGGACGCCTATTGGTGACGTAACGACGTATATTCTCAGTGCTGACGAGCCAGTCACAAAGGACAGAGTCGTCTGCCAAAGGAGAACGTGGAATAAAGGAATAGATGAATGAAAAGAAACAAACGTATTTTTTCAATTCTCGCGGACTGCAGTGCCATCACCTGCTACAGCTCACTTTTACTCACTTATGCCCCCTGCCGCCTACAAACGGTACTACACACGTGTTAATCCACATATATATTTAATCCACCCTCCGTTGCGTTTTCCCCTCTTTTAAATGAAAGCGATGTTTCACCTCCATAATAGATTATAATAAACTGGATTAACCACGAATTCCTTCATGCCTACCAACCAAATACCCCGAGGACACATACTCAGCGCAGCCATCTTTTAAATAAAGTTGCACTTATGACCAAACATATAAAGAAAATGTGACGGTCCTCAGGATAAAGTCATCCAAAAAAAGAGTTGTTGTTGTTGTTGTTGTTTTTGACCTAAAATTACGAGTTAATGAAGAAGCCTGGTGACAGCTGAACCGCTGTTTATATAGCGGTTGTCAGCTTCCTCTGAAGTTATATTAAGATTTATACTTATTGAAGTTATATTAAGCCCCCCAGACTCAACACATCTGGATACTATGTGTAACGGGGGCAGTCCTATGCTGTTCTATGCTGGTCAGCCTGCAGCACGCCCGTCACTCTCATCAGTAGCTCTGCGTTGTGTTCTATTTTGGGTGGGGCCCCAGGTGTTGTGGGGGGCCCTCAGTCTCTCATCATCATCATCATCATCATGATCAAGGAAGGAGGGGGGACACACAGGACTCTATTTGGCCCACCTTGCCATTTATTTTGGTTTCAAACCCTTCGACAAACGTCCAGTCCTCCAGTGGGAGCGGTGTTTCTTACGGACGTGGGGGTCGAAGTTCAACCACTGCCCGGACTTCACTCGTGTGCGTTAGAAGGAGAAACCGTCCACGGGACTCCGATGTAAGAAAGGATAAACAAGTATTTTATCCCACAGCTTGCAGTATCTTCTTACAGGGATACTCAAGGTTACGTTCTCCTCAACCAGCAAAACTGTGCTACGGTAAGAAACACGCGTGGCTCGGCTCGGTCGCTGCTTGACACTCCTCCCACAAAACAAAAATGGCCTCTCCCGCGTTCCCTCTTCCGTGTACCCACAAGACCTCTCTCTTAAAGCGACAGTACACGTATATGACGGTCGTTGTAAAACATACATAAAAGTAAATAATGACATAAAATAAACTGTAGTAAACACAAATAACAGTACACAGACAGGATTTGGTGATATTTCATACTCAAACAAAATAAAATAAAAACATTAATTTTAACCTGGTTACATTCACCCCTCCTGAAATTCACCAACATCCTGACAGCAGGATAAAAAGAGAAAGAGGAAAGGAAAAGCCCATCACTGACTACTGGCACAAGTGAAAAGAAGGACCTAGTCCTCCAGTCAACTTAGGAGCTACTACCTCGGTTACGAGGTTCAGAAAATAATGAGGTTGATCAAGTCTCAGTATTCCCCTAGATCAATGTGACGCCTGATACGCCACACCATGCACTTGGCCCAAAACAACCCTGTCTGATAGACACCTAATAACTCACATTAAACTAGTATGAATGACTCCAACCTCCATCAAAGTTCAAACCCTCACACTCCGTAGAAATGGCATCTGAGCCATAGATTCTATTAACCTGTTCACTGACCTCACCACCCTCCCTGTGCGTGTCCTAACCCGACCATCACTCTCTACTTGTGTGTGTGAGACAGTGCTAGCTGCAACATCTGTATCGAGTGAGTGTGGTGCTTCTGTGTGCGAATCAGTGTGAGATATAACACCAACATCAAGTGAGTGTGATGCCTCTATGTGTGGTGCATGTGTGTTGTGTGGTGCGTGTGTGTTGGGTGGAGTCTGAGCAGTGGCCCCCACAGGACTGACTACCAGACTAGACGGAATGAACTCTTCCGCTTCTGCCCACTCAGATCTAGGCGAGTCTCCAAGTGATGAGACTGCTAGCCCCACTGCATCCCCTGAAACCGTCAGGCCATCTGCACTGTCCTCCTCATCGGACTCTGCGCAGTCAAGCAACTGACTGGTTGTACTGGACTCCTCACCCTGATCTAACTCAGGAAGGGGCAAGAAGTTGACCTCCAACAAACGGTTCCTGTGCACCACCCTGGTGTGCCCCTCTGCATCCTGAATCTTGTAGACGTGGATATTGGGGTTGACACCGACAACCGTGTACACTCCGTTCTCCCATTTGTCAGCCAACTTTCTCTTCCCTCGCTCACTCTGGTTCGCAACCAAAACACGATCCCCGACAGACAGGACAGTGCCCTTGGCGTGTCTGTTGTACTGTCGCGCCTGATGCTGCTGCTCAGCCGTGGAGTGCTTCTGAGCGATCTCCATTGCACTCCTTAGACAGGAAAGCAGAGACTGAGCATAAGAGTCATAGTCAACAACGTGAGGGTCATGCAAAACCTGCCTGAACATAACATCCACCGGCAGTCTTGGGACACGCCCATACATCAGGAAGAAAGGCGCATAACCCGTGGTCTCGTGAACAGTGGCATTGTACGCGAGCGTGAGAGAATGGATCTGCTGAGGCCACTGTTGCTTCTGTTGAAGCGGAAGGGAACGGAGCATATTCCCCATCGTGCGATTAAACCGCTCTGTCCCGCCATTACCCATAGGATGGTAGGCCGTCGTGTGGGACTTCGCTACACCCGCCAACCTGAGAAGCTCTGCAATCAGGTTGCTCTCAAAGTTTGTGCCCTGGTCAGAATGTATTCTCTCCGGAAACCCGTAAACACAGAATACATGATCCCAGAGTTTCTTGGCGACCTGCTTCGCTGTCTGATTGGCGCAGGGGAACGCGTGAGCAAGCTTAGTGAAGTGGTCAGTAACCACTAGGACATCGACTGACCGCTGCTTACTGTCCTCAGCGGACCAGAAATCCATACACACAAGCTGCATCGGTGCGGAGGTTTTAATGCTCTCCAGGGGCGCGCAAGCAGCTGGCTCTGGGGTCTTCCCAAACACACATCTCCGACAGCATCTGACATATGCTCTGATATCCCTCTCCATTTCAGGCCAATAAAAACGCTGCCTTGCAAGAGAGAGAGTACAGTCCTGGCCCTGATGACCAGCGTGATCGTGGATGCCAGACAGTGCCTTGTCTTTCAGGCTCAGAGGTAAAACATACTGAGACCTCCTCTGCTTGGACACTGGGTCCTTTGTCACCCTGTACAAGACACCATCATTGACTTCCAACTTCTCCCACTGTTTCAACAGCCTGAGGACCTTCTGGTCAGCACCATGCCTCTCACGTCTCGATGGCCGCTTCCGAACAGCGACAAAGGGCAACACCTTGGAGATGCAGGGGTCCTGCTCCTGACTCAACCTGAGCTCCTCGGTGGATAACATTGGCAGTGTATCCTGACCACCCGACAGATGCTGAACGTGCTGGACCAAACTGAGTGCTGTGAATACTGATGCATCAGGCCAGTCACATTTGGCTTGACAAAAAGCCCTGACCTCAGCTGCATCACAAGCAAACCCAGATCGCGCACTGCTCACTGTTTGGGACTGGCAACTGAGTCTGAAAACATCCTGCACAGAGTCCCCCTCAACCCCGTCGGCTTCCTGAACAAGGGCCGGGTAGGGCTCCCTAAGTAGCCTCTGACTGACGGGCTTGGAAAAAGGGTCGCGACTCAAGGCATCCGCCACCACGTTTTTCCTCCCTGGCAGGTGTTTGAGATCGAAGGTGTAAGACGCCAACTTAGACACCCAGCGGATCTCACACGCGTCAAGCTTCGGCTTCGTTAGGAGATAAGTCAGCAGATTATTATCCGTCCAAACGGTGAAGCTTTGACCCTTCAGCCAGTGGCTGAACTTTTCACAAACACTCCACTTCAGCGCCATGAACTCCAGTCTATGAGCTGGATACTTCCGCTGTGAGGCACTGAGGGACTTGCTCGCAAAACCAACAGGTCTGGCCTTGGACTCTCCTCGGGGCACTTGAAACAGCACCGCGCCATCTCCGTCCAAAGACGCATAGACGGACAAAATGAAAGGCACCTCAAAGTCTGGATGGGCAAGCACCACACATTCCAGTAACATCGTCTTCAACAGATCAAATGCTTCCCCACATTCCACCGTCCAGTCTGCGGAGGTAAGCTTACGGAAGCTGCCATGGGGCTTCTTATCCTTAGCTGACCTCCCCCTCCTCTTTTGTCCAGCTGTAAGGGCGAACAGGGGCTTAGCCACGGAGGAGCAGTTCGGGAGGAAATGCTGGTAGGAAAATACCATACCAAGGAAAGATTTGATCCTACGAACAGAAGGCGTGCACCCATCACCTTCCATGAGATCCTGCACTGTCATGTTGGAGATGACCTCTACTCTGGAGGGATCGACAGACACACCTCCGCCATCAACCACGTGGCCCAAAAACCGCACCCGCTTCTGCAGCAGATGACACTTTTTCGGAGCCAGTTTCAAGTTGTTCTCCCTCAACCTCTGAAACACAGTGCGGAGCCTCGACAGAGCCTCAACCTCTGACGGCGCGAAGACAAGAAGATCATCAAGATAGCACAAAAGCTTCGTGAAGTTCAGATCCCCAAAGATCCCAATCATCATTCTCATGAAGGCTGCAGGGCTATTACAAAGGCCCTGTGGCATGCGATTGTATTCATGCAACCCAAGGGGAGTCGTGAAAGCAGTGTACTTCTTGTCATCCTCATGCATTGGGATGTTGAAGAAGCCAGAGGTGAGGTCCATCGTACTAAAGAGGCAGTTACCACCCAGCGCGGCAAGACAGTCCGACAGTCTTCCATACCATAACCAGCGGTGAAGCGTATGTGCTCGAGGACTTCCGGATAATCCCTTTCTCCTCCATATCCGTGAGAACCTGTCTCAACTTCTGATAGTGGGCTGGGGGAACCCTCCTGTAGGGCAAGCGAAAGGGGCGCTCATCCACCAGATGGATGCGATGTGTGTATCCTGTGACCTCGCCACAGTCCAGAGAGTCCCTGGAGAAGATGTCATGGTACTCGGTGAGCAGCTGAGTGAGCTGGGACTTGCATGCCTCACTAACCTGACAGGAGCTGAGGTCAATGTCACTGAGTCCGAGCTCTGACAAACTCCTAGCCGGCTGGACAGGTGGACAGGCACTATCTGTGGCGTTGGACTCATGCCTCCCTGCAACTGATTGCAGTCCCTGGAAAACATTAAAGTCCTCAATCGCCAAGTATGGAAACACATCAGCCAACTTGCAGTTCCTTTTCAGCGTGATGGCTTTGTCAGATGGATTGACAACAGTCATGGGTACCCACCTATCACCCCAGAGCGGTGTGACAAGTCGACCTACGGGTACACTGCGTGGCATGGCCTTGGAGTCTGTCGGCTCCACAACAACAGTGCTTCCAGCTGACATAGGCACTTTAGCAGGAAGTCTGCCCCAGACTAAGTGCTCGTGCCTCGGTAAGAGTGTCACGGCCTGGGTGAGCTTAACAGTACCTATCTTCTCAGGAACTGCACCACCCCTCCAGCGCTCTACATTCGTGAACACGGACAAGAACTGTTCAACGTCAGGACTAGACGGATGTTCCTGTCCGGACGCGATGTCCCAGTACTCGGTACCACTCTTGAGTACATGGGCCACATGTTTAATGACGTTTGTGCCGACTATCAGATCATCATGCTGACCGGGCACGACCAGAGTGGGTATGACAAAGGAAACACCATAAAGCTGCATGTTGAGGTCATAAAAACCATCAGGCCTAGTCTCCAGACCACCGCAGCCAATCAAGACAATGTTCTCTTCAGGCTGCTGCTTCTCAGGTAAAACACCCCCAGAGCGGAGCTTCTCTACTGCATTTTCACTGATACTGCATGACATAGAGCCAGTATCCAACATGCCATTAAGCTGCACACTCTGGTTGACAAGAACAGGAGCATAGAACAAGTCACTGAAAGCCTGAATCCTCTGTGTCGCCTGAATGACCATACGCGAACCCTGAGGTGCTTTGGCACACTTGTCTTCATACAAGTGAGCCAGGTCGGAGACATCAGTGAGGGATACATCTACTTTACCCACACCATCCCTCTCTAGGTGGGGGTTTAGTAGTTTAACGGACGAGACTGATGACCAGCTCTTCCACCAGGCTGAGAACGGAGCTGGTTGGGCGGCTGAAGGTGAGGACAGTCCCTCTTCCAATGACCAGGAGACAAACAGTTTATACATCGGTTCTCCCGGCTGCAGTGGGAAAATGTGGAGTGATCCGGAGACTTACAAACCCTGCACAACCGCTGCGGTGCGTCTGGCACCTGCCCTGCGGCGCTAGCTGGCGGTTGAGTCTGCGTCGGTGTCCGGACTGCAGCACTAACTGGAACCTGAGTCTGCATTGTGACCAAACGGTCTAGCAAGCTCACCAAACTCCTCATATAGTCATCACCGCCAGAGACAGGTGCAGGAGACGGTGTAGGAGACCTTGCACAAAATGGTGTAGGAGATGACGCATGAGCCGGGACGGGAGATGGCACCACCGGCACGGTCGTGTTCAAGTCGGGAGCCACGTCGACTACAGGGACATGAACCTGTGAATTGAACCTACGCTCTACCGCGCCTGCTTCACGCTGTCCACCTGCAGCAGCACGGGACTTCCTCTCCAGCATGTGCTCATCAAGCCTCTCTTGGATCTCGCTAGCAGACCATTTCCCTGCGGACTTGAACTTAAAGACATTGGCAAGAGACTGATCTGGACAGTGTTAGATAAACATCATGCTTACCTCGTGGCTTGGCTCTTCAATACTACGGCCTTGCCGCTTCAAGCATTCGTCAGCCACCTCCACTGTTTTATTAAGCCTAATCCAGTACTCCATAGCGTCCTCACCTGGCTTGGGCAGCGTGCTGTAAAAGTCTGCCAGGGGCATGCTCGAGTATGGGAGGTCACTAAAGTGTTGCTTCAGTACATCAAAAATAATGTGGGGGTTCGCTATGTGGTCGACAGATGTGTTGCGCAGCTTTATCCTCACCACGTCCCTTGCTTTCCCCATAAGCTTATGTAACCCTGTGGTTAAATTATAGGCCTTAGATATATGACATTGCACTATTAGATAAGAGTTTGGCCTATGTTTGTTATTTTGTATACCTTTTGAATATGAATATATTATATTGTTGATATTGTTCTGCAAAACAGTTGTTTACCAATGTGAAATGCATTTACTGTTATTGCTGAAAACTTACCATTGTTGTGATTGGTTGGCTGTGGAGAGAATAACTTACCTTGAATGTGATTGGTTGCGAGGGGAGCGGGGAACGTCAGCACGAGCAGACTGGATGGAGGGAAGGAGGTCTCTCGTCCCTTGTGTGAGCGAAACGGAGCAGTTTGATGTCGAGTTGTTATATGCTATGTTGCGGCGAGAGAAATGTAATTGAAGTTTAGTGAACAGTGATGTGTGCGGGTGTCTGACCGAGACCTATCCCGGGAGCGGTTTGTGTGGATTTGGGAGACAAACTGACTACTCGTCAGTCCCATATGTGGACTCAGCGACGTTACAGAGCGAGCTAGCCAGTCGGTGTTCGTTGCTAGCACAGCAAGACGGGCGAATGGACTGGAGGCGGTAAGGGTCCCTCCCCACAGTGAGTCGGGCCGTCTTCTAGTTTAGCGAAGTAACGTTATCAGTACAATGTAGTGGTGGGCTCATGCGACCATCGAGGAACGCAGAAGGAGTCGTCTGTTGCCGTGTTGGTCTGCCGAGGCGAGCGCACGGTTCGACCGTGAGATGGTGCTAACGGCTAACGGCTAACTAGCCAGTTAGCTAGGAGGGCTGCCGGCCTGACATTTGCTGCGGTGGGAAACGTGAGACGAAGAGGAGCATTCATTCTTTGTGAGTACAAGCTGGATGTGCAGGCTTCCAAGGGGAGCGAAGAGGGCTGTTTAGGGTCCCAACGTACCCGATAAAGAAACAGGCCTGCAACTGGGGGTTGACTTTCTTTTATTTTATTGCCGGCTTAGTTATAGGGTTATTGAGCTGTATGCTAATGTGTTAGTCTGATTAATTTGTGTATATCTGAATGCAGAGGCTCATTAGCCATTGAGGCTTATCACTTTCATTCATTCTAATAATTATTACTCATAATACATTTGTATATATAATTCTATGTACCTGTGTGAGTGTGGATTATTCATGTGTGTTTATTCCTGTGGCAATCTAACCATGTTAGATTGCCTTAAAGGGGTCATATGCCATATTTGAGCGCCTTAAAGGGGTAGTCAACTTTTTAGTTGGAGTTACCAGATGACATTGTAAGACATTTAGAGCCTTTAGAGCATACTTTAAACACATAAAAAGCGAAGTTAACATACTTCAATAGTTTATTGGATACCGAGTTGTATAGAGAACTCAGGAGCGTTGTCCTTGACAGTTAAAAAGGATAGATAGCGCTACACTTAGCTAGAATCTCATGTGACTGCTCACTAACTGGAATGGCTTGCTTCCTCAAATACAAAGTCATAAGGCTCTCCCACTCATGAACTGTAAACTTATCAGAGCTATCGCCCCTGAAAATAGGAGGCTCCCTAGCGTCTGTCTGCATTACTACTCTAACACTAGGCACTGTCTCCGAACGCTGTTCAGCAGACCTAGCACTGTCTGTGTGTGTGTTTCTAAGCATTTGTGTTTCCTGCAGCTTAGCAGTGATTGACTCTCCTATCTTCTCTGCTAACTGAGTAATGAGCGTGGCTAACTCACCCACTGGCTGCTCGCTGTTACCTAGCACAGCCCCTTCGCTGATACCTGGCCTGGCCCGTTCTACGTAGCGTGTGGAGGTGAACTGAGGAGTGCCAAATGTGGTCGGGTCTCTAGGTCCTGGTGCTCTGGTGTCTGGTTCCCCGCCCTCTAAGAGCTGCCCGAAACTCCTACCTACACCTAGCCGTAAACCCCCACCCACATCTAACTGGTACCCCCTCTCCATAGCACACTGGCGATCCAAAAGATCCTGATCAGCAATGTTACCCCCACCTACGTACGAACCACCCTCTGCCATGTTCCCACCTCTAACACTCAGATAAAATAAAAAATAAAAAATAAAATAAAAAAGTGAAAAGCTCAATTCATTTAAATAATTGAATCTAGAAAGCACTAAGAGATTGAAACAATCACACACAATCAACAAATTCACCAACAGATTAATCACATATGCACATATCCAGTAGTTTACATCAATAGATTATTCACACGAGTCCTTCAATCACATCAACATTAACCTTTTTTCCTTTTTTTCCGTGTGTTTTTCTTCCTTCAATATATATAAATGTCCTGTTCACAAGCCCAGTCCATGGTAACCACAGCTATGACTGTCCAGTGTCCACACAGCTCAACTCCAGTCCACTGTAACATGAGCGTACAGTCTATAGAAATACCTGAGGATGTCTGGGGCTTGATGACGACAGCAGCCTCCCGCGGCGAGCAACTGATGTCACTCTCAGGATCCAGGAGGGTCACGGCACCAATGCAACGGGGGCAGTCCTATGCTGTTCTATGCTGGTCAGCCTGCAGCACGCCCGTCACTCTCATCAGTAGCTCTGCGTTGTGTTCTATTTTGGGTGGGGCCCCAGGTGTTGTGGGGGGCCCTCAGTCTCTCATCATCATCATCATCATCATCATGATCAAGGAAGGAGGGGGGACACACAGGACTCTATTTGGCCCACCTTGCCATTTATTTTGGTTTCAAACCCTTCGACAAACGTCCAGTCCTCCAGCGGGAGCGGTGTTTCTTACGGACGTGGGGGTCGAAGTTCAACCACTGCCCGGACTTCACTCGTGTGTGTTAGAAGGAGAAACCGTCCACGGGACTCCGATGTAAGAAAGGATAAACAAGTATTTTATCCCACAGCTTGCAGTATCTTCTTACAGGGATACTCAAGGTTACGTTCTCCTCAACCAGCAAAACTGTGCTACGGTAAGAAACACGCGTGGCTCGGCTCGGTCGCTGCTTGACACTCCTCCCACAAAACAAAAATGGCCTCTCCCGCGTTCCCTCTTCCGTGTACCCACAAGACCTCTCTCTTAAAGCGACAGTACACGTATATGACGGTCGTTGTAAAACATACATAAAAGTAAATAATGACATAAAATAAAATGTAGTAAACACAAATAACAGCACACAGACAGGATTTGGTGATATTTCATACTCAAACAAAATAAAATAAAAACATTAATTTTAACCTGGGTACATATGCCACGACTAGAAATCAGGTTCCTACTGTGGGCTCCGACAGATGTCTCTAAAACAGGCTCACGCCCTGGTTGCTGATGCCCCGGGCAGTACTAGAGAACAAAATGATGTACATGTTGCAGGTGACTGTTCCTTGAATGTTTTGGGGGCTGGGGCGGAGGGGTCTTTTATCACTTTCTGAATGCCAACTCAAGTACTTAGTATTTACCACAGCTAATATAGCATTAGCCCATTTACTACAGTAAATAATTGTATTTAAGATGATATTAAGATTTGCGAAATGTTAAAATATTCAACAAAAGAAAAGTAATTTTAATTCAAATAGGGGACATGGTTAGAATAAGGCCGATGTGCAGAACTGTAACAACTACAGAGGTATAAAGTTGATCAGCCACAGCATGAAGATAGGGGAAAGAGTAATAGAAGCTGGGTTAAGAGGAGAGGTGATGATCAGCGAGCAGCAGTATGGTTTCATGCCATGAAAGAGCACCACAGATGCGATGTTTGCTTTGACAATGTTGATTGAGAAGTATAGAGAAGGCCAGAAAGAGTTGCATTGTGTCTTTGTAGATTTAGAGAAAGCATATGACAGGGTGCCGAGAGAGGAGGTGTGGTATTGTATGAGGAAGTCAGGAGTTGCAGAGAAGTATGTAGGAGTGGTACAGGAAATGTATGAGGAAAGTGTGACAATGGTGAGGTGTGCGGTTGGAAAGACAGATGGGTTCAAGATGGAGGTGGGATTACATCAAGGATCGGCTCTGAGCCCTTTCTTGTTTGCAATGGTGATGGACAGGTTGACGGACGAGATCAGGCAGGAGTCTCCATGGACTATGATGTTTGCCGATAACATTGTGATCTGTAGCGAGAGTAAGTTACAGATGGAGGAGAGCCTGGAGAGGTGGGGGTATGCACTGGAGAGAACAGGAATGAAAGTCAGTAGGAGCAAGACGGAATACATACACGTGAATGAGAGGGAGGACAGTGGAATGGTGAGGATGCAAGGAGTAAAAGTGGCGAAGGCATATGAGTTTAAATACTTGGAATCAACTGTCCAAAGTAACAGTCAGCGAGTGCAGGAGAGAGGTGAAGAAGAGAGTGCAGGCAGGGTGGAGAGGGTGGAGAAGAGTATCAGGAGGGATTTGCGACAGACGGGTACCAGCAAGAGTTAAAGGGAAGGTTTACAAAATGGTTGTGAGACCAACTATATGTTATATGGTCTGGAGACAGTGGCACTGACGAAAAGACAGGAGGCAAAGCTGGAGGTGGCAGAACTGAAGATGCTAAGATTTTCATTGGGAGTGACGAAGAAGGGACAGGATTAGGAACGACTCGAGTATATTACAGCTCAGGTTGGACGGTTTGGATACAAAGCAAGAGAGACAAGATTGAGATGGCTCGGACATGTGTGGAGGAGAGATGTTGGGCATATTGGGAGAAGGATGCTGACTATGAAGCTGCCAGGGAACAGGAAAGCCAAAGAGGACGTTTATGGATGTGGTGAGAGAGGACATGCAAGTGGCTGGTGTGACAGAGGAAGATGCAGAGGACAGGAAGCGATAGAAACGGATGATCTGCTGTGGCGATCCCTAATGGGAACAGCCGAAAGTAATAGTAGCAGGAAAAAAATATTGGCTTACCATTAGGGGGACTGCCAATTGTTGCGACGGCCCATTATTCCGAAACCCCAGTAGTCCAAGAAATGTACCACAGGACTGAAGGCCCGTTGTTCTGAAAATACTCTTCCTGCAGTTTTTTGCTCTTAATATCTTAGTGTATTTTGACATGCAAATGCGGAGATACCCCGTTTACTACTAATTCGCATGAATAGACCCCTTATCGCGTGATGTAAAAGCTGCGTTGTAAACAAGATGCGTGCGCAGAATGTGTGGCAAAACATGGCCGAGAAACAACACGCATACCTATGAAACTCACTGATGAAAGTGTATAAACTTAAAATTAAACGCAGAAAAGTTAGAAATTTGAGAAAACCAAATCCCAGAATATGCTGAAGGTCTAAGCAAGGTAGACAGAAAGCATTACGAGTCGAAACTTACGCTAAGCACTGGAGAAAAACTTCCTGATCAGTTTATGCTTGCTGAAGCTTAGTGGACAAGTGATACCACAAAGTTGCCAAACATCGGCTGGAGGGATGTGACTGAATATTTCATAGACACACCACATATATTTACGAAAGAATCAACGAAGGCATACAAGTCTTTAGAAGTATACGATTACTTTGTTGGTGGACATGTCCATGTTGTGTTGCTAAGGGACCACTCGTGCCTGGATGCTACGCAGGGCGTGTCTTGCCCAGAATAGCAGTGGGTTTCATAATAACGCCTCGAAGACACACGTCTGTTAGCACACGCTTCTTTACTTGAACAACCCACGTCACACTCCTTCTCCCCTTACAGTGACTTACATCTTATCTTATCCTCAAGCTCCCCCTACTGTCCTCCAACTGCATCAACTCAAGACATCACATATCCCCTTTGCAAAAGATAACATTTCCATCACCAACTATACTACAATCACTGCGGTGCTTATGCTGAACTGTATAAGCTATGAACAGTCTTACAATAACAACAGAATGCCTTGACCATACAACTAATAACAGTTTCTAAATAACAGTCTCATGCAGACTCTACTAGTTCATTAAAAATAACAGTTTTGAAATAACAGTTTCATACAGATAGTACTAGGTCTATAAGAAATAACAGTCTCGAAATACCAACAATAGGCTACTCTTGTTTTACTTTATCGTCCTCACATAACATAGTCCTGTGCCCAAGCGGGCAGCCTCCTGACCCTGATCTCTCGCAGAGGGGGTTGAGCATGTAGTGGGTCAGGCTGGACTTGGCTACAGTCTATGTCAGGCCCTTCGGGAGGAAGGGCCTGCCCAGGGTCCGCATGACCCTTAAGGGGTAGGGCTAACGTGAGATAGGATGCATTCCAGGCGCGCCCATCAGACAGTCTGTAAGTGTACTGGCCTCTTTGCTCATGCACCTGAAGAGGGCGAGAGTACTTTGACTGTCTCTTGTGTAGTATACCTGGTCTCCTAATTCTGACCCAAGACCCAGGAGGAAAGTGCATTGCTTTTGCCCTTCTCTTCTTGTCTGCATACTCCTTCATTTTCCTCTGCTTCTCTTTCACTGTTTGCGCTGTGTTTTGTGCTTGTAGGGATGTGACAGGCTGTGGTTTGTGGAGGCCTGTCACGTGGAGTTTGGTGTGCATCTGACGTCCGTGCAACAGCTCTGCAAGGAAGCATTGAGTGGTGGCATGCCTGGTTGCCCTGTAGACCTGAAAAAGTCTCTGGTTGATGCTGTCCACTCCTTTCCTTCTATTTTCGCAGTCAGTAGACCAGTGTTTCTCAACCGGGGGTCCGCGGACCCCTAGTGGTCCGTGGTGTAATTGCAAGGGGTCCGTGAAAATAAAATATCTTTAAAAAAAGATCCTATGACATTTATAGAAATAGGATTATTTTACTCAAATGTGACTGAGACCTTTATCTACCTAAACTATAAAGGGTAACAGGACTTTTTTCTCTAATTACATGTTTCACAAGTGTAATTTATTGTATTTTAATAAGAGATCTCGCTCCCGTTTGCATTGTTAAAAGTTACTGCATAAAAATTCTGTTGTTACATATATCTGAAAGTTACTGCATAAGAATTCTGTTTTGTTAACTATATCTAAGTTACAACTGAAAGCTCTTATTTTTGCCCCAAAGAGTGAATAAATGCTATAATGCAATTTCAAATGCAGTTTCTACTGTTTCTATCAAATTGCAACCCCCCTCCCCCAAGATCAGGTGGAGGGGTCCTCAGGGTAGATCAAAAATACGCAGGGGGTCCAGGACCCCAAAAAGGTTGAGAACCACTGCAGTAGACTATCCTTCAGACATCGATTAAATCTCTGTTTCCCCATTGGCCTGGGGGTAGTAGAGTGAGTAGCCTTTGTGTGCAATTCCCCTGTCCTTGAGAAGAGATTCCATTTCTTGTGAAATCAGCTGACTACCATTGTCTGAGATTAACTCTTTTGGGTTTCCTTCCCTGGTGAACACTGTAGACAGGAAGTGGATCACTGATGCAGAAGTAACTTGGGACATGAATGCAACCTCAGGCCATTTGCTAAAGTAATATATGACGGTAATAGCAAAACGGCAACCAGGGGCTGTGGACTCAAAAGGGCCTACAATGTCTATTGCTACTTTTTCCCATGCAGCATCTGGGAATGGAACAGGTTGCATAGGCATAGTATGTGTAACAGCTGTCTTGTCACGCTGCTGACATATGAGGCAAGATTTGATTGTGGCTTTGACTTGTGCATCCATCCCAGGCCACCAGTAGAGGTCCCTGAGATGTTGTTTCGTTCTGACGATGCCCTGATGTGTCTCGTGAGCCAGTCGTATCAGTTGTGGCTGCAGTTGCTGTGGCACCAGTAGACAGTGGTCTCCCCGCAGGACACATCCATCCACTACGGACAGTTCTGCTCTCAGTCTGTAGTAGGGTGTCAGTGTTGGATCCAGATTTGTGTGGCCATCTTGTGGCGATGAAATTGTGCAGCTGTGACTGAACAGGGCATGCTTGACAGGCCTCCTTGAATTCATCTGCAGCACAGCTGAGAAGCTGCCAATGAGTGCCACCACCTCCAGCTCGTCCTCCTGTCTCTGATCAGCAGTTAGCAATGGGAGCCTGGACAGACAGTCAGCTGTGACATTTTCTGTGCCAGATCTGCACTGCATGTCATAATTAAATGACAGCAACCTAGCCGACCACCTAGCTATATGCATACCAACTCTGTCCAGCCCCTTAGAGGAGAGTAGTGTAGTGAGGGGGCTGTGGTCTGTATGTAACGTGAAGCGTCTGCCCCACAGGTAGGTCCTCCATTTCGCTGTAGCCCAAACACACCCAAAAGCTTCTTTCTTCACCATGGAGTACTTCCGCTCTGCTGATGAAAGCATGCATGATGCGAACGCCACTGTTCTCTCAGAGTTGTCTGGGTGTATTTGAGTCAGCACAGCCCCAACCCCATAATCTGAAGCGTCAGTGGTTACGGTGGTGGGCAGATCAGGGTCAAACAAGGTCAGCGCGGGACTGTGTACAATCAACCGTTTCACTGTTTCAAAGCTCTGCTGTGCACTTGCTGTCCAGCCATATGCAGCATCTCCTCGCAACAGGCTGCGCATAGGCTCTACCACTGAGGAATAGTTGGGAATTAACTTTGCATACCATGAAGTGAGCCCCAGAAAGGAGCAGAGGCCAGAGGCATCCTTGGGGGCAGGTGCCTGCAACACTGCCTCCACATGACAGGGGTCTGGCTGTATCCCCTGGGCTGACACCCTGTGGCCCAGGAAGCCAAGCTCTTCCTGCCTGAATTTGCACTTTGCCATGTTCAGTTTCAGTCCTGATGCATTGATGGCCTGGAGTACTGCTCGGAGATGGGCATCATGTTGTTCCCTGGTTTTCCCATGGATGATCACATCATCCAAGTAGCACTGGCACCCAGGTAAGTCTTTCAGTATGGTCGTCATCATCCGCTGGAAGCAGCTAGGCCCTGAAGCCAGTCCATGTGGGACACGTTTAAACCTGAAGAGACCCTCGTGTGTGATGAAAGCTGTGAGATTTCTGTTGTCCTCATGGAGCAGCACCTGATGATATGCACTCTGCAGGTCCAGTGTGGAGAAAACAGTTCCCCCTCTGAGCTCTGAAAACATTTCCTCCATGTGAGGGAGAGGGTAGCTGTCCACCACTATAGCCTGATTAGGCTCCCTTAAGTCCACACATAACCTAATAGCTCCCTCTTTCTTTGCGGTCACTACAAGGGGAAACCCACTCTGATGACTCGATAGGCTCTATAATGTCCTGTCTTTGACACTTCTCAAGCTCCTGCGTAACTGCACCTCTCACTGCAAAAGGTAGGCGGCGCAGTCTTTGCTGAATTGGGGTCACATCTGTGCGCACTTTGATTTTGTGAACAAATCCTTTTGCATAGCTCAGTGTCTCCCCATTGCCCTGTTCTGAAATGGATGAAACAGCATCTGGGTGACGTGTGACTGGGGAGCAGGTCGGCCTTGCAACCTGACCATTCACTAACTGCATATCAAGTCCAGCAAACAAGTCTCTGCCTAGAATGGCCGTGCCCAAGTGTGTAACATATCATACTTTTACTGGCGTATGACACAGTGGCATGTAGAGTTCCACTCACAGGAATAGGATCGCCTCCGTAACTCACAAGTTTCAGTGTCGGTGTACTCAGTGGGGCGTTTGGGAAAAGTTGCATTAACATTGCATTGGGAAGGATTGAAACGGCAGAGCCCGTGTCCGGCATAAGTTCCACATTTTGTGTTGTCTGCCCCTCAACAGCCATCTGTACTGTGCACATTATTTTATTCCCAGTGCGAGCTACAATATCTACATTTAATATAGTCACTTCAGGCACAGCGCTCTCTACATGTTCCACATCATCTGTAACTTCACTTATTCTCTTTGGCCCCCTACACACCTTTACAAAATGCCCCTGTTTCCTGCAGTTATTACAGCGGGCCGTCCTGGCGGGGCAAGATGGGTAGGAAGCTTTATGGTCGCGTGCTCCACATCTGAAGCATGTTAGCCCTTGTCTCTTGGCGTTGTCTCTCGTGGACGCTGGCGGTCCCCTGGTTGTGTCCACCGGCTGCACACCGACAGCTGCCGCGGGCGGCGCTGCAGCCGCAGCTCCCCGGTCCATGATTTTAGCATTAGATGTGACGGATTCAGTTAGTCCAGCAATAGTCACAGGCTTTTCCAGAGTTGGGGGCACTTCCAGCAGCAAACGCTCTCTTATCCGATTGGAGTTAGTCTTTTCCACCAACTGGCCCCGTAGCATGTCATCCTCAAACGTTTTAAAGTCGCACGTAGCAGCCAGTTCTCTCAGCGCGGACACGTACTGTGCCACTGATTCTCCGTGATGCTGACTCCGTTGTCTAAACTTGTATCTTTCAGCCACCACGTTAACAGCAGGAACGAAAAACTCCGTCAGTGCAGCTACCGTTGCATCATAAGATTCATCTTCGCAAGCCAGTGTGTAGAATAATCTCTGCCCCTCGGCACCGAGGCCATGAGAAAGCGCGCGCATTCTAGCTTCCGACATTTTCTCCGCCGAAGCTCGCAGATAATTTTCCAAAGCACGTAGCCAGCTTGAAAAGCTTATCGAAGGCTCACCCGGAGACACGAGGAAAGGTGGCATTGGGTTCACATTCACCGTCGCCAATCTGTTGTATTGCTAAGGGACCACTCGAAGACACACGCGTGTTAGCATACGCTTCTTTACTTGAACAACCCACGTCACACTCCTTCTCCCCTCTTACAGTCACTTACATCCTAATGTAACCGGTTATTTTCTTGCCCGGTGCGGGATTCGATACAGGGTGTACTGCACCACAAGGCGACACCACTAACCGCTCGGCTAAAGAGTCAGACCCGTTAGCTAGGGACTAACGTGTCTTATAAGTAGTTTACACTATCTTGCCCTCTAGCTCCCCCTACTGTCCTCCAACTGCATCAAGTCAAGACATCACAGTCCAAGACTGCTTTTACCATCTGTTATTGAAGGAAAACAAGTTTTGCTTCATCAAATCAAAGGTAAGCCCTCGTAGTTGAATCGTTTGTACGGTTGACTTGTTTGTATTCAACAAAAGTTGAATTGTTTGTACGGTTATGAGATCGAGGCTGGAGTCAAATTCTGACCTCAAACATCATGACACGAGAAAGCTGATGGATTCGTTGTCAATCTTGAGGAAGGCTAGGCACTGACAACTCACAACTTTGGTTTGGCAGTTGCTCTACTAGGACAGTTTCACGTTTACTTAGGTACATCACAATACTTATTTGTGTAAGAAACGGATACATACCAGATATGAAATGTTCTCTGCAAACCTTCGCGTTTGATATTTGCTCTTCTGACCACGTCTTCCAGTCCTCCCGACGGATCGCATGAATCTACGCCTGTCTTCGTTTTTCACATGGAGTTTTCCCTTTCGGCGTGCGATAAAAATGCAGATGCTTGTTTTTACCATGTTTACGATTTGCACAACCGACAACGCAACAACCGTGAGACACTTCGTTTCGTTTTAAATCAGTATCTCCGTGATAATCTCTTCGAAATGAACATTGTAATGAATGAAAGGTCACGTGTTTAACTTGACCTAATCACGGGTGTACGTGCAGTGCGTGTGACGTATACAGGAAGTTAGAAGCGCATGTTATGAAGGTTGTATGTCGGATGAACGCTAGTAAAAGCTACACAGTTAAGAACCTACGAAGCCGGCTCGTTCTTGAATTATTCTTATGTCAGTAAGACAAGGCGTCTACGGACATTACATGGTGTCAGAATAGTCTGTGTATCGGAACACGAGCGGTCATGCCGAAGTTTAATCCGCCGAGTGAATTCAAGTTTGACTGCCCCGTTGAATGGCCGGAGTGGAAACAACGGTTTTCGCGCTTCAGGCTCGCGACAAAGCTGGATAAAGACGACGGGGTGATTCAAGTGAGTTCGCTGATTTATGCAATGGGCAGCGAGGCTGAAAAGATATTCAGCTCGTTTGACTTCGCGGCGGAGGGTGATAAAGTGGACTATGATATCGTACTGAAAAAGTTCGATGACTACTTTATTCCCCGCCGTAACATCATACATGAGAGGGCGTGCTTCTATCAACGTAGCCAGCAGCCAGGAGAGACAGCGGAGATGTACATCCGGACATTGTATGAGCTGTCTGAACACTGTGAGTTTGGGGACAAGAGGGATGAACATATCAGAGATCGTCTGGTAGTGGGCACAAAAGACAAGGTGCTCTCCCGTCAGTTCCAGCTCACAGCGGACCTTACTCTGGTGAAAGTCACTGAACAAGTGCGCCAGGCGGAGGCAATAACAAAGCAGCTCAGCCTCCAAGCTAACCAACCAGAGGCCCAGCTGGCTAACGTCAATGTTGTCCGACGGCGGGACGGACGCCAAAACAAAAAGGGCGGACAGCGTCATGGTGGCAGCAGACCTACAACCAACAAAGTAGATGAATGCGGGAGGTGCGGCAAGACGCAGCACACCGATGAGCGGAAGTGTCCTGCAACGAACAGTAAGTGCAACAAGTGTCATAAAAAGGGACATTGGGAGCGTGTATGTCACTCTAAAGCGGTGAGAGAAGTCACTGAAGAGGTTAAACAGCTGTACTTTCTGGGAGAAGTTGGCAAAGAGAGCAGTCAGGAAGATTGGACTGTTAGTTTAACAATAAGTGATGTACCAATAACCTTTAAAATTGACACGGGGGCTGACGCTACTGTTATCAACCAAGGGACATTTAAAAAGCTGAAGCCAAACATAAAACTGGGACCTCCTGACACATGCTTCATAAGCCCAGGTGGAAACATCAGCTGCATAGGACAGTTTCAAGCCACAACCAACTACAAGGAGAAACAATACTCCTTTCCAGTGTATGTGATCAAGGGGAGAGGCAGCTGTCTGCTGAGTCGTCCAGAGGCAGTGGAGATGGGTCTAGTGAAGCGGATGAATGAGGTCAGTGGAGTTTTCGGTTCAAGTGGACTGCTGAAAACAGACCCAGTGAAAATAGCTCTGGTGGAGGGTGCCCAGCCATACGCGGTGCATACAGCCAGACGGATACCGCTGCCACTTGTACCACTGGTTAAGAAAGAACTGCAGCGCATGGAAAATGAGGGCATTATTGAAAAAGTGACTCAGCCCACAGAATGGTGCGCCGCTATGGTGCCGGTGCTGAAACCGAACAAGAAAGAGGTTCGCTGCTGCGCTGACCTCAGGAGGCTGAATCGAGCGGTGAAACGTGAGAAATACGTGCTGCCCACTATGGAGGAAATAATGCCAAGGCTCGCAGGGTCAAAGTTCTTCACAACGTTGGATGCAGCAAGTGGGTTTTACCAGATCCCCTTGCATGAAGACAGCAGGGGGCTCACCACTTTCATCACCCCATTTGGGAGGTATGCTTTCTGCCGCCTTCCATTTGGTATAACGAGTGCTCCAGAGATTTTCCAGAGAAAGATGGCGGAAACTCTGACCGGGCTAGAGGGCACAGAGGTGTACATGGATGACATCCTTATACATGGAGAGACTGAGGAAATCCATGACCGGCGCCTAGCAGAGGCGCTGGGGGTCATTGAAACAGCAGGTCTCAAACTGAACCAAGCGAAATGCAAGTTCAAACAGAAACAAGTCCGCTTCCTTGGTCATATCATCAACGAGGCAGGCATCAGACCTGACCCGGACAAAGTGGCCGGAATAGAGAACTTTCCTCAGCCCCAGAACATGACGGAACTCAAGAGGTTCCTCGGGATGGTGAACTATTTGGCAAAATACGTCCCAGAGCTGTCCACTGTAGGTCAGCCGCTTTATGGACTGCTTAAAGCAACGACAGAGTGGCTGTGGGGACCTGCACAGAACACAGCATTCCAAGACCTTAAAGCAGCACTCGCCACCGCCCCGGTACTCACCTTTTATGACGTCACTAAGGCTACGGTGGTGTCAGCAGATGCCAGCAGCTACGGGCTGGGAGGCGTTCTGCTCCAGCAGCACGGGGAACACTGGAAGCCCGTGGCCTACTGCTCCCGACGGCTGAGTGACGCAGAGACAAGGTACGCACAGATCGAGAAAGAGTGCTTAGCCAGCGTCTGGGCATGTGAAAGGTTCGAGAAGTACTTGTTTGGGCTTGACAATTTCAGACTTGTCACCGATCATAAACCACTAGTGCCTCTCATGAACAGCAAAGACTTGGATAATGTGCCCATTAGGTGCCAGAGACTGTTAATGAGGCTGATGCGTTTCAATGCAGTGGCTGAATACGCACCAGGCAAAACTTTAGCTGTGGCTGATGCACTCTCCAGAGGCCCAGAGCAGTGCTACGGAGATGGTGCTTCTCATGATGATGTTGCAAAGCACATTGATGCCATCGTGTGCCAGGTGCCTGCCACACCTCAAAGGATGCAGGAGATAAAACAGAGCACGGATGGGGATCTGCAGCTCCAGACAGTGTTGGGCTTCATCAGACACGGCTGGCCTGAGTATGTCGATAAAGTGCCGGAGACAGTCAGAGACTTTTATCAGGTGAGAGGGGAGTTATCTGAGGTAGATGGTTTAGTCATCAGAGGCAGTCGTATCGTCATTCCCACAGAGATGAGGGAGGTGATCTTAGACAGAATACACGACGGGCACCAGGGGATAGTTAAGTGCAGAGAGAGAGCTAGCCAGTCAGTGTGGTGGCCCAAAATGACAGAGCACATTACAACAAAGATACAGCAATGTCAATTCTGCAGAGAACACAAGAACACACAGAGAAAAGAGCCTTTAATGTCAAGTGAGCTCCCATCCAGACCATGGCAGAAAGTTGGCATAGACCTGTGTGAGTACAAAAAGCAAAACTACTTGATAGTGTCTGACTATTATTCCAGGTTTTTGGAGATCCTAAATCTACCAACAACTACTAGCAGTCAGGTTGTAGCTAGGCTGAAGGCTACATTTGCACGTTTTGGTATCCCTGAAATTGTAGTTAGCGATAATGGGCCACAGCTAGTTTCAGAAGAGATGAGGAGGTTCAGTGAGGACTATGATTTCATCCATGTGACTTCAAGCCCACACTACCCCCAGAGTACTGGACAGGCAGAGAGGGCTGTTCAGATAGCCAAAAGCATATTAAGGCAGGAAGACCCTCTCCTCGCCCTGTTGACATAAAGAGCTACACCCTCTTCTTCCACTGGAGCCAGTCCAGCGGAATTGCTCATGGGTAGGAGACTCAGAACCACCTTACCCACATTGCAGCATAACCTGAAACCGGCCTGGCCTAAAGAGGAACTGATCAAAACCGCTGACGCCGCAGCCAAATCGAGGCAGGCTTTCTACTACAACCGCAGGAACGGCGTGCGGACACTGTGCCCACTGAACTCGGGTGACGCAGTACTCACCAAACTTGATGGACAGAAAACATGGACAATGCCAGCAGTTGTTCACAGTCAGAGCTCCACTCCCAGATCCTACATAGTGGAGACAGCTCAAGGTGAACATTACAGAAGGAACAGGCGCCACCTGTTGGCCACACCTAAAACACTCACCTTTGTCAGCAGGGATCCTGACCATGTCACTCCAGGGGAGAGTGGAAACACGGATGAGTCCCGAGCAGCAGAAATGCCAACTTCCACACCATATGTTACTCGCTCTGGCAGGGTGAGCAAGCCTGCAATCCGGCAGGATTTGTGAGGCGTATGGACTTGTGTACTGTGGGAGATTTTTTTATTTTTTTGTGAAAAGGGGGGTGATATACAGGGTAAAATTGTTGGCAGTAAATGTTCAGAGAAATGTTTAGAAAATAATCTTAGAGGGGGAGATGTAATGAATGAAAGGTCACGTGTTTAACTTGACCTAATCACGGGTGTACGTGCAGTGCGTGTGACGTATACAGGAAGTTAGAAGCGCATGTTATGAAGGTTGTGTGTCGGATGAACGCTAGTAAAAGCTACACAGTTAAGAACCTACGAAGTCGGCTCGTTCTTGAATTATTCTTATGTCAGAAAGACAAGGCGTCTACGGACATTACAAACATAGTAACGTTTACAAACACAAGACTCGTTGCCCCTTTTTGCCTCACAAACTGCGCACGCACATTTGGCGCATGTAAACAAGGGAGCGCACCTATAAGAGGTGTAACGTTAAAAGCACTGGTGAGAATGTTATCTATGCTTCACCAGAAATATCGTCTTTCTTGTATTTATCTCTGGCCAGTTCAGATACGAGACTGGATGCAACTTTAAACTTGTCGGTGTTATATCAAACTCAGTTTCCCCATCGAGATCGGTGTCCCCCTATGGACACAGTTTAGCTATATGTTACGGTTAGGTTAAAAGTGAGCGTTAGATTAAGGTTAGGGTTAGGCTGAGGTTAGGGTTGGGTTGAGGTTAGGGTTAGTCAAGTGTCCCGGTGTTGTATCATGTTCTGGCTGGGGGGGGGGGATCTCAGCAGGGAAACATTTCGATATAAAACTGGCAGTCACTGAACTAACAACTCCAGGGAGAGTGTGTATTTTCGGAGCAATGGCCGTTTGTTTTCGGGATAACGGGCTGTCGGACAAAAGGGCTTTGGGTCCAATCAGAAATCAGGATCAGAATCAAACACTTTATTTGTCATTTCATGTCATGCACGAAACATCCAATGGAACATTCGTCTGACTATTGGAGTTTCGGAATAACAACTGGACACACGGACCCCTTGGAAAAGCAAATTTCAGTTACAAATGTAGTTCCCGGATCATACCTCTGGATGTCAGAGTTGTATCGATACCCGGCGCTGGATACCCGTTCGGTCTATCACCGGGAGCGTCCCCCCCCCCAGCCCCCCCCCTAGTAAATCCCGCAAAGCATTCTGGTAGTCGGCGTCCAAAAACCCATGGATACGCTTAGTAATCCACATCGTTTCAGCGTGCGTAAAACTACATCTCCACTCTTTAGCGCTCGGATTTGAACCGCATCCGATGATCTCAACTCCCGTTTCCTTTTTCGCTGGCTCGTGAGGACGCGACTACTTTTCTATTATCTCAGCGGCCGCCACGATCGGGCAAACAATCGTGAGGATGTTAAAACTGTCTAGGTCAGACACTGGCGCAAGTAGGCCGAGGGATCTCCGCGCAAAGACCCCAGCCATGCAGTTTAAAGGCAAGGAGCATTAATTCGTAGTTGTGGGGAATTTTGTGTGTGTGTGTGGGAGAGAGAGAGAGAGTGTGTGTGTGCTTGGCTCGGTTGTCCTTCCAGCGGCTCGGTTCCGTTATCATTGATTCCGGCGGAGGAAGCCGACAGGCCGAAACGTCCATGGAGGAGCAGCAGTTCCCCGGGGACGACCCGCGGTGGCTCCGCACGGAGGTCGAGCGTCTCTCGCGCGAGCTTAGCGAGACGACCCGCGAAAAGATCCAGGCGGCGGAGTACGGCCTGGCGGTGCTGGAGGAGAAACAGCAGCTCAAACAGCGGGTGGAGGACGTGGAGGCGGAGTACGAGGCGGTGCGACACGAACTCGACCAGCTGAAGGAGGTAATAAGAGACCATGTCGTCGTCCCCCCCCCCCGTCCGTCAGGCGCGCCTCCTCTTCAGCCGCTTTTAACTTGTGGCGAACCCCGACAACAAAAGGACGGCGACGCTTCTAAACTAGGTGTCGCGTCACAACTCACAAACATATCCAAACGGAAAATATGAAATAGCGACTTTTATTCACGCTTGATACTTGTCCGATACCTTTACGTTGCCAAAGAGAACCGTGAGTGATGGAAAGGACTTGATGTCACGACACACTATTTGTTGTTTATAATGGACGGTCGGTGGCACAGGCACAAAACGAAATGATGTGTATCTCCGGGGCGCTTGTCTAGTCTTGCTCCTGGGGTGAGGAGGCTTTGTTGGAGGCAGTGCGTCCGGTAGCCGGGGCCTCTCGCCTGTGTGGCCCATGTAACAGAGAGTCCAGATGCACATCTGCTGTTTCGTTGAATATGGAGTCCTGACTGACCTCAGCAGGAAGGACCAGGCACGAGCGCAGCACGGGGCGAAGATGAGTCCGCGTTAGATAATTAAAAGTCATTCAAGTTGTGCCTGCGATACCTCATCTTTGTGTGGGATACTGTCACGATCCTTTAAATATCGTTACCCTTTGGGGCGGTGTTTGTCCTGCCCTCCTGCTTGTTATCACTGAAACGTTGGTAAAATGTTGTTTATATTTCGGTCCTCTGCTTGAGTTAGACGTCTTTCTAGCAGTTGAAATTGAAATTATCGCCGACATCGTCCAATTGACCTTTCGCAAAGTCCCGCCCCCCTTGGTTACTGTTGCTATGCCCGTCAAGCATTTCAGAACTGTCCAGGAAGTAGCCGGAAAACACCAAAACATGAAGGAAGAAATCAGCGCATTGTGTGGGTAAAAGTAACAGTAATAATACGTTAGCTGTATTAGCTATCGATAATAGCTAGTAGCAAGCTTAGCTTGGAGCAGACAGGTGTTTTTGTTGATTTTGGATGGATTAAGCCGGCCATGGGGTCTGCTATACTGCCAAATCTATTGCCGACATTGCGCTTCTTGCGTTCTGGGTTTTGGGAAGGGAAAGAAAATTACACCCCCTCCAAACTTTTCAGATATCTAGTATCCGATTTGAAGATCCCATAGGCACACTGTTTCAGCATTTTGTTGTGTGTTTGAAAGCTTGACGGACCGTTGCTAAGGTAGGATTGGACAAGCACCGTTCTGGGGCGGTACTTTGCGAAAGGTCAATTTCTTGGAGGGCTATTTCATCGAAATGGTATGTCCAAAACCGTTTATTCCTCACGCAGGCATACACTGTTCGTCCACATAAAAACTTAGGCCAAAGGTTTTATGAAACGGCACTAAATCAAAGTCCCCACATTTTCATTAGATTTAAGTGGATCTACACAATCTCTGTGGGAACCAGTTTACAGAGGCATTTCTGTCTCAATATAGTAAACAGCCAATTGATTTCCTTTCCTAGTTTGTCGCTTGAGAAATGACTTTCCCCCATCCAATAACCCTAACATCGAAACAGATATGCAAGTCACATTTGTCCCATCAGCGCTTTATTTCACTTCAGGTACGAGTCTTAATCACCGATCGTTTACTGTGCATGTGTGCCGTGGCTGTCTTCGTAAATGACAATTTGCACATAGGTGTGTGATGTGTCTAGACACAGGTTCAGACTCGTAAGGCTGTAACACCCTAAGCTGATCATGTCTTACACAGTTTGAACCCTTGTCACATGTGAAAAGCAATAAAACTGACACTTGTGTTTTTTAACGAAAGCTTTACATCCTCTAACTGATGTGGTGAAATGTGACCCAAAAGGCAACCAAGCAGACGCCACATGACATCAGTTCTTGTTTTTCAGTGATGCCACTAAACCATTTAAACGGCAATTTTCTCACATTGAGTCAATTAAATGTGAAAGTCAAATGATGCTTCTACTCTGCTATATGCGACATATGACTCTGCTGTAAGCTTGCCAAAAGTATTGAGAAGGACCCATCCTTCACATTACAAATATCTACCTTGGAATGATAAGAGCCAGTATACAGACTGACTGATTTTTGGGGCCCCACACGCCCGGGATAAAAGCCCTGGTATGAGTCTTGCATGCCTTCTGTGTGGCTCTCTGCTGTGCCCATGTGCTTGTCTAATTTTGGACAGAGACAATGCTTTTGTGCTTGTTTAGACGGCAGGGAATGGATGACGTAAAAGATCACAGTAGCTTTGACAGTTTAAAGCTTAAGTCAAGCCCAGAACCGTCGCATGGGCTGTGCAAAGTGTGTGACTGCACAGGGCCTCACACCGCTAATATTTTTTTATGATTGTTTTTGACCCAATATGTTTCCGAAATGGAATTCCTATGTGTCAGTTCCATTATGCATAGTCGCATAACAAATTATTCAGGTTTTTTTTTTAATTTTCTGTATTGTGTTGTGCAGTGTGTGCTCCATCTCGCTGCTCACTGCAAGGAAAAAGGAGGAAAAACAGTGTCGGCTGCAGGACAGCGTGGCCGATTTCGTAAACACGAGTTGGATACCGAGAAAGGGAAAAAAATTAAAAAGAAGGGAGAATTTCATAAGTCACTGCGAGGATCGCTGGATAAGTTTGTCAACATTTCCAGAGATGTGGTGGCTGAGCAGGTATCCAAAACTATGATCTAAAATCTGAATGAAATGTAGACTATAGACCTGAAATATGGAATTGCAACATACTGTCATACTTCAACATACCAAACTAAAGTCACAGCTAAGCTGACTTGATGATGTAAAGTCAATAGTTTTACAGCTGATTTTTTTTCCTTTCCTTTTGAAAGACTAATAGGGCAGCACGATGGCGCAGTGATTAGCATTGTCCCCTCACTGCGAGAAGGTCCTGGGTTCGAGCCCCAGGGTAGTCCAACCTTGGTGGGTCATCCCGGGTCGTCCTCTGTGTGGAGTTTGCATGTTCTCCTCGTGTCTGCGTGGGTTTCCTCCTGGGGCTCCGGTTTCCTCCCACAGTCCAGAGACATGTAAGTCAGGTGAATTGGCTGTACTAAATTGTCCCTAGGTATGAATGGGTGTGTGTATGTGGGCCCTGTGATGGCCTGGCGGGCTGTCCAGGGTGTCTCCCCACCTGCCACCCAATGACTGCTGGAATAGGCTCCAGCATCCCATGACCTTGAGAGCAGGGCAAGCGGTTCAGATAATCGATGGATGGATGGAAAGACTATAATAGCAAAGTCATAGCTGAGGCTGTGTGCAGGATGATGCTGTATTATTCTACCTGTTAAAAATGTATTGCACTGAGATTACACATGCAGTAGAACTAGAATAGCTGCATGCAGTAAAACTAGAATAGCTACGTGTGTGTGATCGTGATTCATGCATATGCGTGTCAATGAGCAGCCCGCCTGTGACAGCCCTGGTCAAGCCTCATCACTGGTAGTTAATTCTAACCTGTTGCTTTACCTTCAGCAGCACCTGCTCAGCTATTGGTTCTTGAATCAAATCCCCCTTGGGTTTTACTCCTATGCATTTAAATGGTATTATACATTAACTTTATTAAAATTAGCCTTAAAGACTACCTACATACTTATGCTGTTATGAAGCATGTTTCCCTAGTGGCCTCCCAGAGTTTTTTCCCATAATCCACACCGTGATGTTCTCCACTGTGTCCTCACCTCAGGCATGTGTGTGTGTGTGTCTGTGTGTGTCTGTGTGTGTGTGTGTGTGTGTGTGTGTGTGTGTGTGTGTTCGTCACGACTGTACACTATTAAATGAGTACAGTTACATCTTTGTGTTTTCATTTTGTTTAGGGCCATCATAGTCAGTCCAGCCAATAGAAGCTTGACCAAATTTATGGTGTGTTTTTGAGCTCTCACTATCTCCAAAGTGACCTCCACTTTCCCCCCATGACTTGGCGTTTGAAAATGGCTGTCGAGATTGTTCTAATTTTCCAGCCAACTTGACAATATTCTGAAGAGGTCAAAGAAGACAGAGGCTGAGTGTAACTGTGTCCAGAGGGCCTCTGATGCTGCCTATCACACAGAGGTGGCTGCTTTAGTTCACAGGATAAGATTGCCTCGGGTGACTTGAATATACCAGGTGGTGGCACCTGGATGTGTAACTCTTGGACCAACACCAGCTCATCCTGTCCGATATGTTCAAGTTGTTCAACACCCGGATCTCACGAACCGGCTGGTCAGGTGTGTCTTCCTAAATGATCATGGCCATGTTTAGTTGCGTGTCAGGCTGCCAAGCTCATGCTGACTGGATTCAAAGGTCAGCTCATGAATTGATGATCTGGTAGTTGTAAATTAGATCATTCTGCCAGCTACGGCATCCAGGTGGCGTAGCGGTCTATTCCCGTTACCTACCAACACAGGGATCGCCGGATCTAGTCCCTGTGTTACCTCCGGCTTGGTCAGGCGTCCCTACAGACACAATTGGCCGTGTCTGCGGGTGGGAAGCCGGATGTGGGTGTGTGTCCTGGTCGCTGCACTAGCACCTGCTCTGGTTGGTTGGGGCGCCTGTTCAGGGGGGAATAGTGTGATCCTCCTACACACTACGTCCCCCTGGTGAAGCTCCTCACTGTCAGGTGAAAAGAAGCGGCTGGTGACTCCACATGTATCGGAGGAGACGTGTGGTAGTCTGCAGCCCTCCCTGGATCGGCAGAGTGGGTGGAGCAGTGACCGGGACAGCTCGGAAGAATGGGGTAATTGGCTGGATACAATTGGGGAGAAAAAGGGAGAAAAAGAAATAATATTTTAAAAAAAATCATTCTGCCAGCTCTGGTTGAACCTGTTTGAAGCTTTTTCTCTAGTTCGATGTTAATGTTGGGTTTGGTCACCTCGGGGCTGGTTTGTACCTGTTGTGTGTAAGTCCTTACCAAGTCTAGTGGTCAAGTAAGTATTTACTAAGTCAGAATTTATACCCCACTAAATAAAAACGGGTGGCACCACTCCTACTAGTTATTACTTAGTTGCTCCTAAATTCTTCCATATACTAAATGGGAAGTGTAGCCGTTGGAGTTAGATAATGGGGAACTTCAACATCTTATCAAAAAAACAAACAAAAAAACCCCCAGCTATATTACACCAGTAAATTGAACTTAAACTACAACAAAAATAACAAAGCCTGCTGTAGACAGTTTGGAATTATTATTTGAATACGGGGCCATCATAAAAACACACTGATCATCATCGGTGCGTTTTTACCCAATAAACTACATCCCCTTGATTTAAATGATGATGTGGACATCTTTGTCCGACATTGTCTTGTGAGGGAAGTGTGCAGTTCCTTACTTTCGTGTGTGAATGGTTTCTGATTGGCTGGCTGCTGTGATGTTTGCCTTGTAACAGATTTACACATTATTGAGGCTTTACTAGGTAAGACATTCCTTACGTTGGAACAGTGCAACCCAAATTATTGAATTGCAAGTTTATAACTTACTAGTTAGTATTAAGACCTTCATAAGAATTTAACACTTAAACGCCATGACAGATTTACTAATGACTAGCACAACTGTGTCCTGAGTATTAGGGATGTAATGAATCTAAATCCAGTTTCCAGGTGACTCATACTCATCTTCCTCTCTGAGTAAATAACTTTCTGTATATCTCATGACTCGTGCAAGGCCTTTTTCATCCACATTTGAGGACATCAAGACTGTAATGATAAAGACAAAACATTGCAGCAAAGTCTCATTGGGAAACTATAGCTACAGCAGTATAGCACTGAGTTACTGGTCAGTCTATAGAAACAACAATAACCGATGATGTTGGCATGCTGTACCATGTCTTATTTGAAGGCGGAAGGCTGAGAAAGAGAGGTCTACATTTGTGTGGTCAGAAAGGCAGGTGTTGGCATCCGGGTAGTGCAGCAGTCTATTCCATCGCTTACCAACACGGAGATCTTCAGTTCGAATCCCCGCGTTACCTCCGGCTTGGTCAGGCGTCCCTACAGACACAATTGGCCGTGTCTGCGGTTGGGAAGCCGGATGTGGTTATGTGTCCTGGTCGCTGCACTAGTGCCCCCTCTGGTCAGTCGGGGCACCCGTTCGGGAGGGAGGGGGAACTGGGGGGAATAGCGTGATCAGCCCACGTGCTCTGTCCCCCTGGCGAAACTCCTCATTGTCAGGCGAAAACAAGCGGCTGGCGACTCCAGATGTATTGGAGGAAGCATGTGGTAGTCTGCAGCCCTCCCCGGATTGGCAGAGGGGGTGGAGCAACAATTGGGGAGAAAAGGGGGAGAAAAATCCGGGGGAAAAAAAGAAAGGCAGGTATTACATCACTGCTTGGCAGAACGCTCAGTGTGGGCAGGATGGCTTTTTTGTAGACCCGGGATCAGCTGGTTGTGGGAATTTGAGATAAATCTTTTCACTCCATTCAGCTTGTCAATTTATGGAGCTGGTTGTGTGTCATTAAAGTTTGGCTTAGAGAGAGCATACTTGGTAAAGACTCCCTTTGGCAGTCAACGTCAATTTCCAAGTAAACACAAATAGATGCATCGCAAGAACAACCTGAACGACCTCTGCCGAAGCAGGCTTTAACAACAAAGCTTTTAATGGACACCCCCCAAAATCTAGAAATGCGTGGGATTCACACAGGAAACTCGAAATATGACTCACAACCAAAGATGCCCACTAAGTGACAATGCATGCCAATGAATGACAAACACTATCTTCAAGCTATATCTTGAAGAAAATTAAATGATTATAAGGGTTATCTGGGGGCAAGATTAATACCGAAACAATAAGGCTCTGCTCACCTACCAATGTCGTGGTTCTGGATATACTTCTAGTTTTCTCTCTATTTTAAACCAAGTTTATCATGATGCTAATAAATGCTGGCTCTAAGATGATAAGGTGAGCGTTTCATCCCTGGAGAAGAAATTAGGTCATTAAAGCAGCAAATAATAAAGGTGAAATTGTATCAAACGCCATGTAACGTGGATTGGAGAAAGTTTGTAAGCAAAGTAATTTTTTTCCCCATCTCTTTTTCCTCTCTTCTCAGGCCTTCGGTCAAGCTTACTCAACCCAAAGGAAAGTTGCAGCCGATGGGGAAAGCAGAGAAGAGTCGCTGATCCTCGAGTCGGCCAGTAAAGAAGCCCTCTATCAGCAGAAGGTCCTGGAGCTGCAGAATGAACTGAGACAAACCAAAGCCTCCCTCACCAGCACACAGGTTGAAAACGAGCGACTGGCTTCCATAACCTTAGAGATGAGAGAAGTAAGTTGGACTGGTTTAGATAGAGTTCACCGTTTCACCAAACAATGGCTGTCATGGTTGCGGTTTTGTGGGAAGTCTGTCTTGCCTTCACAAATGTGGCTTGTAAAGTTAAAGAGACTCTGCTTGTGTGTATTAGAGGAGCTTACTGTTCACTTTAAAGCTACTATTCTGAGGATCATCATTTTTGACTGGACCCTAACAGCGGGGTGCGTGAGTGAGTGGCGGAGTTTTACCATTTGTTTCACCATTGGTCGGATGGCTGAGTTGGAGTGTCCCCATGGGTCTTTGCCCTTTCAAAATGAATCGGTGGGAAACATTTTCTATTGTGTTTTCAGGTGTTCATGAAAGTGATGTCAAAACAGCCACTGCCACTTTTTAAAAGTAGATGTGCAAAAACAGCCGTTTAGTACATTTGCGGCACGATGTGTAATGCCGTGTATTAGGACCCAATTGCAGAGAATAGGCAGAGGCAGTTGGTTAGGTGCAAAGTCGTTTTACTGGACCTCAGCAAAACACACAACGAAAGACTACTGCCAAACAGGGCAGGCAATAATGCAAACTCAAAATACAAAAACTAGCAAAACTCTCTCACACAGAGGAGGCAGATGAGGGTTCAGGATACAGGAGCTTAGCAAAAACACTCTCACACAGAGGAGACAGATGAAGGTTCAGGAGACTAGGGCTTCCGCAGACCGATGTGAAACCTCTCCAAGAGTCGACCCCGAATGTCTGCAAAACACACAGTCAAATTGCCCCCAGCAAAGGTGCACCACGTCACAGGCCAGTCAAGGAGACTGGGCGCAGGTGAATCAAAGCACCAATCAGGAGATGGGAAAGCCCAGATCACAGACCATGACAGGTGCACATAATCACAGGCACAGTGTTTAGCGCTGTCACCTCACAGCAAGAAGGCCCTGGGTTCGAACCCCGGGATTGTCCAACCCTGGGAGTCATCCCAAGTCGTCCTCTGTGTGGAGTTTGCATGTTCTCCCCTTGTCTGTGGTGGGTTTTCTCTGGGTGCTCCGGTTTCCTCCACCATCAAAAAAGACATGCATGTTAGGGTTAATACTCCTGTCTGTGCCCCTGACCGAGGCAATAGGAAGAAATAACTGGAGTTGGTCCCCGGGTGCACGGCAGCTGCACGGGGATCAATAAAGTATCCCAAAATGAAAAAAAGAAGAAAAAAAATAGTCACGGTTCCGCCTATTACTAGGTTTTAACCTATGAACACCTCTGGTGATACTGGTAACTGCATTGATATTTGACCATTTGCAACCCAAGGTATCCTGATGATATATAAAGGAATTTGCCACTGCGATTGTGAACTTGTCTGCCAACAACAGCTCTGCCTCTCCAAGCTCATCGCTACCCTTCTTAATCTTCCGCATGTGGTGAGGACATTAAATGGTATGCCCTGTATAGTGTATCCCGGGAACATCCTACACAACAACAATTGAAATTAGCAACCGCAGAAGTGCTTGTGATTTGGATATAGGGATTGTTATATGATGTTGAAGAAAGGAACTGAGTAATTTCAGATCAAAACGGGTAGAAAGAGAAAGCTAGTTGCGCTAACGGAGGATTAGACTTGTAGTGACTGACAATAGTTTCACACTAGCTGTCTGAGAGAGCTGGGAGTGAGTTGTTGCGTTTGCCTGTCGTGGGGGATGGTCATTCAGCAGCAAGCTGCCAGTTTGTGCAGCAGGAAAGATGATGTAATGGTTCTCTGTTTGAGACACAAAGGATGTTCTCCAACAGGGCTCTCTGTAGGCTGGATTTGTAAGTGGACCACGTTCTTCTTTACAGATGCTGGCCAAGTTCTGGCCTCTGTGGCATGCGCTGACATGCTGCTCCTCGGATATAACCTGACACAGTCACATGGTTTCCATTTCAACCTCAGTGACCCAGGGAACTTATTCACACTGCCTTGTGGGATTTTCTTTGATTGAGTGGAACTTCGTGAGTTTGTTGGGGGGATTTTTGTGACACACAGTGTGTTATATTGGACTTACCCTGGACTTACCCCCCCTCTCTCTTTCTGCTCTTCTTCTTTGTTGGTGTGTTTAGAACTCAGAGCTGGCGGACCTGCAGCGCAGTCAACTGCGTGATGACATCAGAGAGTACAAGGTGCGGGAGACACGTCTGCTGCAGGACTACAGCGAGCTGGAGGAGGAGAACATCTCCTTGCAGAAACAAGTATCCCTACTAAGACAGAGCCAGGTGAGAGAAATTACACAAAAAAAACCTCACAACATGAAAAAAGTGACATGATTTAGAGGATTTGGGCCCGGCTGAATTGCAGGTGAGTCGGTGACCCATTTAGTGTTGTGATTAAATGCTACGTGTGCAATGAGTTGCATCTTTTCCCTTGCTGCATCGCTTTCAGATGAGTATGGGTCACTTAAGCTGTTTATACTTACCAAAAAAGGACCAAAAGCTTACACATATAATTTTCATGCACCTTGAATTGGGGGTAAATCAGGTTGGAAAAAACAGTGTGATAGCTTTTGATGTGTATACCTAATATGACTGGAAGTACTTTTAACTTACTCATGGCTTAAAGTTTTCTGGCACAATGCCAGAACTTCCGTGTACATGGGCTTTAGACTCATGATTTTTAATAAAGTTTTAACAAAGCAGCAGCAGCTACTCGACCTATTTTTTTTGTGTGTGTTTTATTTAGTTGCGTTCAGCGATGTAACAGGATATCTCACAATTACCATTGATATGCGAGCAGGGTAGTCTGTTATCCAATTGGCAAGTTACATTCTGTGAGTTTTCATGTAGCATTCTTTGCACACATGATTCGAAGTCTCTGCATAAAATGGAATATAAACTTATTAAAGCTGGTGAGGACATACGTGCTACATAGTATTATTAAAAAATACATAGTAGTGGGCTTTGGTTGAATGAAAAAGGTGGGGACGGACAAGCGCTGGAGAAGAACCTGATGCGTGTTTTTGCACCGCGTTGTTTCCAAACTTGCATTTTGCTGCACGAATTCCTTAAATGAAGGCTGCTAAAACAATTTGCTTAACCCCCCCCACCCCCCAATAACCTTTCAGGCTCAGAAGTCTAACTTTAACCCCTGCTTACCATATTGCAAGCCTAAAAGAATTAATTTTTTGGGCACTTAGGACAGTTTTTACAAGCTTTGTTACTCTGTGCATTTATGGAGGATATAATCACCTGAAACAGAAATATTTTGGCTTAGCCTTGCCCATTAATAGAATACCATAGGTTTATTCTTATCTGTTATCTATCTGCACAGGTAGAGTTTGAGGGTCTAAAACATGAGATCCGTCGTCTGGAGGAGGACTCCCAGTGCCTGCACAGCCAGCTGGAGGAAGCCATGCGTCTGAGGGAGATTGCTGAGCGACAGCTGACCGAGGCCCTGGAGACCATTAAGACGGAGCGTGAGCAGAAGGCTGCACTGCGCAAGGAGCTCTCGCACTACATGACCATCGGAGACTCTCTTTACAGCAGCTCCCTCAACATCTCCGTCGACAACTTGAAACTCAGCGAGGATCCCTCTGCCATTTTGGAGCCTGACAACGATGACCTGATCCGTGGCTTCGAGAATGGGCTGGTCAAGGCCGCTGAGGGTGAAGAGCACAACAGGGCCTCTGTGAATAAAAGAGGAGCGGTCTTCAAGCCTGCTCCCAGCCTAGTGGATGACCTGCTGAGTGAGCTCAACATCTCTGAGATCCAGAAACTTAAACAACAGCTCGTACAGGTAAGACATCAGAAGGATGCTCTGTGACCATACCACACTATAATATGAAAGTAAATGATATTTTGTGAGCTTCTACACTAAAGTTACACAGTCTAAACTGACTGGCTTACATTCTGTGTGGTTGAGTTATCGTACAGTATAAACGCATTCACCCTTAAAAAGATCCAGCCTCCAGCTGATATACAGTGGATACCGTCTTAATGATCACAGTGTTTCCTGTGGAACAAGAGGTTTGCCGTGGGGGGCAGTGTGAACCAGGGGTGGGTGGGGGAACTACTGGAAAAAAATACAGACATAATTGTTTTAAATATGTCTTTTTTATTTTTGTTTATTGACAATGTTTGCAGGATTTGTTGAAGCATTTTAGTCTTTGGAGCTTCTCATAGGCTGTGCTTTCAGTAACTATTACTATAGCCAGCTATGAGTCAGGTTAAAAGTCAATTAAAATAGCTTAAAACCGGAGGTCTCCCAACTACGGTTCAGAGCCACTGATCTGGAAAGGTAACATATCCAAATACTTTAATTTAGACTAAAAAGGAAGCACAGGGATTGGATTAAGTGCAGCAGACTTTGAGACAATCACTGCCCACGGCATCTTCAGCCGCTCAGCCAGACTAGTTGGACCAAACGCCACCGCAAGCGGTGTGATCGCCCCAGGAAGAGAGCCGGGATATAAGAGCTAAGCTAACCCAGCTTGGACCTAAGCGATCGAGCGAGAGAGAGGCGCCCAGCCCCACCCTAATTAAATGCCTGCTCCGTTTACCTGCCTCGTCTGTTTTTCTTTTCCTTGGAAAATACTTAAGCTCATTTTCTTAAATTAGTGGCGTTAACCGACTGGATTCTGTAATGCGTTTACATGGGGGGGGGTATCGGGCATCTGGGGCGAGTCATCAAGTCGTTGGATTAGATGATTGATTGCAGAATGTTTTGTTGCCTTTTGTGGGGTTTTTTTTTTCCATGATCGGCAAAGATTTTGCCGATCACATTGTCCAGGCTGGTGTGATCATAAGCAGTCGATCAAGTCAAGTCATGTTTACACTTATTTAATGTAATGTAATGTGATGGAACAGACAACTTCTCTTTTTTTTCTGGATTTAGGACATTAGACTATTGTACTGTAATAAAATATCAACTGTTTCAAGTGCTACAAATAGGAATTTAAAGACTACAGGTATGGTTTAGCATTGCCTAAAATACATTTTTAACAACGGTTGGCCGAGGCAAAAAAAAAAAATGAAAGTAAGCCTGTACTGTTTAAGGCTATTTGGTGGTTTCAAAGGTAAATGTTTGAACATGTAGTTAAACATTTAGGTAAACATGTCAACATTAGATTTACAGACTTGACTTGGTTTGAAGGTTGTCTGTTTTTAAATGTCCAACAACATATGAAAGACCCAAATTGATCACTTTAAGTGGACTGTTTGATCACAATAACAATACTTAATGTTTAATATTTCAAATGCCTGGATGTGTTCTTGATTCACCCACTAAATCATTGCTACATCAGTTGGTGAATTGGCAGACTTAGCGAACTAAATTCTGCCAAGTTCCCTTGTCTGTGTTCTAATTACTTCCTGTTTGTTATAGTCTGCACTTTATTCACCTCCCTCCATTTTCTTTGAGTGGCCACATTCTATGTAATGCCCTCAGAAATCCCCACAATGCAACTTAAAGTGTATTGTCCAGTACATGTATGCTACTTTATGTTAAAAATACCACAATGCATGCTTCGCCTCTTCTCTGCTCCACTTGTGCACTCTTCACTGTCAACGTGATGGGATGAGAAGGGGGGTCACAAAATGATGATGATTCAGTTGTGTTTGAAATCACCATTTATTACTCCCTATAGAGCACCCTATGAAGTGTTTCACTCGTAGGAAATAGTGATTGAGTGAACAAGGGAGCGTTTCCGGACACAGCTCTTATGTCTCTTAATCTGAGATATACAAAGATCCCAGCATTCAATCCCCAACAGCAGCGGCTGAGTTCTACAACTGTTATTTTGTCCCCAATTCACCAATGAGAAAAATTGTGGCAAGAAGTCGGCAGTGTAGATTTCCAGCATTTGCCTGGCCCTGTGATGGACTGGCGGTCTGTCCAGGGTGTCTCCCCGCCTGCTGCCCAATGACTGCTGGGATAGGCTCCAGCATCCCCAGGTCCCTGAGTTGGATAAACAGTTGGGATGATGGATGGATGGATGAAATATAAATTTGAAAATTTGCTCAGATTTTTTTTTTTTTTTACTGTTAAGAAGCCCTTCTTGCTAGGGTATTGCTCAATACTAGCAAGTACCTCAGGTGCCATTAACTAAGCATGTGGTCAAACCTAACTTTTTTTTAAAATTCATTTTCAGATAACAAAGATAACTTGCTGTCCACCAATGAAACAGTGTTTATGAACTAAAATGACTATGATTCATTGTAAGGCAGATAGGCAAATAGTGGCAGCAATTCTGGCATTATGGAATCAACGTTGAGACATACTCCCATGAGTAGGAGGTTGTCATCATCACCCATGTGTTGTCAGCTGGACATTACGGCTGCTTCAGGCAGCTAACAATTAAGTGGGTATGGAAGAGTCCACTTAATACTGCAGTGACAGTTGATCTTATTTATGTTTTGTTAGCCTGGTTGAAAGGCCTTAGACTGTCTGATCAAAAATCAGATGAATGAAATATCAGCAAACTTGAAGGCAAAATATAGTTTATTGATATGTATGAACAGTGACCTGTCAACCTGTGGGAGACATCGCACTCATTGACATTTCAAAGTGATACTAACAGATTATTAGAGCTGTGGACAGATATATTTCTCAGATCTCATCCACGCTGGCTAATGCTGTAGAAGAGCATAGAGAAGACCTGTAGCAAGCAAGACTATGCTCTCATCAGTTAAGGGACTTCTCAGCACCCCCACATCAAGCTTAAATAAATGCAATAGCTGATGGTGGTCATGTCCAAAGTGTTAAATAACAGCCAAACTCTCTCTGTGTTCCTAGGTGGAGCGAGAAAAAGTGTCCCTCATCACCTCGCTACAGGAGTCCCAGAAGCAGCTAGAGCAGGCCCATGGCACTCTGTCAGAGCAGCAGGAGGCTGTCAGCAGGCTGACTGAGAATCTGAGTGCTATGAGGAAACTTCAAGCCAGCAAGGAGCGCCAGTCTGCCTTGGACAGTGAGAAGGAGAGGGACAGCCGTGATGACGGAGACGGAGACTACTACGAGCTGGACATCAACGGAGCAGAAATCCTGCAGTGTAAATACACAGTGGCCATGTCTGAAGCTGGTGAGCTCAGGCAGGAATTAAAGACGCTGAGGGCAGAGTACCTGGAGTGTCGGACCCAGTTTGAAGAGGAGCGGGCTCGTCTGGAAGGTGACGTCCAGGAGCTGAGTGCGAAGCTGGCCTGTCTTGAGAAGAGCAGCCGGGCAGATAAAGAGGAGGTGGCCCGGCTAGAGAAGGAGCTCCGTCTGGCCAGTGAGGCTGCAGGAGAATCACTCGGCAGCCTCAATGTGGCCCAGGACGAACTGGTGGCCTTCAGTGAAGAGCTGGCCAATCTCTACAACCACGTGTGTATGTGCAACAATGAGACCCCCAACCGTGTCATGCTGGACTACTACAAGGAGGGCAGGGCCAGTGTCAGGGGAGGGAAAGAAGAGAAGGAACACCACTCATCGCCTGTACTCCTCACCAATGGGCTGATCCCAGAGACTGAGGCTGGAGTGATGGAGGCCAGTGATGCCACTCCTGCCCCAATCCCTGTTCCTGCCCAAGATCACCGTCCAGAGCCCATGAATATCTACAACCTGGTGGCCATCATCCGCGACCAGATCCGCCACCTGCAGCAGGCGGTGGACCGCACCACAGAGCTTTCACGCCAAAGGTTAGCAACACTGGAGCTGAGCACCGTGGCAGATAAGGACAAGGAGGCCTGCATGGAAGAGATCCTCAAACTGAAGTCTCTACTCAGCACCAAAAGGGAGCAGATCGCCACTCTCAGGACCGTGCTCAAGGCCAACAAACAGGTTAACGGAACATAAGTGTTGTGTGTGTGTCTGTGTGCGGATGTTAATATCTGTATGTGTGTGGGTAGGTTGGGGTTTGTTCTTTGTTCTCACACAGAATAGAGTACTGCGCCTGTGTAGGATTCAAAGAAGCAAATTGGTAGTGATAAATGAGGGCACCTAAACATACAAACTGCCCAAGTGAACAGTTTTGCATATGTAGTGTGTGTGTGGGTATGTGTAAAAGCATTGATAAACTATGCAAGGCAAGGAAAGGCAAATTCATTTATACAACACAGCATCAAGGTAATTCAAAGTGCTTTACATAAAACATAAAAGGAATTAAGAGAAGCAACATAAGGCAATAAAAAAATCATTTAAAAGCAAATAAAAAGAGTAAAAGTTACAGTGCAGTGTACGCTTCACATTTTATTTAATAAAAGGCAGTGGCCAAGAGGAAAGGCTTCAGCCTAGATTTAAAAGAACTGAGAGTTGCAGCAGACCTGCAGTTTTCCGGGGGTTTGTTCCAGATATGTGGTGCATAAAAACTGAAAGCTGCCTCTCCATGTTTGGCTTTGATTTTGGGGACAGAAAGCAGACCTGTCCTAGATGATCTGAGCGGTCTGGATGGTTCATAGTGTAGCAGTAGATCAGACATGTTTTTTGGCCCTAAGCCATTCAGTGCTTTATAAACCGAGAGCAGAATTTTAAAATCAATTCTTTGACGGACAGGAAGCCAATGTAGCGACCTCAGGACTGGAGTGATGAGATCCATTTTTTTGGTCTTAGTAAGGACTCGAACAGCAGTGTTCTGAATCAGCTGCAGCTGTTTGATCGATTTTTTTAGGAAGACCTGCAAAGACACTGTAATAGTGTAAGTAAATGCAAGTCGATGAAGATAAATGCGTGGACAAGTTTTTCCAAACCCTGCTGAGACATAAATCCTTAAATTCTTGATATATTCTTCAGATGATAGTAGGTTGACTTTATAATTGTCTTAATGTGGCTACCTAAATTCAGGTCCGAGTCCATGACTACACCAAGATTTCTGGCTTGGTTCGTGGTTTTTAACATTACCGATTTTAGCCGAGTACTGACTTTTAATCATTCTCCCTTGGCTCCAAAGACAATTACTTCCGTTTTGTCTTTGTTTAATTGAAGAAAGTTCTGAGACATCCAATCATTGATTTGTTCAGTGCGCTTACTCAGTGCTTGTATGGGATTATAGACCTCTGGTGATATGGTTATGTACATCGTCGTGTCGTCTGCATAATTATGGTAACATATTTTGTTGTCCAAAGAAGGTTGAATCAGTTCATCTGGACACAACTTTTATTGACAGATACGTTCCATCACTCATCTAAGTGACATCTTCAGTCTAAACTGACTGAAGGTATCCCCACCCTTATAAACAATACAGTGGCATAATGACCGAACCAATGATCAATTTCATATGCAGATAGGCGTGATCATTAACTAGAGTTTCAATGGCCATGTGTGCTATTCACAGAGGGTTGGGGAATGTTTGCCATCCCAAATCCTTGTTGTAGTCATCTGTGTCAAATGCAGCACTGAGATCCAGTAACACCAGGACTGAGATTCTGCCACTGTCTGTGTTTAAGCGGATCTCATTAAAGACCTTAACAAGAGCAGTCTCCGTGCTGTGGTGTTGTCAAAGTCCTGACCGGAAGACATTGAAACTGTTGTTTAGTGCCAAAAAGTTGTTGAGCTACTGGAAAACAGCTTTTTCAATTATTTTACGTAGAAACATGAGGTTTGATATGGGCCTATTCATTCGTGAAGTGTGGAGATTATTCTTTTTTGAAGAGTTGCTTGATGACTGCAGTTTTCAGGGCCTTTTGGAAGAAACCTGAGAGAAGAGACGCGTTAACAATTTGTTGACGGTCTAAGGACATGCCATTAGAAACATTTCTGAAAAAGCCTGTTGGCAGAATATCAAGGCAGCAGGAGGAGAATTTCAGATGTTGAATAATGTCCCTCAGTTTTTATGGTTGATGGGATCAAATTGTGACCTGCTATTTGAATTGATTTTAGGTGGACACAAGGAGAACACATGCCCTGTACCTAGTACGGAGGCACTGACTGCCTTTCTAATTTTCTGAATTTTGTCATTGAAGAAGGAGGCAAATTCATTGCAGGCCCTGGTAGATAGAAATTAGGAGGCTACTGCCACTGGGGGGTTTGTTAGCCTGTCGACAGTAGTAAATAAGGCACATACATTATTGTTGTTTTGGCAGTGTTGTCAGAGAAGTAGACCGCCTTGCGTTTCTCCGTTCCAGATTATAAATGCGCAGTCTCTCTTTATAGATGTCATAGTTAATGGTAAGATTTGTTTTTCACCACTGCATTCAGCTTTACGACACTCTTTTTTTCTATACTGACCAGTGTGGTACATCTCCATGGAGCTCTGTTCTCACCAGAGTTCACCTTCACCTTAGCAGATGCAATGGCATGGATAATATCTGTAATTTTAGAATTAAAATGATCTACAAGCTCATTGACTGAGACACGAGAGGGGGCGGGTGTGGAAGAGAAAGCCTGAATGAATATTTCAGTGGTGTTTTTAGTGATATGCTGTTTTGTGATTACCTCTGTTTGAACATTTGTGTGCACGGAGATAGTACTCAAAAGAAAACACAGGAATGATCGGAGAGAGTGACATCACTCACCACAACCTTAGCAATGTTCAGACCCTTGGAGATAGTTAAGTCCAGAGTGTGCCCCTTGTGTGTGGGCTCCATCACGTGCTGAGTTGGTCCATAGTTATCAAGAACACAACACAGTTCTTTAGTTTCTCTGTCCTGGGGGTTGTCAGCATGGATGTTTAAATCACCAGCAATAACTACACAGTCAAAGTCAATGCAGATTATAGAGAGCAGTTCAGTTAAGTCATAAAAAAAAGTTTGCACTGTATTTAGGTGGCCTTTAGATATTTAGAAATATAACTCAAGAAGAGGAATTCAACTGAAGAGCCACCTACTCAAAAGAAGAAAATGTTCCATAAGATATCTTCTTTCATTGGAGCAGATCATTAAACAAAATTGCAACTCCACCTCCTTTCTTGTGCTGTCTGGTTTCGCTCACAAAACCGAAGTTGGCAGGGGTTGTTGGTAACACTTTCTATGAAGCTTGCATCTATAACGCCCTATAAGCTCATATTATGCCCTATAAGCATCTGTTGCATCTATAACGCCCATACTTTCTTATAATGTGTAATACAATGACTAACGGCTATGGCTGAAGACTGAATTAGCACTGAAGTCTCATTATGCACCTCTATAAAACTTCAGCAAAACAAGTTGGCTATGATGCATTATGACATTTGACAGATAAATAGGCTAATGGTGACATATTTATAATGCATAGATCCGTTTTAAATTGACATAGTGTATCATAAAGGTGGTTATGAGGTGTTGTGAGGGCGTATACATGCTTATAATGAATCTTACAATGACTTATAGCTACACTTATAGGGCGTTATAGATGCTTATAGGGCGTTATAAATGCAAGCTTCATAGAAAGTGTCACCCCAACGGTCGCGCTGTTATCTTGGTCTAATCAAGTGTCAGTTAAAAACATGAAATTGAGGATGTGGTTGATGATATTTAATGTGTTAAAAGTAACGTCTGCGTAATTTTGCAACAGGCTGTGGCTGCTGGATTACAACTGGAGTCAGGTTAGATGAAGTAGCTGTACGCCAATACAAAATAAATACGTAACTCTCTGTCCCCCACAGACGGCCGAAGTGGCTCTGGCCAACCTTAAGAGTAAATATGACAACGAGAAGGCCTTGGTGACTGAGACTATAATGAAGCTCCGCAATGAGCTCAAGGCCCTGAAAGAAGATGCTGCCACATTCTCCTCACTTCGAGCTATGTTTGCCACAAGGTAAGGCACAAGCTTCTTACAGTAACCAGTAGTACCCACTTTTCTCTTAAGAAATACATCCTGCAAAACTGAATTACTCATCATACCCTTCCCATTATCTCTTTTCACTATCTGTTCCTATAATGAATGAGAAAATCAGTTTGAACCCATAAGGCCAGAGCTTCTGGGTGTGCTCCATTGAGCTTCTGTGTGTGAGATTGAAGCAAAGCATTGTGGGAGCAGTCTGATGTAATAGCAGAGTGAATCAGAAACTGCTGGCAGGGTCCTCATGCCAGCATCTGGAAAATGCAGGCTAGGGAATGGAGAAAACAGGACTGGACCACCTATTTTGGATGGTTTTGCACCACCTGCTGGACTGAGTATGTAAATGTTTTTTTGTCAGTCCTTAAGCCATCTGTCAATCTCTTGTCCCCTCCTCCCTCCTCCCTCCTTTCTCTCAGGTGTGACGAGTATGTGTCCCAGCTGGACGACATGCAGAGGCAGCTTACTGCTGCTGAAGATGAGAAGAAGACACTGAACTCTTTATTGCGTATGGCTATCCAGCAGAAGCTGGCCTTGACTCAGCGTCTGGAGGATCTGGAGTTTGATCATGAACAGGCACGCCGCAATAGCAATGCAGTGGCCGGAGGCAAAGGAAAAATGAAGGGCAAAGGAGCCTCCGCCAGCCACCATGTAAGTCAGAGACAAACTTTGAGGGCCAACCCTCAGTTCCAGAGTATCACTGGGAGCCCTGAGTTCCTCTGCAGTGAGAAGTACAAGATTTTTTTGTAACATTTGAACACTAACATTTGCTCCCCTTCACCTCTGGCTTTGCATACACTCAATTTTTCTGACACGGTCCTCTGCTGGTTGTTGCTGTAGCCACATTGTCTTTGGCATGGAACCTATAGCATATTGTGAGTAGTGGGTAGATAACTATGAGCTGAAACCTGTTTAGCGTTGAATCTGCCCTGACTCTTGCACTACTCTTCTTTTAGTTCCTCTAATTTGTTATGGAGCATCTCTCTACAAACTGACAAGTAAGAATGTAGGAAAATCTATTTGGTTTTAAATTAGGGATGCACCCATAGCACTTTTTTTCAGAACAAGTACTTAAATTTGGGTACTTGCCGATACCGAGTACCGATATGGGTACTTAATAATACCATTACAGTTCTAACAATGACTTTGAAAACAGGTTTTATTTTCATGCTCCTCACTTTCTGACTGTAACAAATTAATTATTCAACATGATGCTGTTGCTAACATTTTAACATTCAACTTTGTGTTTTCCTGAACAAACATTTCACTTACATGTACCCTGCAACACATTCAGTGGATTTCAGTACAACATGCCAGTGTAGCGGAACAACTGAAATGATATGTTATGACATGCTAGTGCTGTCTGTGAGGACTAACTGTTGCGTGTGGTTGCGTATCAGCCATGTTTTCTGCTTCACTGTGTGCATATTGGTCATACCAGTCATTCTGCCACAGTGCCCGGGCTGTCTGCACTCATCCAAGTTACACACGCTTGTGTAACTTTGTCATTTCTCGCTCCGTTTGGACAAATGACACATCGACGTGTTCTTCTGCTTCTCGGCCGTCGCTCCGCATCATCTTATCTGGCTCCATCCCCTCCTCTTCCTGTACGAATGGCGAAAAAAGGCATAGCTCACTTTTCACAATTTCTGCTGGAATTGTCTTGTCGGGTATTGAGTGATACTGATACCCAATACTGGTATCAGTATCGGTGCATCCCTATTTTAAATATTAATCTATCTGGTGGCATGATGGTTCTTGTCTCTGCCAGGGCAGCTAGCTGTTTTGTCATTTCAGAGATTAAACTATAAATTTTTCATTCATCGTGTTCTATAAGGGCAAGATAAAATTGCAATTTAAAGAATAAAATATGTTTTTATACTTAAATAAATATGCATATTTTGCTTAAAATGAGCCCAAATAATAGTAATGGAGGATGAGTACTGTTTTTTCCATGTGGTGTTCAAATGGTTCGTTGGCTATAGGACTATGCCACACTGGAGATTGTGCCCTGTTCGCTGGTAATTGCTGCACATCAGCAACTTTTGGGCCACCATTAATGTTAAATAGATTTGACCCATCGAGACAACTTTGATGTGTTTCACAATTCTTGTTAAAGCAAAGAATGCTGTACTTTTTATGTTTAAAAATGGGAAACATGTTCACATATTAACCATAGAGTCAAACATGGGGCGCAGTTTGACTTGGTGCTTAGACTACATGCAGGTCAAAGAGCCATCTGAGTTTAACTCACAACCTTACCTTCTTCATATCTCACTCTTACTGCTTGCATGTATTAGTCTGTGCATCACAGTGCTGCCATTCATTTTCCCTCACCTGTCAGAAACACTTTATTAGAGATAAGGTGGTTTAAAAAAATGCATTTGGTGATTAAAATGAAGGTTAAAGCAACTTCCCATGTACACCAAGAAAAATGGCTGTACCTCCGAATGTAATTGGTTTTGACCCATGTTTTCATGTGTAGGTTATTCGCACTGTGCTACAAACTGCAAATGTGCATGTTAAAGGTTTACATTGGCTTACGAGGGTGAGGTTATAACAGGTTTACAATTTAAAGATGCACGCTAATGGTTAGCCCTTCTCTTCATCCCTGTTCTAACGACTCATAACAACCGGCTGAAAAGTTGCATGCCACCATCGAGTCCCTGTGGGGCACCTTGCATCCTGCAACAGCAAACGTCCCCGTGGACTGACCCTTCCTAACCCCACTGTGCTTCATCCCAACTTCATTTTACTAACATACCTCCAAACAAAAATGGATCAGTTACCACAGATTGTTAATGTGATTTATTTGTATGTTTGTTTGATCTCTCCATTTACAGTAAAGTACTCAAGGCGAGTGTCCCAACGGATTTCCCTCAATCTGTGCAAGTTGCCCCTCACCCATGCTGACGATTTCTTCGGTATCCCATCGGGGGAGTTTGAAAAACTGATAGTACAGAAATGCATCCGCAGTAACTGGCTCAGGGCCTTGTTTAAAGATTGTCAAGACAAGGAAAGAGGTCTGACCCCCCCCCCCCCCCCCGAGGTTCAGTCCAACAGTGTGTCTGCAGAAAGCTCCACCCCGTGGCATAGGCTTCCAGCTGTAAGCCCGTCAGGTTTCTGACAATGTACAGCGCTACGCCTCCCGACTCAAGACGTGCGTCGCTCTGTTTGCCTGTGTTTCCTTGACGACTGAGCACTTTCTATGTTTTACTCTCTTGCTTTGAGGCAGTACCGCTCTCGTTTCTTTGGTCATGTTCGTTATTTCAACTATCAACTTATGCAGTTTTTTTTTTTTTTTACAAAATGTGCATGTTTAGCTGCCAGATTCCTAACATTATTTCTATGTCAACATTAGTTTTATAATGAGCGGTAACCAAGTTAAAGGAAAATTATTACGCTCTCTCTATATATATGGGTCAGTGAATAATGGAACCAGATTGTTTTTGGATTCCTACAAGACAAATTTCATTTTGACATCATGTCTGAAATGAAAAAAAAAAAAAACAGGGATTATGGATACAGGTCACTTTTATTTGCCGTTTTCTTTCACTCTTGGGCCTTAGATTCGGGGGTGCCTTTCTGACTGCTCATGAAGAAGAAGACGTTTGATAACCATTTCTCCGATGTGGATTATTTTTCCCTTGCGAGGAAATTGATAAGCCGGTCCAGGCGTGTTTTGTTACAATTGAAAGGAGCGTATTGGTTCAAATTCTATTTATATGCAAGAATTGTAATTCAAGGTCAGATGTTTATAGTATTCATGATGGAATTGTGGGTGAATGAGTTTTTAATGCAACTGTTTTAATGGCAATTATGCAAAACTTTTTGCGTCCTTAAATGCATTTTCAGCAGATGGAGGATGTTTCTTTGTCGACAAACCTGCAGCACCCTTTGGTATGTGGTTTGTTTCAGCAATATAAGTGCAATTTGCAGGTATTATGGTGCAAAAAAACAAAAAGGAAAAAAAAAATTGCTATGTATTTTAAACATTGATGCTCACATTTTTTTAATGCTAATTGAGTTTTCTATCTTTTAACCGTAACTTTAAATGTGTGTATTTATTCAATACAATGTCAAGCTGTTGAAATCCCAACTTGTAGTGTGTGGTGATGGAGTTTGGAGGAAGCAGACCCCTGTGAGAACACAACCGCTAAAAGCTCGTGCCTCATCCCGGCGGCTCGGCTCCGAGTTACGCCTCGTGAACAAATAAATCTAACTTTACCACTCACACGTGGCCTTTTGACGTGTCTCCTTTCTTTTTGGCAACGGGGGGGTGTCACAACATTTTATCCTTGGGTGACTATACCGGATACACGTCTGCGCAGTGGACAGTTGTCGCACATCAGTGACAAAGTGCAGTTGGTTATGTTTGGAGTTTGTATACCGTGCATCCGGAAAGTATTCACACCCCTTCACTTTCCCCACATTTTGTTATGTTACAGCCTTATTCCAAAATGGTTTAAATTCCTTTTTTTTCCCTCATCAATTTACACACAATACCCCATAATGACAAAGCAAAAAAGGTTTTGTAGAAATTTTTGCAAATTTATTAAAAATAAAAAACTGAAATATTGCATGTACATAAGTATTCACACCCTTTACTCAGTACTTGGTTGAGGCACCCTTGGCAGCGATTACAGCCTCAAGTCCTCTTGGGTATGAAGCTACAAGCTTGGCACACCAATATTTGGGGTATTTCTCCCATTCTTCTCTGCAGATCCTCTCGAGCTCTGTAAGGTTAGATGGGGAGCGTAGCTGCACAGCTATTTTCAGGTCTTTCCAGAGATGTTCAATGGGGTTCAAGTCTGGGCTCTGGCTGAGCCACTCAAGGACATTCACAGACTTGTCCCGAGGCCACTCCTCCGTTGTCTTGGCTGTGTGCTTAGGGTGGTTGTCGTGTTGAAAGGTAAACCTTCGCCCCAGTCTGAGGTCCTGAGCGCTCTGGAGCAGGTTTTCATCAAGGATCTCTATACTTTGCTCCATTCATCTTTCCCTCGATCCTGACTAGTCTCCCAGTTCCTGCCACTGAAAAGCATCCCCACAGCATGATGCTGCCACCACCATGCTTCACTGTAGGGATGGTATTAGCAAGGTGATGAGAGGTGCCTGGTTTCCTCCAGACGTAACGTTTGGCATTCAGGCCAATGTTCAATCTTGGTTTCATCAGACCAGAGAATCTTGTTTCTCATGGTCTGAGAGTCCTTTAGGTGCTTTCTGGCAAACTCCAAGTGGGCTGTCATGTGCCTTTTACTGAGCAGAGGCTTCCGTCTGGTCACTCTACCATAAATGCCTGATTGGTGGAGTGCTGCAGAGATGGTTGTCCTTCTGGAAGGTTCTCCCATCTCCACAGAGGAACGCTGGAGCTCTGTCAGAGTGACCATCGGGTTCTTGGTCACCTCCCTGACCAAGGCACTTCTCCCCCGATTGCTCAGTTTGGCTGGGCGGCCAGCTCTAGGAAGAGTCCTGGTGGATCCAAACTTCTTCCATTTACAAATGATGGAGACCACTGTGCTCTTCAGCACCTTCAAAGCTGTAGACATTTTTTGTACCCTTCCTCAGATCCCTGCCTCGATACAATCCTGTCTCGGAGGTCCACAGACAATTCCTTTGACCTCATGGCTTGGTTTCTGCTCTGATATGCACTGTCAACAGTGGGACCTTATATAGACAGGTGTGTGCCTTTCTAAATCATGTCCAATCAATTGAATTCACTACAGGTGGACTCCAGTCAAGATGTAGAAACATCTCAAGGATGATCAGTGGAAACAAGATGAACCTGAGTTCAATTTTGAGTGTCATAGCAAAGGGTGTGAATACTTACGTACATGCAATATTTCAGTTTTTTATTTTTAATAAATTTGCAAAAAATTCTACAAAACCCTTTTCACTTTGCATTATGGGGTATTGTGTGTAGATTGATGAGAAAAAAAGGAATTTAATCCATTTTGGAATAAGGCTGTAACATAACAAAATGTGGGGAAAGTGAAGGGGTGTGAATACTTTCCGGATGTACTGTACATGTTTTCTCCTGAAATGTCTTCACGATTAATCGAGCTATGGAAAATTAATCTGTTCTCATTTTGTTAATAGATTAATTGTTGTAGTCAAGTAAATATACTTGGCATTTGCTGGTTACAGCTTCACAAATTCTAAATGCTTGAAGGTTTTTTTGGCTGCTGGTCAGACTAATTAAACAGTTTTAACACGTCGTTTTGAGTTCTGGGGACTTGCGATGGCCATTTTTCATTATTTTTGACATTTTATGGCCAAAATGATGCGTTGATTCGTTGAAAAAAAATAGTAAAGAAAACAAGTATACATTTTTTAGCCCTAGTGGACATGGGAGTGATTGTATAGAACGAGCTAAAATTGAGAAAGTGTTGTAAGGGGGGCAATTTTAAGGGGAGTGGGCTGATACTGAAAATGAATTAAGGGGGAAAGGTCTGAAACAAGATACGTAGATGGTGTTAATGGCAAAATTGTACTTTCCGTGGCTGATTCTCAGATCATGGCTGCGAGTCAGCCCTCCTGGATTTAAGGTGTGTTGGTAAATGTGGTGGTCTCATTTGGTGTGTTCTGTGACTGGGATTATGTGTGTCGGAGCTGCCCCCATGTTTTTCCCAAACTGTGACGGCAGAGTTTACAGTCGGCAGGGCCAACTTTGGGGTCCACAACTGCTGTGTAATTACAGTGGCGGGGCGTCTGTTTTCCCCTCTATGTCTTAGTAAGTACATACTTTAGGTCCACAGACATCAGTCTGACTCTCGGCTCCTCTTTGACTCCTGTAGAGCTGCAGAAAACAAGGCTGCTGCTCCGAATCTCTCTCCTCATGGACCAGAATGCCTCAGGAAGAAAAGCTGCAGAACTCCTTAAAAAGAGACCTTTTCTCAAAGCATGTCACATAATTCACGAGCAAAGGCTGGTGCATTTACAGTTGAATTTAAATGCAGCTGACTTTTCACCAATCCACTTAAACTAAGAAGACTCTTGATGATATATATATGTAAGTGCTCTGTTTACTTTTTGCAACAACATTTATATCGCCGTGGAACAGTGTCAGGCACCTAAAATGAGCTGTTGATGCCGTATTACGAAATACTTTATACTATATATATTGTACTTCATTAGTATATATTGCAATAAGCCCTGGAAACTGCTTAGGTTTGCAAATAGTTTGCAGAGAGGCTATAAGTTTTAACGCACCTATATTAGAATGCCTTGCTGTTGTTCTGATAAGAGCACTTAATGCATTTGTACCAGCATGTTTGTTTTTTTCTTCCATTGTTTATTTTCCCTATTTCTGACCAACAAACCATGATTGGTAATCAAAGCTTAAAGGATGAAGCATGTCAAGTTTTTAGATTTTTTTTCCCTTAAAATAAATGTATAACAAACTTATTATTTTGTTGTCATGTTTGATTATGATTCATATGTTGTGGGCGTTTTTTTGACGTTATTACTGTGTCATGTTGAAATTTGATTGCCTTAGACCTGCTAAGCAACCCACCAGCGAAAGTGACTGATGACGTATTAATGTATTATAGGGATATATATATATATATGTATGTATGTATAAAATATGTGTTGATCGATGGGCTGACTTAACCCGCTTTCGGAGGGCCTCCACCGGCCGGCTTTGCCGGCGTTCGGGTGGCCGGTTCCTTCGGTCTTGCGGAGTTCACCCAAGGGCGGCAACAACGACATGACTCTGGGCGCCGTCGGCTGCGCGGTGGGGTCCCCCATCTCCGGTGCTACTCTGGGAACCATGAAACAAAGCGCGGTGCGGGGCGGCTCGCCCTGACGTCCCCTCCGTGCACCTCCGGGTACCCGATGGTTACTTTTTTCTTCTTTTACGCGTGCGGGTCGGGGTTTCCGTGAGCGCTGAGAGAGCTGCTGTCGGTGTCTCCGAGGCGCGCAAAGAGCAAAGGCAGCTGCCATGAGATGTGCGTCAGCCCGTCAGCCTCGCACGCACGCCATCCATGATTGGACTATGACCTCAGATCAGACGAGACAACCCGCTGAATTTAAGCCCATTACTAAGCGGAGGTCCATGAATACTGGGATGGCATCCAGCGCTTTACCTGTGCCCCCGTCCATAGGGTTAGTGGTTGTGTCAGGAAGGGCATCCGACGTAAAATTTTGCCAGATCATTATGCGGATTGACAAGACCGCCATCGGTGTTGTGCCCTCACAGGGTACCAATGGAAACTGTCGATTCCGCTGTGGCGACCCCTGGGAAACAGGGAACAAGCCGAAAGAAGAAGATGTATAAAATATGTGTGCGTTTGTGTGAGAGACGAGTTGGAGGGGGCGGGGTCACATCTAAGGGCTGTAATCGCGCGCGCGCACGCACGCACTTTCATTTCCGGTAAAAGCTACCGCTCCCGTTTTAGTGGTGTGACGTCAGGGGGAGGGCCAAACAAAGGACAGAAGGGACTCCGCAATGGGAGGTTTGTGCACAACTTCTTAACTAATGGTTTTGCGCCTCTCTTCGACCGTTTAGCTGGCGCGTCGTTGTTCATTCAGAGCGGTGTTGCGATTCGGTGCCGCTGCCGCGCGCGGCAGACACCGGAGGAAAGTTTCTCCTCCAGTCCAACCATTCAAGGTTCTGACAGTACAGCGTCTCAAGTTTCTTAACCCGAACCTCTGGATGAGCCCCGGGACAAACAAAAGCGGCTGCCATTTGTTACCCGAACAGTCGCTTCTGACTTGTTCTTCCGTCAGATTCACCTCGAACACGTTTCTTCACTTTTTTTTTACAAGTTGCAAGCGACTTGCCCCCCTCGCCCCGCATATTCACTACCGTTCGGAAGCTAAATCCATGGGTTGGATATTTAACATGCAAAACAATCATTGCATTAAAATCCAATCGACAGCAGAGTCGTGTTATTAAGTCCAGCCGATCGATGTTCAGAAGTGTGTTATATGTGGAACTTTTGCCCCCTACCACTTGTTGCCAGAGAGCTTCCATGCCCAGCTGCTCGAGGACGACCGCTTCCTCAGAGAGGACCGCAGACTGGACACGGAGCTGGTGGACAAACTCATCCTGCAGCTCAACAGGATTTACCCGCAGATTCTGACGGACAAAGAGGCCACCAAGGTGAGGCCCGTCATACAAGTGATGGTTTCTGAGATTTACCATGTTCTTGCATGATCTAAAGGTCGACAAATCCCGTTTTATCACGTTCTAAGGGGCGTGGCGCTATTACGCGCACGCCACACGTCTATAACAAGCGATAGGGCGATGCGTCAGTTATCTTGCACGGGAGTTCTGTATTTCTGTCTGTGACGAGTCGCCTGCTTCGACCCGCGTGTCTTAACCAGTTCAGAGACTTGGATGTGCCCACCTGTGTTCGACTGGGCGAGCTCCTGAAACACCTGCAGGGGAAAGGTGAGGAGGCGTGCAAGGAGTTCTACAGGGCGCTTCACCTACATGTGGAGGAGGTTTACTTCAGCTTGCCAACACGCCGCCGCCTCAGAGGTTAGTCCGATCAGCCTGTCTGTTGCCAAGATTTTTTTTCATATCGCATGCGGCATTGCTGTGATACCTAGTCAATATCTATTAGAATGTTTTTTTAAGATGCCCAATTATGTGTCTGCTCCAGGATGTATACGTACATGTCAGTGTACGCAGTTAAAATGTGATCTATCCTGTCTCCAGATGCCTCAGATCCGCTCACAGATCCAGGCATCTACAAACAGCGATATGTTCTCAGTGACAAAGGTAACGTCAAATCAAAAAGAGGGAACAGGTGTGGCAAGGACGAAGAGGTGAAGATGAAGAGGTCCTTTATAGAATGGGATGCTGAGTGATATATGTGTAATGTATGATAAAATTGTGACTTGTCTAAATAATGGCAGTAAATCATTCTGCCAGAAAAAGGGCTAAACAACATAATGTCAGGCCGGGATGGAATGAATATGTGGCTGAACTGCATGTAGAGGCCAAAGAGGCTTTTAAAAACTGGGTCTTATCAGGAAAAACTAGACATGGCCCGGAGTGTGAACACAAGAAACACACTAACGCTAGACTTAAATATGCTGTACATTTTAATAAAATCAATGAGCAGGCCATGAGGGCAAACTCCATGGCCCAAAAAGCTTCAGCAGAATAATGTCTATGACTTCTGGAAAGAAGTTAAGGTTATTAATAATAGTAAGATGCCCTTGCCATCCAGCATTGATGGGATTACTGGGCCTGAAAATGTTGCTGAATTGTGGCGAAAACACTATGTGATGAATTGAATGTTGGCGATGTCTCTAACAATGATGGTGTGGTTATTAGACCCAATGAAGTGTGCTATGCCATTGAGAAATTGTCAGTGAACAAAGCATGTGGCCTTGACCAAATAACAGCAGCAAATCTGAAGCATACTAACCATAGAATCTCAGTGTTATTTGCTATGTGTTTTTCTGGATTGTTAATGCATGGTATACTACCCGACTCTACTTTGTCTGTCTTATTAGTGGCAGTAATCAAAGACAAAATCGGTAAAATATCCAGCATAGAAAATTATAGGCCAATTGCTCTGGCTAGTATGCGTTCCAGAGTATTAGAATAGATTCTCTTGGATAGGCTTCAAGAATACATATCAACTACTGACAATCAATTGGGTTTTAAAAATAAACACGGCACAGATTTCTGCATATATGCACTGAAGGAAGTGGTTAGTAAATATAGAAGATGTAATACTACAGTATTTATGTGTTTTCTGGATGCGTCAAAAGCTTTTGACCGAGTTAATCATGGCAAATTGTTTGTTAAACTATAAGAGCGAGGGGTCCACTCTTATTTGATAAGGATCCTGCACTTTTGGTATTCATATCAAACCATGCAAGTCAGGTGGGTTAAGAGTATATCTGCACCCTTCCCAGTGACTAATGGGGTCCGACAAGGTGGAATACTGTTGCCTGTTCTCTTCAATTTGTATATGGATGATCTTTCCAAAAAATTAAAAGTGTCTGTATGACAGACTGGTGGTCTGTATGGTGGGGGGTAGTCTTATTAACCATCTGATGTACGCTGATGACTTAGTCATCCTGTCTCTTTATCGTGCCGGCTTACCGCAACTGCTCAGAGTCTGCTCAAGTTATGGTGTGACATTAAATTTAACTCTAAAAAGAGTGTTGTCATGATTGCTCAAACCAAGGAAGATCAGAAGCAACATTTTCCTTCATTCTTCATGGCAGACCAAGCCCTAAATGTGGTGAACAAAGTAAGATATTTGGGTCACATCATCAGGAATGATCTATGTGATGACAATGATTTGCAGCGCCAGTGTTGCAAACTATGTGCAAGCCACTATGCTGGCACGCAGATTTCATACGTGTACAGATGATGTTAAAACTGTTCTTTTTAGGGCCTACTGTACTCCACTCTATACAGCCCACTTGTGGTGCAATTATAGCAAAGCAAAAATGCAAAAGCTGCAGGTAGCTTATAATGATGCATTCAGAATCTTGCTCAAGCCTCCGAGATGGACAAGTGCAAGTCATTTGTTTGTGACTAGTAATGTTCCCACTTTTCATGCTGCGTTGAGGAATTTTATGTACAAATTTATGTGTCGATTAATTGATTACAGATTACAGGGTTTGGGACACGGGGTGACAGTATCTTTTCTCTTTCTCATTCCAGGTCCTCTGTTCTTTCTAAGTTGTTTCAGTGTTGCCGTGGGAATGGCCATCCTCTATTACAGCAATGGTGAGTCTCTTTCCCTTTTGTTTTTCTCTCAGTTGAAGCATCGCAGTGAGAGGCAGATGTAACAGACAGTACTGGTTAATCTCATTATTCAATCTATGTGACTAATTGATAAACATGCAATTCCACTTCATGAGGTTCTTTTGCTAAAAAACTGTCTTTGCTCCTTAGACACGGGGGTCACGGGGGACAGCCCGGCTCTTGGTTTGGCTGCTCTGGGTTTGGGCAGAAAAGCTCGAGAGGTTCTCATATGGTACACCGAAGAAACCCTTACGCAATAGTGGGCATCTTCGTCGCCTGTTCTGCTGCGGCGATGTTGTTTCTTCTCGATCCCAAACTGCAGCGCACTGTCGGTTCAGGGGTTTGAATGCTAATTTTTAAACATAACTGTCTATTATATTACTCCTTTGCTTTGCTGATTTGGGATAACTATAATTAATCTAAGCTGTGATCATTATGATCTGCTCAAATATGACACATTTGAAGAAAACTGAAATGGTACCCCCCCCCCCACACACACACACACAAGCACAGCTCACCCCACAGACTCTTCTTCATCCATCCATCCATCCATTATCCAAACCGCTTATCCTGCTGTCAGGGTCGCGGGGATGCTGGAGCTTATCCCAGCAGTCATTGGGCGGCTGGCAGGGAGACACCCTGGACAGGCCGCCAGGCCATCACAGGGCACAGGGCAGACGCTTCTTCATTAATTCCATTTTAGACGCTACACTTCTATACTTCAGACAGCTTTTGGCCAAAAGTGACTGCCCTCTCCTGGCCAGTGAAAGTACTGACGTTCCTCGCCTCACAAGCGTGTTAGTTTACCCTGCATCGATTTCATAACACGTCTCCTAATTTCCACGTTTCGAACTTCGATGAGCGAATCTGTTTGACATCTAAAAAGTCGAAAGATGTTAACTTAATAGTACGACTTGATAACGTTGTAGACGCGCTGGTAGCTGCGTGTGATTGGTCAAATCGAGTAAAAAGGCAAGAGTGGCGATGTGCATTGTGGGTAGGCTGGTGGTGAAAATGAAATATAGAAACGCCAAATCTAAAGTAATGAAGCCGAGGAATGAAGAAATACCGGTACGCAGCGGAATAGATAAATATATCCAAGCAGCGACTATTTGTTAAACACAGCCTAAGAAATCAGGGAAGATGCACCGTAATGGAAAAGTGTAGTTGGCTCGCGATGGTATATATACTCCGTGGGTTGCTAGTAGAGGTTGTGTTGTATGAAAGGAGAGAAGGTTAGCACTCCCCTTGACAAGGATGGAAGAGGCCCCTGTGGTCTTCAACACACATACGGTTAAGGCAATGCCACCTACTTCGTGGCATCTCTAACCAAGTTTTTATTATAACCTTTAACCAAAAGTGTCTCTTCACCTCGTGTCACCGACGCGTCAGCGTTTCCCGTCTACTTTCCAAGTGATGTTTGGGCCCTAGTCAATATAAAATAGGGATTATAAATAACTGTTTAGTCTTCTCCTCCCGTATATTGTTAGTCCCCCCCCCCCACCGCATATCGTCAGTATTGATACGTCTCGTGGCAGAACGGCGTCAGTACTGGATAACGCGTGTGTTCAGTCACGTGACCCGCGTGACTCATCCCGTTATAACGTGGAGCTGTATGCTGAGTCTGGAAACACGGAGCCCCTGACAGACCAGCTCATATCAACAATGCTGGCTTCCTGATTTTATCAGTATTCCGGTTTGCTCACAAACAAACAAAAAAAAGGTCCTGCCCAATACTCAAAGTAAGCATGTTGTGAGCTGGTATGACGACGTCCGGCTGAGTCAGAGTCAGGTTACTAGTGTTTAATGGTTAATGTCCTCAGCCACCACGCTCCAATTTCAGGAGGAACCTGATTAGCTCATGTTTTCTCTCACCCCCACCTCATTTTGCCTCTAATTTCAGGTGGGATTTAAAAGTGGGGAAGCACAGGCACATTTTTTTTTTGTTGTAATTTTTGGATAATGAATAATGGGTCACACTGCCAAGCACATGACGCAGCAGGAGCTTCAGTTTTTGACCCCTTGGCTTTTGCATACTTTGTTGGTATATAAAAAAAGTTTTGAAAGAAATTTATTTCTGGATGTGCACATGGGGCTTTTTTTTTTACTTTTACGAACAGGAAAGATTTAGTGTGTTCTGTAAAATTAAAGAAAAAAAATAAGTGGAATGTTATTGTATAAAAATGTACATCCACAATATGTGTCATGGCCATAATGATTCACTGGGGTAGCTGGTATCATATGTTGATCCGACTTCTTACTGAAGTAAGTTACATGTTCTGATCAAGTCATACTGTGGAATTGCTGTTTCTACCTTTTGTGCCAATTAAGCAAAACTCATAGATACAAAATGCACTACAAACAAATTCACACCAGCGATGGAAATTAAAGGAGCATACCGCTGTTGAATCTTTTGTACTGACTGAAACACAATATTATGCATTGTGTGCATCTGGTATCAAAATGACAAATATTTGTATTTTGGAATTATTAGTACAAATGTGTAAAGGTAAAAAGGGCTTTTGAGCATAACTGCACTGCTGGTTGCACAATTCCTCATTACATTTGTACTGGATCTCTTCACAGGTATTCTTCAGGTCTTCTGAAAAGCCATTTAACTAAGCCTCTACATAAAGCTTTATGTAACTCTTACGGCTTCTCTGTTCTTCCCTCTTTTCTTTGCACCTCATTCTGTCCTATATGTAACTGTTATTTATGAAGTTTGTATAAATATCTTAAAAGAAAATACAAGTGGGCTCAGACAAGGCTTGCAGGCTGATGCACAGGTGCTTGCAAAACTGTTAACTGTAGTAAAAATGCCATTGATTCACACGTGTCTTCATTTAAAATGAAGACATTTCCTGTTTCAAAAATATAACGTGATGCATGGATAACACAGTAAAAAATTTATTGTACAGTTGCTTTTTTTTTTAAAAGAAAAGAAACATTTTTTTTTTACAAACTTCATCATAAAATAGCTGTAGTTGGCTGTAATGTGTTAAACAAGATAATACAATGGAGGTTCATTTAAGAGCAAATTTGGTCCTGTAAAATAAGGATAAGTGTAAAGAAAGCAAAAATGTTACTCCATAGGCTTAGGTCTACACAAAATATAACACACGTTGATAGCTATGTACATACGGAGTTAATTTAAATGTAACATGCAGCATAGAGCATACTTTGCGTAGAGCATGAAAGAAGCAGGCGTGGTCCATTTTGGGATGGGCTCTGGAAGCTGTAAACATTACGTCTGTCACTGGCCACTTGAGAGTGACATTTCTCCAGAATAAGGCTCTTCTTCCTTACATGACTTCATGCCAGGCAGCAGGCAGCTATATTTCCTGATACATCCCACAACACTATTGATACAGTATGAGGAGGGTCATCAGCCCTGACCGAGGGGTAAAAAAAACTTCTACATACTTCACCGAGTAGAGATTGTTTTGACAGTATTTTGGAATTAAGCTGTGGTGATAAAGTAACATTTAATTGTGGATTTAAGAACCCCCCCCCATCAAAATACAAGGAAGGGAGCTTGACATAGACATATAGGCATTCCAACTGCACCAAGAATAAGAGCTGAGGGAAACATTAACCATGATGGGTAATGACTGACATGTACTGCTCCTGATATGTGGCTTTTAAGGCAATAAATTAAGTGCACGTGTAATTTGAGCTTGATATTCCTCTCATCAGATGTAATGAAGGTGCTCAATTGTCTAAAGAAATAAAACCGACTACCCCTAATGACCTGGTTAGAAAGGCGTGAAATTCAAACACGAGAGGATTCGTCAGGGAACTTCAGACTCAAAAGTGGAGCCATTCATTCTTGGGACTGTGGTTAACACCATAGTTATTTGACATTTCTCTGGATTAGCATGGCAACAGAACTGAGTTTACACACTTTCCAAGATTCGTTCACAATGGTCATTGAATAGATACTTTTTCCATATGAAGAATTTGTCTACCAGGCAGCAGACAGCCATGATAAAGGTTGGTCATGCACTTTGATTCAAAGGCCGCTGGACACCGAAGGCTGTGATGAAGACGTTGATAACGACGATGATGAACACAAGCGCTGTCGCGGTGTTCTCCAAAATGTTGAGCTTGTTGTGCGTGCTTTCATCATTCAAGTTCCACTTCACTTTGAAAGAGAGAAAGGAGAAGTCAGTCACAGGCATCACCATCAGGTCAAAACGTGGACACCAGAGGGCGCTTTAACAGGGTCAAAGTATTTTTATTGGCCCTTACAGGAAAATTAGTTTCCAGCCAGTACATATAAAACTCTCACACAAACAAAACATACATACACCAAGGCAGACTTGACACATCACTGATGGACAAACAAAAAAACAACAGGACATAGCGGGCAAGGAGAACCAAAGGGGGTCAAATATACAGACCATGGAAACAAACGATCTGCAGACAACAGACGAGTACTATCTACCATTTAACAACCGAATGGCAGTGGGGAAAAAGGAAGCCTTGTATCTCTTAGTCCTAATACAGGGCATCCTCAACCGACTACCTTGAGGGTTACAGCTCAAACTCTGGCCGAAGGGGGTGACCTTGGCACTCCAGAAGGGAAGTAGCCTTTCTGAACACCTTCCTATTATAAAGGTCGGTAAGCTAGGTTGGACTTCTCCCTGAAATCTTACTAGCCTTATCTTACTAAGTCTTACTACTAGGGATTCCCACAGCAACGCTGCTTGACAGATGAGCAGTCTACCAATCACTGAGTCTGGTGACAGAAACCGAATCTGACATATTGCCCTCAGGTATTGTCATTATGTCAACATGCCTGAACTAAGGTGGGAGCATATGGCTGTAAAGAGAAGCCGAGTTGTGCATTTTTTCATCTGCCGTGTTGGTGCCAGCACATCTACGATGACATAACATGTTCTCCTCCTGGGTGTTATAAAGAGATATCTTAAATTGGTAACAGCTGAAGCCTCAGAAAATTGGCAGCCATTTCTTCATTCATTTGCTCTCTATCTTCTAGCACATAATGGCACTCTGTCAGGAAACAGGAAAAGGAGGGGGAGGGATAGGGTACTCCACTACATGGGCAGATAAAACGTTAGACTGGCGAGGTTAATTTCTTCCAGTTAACAAATTCAGTACACTTTTTATGACATTTTGCTCTGACATATTTTGAGAGTGTTGTCCTCAGGTTGGATTGTGAACGAGTTGAATATCAGAGAATCTTTTGATACCTGAGTTAGTGAGTCCTGTGATTTTTCTCGACAACCGCTCATCCAAACAACTACACACTCGACACTGTACTTCCTTGGGTCCTCAGTAATACACCCGCCAAGTGTGAAGTCGATCAGATGAACGGTTGTCGAGAAAATCGAAGGCCATAGACAGACAGACAGACAGACAGACAGACAGACAGACAGACAGACAGACAGACAGACAGAGTTTCCTTCCATTTTAGTTAGATAACATTATAATAAAATAATGAAATAATAATAATAATTTTTAGGGGAGGGTTACTTTCATAAATCCTGTGTACTCATTGGCCAGTTTGTTGCCAGTGGTGATTTGTTTTTTGTCCCCCCCCCTTTTTTTTCTCCCCAATTGTACCTGACCAATCACCCCACTCTCTGAGCCGTCCCGGTCGCTGCTCCACCTCATCTGACGATCCGGGCAGGGCTGCAGACTACCACATGCCTCCAGTACATGTGGAGTCGCCAGCCGCTTCTTTTCACCTGACAGTGAGGAGTTTCACCAGGGGAATGTAGCGCTTGGGAGGATCACGCTATTCCCCCCAGCCCCCCCCCCTGAACAGGCACCCTCATCGACCAGAAGAGGCGCTAATGCAGCGATCAAGACGTATACCCACATCTGGCTGCCCCACCCGTAGACACGGCCAATAGTGTCTGTAGGGACGCCCGACCAAGCCGGAGGTAACACGGGATTTGTTGACACTGATTGGTCAGGTTGGTGTCACAGCAACCTTATGAGCTCAGTCGATCTCTTGATTTTCTTGATTGAAGAAAAAAAAAAACAACAACAACAACCATAGGGGAATTTCAGAGACATGAGAGTGGTGCTCAAAAGCGAGAGGGCCTTAAAGAAAAGTGAGACCAGGTTTTACTTAAAAAAACACCCAAGTTAACGGGATTTTTTTCCAAAAGGCCGAAAGCAATGAAGCGACAGGCGTGAGTCGTGCGACTCGGCTACCCGACATATATCTTAGGGATTTTGCTGCCAAGAGAACCAGGTGTAGACACTTCTATGGTTGAGTCAGTCGTTAATTTTAATGCTTGTTAGACTGTTTATGCAGCTTGCAATGCATCTGGTGTGGTCTTTTGTATTGGTGGTAATGTTTGCAGTGGTGCAGAAAGTCTTTATAATCGTGCTGAAATGTTGAAGTGTGACGTCATACTGTTGGAGAGAGACATTTGTATTATCTATAAATGAAGTGAACTCACGTACAGTACGTTTGTTGTGGTGTGGCATGGCTTAGCAGTATCACTATGTGCAGAGGTAAATCGGTTCATTGTGGTGTTAGATAAATGGTTGTGGGGAGCAGAAGGAGCCCCACGGGCTTAGCCAAGCCCAGGGGCCTATGACAGGATTAAACCGCCCCTGAGCACCACCCAGGCTTGCAAAGACATCAATGTTAGTCAGTTCGTGTCTAAATTCAGGAGTCACCCATGCTCCGTGTCTCCTCTATGAGACAAACTTGAGGGTTAAAAAAGTACCATAACTGCAAGAACAAATTTACACATACAAACGATGGATAAATGATGCTCAGAGGACTTTTGAGGGGCACGGAACTCACCGATGAAGATAAGAAGGACACCCACCACGATTTGAAAGATAATGGAGAGACTTATGAGAGCGACGAGGGGTTTGTAGAAGGTGAAGTCTGACCCTTGCTCCACCACGGCCTTCAGCTGGGAGGCATTGGCCATTAGTAGTGCCACATCCAGCATGCTTTCTGCAGCACTCTTCTTATTGGCATAATTGTTCATGTTCAAGGGTCCCCTTCGGCTGCTCCAGCGGTCCTGTAGCCGTACCTGCATACATACGCAGACATTGCTTTAGAGAAAGAACAATGATACACAGCTGAGGCTTTTGTTAGCCAAGGCAGTGGATGACATTTTAAGATATTCTCTTAATGGCGATTAGCTTTATAGAAATACACTGCAGATGCCACCCTACTACTTTCAGGTTTCATCCTTTTGGATTTTATGATGCATATGTTCCATTTTAATCATACAAGTGATTAGTTACCTTATTAGTATCAACTAAATTGGAACTAAATTAAATAGCCACCATAACCATCACAGTGCTGCTGTGGTATTAAACATTGTTCAGACGACCGTGTCCATACAGACCCATGGGATGTATGGTAAGTGAACGTGCCTATGGTTTAAACCCAAAGAGGAACTGTGAGTACCACTTCCAGGGTCGTACAAAGAAGTTGTTTTGACACTGGCAAGGTTAAGACATTTTTTTTCTTCAAACCTGCTTATGGTTTAAACCCAAAGAGGAACTGCAAGCACCACTTCCAGGGTCGAACAAAGAAGTTGTTTTGACACTGACAAGGTTAAGACTTTTTTTTTCAAACCGTAAGGCTTTGTCTCCTAATTACCACTGCACGCAAAATCACAAGGACATTGAGAGGCCTCCGCCCAAAACCATGACAAGTGGAAAATATGAGAAACAACACAAAGGAATTTGTATGGAGGACACTGGAACTATAGCATATTGCATAATACAACAACTGTAACTTAATTTACTTACAAAAATTAAACAAAAAAGGGGCAAAAGCTCACTGACATTAACATTAACAGCTTGTTAGTAGCATCAAAGTATAGAAGGTGTAGTGTCCATTCTATCTAAATATGACAAAGTAAGAACTGTCCCTGCAGGATTGAAAGGCGATTCCCTCAGCTTTCCCCCATAAGTGATGACACAGCAGTGCGCAAACTTTTAACCTAGGAATTTCCCTCAGATGAGGTCATTTCTATTCACTTTCTTCCTCCCTGTAAAGCGAGGAAGACAAGAGTTAAACCGTTCACTTGTGTGTACCACAATAAAGGCATTCGCTTATGGTTTAATGTGAGAGAAAAAAAATCAGAAAAAACAAACCAAGACAGCTGCAAATGTCTTCCGTCACAGGAGACTGGGGGGGGGGGGGGGGGCTGAAACAAAACATTACCAACCACCCTACTCTTTGAATATGGGTTCAGCAGCGTGTGCCCGGTGTTTCCTTTGGGTGGAGCACTGTCTCGCTTTCCAACAACAGCATTGCAGTTTGCAGCTTGGCATCATTATATATAGAGTTTCAACTGTACATGTCTTTCTCTTTCTGCCTCTGGCACCATGCCAGGCCACAGAGGAAAGACATGTTTCTGCGGTGGACCGATGGTAGACTCGTCTGGTTCACCTTACATATCTGGGCTCTCCTCTCTCTTATGACCCGATGGTTTCTGAGATTTTTTCTTTGACTAGTTTATCAATTTTGTGTATTTCAACAGTGTAATTAATCCAATGGTTATTCTGCCACGAGTCAAGCTTTTTTTTACTGTCTTGACGCATGCTCAAAAGTTCAGGTAACAAAATCAAAGAAGGTTGAATCAGTTCATCTGGACACAACGTTTATTGACAGATACGTTTCATCACTCAACTAAGGGATATATCTTCTGACTGAAGACCTCACTTAATTGAGTGATGAAGCCTTTCTCTCTCAATGAACGTTGTGTCCAGATGAACTGATTCAACTTTCCGTGAGAAGTATTGGTAGCGTTTCAGTGTGCAGACCTCACTCCTTTGTTTTGCTTTCTAATTTTTGTGTTGCATCAAAAAAATGTTTTTCTGGATGAGCACACAGTTAGTTCCTCATTTACAAAACACACAATGACTCCGACGGTTATTCTCAATGGTGAGAATGTCCATACAACAAGGACGTTAGCTAGTGCAATGTGCTTCACAAGAACTTCCCATTTACAACCCCAAACAAAATTATAACAGAGAAAATGAGTCACTGAAATGTTTGTGTGAGCGTCTGTTTCCGTCCATATACAGCCAGCAAAACCTACAAATTCCTATAATGACACGCCGGTGACTTCAGCCTGTTTAAGTATACAAGCAGGCCTGCCAACGCTAAAGGGCTGAAGTCGCTGCCGCGGCCATTTAATTATCTGATTGGAAGATGGACGAGTGACATCATGACGTTACGTCAAACAGCGGCGACGCGGCCGGCAGACGTTTCACAGCTGTTTTTTTTCTTAACTTTTCCCCGTTTCTCTCCGGGATGTTTCACCGCTGTTACCGGGGGAGAGTGTGGCCGTCTCCGCATGGGAATTTGGCAATACCGTACAGCTGCCTGTCGCTAGGACTGAGTCAAAGCGTGGAAGTCACCTGAATTTTGCTGTGACTTCCACTCTGATGCAATCTTCGTGAGATTGGAGCAATACGGTGAATTCGCGTTTCGTTTGTGACTCTGACTCAACTGTAAGATATGCTGTTTGCCCCCATTAACAAACGAACAAATAAACATGTGGCGATACACAAACGAGGGTAGACTCGCCAGGGGCTGCCGCTCCTTTAAGGCGGACATTCGGAGTGCTGACGTAGGCACTGCTTAGAGTTTCCGGGAGGAGCCGTGTTTGCAGCGGCCTAGCAGGTTAGCGGGAGAGATTGTGCTGTATCGGTGTTGTTTTGTGTGGCGAGTAAACGGAATTGACTCGGCTCGATCTCTCCGTCCCCTCATCCCCGCACTCCCACAAACAAATAGATAAATAAAACTTGGGGGGGGGGGTCGGAGTCACGTGGGAGTTGTCAACCTTGACACTGTGTGTAGTACCCCACTATATCAACGCTCTTATGAAATGGGCGTAGATGACAAAGAAAGTCGTAACAAATTCTTGTATTTGACCATTTCGTCACGTCTCTGCAACCATCCGGATGGTTGTTGTAGGTGGACTGTATAAGCTTTTTTTGGGGGGGGGTCACGTGTGCCCAAACTGCCCAGTAGTTCCCTATATGGGCTAATCAACCCTGGAGATTTTGCACGCCTTCCTTCTTTACAAAATGGGTGGGGGGTTAAGCATTGAAGGCACCGTGAGAGGGGGATTAAAGGGACCGAGAGTACATGTACATCTCACAGCATCTCAACATGTGGAATCCTGAGCCATTTGTCAAATCGACTTGGCAAATACATTCAGGTGCCAGTGTTGCACCCATCAAATGAACGTGACACAGTCCGCTCTAGTTCTGGCAACTTCGTTTTCTTCCCGGTACAAATCGTTTTTTCTTGTTTTTGCATTAACAAAACTCAGGACGCAACACAGTAATTGAGCTTGCCGTGCAGTTTCTTTTTGCACCGTCTATCCACAGCTTCCTTCCCCTTTTCTTCTGACCTATTGCGTCATAGCCTTTTAAAGAAACACGATCCTCTCCCTTTACTACTGCAATGCAGTCCCCATACTGGCATTTTTAAAGCAGATTAATACAAACGAATGTCAATGTGTTTGTATAAAAATGTAAATATATGAAAATGGAAGTACATGTAAAATATTTTCTTTCTTTGTTGCTTTGGGATAGTTCCTGATTCCAGGGTGCAACATCCTCCCCCCCTTAAAAAAAAAGTTGCCATAATTTTTTCTTTTTACTCAACAACATAACTGACAATAAAGTTTCAACATACAAAAAAAACATACATCACAGGAGAAGGTGACTGCTTGTGTCGTGTTCAGTTTCTTTGACACAGACTACATTAGCACTTTCTCTTCTTTGAGCTACAGTGGCATTAATATAAATACATAGATCTCTATAATCTTCATGTCTTGAGATGTGTATTGTCTGCAGGTATGCTGGAGGTTCCCCCCTCTGACATCATGAAATGACATCTGGAAACTACCTTATTAACCTCACGTTAATGCAGCTTCACATCCTTTTTTTATGCCATATGCCCAGTACCAATTGAGTCACATGTTAACTCACATCTTCTTTCAGTTTGATATTTACTTATATATTTATTGATATAGAGTGTATCTTTTAACACTCTATATCAATAAATCATTATTCCTTTAAAACTGGTGTCGGTGTCTATTATGTTTTCCATCTCAGTAGATGCTTACACATTTCACTGTATTAATTCACCTCAAAACTAAGCATAAAACTGAATTGTAACCAATTTCAACTCTAACATACAACTGTGCTGTAACTTGAAAATAGATTAACTATTTTACTTCACTTTACAGTGACTCATTACTACCAGTACATGAACTGTGTATTAGGAATCAAAGGATACTGGTTGCAGAAGACAGGGTCATTTCTTGTCAAGGGAGGTCTTCTTGGCTTTACCTCTTGTGAGGGCAAGTCATATTTGATGTTTGCTTACTTCTAATCTTTCACCATGATCCATGACCTTGCATTGCTTAGCTAGATGCTTGAAGACCATGTGTAGTAGAAAAAGGTAGTCTTATAAAGTGTCTTCTCCAGGTGCACAAATAAGGGCCTATTGTTGATTGTTGGCTGTATGGGAGACTCACTGAGTGTAGCAGGTCTGTACACACTAAATGGAGAAACAGCCTTGATGGATGAGAGCTGGAAGACATGAGATAAGGAGGGGAAGAACAGACAACTGTCCTATAAGAGAGACTGTACTGTATTGATCGGTGCGCATTCAGGCACCTGGGCTTGGATGGGTCTGTTCATGAACATATATTAAAACCGTGTGACAATACTGTAAGAGATTTTTGTCACGTTCCTCATTTCTGTCAGCGTGGAATTCAATAATTGCCACGACAGTTTGGGGGCTCGCCCGGGGAGCCCAACTCATATTCTTCCTTTCTTTTATTTTTTTCTTTCTAGTTTCTCCCCTTTATCCCACCCGATTAACCCAATGGCATATGGCCGGAACTCTTGTCAAATAACTCCCCTGGCTCACGTTTCCACAGGAAGGAGATAGTCGTAACACCAGCTTCCTTCAAACTCGTGTCGGCCGCTCACGCCATTTTACACGCTGAAGCCTCGCATGGGCTGCATTGCCCTCAGGCCGCGAAGAAGTCGTAGGGAGAACGCTTTCGGTTGTTTGGCTGCAGGCGCCCGGGTGGGCCAGAGGGGCCGCTGGAGAACGACGAGTCCCCGAACAGTACACCGATCTACACCCACCATCCCTCGGGTAAGGGTGGCCTAATGAACGCCTTACCCCGTGGACGCTCTGGCCGTGACCGGTTACGGCGAGTCTGGGATACGAACCTCCCAGCCACATGACGAGCGGGTTGCAAGAACGGCGGGTTATTCCGCTCGGCCACCAGAGCGGCCCTCATGTTCTTCCTTGACCCACTCTCTGCGCGGAATCTGGCCGGCCAGTCTGGTGAAGGGATTGAAAAATCGCCTAAGACCCAGGAAGTCTACCTCCCCGAGGATAACTCGTAGTCGACTCCCGGGGTTGAGAAGGGAGTTGTGCGATTGTGGGGAGAGGAATTGTATGATACGGCGTTTTTTTTTAATTTAAATGAGGATACAGTACTGAAGACCACGTGGAGACGTGTGAAGGTAACGACGTTCACTTAGGGGTGACGACCCACTGGCAAAGGAAATAATGAATAGTATCAATTGAATTGTCGCTACAGGAAATTCCCGGGTAAGCGAGTGAGTGCAGGGTGGCAGTATGGGGAAAAACCAAAGCAAACCTTTGACTGACAAGTCCTGTTTGACAGGATGTGCGAAAATGATGTGTAAAAAATACGGTGGTGACCCCTGTAATCGGCTTTCAATGTGGGGAAGGAGATTTGGATTTTCTGAAACTGGTAGTTTTACTGTAAACAAGTTACAACAATTGCAGGATAATATGGGGAAATGTGAGAAGAAGAAAGGCAAAGTTAAAATGGATTGGAGGGCATTAATGATGTGGAAAGCGGAGGCTGAGAAAAAAGGACAGCCAAAGAATAGTGAGACAAGAGATAGAAGGTTGGGGGGGGGGCAATTAATCACTGTCCTCAGCTGTCACAGAAGGACCTGGATCTCCTCCCCGTCTCAGCCGCTCATCAGAGACCCGTAGATCAGCGGCAACCTGCCGCAGACCGACGACAGCCCGCCCGTCTATAACCAGAGGCCCGAGAACCGCTGGCTGCAGCAGCAGAGTCCGTCACTCAGAGCCCAGCGACCAACCCGCCCCCATGCAAGGCGACTACGGCCGAGGTTGTGTCCTCGCAAGGTGAGTCTGAAACATCAAGCCCCATTGCTGGAAGAACAAGCGCCAATATGTTGCTCGAAATTGTACATCAACGCAGACCGACGGTGAGAGAAATCAAATCTCTCTTAATGCGCAGCATGAAACTGAAATGGGGCCGAGTGCAGGGGGGCTAGGGCCGAGTGCAGGGGGCTGGGGCCGAGTGCAGGGGGTCTGAGGCCGAGTGCAGGGGGGCTGGCCAGATGAAACTGACCGCTATGACTGGCAGACAATGCAGGTTATTGGGACTATGTGACAGAATGTGGCAGAACGAGAGACGGTTTCCCGGCCACCATGAGATGGGGGACAACAAAGGTCTGTCGACAGCAGCCTGGAGAGACTGTGTCTGACCTTTTAGTCAGACTGACTAAAGTTTTCAGGGAAAACAGCGGTCTGGCACCAGCGCTGCTTGACGAACGAAATGACTCCCCATATGAATGGCAGTTCAACATCTGTTTCCTGGACGGCATGGAGGAAGAAAGCGGCCGTCAGCTGGCACAGTTCCAGACTCAGCAGAGCCCCAACAGGGGCAGAGGGAGAAGCAGAGGGCGAGGCGGTCCCCCTCGGAGCAGAGGCTGGGGGCCCTGCAATGCAGGCCCTCGAGACGAGGGGTGTTGGAACTGTGGGGCCCCTGATCATTGGGCAGAAGACTCCTGAACCAAGAAAGAGACTGGAAACCCACTGGACACACGCGGTGTGCACACTGAAGATGAAGTGTGACTGGCGGCGGGGACGGGGGGAGATTCCGGAGTCTGGTGAATGCACCCCCTGACACCACACACACACACACACACACACACACACAAACACCAAAACATACACCAACACACACACCAACACATACATTAACACACACATACATTAACACAGGACAGCCTAATAAAACAAAATGAATTTCAAGTGCCCCCGAAACTGAGTGGTAGATATATTGACACTGTAGGAGCATCAGGCGCTGCAGTGAGAGAATTAGATACCATGCCATTGTCGGTCGTCACAGAAGACGGTGACAGAATAAAACACTCTTCTCTCTTTTCCAAATGTTGCCCTGTAAACGTGTTAGCCGGAGCCGTGATGTGTGCACTGGACTTGGTATTGCATTGTACAGAGGAGGGAATTAGGGTCACTAGAGTATCAGACATCCCAGGTCAGTATGTACAATTGTACATACACCAATGGATCCCATTGGTGTATGTACAATGGCTTGCCGTGCTGCCATCGGGGCCGAGATCAATAACCTCTGATTTGCTTAAATTGGCGCATACTCGCATATCACCACAGCACACGTTCATGTCACCACAACACACGTTCATGTCACCACAACACGCATTCATGTCACCACAACACACGTTCATGTCACCACAACACGCGTTCATGGAAGATTCTGATTTGCATGTTGCAGCCAACGTAAGTGAAGGAGTTGATGAGGGATCTGAAAAACTTTGGTTCAGGCAAGGGGAAGAAAGTGGTCTTATGACTAGTGATGGGATGTATTGGGATGATCATATGTGTGCACTGACGGTTGTGCCGACCCCCGCCATAACTCAGCTCCACTGGGTGTGTAACTCAACACCACGTGTGCCTCTGGTCAAAACAGTTGGCACCCAGTGGGAGGATTTAGGGCCGTGGGTACCTCAGTGTTCACAAGTCCACATGTTGGAGACAAGGGGAGGAGGAGGGCAATACTCACCCCGAATGCAAACATACATTTCAACATTTCAGAGCACTTTTATGGGAAAACGGACTGTGGATTTAACACAGAGCAGTAAATTCAACTTGAGGGGGTGGAGAAATTCCCCCAGTTAACCACTTACTCACCACAGTTGCAAAAGTGCCACAATTTTTTACGGATAATTAGGATGTGGGGATTAGTTAAAGGGGCTGAACCCCTCCATGTGACACCCAAGAGCACGTACCATTCATGTCAGGCACAATATCTGCCCAAACCAGGGGTAGTAATAGGTATAACACCAGTGTTTAACAGTTTGCTGGCAGCAGGAGTCATTATCCCACGTGTTCACCAGTGGGGAGGCCTGTCTTTCCTGTTAAAAGAAAAAAAAAAAAAGAGGTAAGGGGGCAGAATCAGCCAGCACGGTGGCGATTCATGCGAGATTTACAGGCAGCAGTGTCTGTGTGCACCCGGACTCCCAGTATTGGTTTGCTTTTGCATTTCAGGGCCAGACATATACGTGGCCCAGGATGCCACCAGGTTATGTTGAGTCCCCAGTGATCCGCTCTCAGGTTTTGCATGCAGGGCTGGAGAGTTTAGAGCTTCCAGCAGGGGGGAACGCTGAGATTTGCTGTTCGTCGGCAAAACCAGCTTGTGAAGTTGGTACCATTGCGTCGCTAAAACAGCTAGCAGAACAAGGCCGCAAAGCTAGCTTGAGTAAACTGCAATTTGTTCAGGAAAAAAATCATCTTCCTAGGGCATGAGATCTCTAAAAATAAGAAAATAAAAATAAAAAGGGTAAAACATTGAGCTCAAAAGTAGTGGAAGCCATCCTCAAAATTAGAAAACCTTGTGTAACCCACATGATTACATGTACCCTGTGACGTATGTAAGTTCCACGAGTAGCCTCTAGGAGGCACACGAGCTACAGAGTTTAAACCATGCAAACAACCGTCGACAATAGAGAAGAGAAATACGGATATTTAGAAATACGGACAACTTTGACTATGGATACCTGAATTATTGATATTTGAACTACGGATATTTGAGCTACAGGACATTTGAACTACGACAAAAAAGATCCCTCCCACGAAGCTTCCTTGACAGATGATCTCCCGTTGAAGGAAGAAGGAAGACTCTTTTCTCTTGTGTTTTGTACGCTGCTGGAATCCTGACTGGTTTTTTTAGTACCCCGAACAACCCCCCTTGCTACACCGTTTGGAACCCTTGGATACCCCCTTTGGATTGCCCCCATCATCGCCCTGGATTTGGATTCATCATCATCGCCTCTACATTAACTTGCCCCTGTGATTGTGGTAGGATCTGGACATTGCACCTTGCACAGATTGGAAGACTGAATCATTCCCCCTTTTCTTTTCTTTATTATTTTCTTTGAGTGCACTCATACTTTATTTTGGATTATTTTCTTTAATTTGTTAGTGTAGAATATGGCTGCATAAGTAATATATTAGAAGGGTATAAAATAGAATATAGATAGATATAGACAATACATAGAATATTAGGAAGAACTTTTAAAAAGTATAATAGAGTAAAATATATATATATATATAACACATCTAATTTAGTATTGATATTGAAATAACTTTACTTTGAACTGTTGAAATAAATTGGTTTTTTTATTGTAAACTATACCCACGAGTGTGTGTGTTGTCTTTGGGGTGAGTACTAGAATCCAGTCTAGAAAAAAACCTACACCAATCTCCACTGAACTTAGACATTAGACTGTAAACTGTCCCTGCGCAAGCATAGGCCCATTCCCCTGTCGTGCAGGTTACAGAAAGTTGGCGAGCCAGCCAGGAGATTGGTTAATTAGCGTTTCAGGCCATATACTACCCCACTGACCACACCTCTCTATAAAATACTTGATTATATATTTTTTTATTTTTGAAAATAACACAGTCAATATGGATCTTTGCAATCAGTATAAAGTCCATGGACAAAACTGCTTATTAGTTGAAGGTGTCAATGAAATGAGCTCTGCCGAAACGATAATAAGCTTCTTCGAACAACATGGGAAGATCTCATCCTGCATCAGAGTTGCGGATGAGCCCAACCAACCTAATGGTAGGGTATTAATAGAATTTGAGTGTGAAAAGTCAATCACCAGGATAACCCCAGATACCCTTGGCCTTATACCTAGCCCTGTTGATCCAACTACTCTATGGAATGTCAGAACAATTAGACAAATATGTCAAGAGGAAATAGGCAAAGACTTAGCCCAGCAATATCTCGAAGAACTCAGCGCTATTGGTGGTAGTGCCATGTCAGGCTATGCCTCCATCTTAGAAAATGAACTGAGACGCATTCGGTCTACAGCATCACAGAAAACTGACAACATGTCTTTACCGGATCACAGCCCTATGCAGGACACTCAGCCTAACATTGATGTTGAGCACATGCCTAGCATGACCCAGGAATGTAACAGACGGCCATCTATATCTGACATTCACCGTGCTCCAACCACACACTCATCCGTGCGTAATTCAATGAGCCTTGAAGGAGACATCATTAGTCCCCCGAGTATCCAGAACATAGTAGTAGAACATGTTATTAAGAATGAGTCAACACAACCATACAGTAGCCCAAGTAAAATTCGAACCTTCTCAGGTAGGCTTCCAAAGCCAAATGGGGAAGTAGATTATGAAGCTTGGAGAACTCAAGTTGAGCTGCTTCTAAGTGACACCTATGTCACCGATTCACAAAAAATCAGAAAGGTTCTAGAGAGTTTGGTTGGTCCAGCTTCTGACATGGTGAAACCACTTGGTGTCAATGCAAACCCTGTTGCGTACGTAAACCACATCGAATCAGCCTTTGGAGTCGTAGAAGATGGAGAAGAGCTTTTTGCTGCATTCTTGAGTGCAAACCAGAATTCTGGAGAGAAGCCATCTGATTATTTATTCAGACTTCAGACCCTCCTCACTAAAGTCATCTCTAGAGGGGGAGCTTCACTTGTAGATTCAGAAAAACACTTAATAAGACAGTTCTGCAGAGGATGCTGGGACCACTCGTTGATTTTAGGTCTTCAGCTTGAACAGAAAAAAAATAGCCCACCCTCATTTCCTGAATTGCTTCATCAGCTTAGGACAGAAGAAGGCCGTCGTTCAGCTAAACTAGATAGGATGAAGAAACATCTAGGGAGCTCAAAAGCTTCAGTGCATGCCCACACTGTTTATGGAATCGAAGCCCCAGCCGAAAACAAAAATGAAGACACACAGAAACTCCACGATGAGGTAGCTGAGTTAAAGAAACAAATTGCAACCCTGTCCATCAAGGAAGAACCACAGCCAAACAGAACTCAGATTGAAACCAGCTGTATGGTCGCGAATGCCTCCACACCTCGAATTTACACGCCTCGTTTTCCCAAGCCATGGTTCTGCTTTAAATGTGGTGGAGATGGTCACATTGCTGCCCACTGTGTGAGTGCCCCCAACCCCGTTCTTGTCCATCAAAAGAACACCGAGCTGAGACAAAAACGTGAAGCTCACAGGAATACGCATACCTTCACCTCCATGCCTTTAAACTAGTAGCAGCTCCTGTTTCGGGACGTTCAGGAGCTAAGTACCAGCATAAGAGTCCCAAACCCATTAATGATATTATGAATAGAACCCAGACAAGAAAAAATAGATACAGAGAAAGATACCGAAATAGCCAATCCCTTCCCTGTGAACTTGTAGGGCCACGCTGCACTGCATCTGTCTCCATTGAAGGAATAGAATGTGAATCAATCCTTGACACCGGTTCCCAAGTAACAACCATTTCAGAGACATTCTACTTGAACCACTTATCGTTCCTCCCCATCCAGCCCATTCAGACTCTTTTCCAGATAGAAGGTGCAGGTGGCCAACATGTTCCTTACCAGGGTTATATCCAAGCCCTCATCTCCTTCCCCAGCAGCATCACTGGCGTAGCTGAACAGGTCTCTTCATTAGTTCTCATTGTGCCAAATTGCCATTTTAACACTCAGATTCCCCTATTGATTGGAACCAATGTCCTTGACAGATTATATGAAGGTGGCATAGAAAAGCATGGAAGAGAATTCTTACAAAGGCCCAATATCAATAGTGACTGTATCTTGCTGTTCCAGCATGTTGCCCTAAGTCATCAGGAAGAGATTTCAGCCAATCATGTTAAGTTGCATGGACGCCATCCTGTCACCATTCCACCAGGAAGAAAAGTGTCTGTCTTTGGAGATGTCAGAGTGAAGAAACATTTCCCACGTTCCCTTTTCGTGGTCGAATCCCCTGAAACCGTTTCCTTACCTGGTGGAGTGTTCGTTGAAAATTCCTTGATAGAAACTCCACTTCGATCTTTAAACAAGATTCCTGTCATTCTCAGAAATGTGACTGATCGTAGTGTCACACTGCATCCAAGGCAGGTGATAGCTGAAATGATGGTAGCACAGTATGTGATGCCGTCTGAATCCCAAAATATGACTGTGCCTGACATCCCTCAGTCTCAGAGTAACACCACCAACTTTGATTTGGAAGATTCCCCCATTCCAGAAGAGTGGAAAAAACGGATCACACACCAGCTGAACAGCATGCCAGAGGTGTTTGCTGTTGATGACTTGTCTCATGGTCATACAACTACAGTAAAACATCGCATCCGACTCCAGGATGAGGCCCCTTTTAGAGAGCGACCCAGACCCATTCATCCCTCTGACAGAGAAGCTGTCAAACAACATCTAAGAGAGCTGCTAGACGCTGGAATTATTCGCGAGTCAGAGTCTCCATTTGCTTCCCCCATAGTCGTTGTCAAGAAGAAGAATGGTGCAATAAGACTCTGCATAGATTTCAGGAAGCTGAACACGAGAACGATCAAAGATGCCTATGCTCTCCCCAACATCGAAGACACCTTCTCTGCTCTTAGTGGAGCCAAATGGTTTTCTGTCATGGATCTGAAGTCAGGGTACTATCAAGTAGAAGTTGCAGAGGAAGATAAGCACAAGACCGCTTTTGTCTGCCCTCTAGGCTTCTATGAGTTTAATCGTATGCCCCAAGGTGTGACAAATGCACCAAGCACCTTTCAGAGACTGATGGAGAAATGTGTTGGAGACCTGCATCTCAATGAAGTACTAGTATTTCTGGATGACCTGATTGTCTTCTCTGACACACTAGAAGAGCACGAGGCCAGATTGATGAAAGTGTTGAACCGGCTCAAAGACTATGGCCTAAAGTTGTCCCCTGAAAAATGCCATTTTTTCCAGACTTCTGTTAAATACCTTGGCCATGTTGTAGATGCCAATGGAGTCCACACAGATCCAAGCAAAGTCTCTGCTTTGAGAGAATGGCCTCAACCCACCAACAGAAAAGAGCTCAAATGCTTCCTAGGATTTGCTGGATATTACCGACGTTTTGTGGAAGGGTACTCTAAAATAGCAAAGCCATTGAATGCTCTAACTGCTGGTTATGTTGCTCCAAGGAAAAGAGGGAAGATTTACAAGAAGGACAGGGTCAAGACTTCCATCAATCCCACCTTACCTTTTGGAAATGAGTGGACTGAAGAGTGTGACGTTGCTTTTAGAACTCTCATAGATAAACTGACTTCGGCCCCTGTTCTTGCCTTCGCCAATCCCAATCTTCCTTACGTCCTGCATACTGATGCCAGCCGCGATGGTCTCGGTGCTGCGCTCTATCAGGAACACGATGGGAAGCTGAGGGTTGTAGCTTATGCCAGCAGAGGACTATCCAGAAGTGAACAAAACTATCCTGCCCACAAGCAAGAGTACCTCACCTTGAAATGGGCCATCTGTGAGAAATTCCATGATTACCTCTATGGAACAGAATTTCAGGTTTTAATAGACAATAACCCCCTAACTTATGTGTTGACCACAGCAAAGCTTGATGCAGCAGGACATCGCTGGTTAGCCGCTCTGTCAACCTACAGATTCACCATAAAGTATAGGGCTGGGATCAGCAATCAAGATGCCGATGGGTTGTCCAGAAGACCCCAGAGTCCGTCAGAAGAAGATGAGGAGTTCAAGCAGGAGAAAGCGAGGATAGAAGAGCTGAAGCAAAGGGTTTTGGATGGAGAAAGCAAAACTGTTTCTGGTGACATGCTGTCTGCTTTATGTCAACGCCACTCTGTGACCACTTTGGCTGACTATTTGCAGCCAGAACTCCCCATTCTTGCTGAATCCTTAGCTTTAGATGCTTCTGCCATCCCTGATGACTTTGTGTTCTCTGGACAAGGCACCCTCCCTGGAATGACTCACAATGACTGGTATCAGTCTCAAAGACAGGATCCATCTATCAGACGTGTGATCAGTTTCATTCAAGGAAACCGAAAACCCACTTTTCAAGAGATGTCCTCTGAACTGTCAGAAGTCAAGCTGCTCCTTAGAGAATGGAATAGACTAGAGCTTATAGATGGAGTACTGTTCAGGAAATGTCTTGATCGTGGGAATCAGATCTATCAGCTGGTGCTGCCTAGTAGCCACAGAGAAAGAGCATTGCAAGGCCTTCATGATGAAGTCGGTCATCTTGGCGCTCAGCGTGTCCTTCATCTTGTTCGTTCCAGATTTTTCTGGCCAAAGATGTTTCAGTCTGTTGAACAGAAGTGTAGGACTTGTGAAAGATGCGTGAGGCGGAAAGCCAATTCCCAGCATGCTGCTCATATGGAGAATATACAGACCAGTTATCCCCTTGAACTGGTGTGTATGGATTACCTCTGTATTGAGCCTGATAGTAAGGACACTAGAAACATCCTCGTCATCACGGATCACTTCACCAAGTTTGCCGTTGCCATCCCCACGAAAGACCAAAAGGCGAATACGGTTGCCAAAACACTGTGGGAAAACTTCATTGTACAGTATGGTTTTCCAAGTCGCCTTCTCAGTGACCAGGGGAGAGATTTTGAATCCCACACCATCAAGGAGTTGTGCTGTCTGATTGGAACCGAAAAGATCAGAACCACGCCATACCATCCACGTGGAAACCCTGTCGAGAGATTTAACAGGACCCTTCTCAGCATGCTCGGGACGCTAGAAGACAAGGATAAATATCATTGGAGGGACTTTGTCAAACCGCTAGTCCATGCATACAATTGCACGAAAAATGACACCACAGGCTACTCTCCATATGAATTGTTGTTTGGTAGACAGCCAAGACTACCCATTGATCTGGTTCTAGGTCTTACACCAGACCAAATTGGATTCAAGTCGCATTCAGAGTATGTTAAACATCTTCGACAGCGCCTCCAAGACAGCTATGCACTTGCTTCTGAAAGCTCTAAGAAGATGGGAGAGAAGAATAAAGCCAGGTTTGATAAAAAGATCAGAGCCGCAGAACTTGTTACCGGAGATAGAGTCCTGGTGAAGAATGTCAATTTAAGAGGAAAACATAAACTTGCGGACAGATGGGAAAAGGAAGTCCATACTGTGGTGAAGAGGATGGGAGATGGCCCAGTGTATGTCGTCAAGCAAGAACAGGGTGAAGGTCCACACCGTACCCTTCACAGAGACCTTCTTCTGCCCTGCGGCTTTCTACCTGTTACAGATAAAGTCTCAGAACCTGACACAAACTTACCAACAAGGAGGCTGAGACGCAGGGAAACAGTCTCGCAGCAGACCAGGCACGACAATATTGTTGACCCAGATATGCCCAGCAGTGACGAGGATGAGGATTGCTATCCACAGATCTCCACAAGGTTTCCCCAAAGCATTAGGACAACCACACAGGCCACCCCTCTAGCACGTGCCACGGAACTGTTGAACCCAGTCGGGTTGAATCCAAGTCCGTCGGAGTTCTCCCAATCTGATAGTCCACTCCTTAGTGAAGTACCCCATACCCCTGAGTCTGTTCACAGAGTAGTGGAAGCCATCCTCAAAATTAGAAAACCTTGTGTAACCCACATGATTACATGTACCCTGTGACATATGTAAGTTCCACGAGTAGCCTCTAGGAGGCACACGAGCTACAGAGTTTAAACCATGCAAACAACCGTCGACAATAGAGAAGAGAAATACGGATATTTAGAAATACGGACAACTTTGACTATGGATACCTGAATTATTGATATTTGAACTACGGATATTTGAGCTACAGGACATTTGAACTACGACAAAAAAGATCCCTCCCACGAAGCTTCCTTGACAGATGATCTCCCGTTGAAGGAAGAAGGAAGACTCTTTTCTCTTGTGTTTTGTACGCTGCTGGAATCCTGACTGGTTTTTTTAGTACCCCGAACAACCCCCCTTGCTACACCGTTTGGAACCCTTGGATACCCCCTTTGGATTGCCCCCATCATCGCCCTGGATTTGGATTCATCATCATCGCCTCTACATTAACTTGCCCCTGTGATTGTGGTAGGATCTGGACATTGCACCTTGCACAGATTGGAAGACTGAATCATTCCCCCTTTTCTTTTCTTTATTATTTTCTTTGAGTGCACTCATACTTTATTTTGGATTATTTTCTTTAATTTGTTAGTGTAGAATATGGCTGCATAAGTAATATATTAGAAGGGTATAAAATAGAATATAGATAGATATAGACAATACATAGAATATTAGGAAGAACTTTTAAAAAGTATAATAGAGTAAAATATATATATACACTACCGTTCAAAAGTTTGGGATCACCCAAACAATTTTGTGTTTTCCATGAAAAGTCACACTTATTCACCACCATATGTTGTGAAATGAATAGAAAATAGAGTCAAGACATTGACAAGGTTAGAAATAATGATTTGTATTTGAAATAAGATTTTTTTTACATCAAACTTTGCTTTCGTCAAAGAATCCTCCATTTGCAGCAATTACAGCATTGCAGACCTTTGGCATTCTAGCTGTTAATTTGTTGAGGTAATCTGGAGAAATTGCACCCCACGCTTCCAGAAGCAGCTCCCACAAGTTGGATTGGTTGGATGGGCACTTCTTGCGTACCATACGGTCAAGCTGCTCCCACAACAGCTCAATGGGGTTCAGATCTGGTGACTGCGCTGGCCACTCCATTACCGATAGAATACCAGCTGCCTGCTTCTGCTCTAAATAGTTCTTGCACAATTTGGAGGTGTGTTTAGGGTCATTGTCCTGTTGTAGGATGAAATTGGCTCCAATCAAGCGCTGTCCACTGGGTATGGCATGGCGTTGCAAAATGGAGTGATAGCCTTCCTTATTCAGAATCCCTTTTACCCTGTACAAATCTCCCACCTTACCAGCACCAAAGCAACCCCAGACCATCACATTACCTCCACCATGCTTAACAGATGGCGTCAGGCATTCTTCCAGCATCTTTTCATTTGTTCTGCGTCTCACAAACGTTCTTCTTTGTGATCCAAACACCTCAAACTTGGATTCATCCGTCCACAACACTCTTTTCCAGTCTTCCTCTGTCCAATGTCTGTGTTCTTTTGCCCATCTTAATCTTTTTCTTTTATTGGTCAGTCTCAGATATGGCTTTTTCTTTGCCACTCTGCCCTGAAGCCCAGAATCCCGCAGCCGCCTCTTCACTGTAGATGTTGACACTGGTGTTTTGCGGGTACTATTTAATGAAGATGCCAGTTGGGGACCTGTGAGGTGTCTGTTTCTCAAACTAGAGACTCTAATGTACTTATCTTCTTGCTCAGTTGTGCAACGCGGCCTCCCACTTCTTTTTCTACTCTGGTTAGAGCCTGTTTGTGCTGTCCTCTGAAGGGAGTAGTACACACCGGTGTAGGAAATCTTCAATTTCTTAGCAATTTCTCGCATGGAATAGCCTTCATTTCTAAGAACAAGAATAGACTGTCGAGTTTCAGATGAAAGTTCTCTTTTTCTGGCCATTTTGAGCGTTTAATTGACCCCACAAATGTGATGCTCCAGAAACTCAATCTGCTCAAAGGAAGGTCAGTTTTGTAGCTTCTGTAATGAGCTTAACTGTTTTCAGATGTGTGAACATGATTGCACAAGGGTTTTCTAATCATCAATTAGCCTTCTGAGCCAATGAGCAAACACATTGTACCATTAGAACACTGGAGTGATAGTTGCTTGAAATGGGCCTCTATACACCTATGTAGATATTGCACCAAAAACCAGACATTTGCAGCTAGAATAGTCATTTACCACATTAGCAGTGTATAGAGTGTATTTCTTTAAAGTTAAGACTAGTTTAAAGTTATCTTCATTGAACAGTACAGTGCTTTTCCTTCAAAAATATGGACATTTCAATGTGATCCCAAACTTTTGAACGGTAGTGTATATATAACACATCTAATTTAGTATTGATATTGAAATAACTTTACTTTGAACTGTTGAAATAAATTGGTTTTTTTATTGTAAACTATACCCACGAGTGTGTGTGTGTTGTCTTTGGGGTGAGTACTAGAATCCGGTCTAGAAAAAAACCTACACCAATCTCCACTGAACTTAGACATTAGACTGTAAACTGTCCCTGCGCAAGCATAGGCCCATTCCCCTGTCGTGCAGGTTACACTTGCGCAAAGTAACAGTTGATGTAATTTTTGAGGACGACCGGCTACTGTAGACAGTGGATCTGTGATCACATGTGATTACACGTGATTACATGTGGGTGTGGGAATCTTGTGTGTGTGTGTGTGTGTGTGCGTGTGTGTGTGGAGGCTCCACTGACAATGTGACGTAGACGGAGGCTGCTGATGCAGCTTTCATTTGACTGAAACAGACTTTGACTACCACGCCCACGTTGGGACTGTCCGTCCCTGATGGACCATTGACACAGACTGTGGACGAAAAGGCGGCTTCATGACTTCTGTTCTGTTATAAGAACACGGGGGGAAGCAGCGACCTGTGGCATGTTGTTAGAGAGGAGTTGGATGTCTATATTTAAATGACGTGTGGCCGTCTGAGGACGTCCTTGCCTGCCTGAGTGTTTGTTTCCTTTTATGCAAATTGGCACATGGAGAGGGCCATGAGTCAAAGGAGGGGATGGTGGATGCAGTAAACAAGCACTGGTTTACGAGAGGCTTCACAAATTGTCCCCGAAATTTTTGTTCAAAATATTTAATTTGTTTGAAAAACAATGCTGCAAGAGGACAAACCACACAAGCCTCCAGCCACCCTCCCCCGGACCACCCGTTTGATCCCCCGCAGATGGATTTCATTGAATTGTGAGAGAAAGAAATATTGTATATTGTGATTGTTGATATGTTTTCTAAGTGGGTTGAAGTTTTCCCTACAGGAAAGGCAGATGCCTCCACAGTAGCAAAGGTGCTAGCTAGTAAGAGAGATTATTCCCAGATGGGGAATACCACGGAAGAGCAGCAGTGATAATGGAACTCACTTTGTAAATAGTCCTGTTAAACAACTTTCAACATTTTAGGGTATTAATCTGAGACAACATTGTGCCTATCACCCACAGAGTGGTGGAGCAGTGGAGAGAGAAAATGGGACGATTAGAAATAAACTGCTCAAATGTTGTGTTGAGACAGGACTCACGCGGATAAAAACACTACCGTTAGTGCTGATGGCTATGAGAGCGAGAGGGAGGGCCACAACAGGTCTGCCACCTTTTGAAATCCTCACAGGAAGACCCATGAACACTGGAATAGCCCTTCCCCCACAAAGGCGGGTCCTCAGCTCAGACCTCATGGAGGATGTGATGCTTAAGTATTGCATGCAACTAAACCAAATGCTGAGTTCTGTTCACATGCAGGCGAGCTCGGCACTTCCACAGCCAACAGAGGGTCATCTGCATAACCCGAAGCCAGGAGATTGGGTGCTGATAAAGGACCTAAAGAGGAAACACTTGAGGAAGCCTCGTGGGCGGGGCCCCACCAAGTGTTCTTGACCACACCTACAGCGGTGAAGGTGGAGGGGAGAGTGTGCTGGACACACGCCAGCCACTGCAAGAAGGTGCCGCCACTAGAGAAGGAGATCCAGGGTGAGAGTCCCGCTCCGCTCACAAACGAGGAAGAGAAGTAGACGAGGCCAGCTCTCACGAGGGTTAAAAACCTACCGAGAGCCAACGGTTGCTACGATATAGGGAGAGGCATTCCTTATCTAATGGAGCCTGATAACAACAGGGCACCATCGAGGTACTTTATAGTGATGAGGCCAGTTCCTGAAAGCAGGCCCTGGCATCCTTTTAAGAGAACTGGATTTAGTCTCAAGGGAACGATTTCTTGTTTTGCAATAACAACTATTAGGATTGTTTGTCCCATATCATGGGTTTTTGGTTCCCCGCAAAATAATAATGTGGTAACAACGATCCCCATTACATTCTCATTCAACACCCTCTTACCCCCACCATAGCCAAATTGCCAGACGTACAGATGACAGGAGATCAACGTCTTTTTGTGCAGGCGAGATACACGTGATAGAGATAGCTGTTTACTAACCACTGAACCTACAGTTCACCCTGGTCGAAGTTTGGTTGAAGTTCTGGTTCAAGTTTGGTCGAAGCCGGCAAAGTTTATTGGTCATGGATAAGCAATAATTACTATCATGTCACTACATGTGGAACAGAACGCTGTAAAGTGCTGGTTACAGACCAGCCAACAGCTGAGGACTTAAAACAGTCTGCAGTCTGGTGTCAAAAGGATGGAAATCCCACATGCCATAGAAATGCAGGCTGGCCACCGGGGCATCAATCACAGATATGTAAAGATACTGCTCACGCCACAGTAGCCACTCAGACTGTTGAAACCCCTCTAATGCGTGTAGGATGCTTTGATAGCATTTGTTAGCAGTGAGTTACATCTCTATACTAACAAATGCTATCATTCTGACTGTCAATATTAAGATCTTCCCGAACCAGAAACCATGGGCCGATAGAGCAGTGGATCATGGTGGATCTTTGATGGGACTCCAAAGTGCATGAGGAAGTAGTCAATTATCTTTTGAGCAGCCATCTTTCAGGACTTGTTCCTAGCTGCACATGCTTGCGCAAACTTGGCAAAATGGGCTTCAATGATGAGAATATATCCCCCCCCCCGCTTCTCTCAAGGTGGAGGCTGTTGATGGAAATCAATACAAATGGGGCAGTGGTCTAAATACTTTGGAGTGGGGTACTTTTTAATCTATTGGGCTTTTTCTGCTTTAAACAGCAACACACCCTAGTAACATAATGCTGTATCTCTTCCCTCATCCTGGGGCAATTTAACAAAAAAATTAAAGAGACAAGGGTCCTTTTGCATGGGGGGTTAACACGTGTAGAGAGTGAAGCGTCTATCTTAGAAAAGATAGGGGCGAGGCATGGTACAGTATTTTGTTTGACAGTGTATAGGGATATACGGTATTGTTTGCAAAATACAGTGTCTCAGGGCACGGTACAGTATCTAGAAACAGTAAGAAACGTTTGATAGTGTCCACCAAGACCTAGCTCAGGTGAGTTAGGCGCCTGTTTAGGTAAACAGGGACAGGTACAGTATAGTCCATCCATCCATCCATTATCCAAACCGCAGGGAGACACCCTGGACAGGCCACCAGGCTATCACAGGGCGCTAGTAAGATGCAGATAAATGTGTGTATTTGTGTGTGTATAGGTGTGGTTACGTGTTTTTGTGTATGTAAGTGTATAAGGTCATAGAGTTAATCAAGGAAACTGTAAATTAATATGTTGCTGATAACCTTAAACCAACATAAAATATAATCATTTCCACCAAGTCACAGGTGAGGGATGATGTCACAATATAAAGAATCAGTACAGAGGCCAAAATCTATTTGCACTCAGGGCGTATTAGTACATTCGGATACAGTATCTAAATCCTCCAGCCTGAAGGATAATAAGCTTGTAGATAAAAGCCTGGGCCTGGTTGAGCCCTAAACCGGTCTGCAGTCTTGTAAAACCAATGGAAGGGTCGAGCCACACTCCAGGTTGACTCTCACTGAGGGACGTGTGACCCATGACACCCAATAGGGGACAGCGCCTGTGGACGCCCCTTCTGAAGGCTCGGGAGAAACAGAGGAAAGGCGACAAGGTCATCCGAGCCAGCCTGATAAGCCTGTGTGACCCACAGAAACTCCACGACGGAGCCGGCGCCTGACCTCTAAAAAAACAAAAAACTGTAGGATCTATGAGTCAGGCCCCTTAGGACAATACTGACCCAGCCACAAAAATCCCCAGCCACCCAGAAAACCAGGTGCTCACTCTATCAGTCGCAGAGGTCAGAGAATCACTGCGCAGAGTGAACACACGGAAGGCTGCCGGACCGGACGGCATACCGGGTCGGGTCCTCCGGGAACGTGCTGACCAGCTGGCTGAGGTCTTCACACCTGTATTTAACCTCTCACTGTCCCAATCTATAGTCCCAGCATGCTTTAAGACCACCTCTATCATTCCTGTCTCCAAGAAACCAACATCCACATGTCTGAATGACTACCGACCCATAGCACTCACCCCCATTGCCATGAAGTGCTTTGAGAGACTGGTTCTGGCTCACATCAAAAACATTATCCCCCCCACATTCGACCCACATCAGTTCGCCTACCGTCCCAAAAGGTCTACTGAGGATGCCACTGCCACTGCCCTGCACGTTGCTCTGACCCACCTTGAACTTAACAACACATATATCCGGATGCTGTTTTTAGATTAGAGCTCTGCCTTCAACACTATGATCCCCGCCAAACTAATCATCAAACTCCTCTGCCTTGGCCTCAACCCCTCCCTCTGTAACTGGATCCTGGACTTCCTGACCAACAGACCTCAGTCTGTTAGGTTAGGTGACCACATCTCCTCCACCCTGACCCTCAGCACAGGTGCCCCTCAAGGCTGTGTTCTGAGCCCTCTCTTTTTCTCTCTCTTTACCTACAACTGCCTGCCAACTCACCATTCAAATGTTATAGTTAAGTTTGCAGATGACACCACAGTCATTGGCCGTATCACCAACAATGACGAGATGGCCTACAGAGATGAGATTGAACACCTCACATCATGGTGCACTACCAACAATCGTGTCCTTAATGTGCAGAAGACAAAGGAGCTGATTGTGGACTTCAGGAGGTCTAGAAGCTGCAGCCACTCCCCCACACACATCAATGGGGTGGAAGTGGAGCGTGTTTCCAGCTTTAAATTCCTTGGAGTCCACATCAGCGAGGACCTTTCGTGGACATCAAACACTCAGGCCCTTGTGAAAAAGGCCCAACAACGCTTGCATTTCCTGAGGAGGCTGAGGAGCGCCCGTCTACCCCCAACGATTCTCACCAACTTCTACCACTGCACCATAGAGAGCATCCTCACCATCTGCATCTCAGTGTGGTACGGCAACGGCACCTCAGTAGACCAGAAAGCTCTGCAGCAGATCGTCAAGGCGGCCCAGCATATCACCGGTACCCAGCTCCCAGCCATAAAAGACATTTATCGCAAACGCTGCCTTCGAAGGGGTCTGAGCATCAGCAGAGATCCCACCCACCCCACCCATGGACTGTTCTCCCCCCTGCGCTCTGGGAGGCGCTATAGGAGCCTCAGAGCCCGCACTACCAGGCTCAAAAACAGCTTCTTTCCACAAGCTGTTGCCCACCTGAACCTAGCTACCCACTAAATGTCTGTAGATATTTTTAAATATTTTGTACTCCAGCTCTTTTTTAACTTATTTTTAACTTTTGGTCTTCATGTGTGTATATCTTATATTGTGTTTGCTGTGTTTGTCTGTGTCTGTCTTGCACTGATTGGTGAAGCCACAGCCCTCATTTCATTTTAAACATGTGCCTGCACATTATTTTTAATGACAATAAATTGAATTGAATTGAACTGAATTATAGATAACACACTACTATAAATGATAACAGGAGAGGAGGAAATAAAAATAAACGAACAGACAAGATTAGGAGTAAAAACTCTTTGGAGTCTTTGTGATTTTGTTCTGTGTAATAATATGGAGATGAGTGCAAGTTAAGCTGGAAGAGTAAAACAGGCAAAAGGCGATACAGGAGAATAGATAGCTGAGGGATTAATTGAAGGAAATAATAGAAAAATAAAAAAATTATTAAAAAAAAAAGGATTTAGAGACCATTTCTTTGGCTGATCAACGAGGTAAGGACATGGTAGTAACAGATTGCGATGTAACACTTGTTTCTTTCTGTTCCCTTCTAGTGGTTGACCATATACACTGGGCTATCTGTCCCCTTTCTCTCTCTAACCACGTGGATCTGATTCTCCCATTAGGCATGTAACTTGCCTGGGCGTCCTCTTTTGGATAAATTTCTTACTAGTCAGTACATGATCACCAGGTTCAAAGACTGAGCTCCGTACATGTTGGTTGTAATTCTTTTGCCCTCTTGCTGCAGCCTTTTTCAAATTCCTCATTGCAATTTCATAAGCTTCCTGCATTGATCTTTTCCATTTCTCTGCATATCCTACATGAGACTGTGTATCTCAGTTCTTTTCTATGAAACATCAAATCAGTGGGCAGGGCTGGCTCCCAGACAAAAAGGAGGAAAAAATGAGAAAAGCCAGTTGACTCACGTAGAGTCGAATTATATGAATGGACAACTTTGTTGAGATGATCAGCCCAACTTGATTTCTGTGTCTCCTCAAGTGTCCTCAACATGCCTAATAATGTCCTGTTGAAATGCTCAGCTGGGTTTGCTTGGGGATGGTAAGGAGTTGTCCGTGAATGCCATACCCCACTGTAACGCTGCAATTTTCTAAAAAGTTCATTTTCGAACTCCTTTCCTTGGTCACGGTGGATCTTTGATGAGAATCCGAAGTGCATGAGGAAGTTCTCAAATATTTTTTGAGCAGCCATCTTTCCAGACTTGTTCCTAGCTGCATACGCTTGTGCAAACTTGATAAAATGGGCTACAATGACGAGAATATATCTCACCCCACTTCTCTCAAGGTGGAGGTAGTTGATGAAAATCAATACAAATGGGGCAGTGGTCTCCATACTTTGGAGTGGGGTTCTTTTTAATCTATTGGGCTTTTTCTGCTTTAAACAGCAACACACCCTAGTAACATAATGCTCTATCTCTTCCCTCATCCTGGGGCAAAAGAATCCTTCTCTGGTTAAGGTAACCATTCGATCAGCTCCTAAATGCCTCTTCTCCTCATGTAGTTGTTTGTAGATCACACCTTTGAAACTTCCAGGAACAACTAGCTGACACTTGGAGACTGTTTTTCTCCGAAACATTCCATCTCCATCAATCTGCAAGCGTGGCCACTCTCTCAAGTTTTCTCACTGTTGCCGATACATTCATTTTGTCCTTGTGTCCAAAATGGTCGTGTTTCTTTTTCAGAACTAACACTTAGCTAATAATGGGATCTTCTCTTTGGGCTGCTTTTAGATCTTATACAGCTAAAGCTTGGACGGTCACTGCACCTCTGTTAACCTCCTCAGGCAATGTGTTGATGTTGCAGGTGATCACGGAGATCCAGTAGTCTCTCCTCTTTTCTGAGCTTTGAGAGCCTGCCCAATTGACTACAGAACCTCTGGTGGACATTCTTGGATGACTTCATCGATGGGTGTCGGCCTCCTTGATAGGAGATCAGCGTCGTGATTAGCTGTCCCAGGTCTATACTTCAGAGTGAAGCAATAATCAGCCACCCAAGGGTTCCCTGTTGCATTAAGTTTAGTGGACATCATGACACAAGTCAGCATGATGTTATCACTGTACACTGTGAAATGAGGGGTATGGAAGAGGTAATCATTAAAACATTCCATGACAGCCCACTTTAAGTCCAAGAACTCCGATTTTCCAGAGTGCAATTTGTAGTTCTTCTTTGGCTTCTTTAACATCCAAGATCCATAGGCAATGAACCTGAGTACACCATTTTGTCTCTGATACAATACTGCGCCCAGGCCTTCCTCTGAGGCATCTACGTGCAGCACAAATGGTTTCTCAAAATCGGGATATGCTATGATAGGTGGATTTATTAGTGCAGTGATGAATTTCTCCAATGCCTCTTGGTTTCTTTCAATCCATTCGACTGGCTGGGATGGTGGTGGCTGAGCAGAATGGCAGCCACCATTCCTCTTCCTTTTCTCTGTTTTAGGCTTAGTCAGCAGCTCATACAGAGGCTTGGCGATCCTAGAGAAATCAGGAATATAGGACCTATAATAGCTGAGAAAACCCAACAATTTTCTCACCTCATGGACAGTAGTCGGTATCTCGTGCGTTAGCGCCTGCACAGCCTTAACCTCTTTAGGATTCATGCAGTAACCCTGTTCAGAGATGATGCGGCCCACATAACATACTTCCCGCTTGAAGAAATCATACTTCTTTTGCCTTTGCTTTATTCCACATGGCTTCTATCTCTGCGACACTTTGCAGACATTTTCAACATGCTGCTGGAAGTCACAAATAAAGACTAAAAGATCATCTAGGTAAGGGACACAGATTTCATCCCTTAGGTCTCCCAGACATCCCTCCATATAATGCTGGAAGGTGGCTGGGGTATTAATGAGGCCAAATGGGATTCTGACCCACTCATAGAGCCCCGATGGTGTTATGAATGCAATGCAGGCTCTGCTTCCACCACTCATGAAGTCTTGATGGTAAGCCTTACCTTGGTCCAGCACTGTAAACCAGGAGTTGCCACCCAGGTTTTCCAAAATCTCGAGGATTCCTGGGATTGGATGGCAATCTGGCTGTGTCTTCTCATTGAGTAGTCTATAATTGAAGCATAGGCGTAGGCCCCCATTCTTCTTTCTTAAACTCACTACTGGTGATGAATAAGAAGAGCACAGTTTCTGAATCCAGCCTCGGCTCAATAAGTCCTGAACTTTGACGAAACTGAGCAGAAACACCAAATCTATGTTGCACCCATCAAATGAATGTGACATACAGTCCACTCTAGTTCTGGTAACTTTTTTTCTTGCCCAGTACATATCATTTTTCTTGTTTTTGCATTAACAAAATGCAAGATGCAACACTGTAGCACAGGTAGCCCAGTGGTTAGCGCTGTTGCCTCACAGCAAGAAGGTCCTGGGTTGGAACCCTGGGGTTGTCCAATCTTGGGGGGTCATCCCAGGTCATCCTCTGTGTGGAGATTGCATATTCTCCCCATGTCTGCAGTGGGTTTTCTCTGGGTGCTCCGGTTTCCCCCACCATTAAAAAATCATGCATGTTAGGGTTTATACTCCTGTCTGTGCCCCAGACCGAGGCAATGGGAAAAGAACTGGAATTGGTCCCCAGGTGCAGCATGAAGGCGGTAGCTCACTGCTCCTAGCTACACAGATCACAGCTAGGATGGGTTAATTTGCAGTAACTGAATTTCCCCAAGGGGACTAATAAAGGAAACTTAATTAAAAAAAAATACATGACCTTGCTGTGCAGTTTCTTTTTTTAGCATCTAGCCACAGCTTCCTTCATTTAGTTCTCTGACCTATTGCATCATAACCTTTTAAAGAAACAAGATCCTTTCCCTTTACAAAAACAATGCAGTCTCCATAGCAGATTAATACAAACGAATGTCAACATCAAGGAAAGAAAGTTGAATCAGTTCATCTGGACACATTTATTGACAGAAATGTTTCATCACTCATTTAAGTGGCCTCTTCAGTCTGAACTGACTGCAGGTATCCCCACCCTTATAAACAATAATACAATGGCATAACAACCGAAAACGATTGGTTTCATATGAAAATTGTTGTGAGCATTAACAGCAAATTCCATCAGCCGTTTTGTTACTAATCTTGGTGGTCTATCAGGTAGTCTTAAGCAGGCTGCTAGGAATCTTGGGGTAGTATTTGATGCTAACCTCAGTTTTGATAAAGCTAATCTCCAAAATTAGGTCATTTTTTTTAATTGCCGATCTGCAAAAAGTTGTACACACTATTATCTTTTCTCGGCTTGACTAATGTAATGCACTTTATTTGGATATTAGCAAGGGCTAGCCCCACTGTCTGCAGTTGTTTTGGGGTTTGAACGCAACCAAGATGCAATATTTGGCAAATATACATCTGTGAGAGCAATCCATATTTGATGTTTGCTTACTTTTACTCTTTGACCATGTATGACCTCTACCATGTGTTTAACTTTATTTTACATTGCTTAGATAGAGGCTTAAGGTCCATGTGTAACAGAACGAAGGTAGTCCTATAAGGTGTCTTCTCCAGGTGCACAGATAGAGGCCTATTGTTTACTGTTGGTTGATAGCAGAGGAATGTGTGGGAGACTGAGTGTAGCAAGTCTGTAAACACTAATTGGAGATATGGCTTTGGTGGAATGTGAGCTGGAAGACTTCAGATAGGAAAGGAAGAACAGACAACTGTCCTATAAGAGAGACTGTACATTACTGATCTAGGCTTGTGTGCAGCGTTCATGAACATATTATATTACTATGTTATATTGAAGTGTGGTGGCGCAGTGGTTAGAGCGGTCGCCTTGCAGCAAAAGGTTATGGGTTCGAGCCCCGGGGTAGTCCAACCTTGCGGGTCGTCCTCTGTGTGGAGTTTGCATGTTCTCTCCGATTCGGATAATGGATGGATATTAAAGAATGATAATACTGTCGAAGATTTTTTGACTCGCTCCTCATTTAAATGTCAGTGTGGAATTAAATAATTGCCACGACAGCGTCTCGACTTCAGGCGTGTCGGAAGAGTTGAGACGCGTATTTTGCAAACATCGCGTCTCAGTGGCTTTCAAACCCCAAAGCACGCTGTGCCAGAAATTGGTCCACCCCAACAACCCCACCCCACCCCAGCACCAACAGAGCAATATAGAGCACACGGTCAAGTGCCAGGTGGAGTGTTAGAAAAGCGCTATATAAGTTTGATTTGTTATTGTTATCATTATTATTATTAATTATTATTATTACTTATACATTGGGGAAACCAACTAGACGCTGGCCAAGAGGAGAGCACACACACACATAGGGACAATTTGGTACGGCCGATTCACCTGACCTACATGTCTTTGGACTGTGGGAGGAAACCGGAGCCCCCAGAGGAAACCCACGCAGACACGGGGAGAACATGCAAACTCCACACAGAGGACGAACCGGGACGACCCCCCCCCCATGTAAATAAATGAAAAATACTCTGTTGCTTTGTTGCTTTGGGCTAGTTCCCGATGTTGTAGGGTGGAGACACAGCCCGACTCTGTCTGTTATTTATATGCACCTACACTTGCAACGCCCGACTCCAGGTCACAAGACCAGTCGCCGGATTACTACACTTGGCTGGTTCCAGTACAACACGATACGGTTATTCGTTGACTACACAAATGAACGGTCGGGGGGTGGGGGGTGGTCGTAAATTCAGCGGTACCAACGACCGCATTAGAAGTTAACCTGCTTATGTAGCCAAATGATACACGTTGCTGCTGTTGTTGCTTTATCCGCTATCCCGTCAAGAGTCGAACACAATGAGTAAAAGCAACTCGATCACACTGCGGAGCTACATGGACTCAGATACCGCCAGAAACAAGAGGGATGGGTGAGAGAGAGAGAGAGAGAGAGCGGGGGGGGGGGGGCTGATCCGATGCCGGACACATTCAAATGCCAGATATTCCTCGTGTAGTTGCGTTACACGCGCGTTTACTGCAGGATATTTACGTAGTAATTCACCCTGTGGTGGACTGAGCAGGACGTTGTTGTAGCTCTAATCAGGAGAGTTGTGTGTGTGTGTGTGTGTGTGTGTGTGTGTGTGTGTGTGTGTGTGTGTGTGTGGCAGCTCTAATATGTCCTGTAGTTTAGCTTACCTCCGCATCGCCGTTTCTGTCGCCTACCATCTCCACCGATTCGGTTGCCATCTTCGCTCCGCGGTGAAATAAACCAAAAGTGTGTTTTCATGAGCGGTTCGAGCGCGGCGGTCTTTTGTGCGAGTCAAAAGTAGGTGGGCAGTCTGGGGAAGACAGGAATGACTCAACACCGCCCCTCCAAACAGCATGGTGGGGGCGTTTGTCTCCTTGAACATTTTGTTAAAAGGGGGGAGAAAATGCCTGAGCTTCTGATTCCAACAGTATTTGGGGTTTATTTAAAATACTTATTCCAGACACATACGTAAGCGAAGTAAGCCCATCCCCTCCCCCCTATTAAAGGTTGCTGCAGATTGTCCCCTATCAGTTTAGTCTAAATTTACTTGGGATTTATGCCATCTAGCGGTGATTAGCGGTATTGCGTCATTCGGTCGCAAATGGGATGCTGCTGTCCAGTCCGTGTATGCGGTGCATTGCTTTTCTCAGTGAGGTGTAGAAGCGGTTTTTAGCAAGTTTCACCTTGGGTGGCAAAAGGGTGGAATGAGGTTCCATCCGGGGGATAGAAGTTATCGCCCCGCAGCAAGAAGGTCCTGGGTTCGAACCCCAGGCCGTCCCAGATCCTTTCAGAATCAGAAACACTTTGGTCATCTTTCTGTGCGGCGTTTGCATGTTCTCCCCGTGTCTGCGTGGGTTTCCTCCCACCATCAAAAAGACGTGCATGTTAGGGTTAATACCCCTGCCTGTGTCCCTGAGCAAGGCAATGGAAAGAAGAACTGGAGTTGGTCCCCGGGTGCTGCAGCTGCCCACTGCTCCTGTACAATAGGATGAGTTAAATGCAGACAACAAATTCGTTGTAAGAACACAATTCGTTGTAAGGTACAATGACAAAATAAAGTGGCTTTCTTCTTTCCTTTTTTCAAACACTTGTTTCTGATTTTTCCTTTTTTCTCTCCTAATTTAGTGGCCAATCGATCCCTATTTTAGTTCAAACATCCATCTTCGTACCGCACGCGTTCGCCAACTGCATCTCTACGGCCGGCAGTCTCGAAGGAGATGCCTCGCAACTTTCGTGACAAGGCGAATCCAGGCCGAACAACTGCTTTTTCCCACACACACAGAGACGCATTCATGTGAAGAACACAAGCCGAATCCGCCCCCCTCCCGCAGACAGCATTGCCAATTGTGGCTGCTTCATCAAGTCCGGACATAGTCAGATCTGACGAGACCGGGGTGTCCCCAGTGGGCAACTGCATCGACACAAAGCTGATGCTTAGACCGATACACCGCGGATCTTCTACAATTATGAATTTGGAGCTTAACCGGGCACGGCCAACAGGGAGGAGACCCCGGAGTGGACCCAGAACTCGCTGGAGGGACTACATGTCCAGTCTGGCCTGGGAACGCCTTGGGATCCCACAGGAGAAGCTGGAGAGTGTTGCTGGAGAGAGGTACGTCTGGAGTGCCCTACTTAGCTTGCTGCCACCACGACCCCACCCCGGAGAAGTGGCTGATGATGAGTGAATGAATGATACTTCATTTCCTGCATTCTGAAGATTTTTTAAAATGCATGTGAATCACAATGATGAGACATTGTAAAATCAAGTTTTACACTGTAGACTTTAAACTAATCATATTTATTCCTAAAAGAAGTTTAAGCACCTATCAGAGATAATATTTCTACATTTTGTCACACGTTACATAAGGACTCACAACTACAGTTTTTTCACCAAAACATTTTATTGAGTTTTCTTCTATATCTGTGAATGTTCTCATTCATCCAGGTCATGGTTATTCAAAGGAGTTGAATGAAGTGCAACTGGACTTGGTATATATCCGTGAAGACGTTTCGCCTCTCATCCAAGAGGCTTCCTCAGTTCGTGCCTTTCTGACTAGACCAAGCTAGTCTTGACTGGCTGGTGATGAGACTCAGAACTTATCCTCTAGGAGTCTTTGTCAGAGCTATTTATATGCGTGGCTCTTTGTGGTCTGATGTTTACCAACGCCCGTCTCTAACAAAGCCATAGATATGAGTGGCTCTTTTGTGTACCGATGTTATGGCCGCGCCCGTCATTATCGGAGCTATTGATATGCGTGGCTCTCCTGTGCTCCGATGTCCAGCCGGGCCCATCGCCATCGGAGCTATTGGTTTGCATTTGTTTAGCAGCGACGGTCGTTGGGGGTGTTAGCTTCGACTTCATTGTTCAGTGGTCATGAGAGTCGTTGGAGCCGTTAGTGACTGACTGTTGTTCATGGAGGCTAGGCTTCTTAAGTCTCCTGGGTAGAGATGAAAGGATGGCATTGTAAGTGGGAGATAGGTGATGTCGCAGACCTCCTCCTCTGTTGAGGGATGGTTTTTCCAGTTTCGCTAGATGGCTTCCTTCACCCCTCTTTCAAACCATCTATCTTCTCTGTCCAAAATGTGTACGTTGCTGTCCTCGAAGGAGTGTATCTTCTCCTTTAGGTGTAGATAGACTGCTGAGTCTTGTCCTGAGGAGTTTGGCCTTCTGTGTTGGGCCATCCGTTTGTGTAGTGGTTGTTTGGTTTCTCCTATGTATAGGTCAGTGCAACCCTCATTGCATTGTACGGCATACACCAGATTGCTTTTCCCGGTGTGTGGTACACGGTCTTTGGGATGAACCAGTCTTTGTCGGAGTGTGTTGCTGGGTTTGAAGTATACCGGGATGCGGTGTTTGTTGAAAATTCTCCTGAGTTTCTCGGAAACCCCAGAAACATACGGGATGACTGTGCTATTCCTTCTGTTCCTTTTCTCCTCGTCGCTCACCTGGTTGGTCTTTTTGGAACGTGTTGCAGTTTTCACAAAGGTCCAATTGGGGTAGCCGCAGGTTTTTAAAGCTCCCCTCAGGTGTTTGGGTTCTTCTCGTTGGGTCTGTGTGCTGCTGGGCACATTGTCAGCTCTGTGTTGCAAAGTTCTGATGATGCTCAGTTTGTGTTCCAGCGGGTGGTGTGAGTAGAAAAGTAGATATTCGTCTGTGTGTGTAGGTTTCCTGTAAACCCCAATGTGGAGGCTCCTGTCTTCCCCAATGTGGACGTCACAGTCCAAGAAGGGCAAACTGTTGTTCTTTACGTCTTCCCTTGTGAACTTAATGTTCTTGTCCACTGAGTTGATGTGTTTGGTAAATGCTTGCACCTCTTGTGTTTGGATTTTGACCCATGTGTCGTCCACATATCTGAACCAGTGGCTCGAAGGTGTTCCTCTGAAGGAGTTCAGGGCCCTGTGTTCTACCTCTTCCATATAAGTTGGCCACAATGGGAGATACTGGTGAGCCCATTGCACAGCCGTGTTTCTGTCTGTAAAACTGGCCCCTGAATTGAAAATATGTAGTGTTCAGGCAAAGGTCCAGTAGTTGGCAAATCTGGTCTGGGCTGAGGTTGGTCCTATTGTGGAGAGCGTCGTCCCATAGCAAACGTTGCTTCACAGTTTCCAAAGCCTCCATATTTGGGATGCAGGTGAATAACAAGGTCACGTCGTAGGATACCATGGTTTCATCCGGTTCCAGTTTTACGCCTTCGACCTTGTCCACGAAGTCAATGGAGTTTTGGATATGGTGAGGTGTTTCGCCCACTAAAGGGGTCAAGATGTTGGCTATATGTTTGGCAATGTTGTATGTGACCGAGTTTATGCTGCTGACGATGGGCCTGAGGGGGGTTCCATCTTTATGGATCTTAGGGAGTCCATATATGCATGGAATGTTATCTTGTGGGTAGAGACGGTGGTATTGTATCCGATCAATGGTTCCTCCTTTCTGTAGTTTCTGTAGGTACTCTATTATCCTCCTCTTGTAACCACTAGTAGGGTGGCATCTCAGAGGTTCATAGGTGTCGGTGTCACTGAGTAATGACGTGATCTTGGCGTGGTAGTCTGTTGTGTTGAGGATAACCGTGCATCTCCCCTTATCTGCTGGAAGGATAGTGATGTTTTCGTCCTTGCTCAGGGCTGTCACGGCTTTCCTTTCCTCCATGGTTAGGTTGGAAGGAGGGAGTTTCGCATTGGACAGAGCTGCCGATACCTTTAACCTAAGCTGTTCCACCTCGGTTTCCGTTAGCTTGTTTTTCCTTACGGCTGATTCTGTGGATGTGATAAGGTCAACTATAGGTAGTTGTTTGGGTGTCATGGCGAAGTTCAGTCCTTTGGCTAAGACCTCCTTCTCTGATTGTGAAAGTACCTTGTCCGACAGATTCTTGATCCATCTGTTCTGCATTCCGTTTTGTGTGGGATGTTCTGTCTTTTGTCTCCAGGTAAGTATATCTGCTTGGCTAGTGTTGTTGATTCGTTGCTGTAAGTTTTGAAACTTCCTTGTCTGCCTTTCTTTGGTTTTGTGGTGTTGAGATAGTTGGGCTTTCTTGGTGAAATCAGTAATCCTCTCCAAGACTGCACCAGGCAAGTGGGATGTTATTTGCCAGAGTAGTTGGTCAGATTTCTACTTCAGCCTTTCAATAGTGAAATGGACCTGTCTCACTCTTTCATTCAGGAGTTGATTCTGTGCCTTCTCTATGATTCTGTCTGCTCTATGTCCTTTCATTGTGGTACACAGGCGCAGGCTAGTGGGTATGAGCCTGTGTTGTCTGCATCTCAGATTGAATTGCAAGTGATTTCTATAGTCTGCAATCTTCCGAGCCATCCTTTCATTTTCCCTCACCATTTTAAGGGTGTCAGACCCAAATTGTTCTGCAACATGTCTTCTTCTATAGATAGCTTTTTATTGTCCCATGAGGGAAATTGCAATCTGCAGCAACATCAAAGGAAAATACAAAATACACATCACAGTAAAAATACACTATACAAGTCACAGATATACAGGTTCGACAGTCAAATATACACAAGAAAAAATAAATACACTGCAAGAATATAGAACAATAATACATCAATAATAATCCGTCCTCCCATCCCCCAGTGATGGGCTGTCAGGGCCATCAGGGCCTTCTCTGCTGGCCTTGTCAAATTCACAATCATAATATGTTTTTCATAGTTAAATTGAAGTGTGCCTGAAGTGTGTTTGAATTTTTGTCTGTGAATGTTCTCATTCATCCAGGTCATGGTTATCCAAAGGAGTTGAATCAAGTGCAACTGGACTTGTTTGAATTCTTGTTTTCTCGTGGGGCTGAGTAGGGATCTCCTACATCATCTAAACGCGTCACAGCGTCTTGGACCAGCACTGGTGGTATCGCTAGCCTCTTCCCTTGAAGCCCAAAGCTGTAAACTGATTACGACTTTTAATGATGACCGCATCATGAGCCAATCAAATTTTGATGTGTAGTGACAGAATGCCCCAGGGCCCTGCGACATATCAGTGCTAGCCCCGGTGCTAGCCCGGGTGTCGTCATCAACTTCGAGCTTGAGGCTTTGGCAGATAGTGTGCAAACCAAGTGCAGTGTCCGCCGCATTCACATTGACTGAAGGAATGAATGGTTTATTTCGAACATGTAAACAAGCAGAATATAACATACAGATAATCCATTGCCAATAATCTGAAGTGATCAACAAATCCACACATCAACTTTTTTTGGTCTGTGCAGTTAGTTATTTCTTCAATAATTGAATGAGCACCAGAGATGTGGATCTGTTTGGTCGAAACCTGTACTGGCTATCGGTCAACCAATTATGCTTCTCAGTGAATGTGTCTAGTCTAACAGCAACTAGTTTTTCTAGTATTTTGGAGAATTGTGACAGTAATAAAATTGGTCTGTAGTTTGTAAATTGTATATCTCCAGTTTTATATAGGGGTATAACTTTTGCTCTTTTCATTTTGCTTGGAACTTTACCCAACTGAAAGGACGTGTTATAGATGTGGGTTCGTGGTTTTGCAATACATTCGATTACTTCCCGAACTATTGTCATGTCAATATCACTCCAGTCAGTAGATTTTGTTTGTCATTGCAATTGTTTACAATGGCCACGATTTCCTTCTGTTCTACCTCTCTAAGAAAAATGGAACTTGGATTTCTGTCCCCATAATCATAATCACTATCATTCATTCCCCACTGTGATTGTGTGTCATTGGTTTTTCCTGCCAGTTTTGGGCCCACATTTAAAAAGAATCTGTTGAAGCCATTGACCACATCTTACATGTTATTTATAGTCTTATCATTATCTGTAAAGTACTGAGGGCAGCCTGGGCTTCTAGATCCATTTCTAATAATACTATTCCAACACATGCCATATAGCTTTGCTGTTGTATTTACTGGTCTCTAACTCTTTATTATAGTATTCCTTTAGACATAATGTTGTCCCTTTGCGATCCATGCACTATCTCTATATTTTCCTTTACTGTTGAATTGTTTTATTGGGCAATTTTTATCATATAAGGATTGAAATATGTTTAGGAATGAATCGTAAGCTTTGTCAGTGTCTTTTTCTTTGTATACTATATTCCAGTTATATGTTAGCAATATCATCTTTAAAAGCATTCCTCTGTTCTTACTCATATATTTAATGTTTTTGGGAACTTTGTTCTTGCTAAAATTGCAGTGACAGACAGTAAAAACTGGTAGATGGTCACTGATGTCATTTATTAAAAGCCCGCTCTCTGTGTTGCCATCTATAATGTCTGTGAATATATTGTCTATTAAGATGGCACAGTGTGGTGGGATTCTGCTAGGTGTAGTGATTTTAGGATATAAACCCAAACTATACATTGTATTAATGAACTCTTCGGTATTTTTGTGCATATTTGGATTTAACAGGTCTATATTGAAACCCCCACATATGAACACATCCTTTAGTGTTGCTTTTCTAGTCAGAAAGGCACGAACTGATGAAGCCTCTTGGATGAGAGGCGAAACGTCTTCACGGATATATACCAAGTCCAGTTACACTTGATTCAATTCCTTTGGATAACCATGACCTGGATGAATGAGAACATTCACAGACATGCTTTTGAATAAGTTTCTTCTATCCAGTCCTTAAATATTTCAATATTTGATCCCGGTGATCTGTATAAACAGCTCAAAATTACATTTTTCTTTTTTATCCATGCAGATTTCTATTGTAATGCATTCTAGCATGCCATCAACCACTGTCGTCGTGCCGGTCTAAGCATCGGCGTTGTGTCAGTGCAGTTGCCCACTGGGGATCGGGGTTCGCGCCCCGGTCTCGTCAGATCTGACTATGGCCGGACTCGATGTAGCAGCAATAATTGGCAACGCTGTCTTCGGAAGGGGGGTGGAGTCGGCTTATGTTTGTCACATGAATGCGTCTCTGTGTGTTGCGGAAGAAGCAGTGGTTCGGCCTGGATTCGCCTTGTCACAAAAGTAGCGAGGCGTCTCCTTCGAGACTGCCGGCCGGGAGAGATGCAGTTGGCGAACGCATGCAGTACGAGGGTGGGTGTTTGAACTAAAATAGGGATCGATTGGCCACTAAATTGGGAGAAAAAAGGGAAAAATCAGAAATTTATAACTGAAGCTTTTATCCTCGTACAAAGCCACACCCCCTCCATTCTTGTTTTTCCTGTTCATATACGCCAATTCATATCCATTCAACTCAAAGCCACCCCCCCTCCTCAGGGCTGAGCCAGGTCTCTGATGTGGCTGTTATACTGAATGGTTTCTTGAACTGACTTAACTATTCTTTGATGTTTTGGAAGTTGGCATATAGGCTACTGCTGTTAAAGTGGATAATTGATATTTTATGATCAGACTTAACCTTCGTGTTAAACTGATCCTCTGTGTCATAACAGCAACTGTTGTTGATATTATTGACGAAATTGTTTTCTGCAATGGTCTTTTAAGGGCCCCTTCTCCCGGTAGGTGAAAAAAGGGGTGGTTTGTCGCCAAGTCCGAGCACCGGAGAAGGGAAGATATGCCTGGCGGAGAGCTGCACTTTACTGAGTGCCTTCTTCTATAGTTTTTGTTTTTGTGCTATGTGGTGTGCGTGTGCAATCTGGTTGCTGAGTGACATAAAGGAAGATCTGATGGTGATGCTGCAATACTTGCCATAGTGCACAGAGGTGTGTGTTGTGGTTGTTGAAGATCAGCTATCTTGTTGGTGTTGATCCAGTAGTGCATGTAGTGTGTGATAGTGTAGTTTGTATGTGGCTGTGTTGGCTGTATGAGAAACACATATGAGAAATGTGTGTGTGTGTGTGTGTGTGTGTGTGTGTGTGGGGGGGGGTTGCAGTTATTTACTGAAGGCCCGACTGAAACCCCATTGCTATCCCTCGGCACCACCTGACACCCACCCATCCATCCATCCATTATCCGAACCGCTTATCCCACTCTCAGGGGCGTGGGGATGCTGGAGCCTATCCCAGCAATCATTTGGCGGCAGGCGGGGAGACACCCTTGACAGGCCGCCAGGCCATCACAGGGCCATCTCACACCACCAAATTCATGTAAAAACATAGAGCAATGATAAACAAATGAAACGCCTTACCTGTCACTTGCTGCCAGCGGGAGCACCATCAGTGGACTACCGAGAGTCAATGGGCAAGGATTGAGGATTTTCCTGGGTCGGCAGGCGCAACCATTTTTTTTTCTTTATTCATGGGGGCAAAGTTAATTCTAAACTCCTGTGTATACAACTATATATGTTTAGTGTGGTTGCACTGTACAAGGGGATTCTAACATGTGTCTGATGGACAGTCCAGCCCCAGATTAAACAAAAACAGTCTCCATCTTCATTGTTGTAAACTTTGGTGTGTCTGCTTTCCCTCTCTTTCTCTCACAGCCAGAAACATGATCGCCCCATCATCTACTGTCTGCTGTGTGAAAAACCACAGGAGGTGCTGACAACACACCTGGCCAGGACCTGCATGAAGAACAGCACACCTGAAGAGAGGCAGGCAGAGTTGAAGAGGGCCAAGGACTCTGTGAAAGAATGGACCCATGAAGCCAGAAACTGGGACTACAATGAGATGCTTAAAGTGGCAGGTAACTGAGCTCAAATCTGTGTTTTGGGATACCCATACCCCAGGAAAACATATCAGCAACCACCCAGCCAGTTCTGTATGATTAAAAATGTTGCGAAGTATATAAAACAAAGCTTCAAAAACGTATAAAAATCTGCAGCGTCCACTGGTTTCAGACTCTGGGAGTGTGGCACCGAAAGGAAGACGGCGACGTCACCAAGGAAGCCGGCCAAAAAATCAAGAAAGGAAACGGGAAAAATACTCAAAAACGGTCTAACTCCGCAAATCAGTTCTATACATGGTTTAACACATTTTAACATGTCAACAGCAATACATCTCCCACATTTATAAAGTATTTTGAAGCAAATCTGTCAATTTGGTTACCCTGCTCTTTAAGCGGTACCCCCACAAGCCTTATCCGATGCAAGGGTCTAAGGACAGGATGTTGTGTTGCTGTAAAGCCCCTTGAGGCAAATTTCTGATTTTGGCCTACACAAATAAAGTTGACTTGACTTAAATTGGTGAGTAAAGAAGTTTACACCAACTATGGAGTAATATCATGAACTTTCAACACCATTTTTTTTCAATATTAAATTGCCTACAAATAGGGTGGCAACTGGGGTGGCAGCTACCACCCCTTGGAACCACCACAGGTCAGGGGCATAATAAAAAACCTCGATAAAACATTTTTAACAGATGTGGTCATTTCTCTTGAGTTGGGAGGGATACGTAGTTTCAACCCATCACCGTAGAATGAAGAATTGATCTTTGTTCTAAATATCAACTGCAGAAAACCAGATGAGACTTGAGATATTGTCGGTTTTATATTGTTTAGTGGGGCTCTATGTGAAGTCAACTCATGAGTTAGAGATTTGTTTTGTTATGTTATTCTAACAAACCCCCAATAGGAAAAATAAAGATATATTGCATATATTACAAAGATATTATATTGCATATATTGCGTAGATATCATAATCCATATGTTGCATAGACAGATAGATGGATAGATTGATTTCAGGGTGTCTCCTCGCCTGCCACCCAGTGACTTCTGGGATAGGCTCCAGCATCCCCGTGACCCTCAGTAAGGAAAAGCGGTTTAGATAATGAATGAATATTGCATAGATATTATATTCCATATATTGCATATATACTGTATTGCATATATTGCATAGATATACTGCATAAAGTAAATATGTATAGACCTCCTTGGTTATGGTAGCACAAAAAGGTCACCAGCAGCTTATTTTCCTACAACACGTTATGGAGAATGTATGTGTAACCAAACTGTCAGAAGATTGGTTCATCAAAATAATATGACTCATGACATGTCATGGGTTATGATTATGATGTCATGGGTAACCGATTGGCTAGACAGAGGGACCAAGCTGCGAAGGATGTGTAGCAAGTTAGGGAGATCAAGGATAGAGATGGAAATGTGCTGACAAGCGAGAAGAGTGTGCTGAGAAGGTGGAAGGAGTACTATGAGGGGCTGATGAATGAAGAAAATGAGAGAGAGAAGGTTGGATGATGTGGGGATAGTGAATCAGGAAGTGCGGTGGATTAGCAAGGAGGAAGTGAGGGCAGCTATGAATAGGATGAAAAGTGGAAAGGCAGTTGGTCCAGATGACATACCTGTGGAGGCATGGAGGTGTTTAGGAGAGATGGCAGTAGGGTTTTTAACTATACTTAGCACAAAAAGTAAGGACATTTGTGTTGGGTAGATTATTTCTTTGTTGCAACAATGCTTCTTGGCAATAAATCTTATACCATTGGAAAGCCTGTTTATTTAACTTTTAAATGGTGGCACATTTGTGAGGAACATACATTTGTGGGATGAGCAGCAGAGCTGAGTATGTGGGTTGCGCCCATGAAAAATTTGCCAGATCTTCTCTGCCAATGCCAAACAGCTTATTTTGCTGTTGCTATTGACTCTTGTTTTGAGCTTCTGGTACCCCAGGTGCTGACAATCAGCTGCCTGATATAAGATTTATTGCCAAGAAGCATTGTTATAACAAAGAAATAATCTACCAAACACAAATTTCCTTACTTTTTGTGCTAAGTTTAAATTGTTTAACACAATCTTGGAAAGTGTGAGGATGCCCAAGGAGTGGAGAAGAAGCATACTGGTACTGATTTTCAAGAACAAGGGCAATGTGCAGAACTGTAGCAACTACAGATGTATAAAGTTGATCAGCCATAGTATGAAGATATGGGAAAGTAATAGAAGCTAGGTTAAGAGAAGAGGTGATGTTCAGCGAGCAGCAGTATGGTTTCATGCCATGAAAGAGCACCACAGATGAGATGTTTGCTTTGAGAATGTTGATGGAGAAGTATAGAGAAGGCCAGAAGGAGCTACATTGTGTCTTTGTGGATTTAGAGAAAGCATATGACAGGGTGCCGAGAGAGGAGGTGTGGTATGAGGAAGTCGGGAGTTGCAGAGAAGTATGCAGGAGTGGTGCAGGATATGTATGAGGGAAGTGTGACAATGGTGAGGTGTGTGGTTGGAATGACAGATGGGTTCAAGGTGGAGGTTGGATTACATCAAGGATCGGCTCTGAGCCCTTTCTTGTTTGCAATGGTGATGGACAGGTTGATGGACGAGATCAGGCAGGAGTCTCCGTGGACGATGATGTTCGCGGATGACATTGTGATCTGTAGCGAGAGTAGGTAGCAGGTTGAGGAGAGCCTGGAGAGGTGGAGGTATGCACTGGAGAGAGGAGGAATGAAAGTCAGTAGGAGCAAGACGAAATACCTATGCGTGAATGAGAGGGAGGACAGTGGAATGGTGAGGATGCAAGGAGTAGAGGTGACGAAGGCATATGAGTTTAAATACTTGGGGTCAACTGTCCAAAGTAACGGGGAGTGCAGTAGAGAGGTAAAGAAGAGAGTGTAGGCAGGATGGAGTGGGTGGAGAAGATTGTCAGGAGTGATTTGCAACAGAAGGGTACCAGCAAGAGTTAAAGGGAAGGTTTACAAGATGGTTGTGAGACCAGCTATGTTATATGGTTTGGAGACAGTGGCACTGACGAATGGACAGGAGGTGGAGCTGGAGATGGCAGAGTTGAAGATGCTACGATTTTCACTGGGAGTGACGAAGAAGGACAGGATTAGGAATGATTATATTCAAGGGACCGCTCAAGTTGGACGGTTTAGAGACAAAGCAAGAGAGGCAAGATTGAGATGGTTTGAACATGTGTGGAGGAGAGATGCTGGGTATATTGGGAGAAGGATGCTGAATATGGAGCTGCCAGGGAAGAGGAAAAGAGGAAGGCCAAAGAGGAGGTTTATGGATGTGGTGAGGGAAGACATGCAGGTGGCTGGTGTGAGAGGAAGATGCAGAAGACAGGAAGAAATGGAAATTGATGATCCACTGTGGCAACCCCTAACGGGAGCAGCCGAAAGTAGTAGTAGTAGATGACATAGCTATGTCCTTGTATCTTCTGTAATTGCGGAATGAGACAGGTGACCAGGTTGGCCAGACTCCACCTCCACTGAACGACAATGTAAAAGGTCACCACAAGACTTGACTCAATATCCCCATATGAAGGATCACACTCAATTGCACCACCCTTGTGATTTGGGCTGGTTTGGTTCCTTACCGTCGTCACCATAAAATGTTAATTTTGCCCTTTAGGATGCTCCTTGTTGAAACGTACCAAAACAAGTCCTCAGATCTCACCTAATCAATATTTAACCAGAACTTTACTTTGCATTCTGAGGATTATTGATTATCTGTTGCTCTTGCTGTAGGAGAGCTAATAACACTTGAGGAAAAAGTAGTGTACAAACAAAAAAATAATAGTTTAGAATAAACAAAAATAAGCATGTAAGTAAGTTTAGACATTGCACTTTTACCTGCACCTTCATTCTCAGATAGACTAGCAAAAACTACAACTTTCTGTCACCGGTACACTGTAAATCTAAAAGTTAAGTTTACTTTAAAAAAAATTTTTTGGAAATTAACTTAATTGTGTCAAGTTATGTGAAATGATTTTTTTGTGAAATGATTTCACATAACTTGACACAATTAAGTTCGTTTACTGGTTTTTCCCAAGTGTAATCGATTTGCATTGACTATAGTAAATGCTTGTGCGTTTAGAATATGTCCAAAGTCACAGCGAGTCATCTACATATAAGACCTCAGCCTAAGATGTTAGGCCACTTTCTATCAGAGAAGTGGCTCATACATTACTCTCATCAATACTCCAAACAAGACACACTGACATCTCACATTTTGGTACATTTTGGCATCAATTTTCCTCAATCTCAACGTGATAGATTTCACCATGCTGAAACTTTATTCACACACGGACTTTAAAACAAACCTTCATTTTAAAATGAAATAGCCCAAGAGCCTTTAAACCTGTGTCCAATACACCAGTTTTATCTAGTTAACTTGCAAATAATAATAAAAAAAAAAAGTTATTTTGCCAGACACAGCTGAGTTGGTATGAAACCAGACATCCGTGCAGCTCTTCCATTGGGAAGCTGCCGCGTCACGATGTGGGCGTTAAAGCCGAGTGGCGTGCGCCATAAGACTGTCCGGGAGGCTGAAGGTGCCGCCTGAAACGTGCCCACTTATTGGATGCGTGTTGTTGCTAGGGGCGTGGGGCCGAGCCTTGAAATGTCTCAGATTTCCCAAAGACTTAACAAAGAGTGAAATTTCTGGAAGACGACACTCGTACTACTACAGACTGGGAGGAGTGATGCCCCGTCTGCGCGTATTTTGTCCCCTGTGCCGCAGTGAGCATAATCTGATAAACGCCTCCGGACTCTACGCTCCGCTTCAGGACCGTGGCCACTCCATAGGAAGAAGTATGGACTAACAACAGTTAAAGGAGCGACGCAGAGATGCGGAGGTGGGGTCCCACTTCGTTGAAATATCTCTGGTCTCATCCGAAATCCCTGTCTATTGCTTCTCTATCACCCGGAATTGGAACGGAATTGTGATTACAACGGATGACAGCTGCGCGTTCGGCAGTCTCATGGTGGGTCTTTTCAGGGATTATAACGAGCCATAGCCTCAATATCCCGGCCTGGCAGGGATTTGTCTGCGGAACGGTCCAGTTCATCTATAGCGGGATGTGTTAGGACCGGGGCACTGTGTAAAGTGGAAGGTGTGGGGGGGGGGGGGGGGACTGTTTTCATGTGACAATTGCGTACACACAACAGCAACGACATCAAGTTTAACTTGAATAGCTTTCCGCTACTGCGCCAAGGTGGATCGACGCGCACATACGGGGCGAGGAGAGATGCACCCATTTTACGAGCTGGACATTTTGTTAAGACGTTAGATGTCCGTAACAATTTCAAGGTGTGAGGCCGGTGCTGGCGAACTGCGTCACCGCACGCGAGGGTTGCAGGTAGGCAGCACGCTCTCCGTCCCCCAGCAGAGGAACCATGCTCGTCATTTTCCGTCAGAATTGTCACCCGTAGGCGCTTAAAGCAACAACGAAAAAATATATTGAAATATTTTTTTTTTCCAAGGATGGATTTGGGGGACGATACGTGCATGGATCTGCTGTTGGGATCCTTGTTTTCCTCCGCACCCAATTTAGACTCGGACATAAACGCGAATTCCCGCAGGCCTGTATACGAGAACGGGGCAGACCATCATGTGAACGTACAGAATGCGGCTCTGCGAGGGGTAAGTGATCCCAGCGCGTACCCCTCGTCGGAGTACCGGGGGCTGGTTCGGCAACGGTTCATCCGCCGGAGTTTGTGGTTCTCCGACGCGGAGGACCAGCCCGCAGACACGGCGGAGAGCGGCAGTGGCAGCCCGGTGCTCACCCACCTGCGGGGCATCGTTGCCGGCTGTCGGAGCCGGGCCGCGGGCTGCCGGAACCGGGGCACGGAGAGCCGCGGGGAAGGGCTGAAAGACAACGCCATGAAGGAGGAGAAAGACAGAGGGGTACCGGAACAGAAAGGTGACGCTTTGCCCCCCGACATGACCGGTAAGGCTGGAAGTGACGAGAACGAGGAAGACGCCGGGATGAAGGCGGTGTCCACCTCACCTGGGGGGCGTTTTCTCAAGTTTGACATTGAGCTCGGCAGAGGCTCCTTCAAAACAGTTTATAAAGGTCTTGACACCGATACGTGGGTCGAGGTGGTGTGGTGTGAACTCCAGGTGAGTGTGTTGGTCATATAACAGGGGCAGCCCTAAAGCAGAATATGACCCCCCCCCAAACACACACACACACACACACACACACACACACACACACACAGAGTAAACCCACGCGACAGCACGTGGCCGTGGAACAGCCCAGGTCATGAAATAAATCTGTTGGTGTATTGTCTGTCAGTCAGCAACACATTCAGCATACCATCAGGCCAATGAGGGTTTGATTGCTACATCCTTTCCAAAAGTCCATTGTCGATTACCACGTAACCCATCGGCTCATCGGGTTGTTTGTGGTGGGGCTGACACTTCCTGCAGCTGAAATGAGACTTCCTGAAGTTTGTACGGAGCTCTGTGCTGTCACACAGCAGCAGCTCACACAGATGACAGCAGAGCGAGGGAACGAGAGCTCACTCGAAGCGGATCTTTCCCAGCCGATTTGGATCTGCTTTTAAATTTTTCTAATTTTTCGTTTCACATGGGTTCCCCTGCCCCATGGGTACATGCAACTCAGGTTTCTTTCAAATAGCACCAATTAACGTCTGTCCCAGTGTACACTGGCATCTTCTTGCCCTTAATGCAAGCGCACACTTAAGGCCGAGGAGGCCCCAAACGTTCTGTCTCGACTGTTAGTTAGCTGGCTTGTTAATTGGTTTGATTAAAAACTGAAGGTGGAATGATGAGGCATATTTCCATAGGTTATCTTGAGGAAGTGGAAGAATTTATTTGCCATGAAGCTTTTGATTCTGTCATTGTGTAAGATGAGATTTTTGTCCTCTCATGTCTTCGATCTTGTTATTTTACCCTGTTTAATGTTCAGGCATTATGCGATCCTAGTGAATCTCTGTGCCATCGTTTTTTATTCCAGTAAAACCCAGACCTAAACGCCTCGCACTGTGGTTCGTAACAAGAGGAGCCTCAGCGAAGATGCATTTGGCTGTGCGGGAGTTCTTATTTAGATCATCTTGACCAGTGTGTTGTGATCTATTTCACTTTCTTGCCTTGGAAACCTCTGTGTATAGATATCACTAGGTGAGAGAAAGATGTGTGTGGAAGCATATAATGAAGCATTCAGAATCTTGCTCAAGCCTCCGAGATGGACAAGTGCAAGTCATATGTTTGTGACTAGTAATGTTCCCACTTTTCATGCTGTGTTGAGGAATTTTATGTACAAATTTATGTGTTGAATAATTGATTCCAAGAATATAATTATAATGCTCTTAACTGAGCCTACACAAAGTGACACAAGGTACTCCTTGTGTTTCTAGAAACATTGGAACAAATGTCTGTATAGGTTTTAATCATTGTGGGCTTGCGAACTGCTGTTTTATCTATATTTTATGTGATGTTGTCCTGTGTTGTATTTTTGTTTCTTTTTTTAATACGGACCTATGTGTCTGAATAAAGTAAGATTTGATTGACTGATAAGGCAACAATGTTCTTTTAGAATTAATATCTAATGTCTGGAAGTGAAATCTTTTTCCTCACACAGATTATAGTGTCAGATTGTCACTGATACCGACAGATGAGGGTTTGGGACACGATGACAGTATCTTTTCTCTGTCTCATTCCAGGTCCTCTGTTCTTTCTAAATTGTTTCAGTGTTGCCGTGGGAATGGCCATCCTCTATTACAGCAGCAGTGAGTCTCTTTCCCTTTTGTTTTTCTCTCAGTTGAAGCATCGCAGTGAGAGGCAGATGTAACAGACAGTACTGGTTAATCTCATTATTCAATCTACGTGACTAATTGATAAACATGCAATTCCACTTCATGAGGTTTTTTTTGCTAAAAAACTGTCTTTGCTCCTTAGACACGGGGGTCACGGGAGACAGCCCGGCTCTTGGTTTGGCTGCTCTGGGTTTGGGCAGAAAAGCTCAAGAAGTTCTCATATGGTACACTGAAGAAACCCTTACGCAATAGTGGGCATCTTCGTCGCCTGTTCTGCTGCGGCGATGTTGTTTCTTCTCGATCCCAAACTGCAGCGCACTGTCGGTTCAGGGGTTTGAATGCTAATTTTTAAACATAACTGTCTATTATATTACTCATTTGCTTTGCTGATTTGAGATAACTATAATTAATCTAAGCTGTGATCATTATGGTCTGCTCAAATATGACATATTTGAAGAAAACTGCCCCCCCCATACACACACACACAGCTCCGACTCTTCTTCATTCATCCATCCATCCATTATCCAAACCGCTTATCCTGCTGTCAGGGTTGCGGGGATGCTGGAGCCTATCCCAGCAGTCATTGGGCGGCAGGGAGACACCCTGGACAGGCCGCCAGGCCATCACAGGGCACAGGGCAGACGCCTCTTCATTAATTCCATTTTAGACGCTACACTTCTATACTTCAGACAGCTTTTGGCCAAAAATGACTGCCCTCTCTTGGCCAGTAAAAGTACTGACGTTCCTCGCCTCACAAGCATGTTAGTTTACCCTGCATCGATTTCATAACACGTCTCCTAATTTCCACGTTTCGAACTTCGATGAGCGAATCTGTTTGACATCTAAAAAGTCGAAAGATGTTAACTTAATAGTATGACTTGATAACGTTATAGACGTGCTCATAGCTGCATGTGATTGGTCAAATCGAGTAAAAGGCAAGAGTGGCGATGTGCATTGTATTTGTTGTTTCTACCTTTTGTGCCAATTAAGTAAAACTCATAGATACAAAGTCTGAGAAATGGTGATGCACTACAAACAAATTCACACCAGCGATGGAAATTAAAGGAGCATACCGCTGTGGAATCTTTTTTACTGACTGAAACACAATATTATGCATTGTGTGCATCTGGTATCAAAATGACAAACATTTGCATTTTGGAATTATTAGTACAAATGTGTAAAGGTAAAAATGGCTTTTGAGCATAACTGCACTGCTGGTTGCACAATTCCTCGTTACATTTGTACTGGATCTCTGTTCACAGGTATTCTTCAGGTCTTCTGAAAAGCCATTTAACTAAGCCTCTATATAAAGCTTTATGTAACTCTTATGGCGTCTTTGTTCTGCCCTCTTTTCTTTGCACCTCATTCTGTCCTATACTTAACTGTTATTTATGAAGTTTGTATAAACATCTTAAAAGAAAATACAAGTGGGCTCAGACAAGGCTTGCAGGCTGATGCACACATATGTAACGGGGGCAGTCCTATGCTGTTCTATGCTGGTCAGCCTGCTGCATGCCCGTCACTCTCATCATTAGCTCTGCGTTGTGTTCTAGTTGGGTGGGGCCCCGGGTGTTGTGGGGGGCCCTCAGTCTCTCATCATCATCATCATCATCATCATGATCAAGGAAGGAGCGGGGACACACAGGACTCTATTTGGCCCACCTTGCCATTTATTTTGGTTTCAAACCCTTCGACAACCGTCCAGTCCTCCAGCGGGAGCGGTGTTTCTTACGGACGTGGGGGTCGAAGTTCAACCACTGCCCAGACTTTACTCGTGTGCGTTGGAAGGAGAAACCGTCCACGGGACTCCGATGTAAGAAAGGATAAACAAGTATTTTATCCCACAGCTTGCAGTATCTTCTTACAGGGACACTCAAGGTTACGTTCTCCTCAACCAGCAAAACTGTCCCACGGTAAGAAACACGTGTGGCTCGGCTCGATTGCTGCTTGAGACTCCTCCCACAAAACAAAAATGGCCTCTCCCGCGTTCCCTCTTCCGTGTACCCACAAGACCTCTCTTAAAGCGACAGTACACGTATATGACGGTCGTTGTAAAACATACATAAAAGTAAATAATGACATAAAATAAAATGTAGTAAACACAAATAACAGCACACAGACAGGATTTGGTGATATTTCATACTCAAACAAAATAAAATAAAAACATTAATTTTAACCTGGTTACATTCACCCCTCCTGAAATTCACCAACATCCTGACAGCAGGATAAAAAGAGAAAGAGGAAAGGAAAAGCCCATCACTGACTACTGGCACAAGTGAAAAGAAGGACCTAGTCCTCCAGTCAACTTAGGAGCTACCTCGGTTACGAGGTTCAGAAAATAATGAGGTTGATCAAGTCTCAGTATTCCCCTAGATCGATGTGATGCCTGATACGCCACACCATGCACTTGGCCCAAAACAACCCTGTCTGATAGACACCTAATAACTCACATTAAACTAGTTTGAATGACTCCAACCTCCATCAAAGTTCAAACCCTCACACTCCGTAGAAATGGCATCTGAGCCATAGATTCTATTAACCTGTTCACTGACCTCACCACCCTCCCTGTGCGTGTCCTTACCCGACCATCGCTCTCTACTTGTGTGCGTGAGACAGTGCGAGCTGCAACATCTGTATCGATTGAGTGTGGTGCTTCTGTGTGCGAATCAGTGTGAGATATAACACCAACATCGAGTGAGTGTGATGCCTCTATGTGTGGTGCATGTGTGTTGTGTGGTGCGTGTGTGTTGGGTGGAGTCTGAGCAGTGGCCCCCACAGGACTGACTACCAGACTAGACGGAATGAACTCTTCCGCTTCTGCCCACTCAGATCTAGGCGAATCTCCAAGTGATGAGACTGCTAGCCCCACTGCATCCCCTGAGACCGTCAGGCCATCTGCACTGTCCTCCTCATCGGACTCTGCACAGTCAAGCAACTGACTGGTTGTACTGGACTCCTCACCCTGATCTAACTCAGGAAGGGGCAAGAAGTTGACCTCCAACAAACGGTTCCTGTGCACCACTCTGGTGTGCCCCTCTGCATCCTGAATCTTGTAGACGTGGATATTGGGGTTGACACCGACAACCGTGTACACTCCGTTCTCCCATTTGTCAGCCAACTTTCTCTTCCCTCGCTCACTCTGGTTCGCAACCAAAACACGATCCCCGACAGACAGGACAGTGCCCTTGGCATGTCTGTTGTACTGTCGCGCCTGATGCTGCTGCTCAGCCGTGGAGTGCTTCTGAGCGATCTCCATTGCACTCCTTAGACAGGAAAGCAGAGACTGAGCATAAGAGTCATAGTCAACAACGTGAGGATCATGCAAAACCTGCCTGAACATAACATCCACCGGCAGTCTTGGGACACGCCCATACATCAGGAAGAAAGGTGCATAACCCGTGGTCTCGTGAACAGTGGCATTGTACGCGAGCGTGAGAGAATGGATCTGCTGAGGCCACTGTTGCTTCTGCTGAAGCGGAAGGGAACGGAGCATATTCCCCATCGTGCGATTAAAACGCTCTGTCCCGCCATTACCCATAGGATGGTAGGCTGTCGTGTGGGACTTCGCTACACCCGCCAACTTGAGAAGCTCTGCAATCAGGTTGCTCTCAAAGTTTGTGCCCTGGTCAGAATGTATTCTTTCCGGAAACCCGTAAACACAGAATACATGATCCCAGAGTTTCTTGGCGACCTGCTTCGCTGTCTGATCGGTGCAGGGGAACGCGTGAGCAAGCTTAGTGAAGTGGTCAGTAACCACTAAGACATCGACTGACCGCTGCTTACTGTCCTCAGCGGACCAGAAATCCATACACACAAGCTGCATCGGTGCGGAAGTTTTAATGCTCTCCAGGGGCGCGCAAGCAGCTGGCTCTGGGGTCTTCCCAAACACACATCTCCGACAGCATCTGACATATGCTCTGATATCCCTCTCCATGTCAGGCCAATAAAAACGCTGCCTTGCAAGAGAGAGAGTACGGTCCTGGCCCTGATGACCAGCGTGATCGTGGATGCCAGACAGTGCCTTGTCTTTCAGACTCAGAGGTAAAACATACTGAGACCTCCTCTGCTTGGACACTGGGTCCTTTGTCACCCTGTACAAGACACCATCATTGACTTCCAACTTCTCCCACTGTTTCAACAGCCTGAGGACCTTCTGGTCAGCACCATGCCTCTCACGCCTCGATGGCCGCTTCCGAACAGCGACAAAGGGCAACACCTTGGAGATGCAGGGGTCCTGCTCCTGACTCAACCTGAGCTCCTCGGTGGATAACATTGGCAGTGTATCCTGACCACCCGACAGATGCTGAACGTGCTGGACCAAACTGAGTGCTGTGAATACTGATGCATCAGGCCAGTCACATTTGGCTTGACAAAAAGCCCTGACCTCAGCTGCATCACAAGCAAACCCAGATCGCGCACTACTCAGTGTTTGGGACTGGCAACTGAGTCTGAAAACATCCTGCACAGAGTCCCCCTCAACCCCGTCGGCTTCCTGAACAAGGGCCGGGTAGGGCTCCCTAAGTAGCCTCTGACTGACGGGCTTGGAAAAAGGGTCGCGACTCAAGGCATCCGCCACCACGTTTTTCTTCCCTGGCAGGTGTTTGAGATCGAAGGTGTAAGACGCCAACTTAGACACCCAGCGGATCTCACACGCGTCAAGCTTCGGCTTCGTTAGGAGATAAGTCAGCGGATTATTATCTGTCCAAACGGTGAAGCTTTGACCCTTCAGCCAGTGGCTGAACTTTTCACAAACACTCCACTTCAGCGCCATGAACTCCAGTCTATGAGCTGGATACTTCCGCTGTGAGGCACTGAGGGACTTGCTTGCAAAACCAACAGGTCTGGCCTTGGACTCTCCTCGGGGCACTTGAGACAGCACCGCGCCGAGTCCGTCCAAAGACGCATCGACCGACAAAATGAGAGGCACCTCAAAGTCTGGATGGGCAAGCACCACACACTCCAGTAACATCGTCTTCAACAGATCAAATGCTTCCCCACATTCCACCGTCCAGTCTGCGGAGGTAAGCTTACGGAAGCTGCCATGGGGCTTCTTATCCTTAGCCGACCTCCCCCTCCTCTTTTGTCCAGCTGTAAGGGCGAACAGGGGCTTAGCCACGGAGGAGCAGTTCGGGAGGAAATGCTGGTAGTAAAATACCATACCAAGGAAAGATTTGATCCTACGAACAGAAGGCGTGCACCCATCACCTTCCATGAGATCCTGCACTGTCATGTTGGAGATGACCTCTACTTTGGAGGGATCGACAGACACACCTCCGCCATCAACCACGTGGCCCAAAAACCGCACCCGCATCGGCAGCAGATGACACTTCTTCGGAGCCAGTTTCAAATTGTTCTCCCTCAACCTCTGAAACACAGTGCAGAGCCTCGACAGAGCCTCAACCTCTGACGGCGCGAAGACAAGAAGATCATCAAGATAGCACAAAAGCTTCGTGAAGTTCAGATCCCCAAAGATCCCAATCATCATTCTCATGAAGGCTGCAGGGCTATTACAAAGGCCCTGTGGCATGCGATTGTATTCATGCAACCCAAGGGGAGTCGTGAAAGCAGTGTACTTCTTGTCATCTTCATGCATTGGGATGTTGAAGAAGCCAGAGGTGAGGTCCATCGTACTAAAGAGGCAGTTACCACCCAGCGCGGCAAGACAGTCCGACTGGTGTGGCAAGGGATGAGCCTCTTTCAAGGTCCGAGCATTCAGCCATCTGAAATCAGTGCAGATCCGAAGCCCGCCATCCTTCTTCCATACCATAACCAGCGGTGAAGCGTATGCGCTCGAGGACTTCCTGATAATCCCTTTCTCCTCCATATCAGTGAGAACCTGTCTCAACTTCTGATAGTGGGCTGGGGGAACCCTCCTGTAGGGCAAGTGAAAGGGGCGCTCATCCACCAGATGGATGCGATGTGTGTATCCTGTGACCTCGCCACAGTCCAGAGAGTCCCTGGAGAAGATGTCATGGTACTCGGTGAGCAGCTGAGTGAGCTGGGACTTGCATGCCTCACTAACCTGACAGGAGCTGAGGTCAATGTCACTGAGTCCGAGCTCTGACAAACTCCTAGCCGGCTGGACAGGGGGACAGGCACTATCTGTGGCGTTGGACTCATGCCTCCCTGCAACTGATTGCAGTCCCTGGAAAACATTAAAGTCCTCAATCGCCAAGCATGGAAACACATCAGCCAACTTGCAGTTCCTTTTCAGTGTGATGGCTTTGTCAGATGGATTGACAACAGTCATGGGTACCCACCTATCACCCCAGAGCGGTGTGACAAGTCGACCTACGAGGACACTGCGTGGCATGGCCTTGGAGTCTGTCGGCTCCACAACAACAGTGCTTCCAGCTGACATAGGCACCTTAGCAGGAAGTCTGCCCCAGACTAAGTGCTCGTGCCTCGGTAAGAGTGTCACGGCCTGGGTGAGCTTAACAGTACCTATCTTCTCAGGAACTGCACCACCCCTCCAGCGCTCTACATTCATGAACATGGACAAGAACTGTTCAACGTCAGGACTAGACGGATGTTCCTGTCTGGACGCGATGTCCCAGTACTCAGTACCACTCTTGAGTACATGGGCCACATGTTTAATGACGTTTGTGCCGACTATCAGATCATCATGCTGACCGGGCACGACCAGAGTGGGTATGACAAAGGAAACACCATAAAGCTGCATGTTGAGGTCATAAAAACCATCAGGCCTAGTCTCCAGACCACCGCAGCCAATCAAGACAATGTTCTCTTCAGGCTGCTGCTTCTCAGGTAAAACACCCCCAGAGCGGAGCTTCTCTACTGCATTTTCACTGATACTGCATAACATAGAGCCAGTATCCAACATGCCATTAAGCTGCACACTCTGGTTGATAAGAACAGGAGCATAGAACAAGTCACTGAAAGCCTGAATCCTCTGTGTCGCCTGAATGACCATACGCGAACCCTGAGGTGCTTTGGCACACTTGTCTTCATACAAGTGAGCCACGTCGGAGACATCAGTGAGGGATACATCTACATTACCCACACCATCCCTCTCTAGGTGTGGGTTTAGTAGTTTAACGGACGAGACTGACGACCAGCTCTTCCACCAGGCTGAGAACGGAGCTGGTTGGGCGGCTGAGGGTGAGGACAGTCCCTCTTCCAATGACCAGGAGACAAACAGTTTATACATCGGTTCTCCCGGCTGCAGTGGGAAAATGTGGAGTGATCCGGAGACTTACAAACCCTGCACAACCGCTGCGGTGCGTCTGGCACCCGCCCTGCGGCGCTAGCTGGCGGTTGAGTCCGCGTCGGTGTCTGGACCGCAGCGCTAACTGGAACCTGAGTCTGCATTGTGACCAAACGGTCTAGCAAGCTCACCAAACTCCTCATATAGTCATCACCGCCAAAGACAGGTGCGGGAGACGGTGTAGGACACCTTGCACAAAATGATGTAGATGACGCATGAGCCGGGACGGGAGATGGCACCACCGGCACGGTCGTGTTCAAGTCGGGAGCCACGTCGACTACAGGGACATGAACCTGTGAATGGAACCTACGCTCTACCGCGCCTGCTTCACGTTGTCCACCTGCAGCAACACGGTACTTCCTCTCCAGCATGTGCTCATCAAGCCTCTCTTGGATCTCGCTAGCAGACCATTTCCCTGCGGACTTGAACTTAAAAACATTGGCAAGAGACTGATCTGGACAGTGTTTGATAAACATCATGCTTACCTCATGGCTTGGCTCTTCAATACTAAGGCCTTGCCGCTTCAAGCATTCGTCAGCCACCTCCACTGTCTTATTAAGCCTAATCCAATACTCCATAGCGTCCTCACCTGGCTTGGGCAGCGTACTGTAAAAGTCCGCCAGGGGCATGCTCGAGTATGTGAAGTCACTAAAGTGTTGCTTCAGTACATCAAAAATAATGTGGGGGTTCGCTATGTGGTCGACAGATGTGTTGCGCAGCTTTATCCTCACCACGTCCCTTGCTTTCCCCATAAGCTTAGCTAGAATCTCATGTGACTGCTCATTAACTGGAATGGCTCTCTTCCTCAAATACAAAGTCATAAGGCTCTCCCACTCATGAACTGTAAACTTATCAGAGCTGTCGCCCCTGAAAATAGGAGGCTCCCTAGCGTCTGTCTGCATTACTACTCTAACACTAGGCACTGTCTCCGAACACTGTTCAGCAGACCTAGCACTGTCTGTGTGTGTGTTTCTAAGCATTTGTGTTTCCTGCAGCTTAGCAGTGATTGACTCTCCTATCTTCTCTGCTAACCGAGTAATGAGCATGGCTAACTCACCCACTGGCTGCTCGCTGTTACCCAGCACAGCTCCTTCGCTGATACCTGGCCTGGCCCGTTCTACGTAGCGTGTGGAGGTGAACTGAGGAATGCCAAATGTGGTCGGGTCTCTAGGTCCTGGTGCTCTGGTGTCTGGTTCCCCGCCCTCTAAGAGCTGCCCGAAACTCCTACCTACACCTAGCCGTAAACCCCCACCCACATCTAACTGGTACCCCCTCTCAATAGCACACTGGCGATCCAAAAGATCCTGATCAGCAATGTTACCCCCACCTACGTACGAACCACCCTCTGCCATGTTCCTACCTCTAACACTCAGATAAAATAAAAAATAAAATAAAAAAGTGAAAAGCTCAATTCATTTAAATAATTGAATCTAGAAATCACTAAGAGATTGAAACAATCACACACAATCAACAAATTCACCAATAGATTAATCACATATGCACATATCCAGTAGTTTAGATCAATAGATTATTCACACGAGTCCTTCAATCACATCAACATTAATCTTTTTTTCCTTTTTTTTTTTCGTGTGTTTTTCTTCCTTCAGTATATACAAATGTCCTGTTCACAAGCCCAGTCCATGGTAACCACAGCTATGACTGTCCAGTGTCCACACAGCTCAACTCCAGTCCACTGTAACATGAGTGTACAGTCTGTAGAAATACCTGAGGACGTCTGGGGCTTGATGACGACAGCAGCCTCCCGCGGCGAGCAACTGATGTCACTCTCAGAATCCAGGAGGGTCACGGCACCAATGTAACGGGGGCAGTCCTATGCTGTTCTATGCTGGTCAGCCTGCTGCATGCCCGTCACTCTCATCATTAGCTCTGCGTTGTGTTCTAGTTGGGTGGGGCCCCGGGTGTTGTGGGGGGCCCTCAGTCTCTCATCATCATCATCATCATCATCATGATCAAGGAAGGAGCGGGGACACACAGGACTCTATTTGGCCCACCTTGCCATTTATTTTGGTTTCAAACCCTTCGACAACCGTCCAGTCCTCCAGCGGGAGCGGTGTTTCTTACGGACGTGGGGGTCGAAGTTCAACCACTGCCCAGACTTCACTCGTGTGCGTTGGAAGGAGAAACCGTCCACGGGACTCCGATGTAAGAAAGGATAAACAAGTATTTTATCCCACAGCTTGCAGTATCTTCTTACAGGGACACTCAAGGTTACGTTCTCCTCAACCAGCAAAACTGTCCCACGGTAAGAAACACGTGTGGCTCGGCTCGATTGCTGCTTGAGACTCCTCCCACAAAACAAAAATGGCCTCTCCCGCGTTCCCTCTTCCGTGTACCCACAAGACCTCTCTCTTAAAGCGACAGTACACGTATATGACGGTCGTTGTAAAACATACATAAAAGTAAATAATGACATAAAATAAAATGTAGTAAACACAAATAACAGCACACAGACAGGATTTGGTGATATTTCATACTCAAACAAAATAAAATAAAAACATTAATTTTAACCTGGTTACACATAGTAAGCACAGGTGTTTGCAAAACTGTTAACTGTGTCGTAAAAATGCCATTGATTCACACGTGTCTTCATTTAAAATTAGGACCTATAATGATGCGTGGATAACACAGTAAAAATGTATTGTACAGTTGCTTTTTTTAACAAAGAAAATAAATGGGTTTTTTTTATTTATTTTTAACAAACTTCATCATAAATAGTTGCATTTAGCGGTAACGTGTTAAACAAGACGACCTCCGGTGGAACGCTCTGATGGACCAGACGCGTCGTCCCTTTTAAGTAAGACTTTTATTATTTGCCCATTTTTATCGATTAAAAAGCGCACCTCGTGATTTTTAAACACAGTTAAATACTTTTCTGATCATGTCATGTCTACTGCCGGTAAGACCACGAGACATGCGGCGAGACAGGACGAGGAAACACGAGGCACCCGCCGACCTCTCTACTATAGCTAGCATGCTAGGCGAGCTCAAGGCCGACCTCACAACTCAAAACTAAAGCGCTCAAACAGGCCATTGCAAGCCTGGACACCAAGTTAGACAATATCAAGGTCACTGTATCGGACCACTGGCAGAGGTTGCTATCTCGAATCCCATGCCGAGACGACTAGCCAGCGCATTCAAGCTCTCGCGACGTCTTGTGCTACTTTAGCCGAGGACTACGCTAAGCTAAGGGCTAAGGCTGCGAACCTGAAGGGTCGCAGCCGCAGAAATAACATTAGAATTATCGGCTTACCTGAGTCAATCGAGGGCCCCCCGTCCAACGACCTTTTTCTCCGACCTGCTGGTTGAAGTCCTGGGCTCGGAGTTGCTGGAGTCTCCACCCGAATTGGATCGCGCTCACCGTTCAGTCACTGCTAAACCAGCGCCAGATCAAAGGCCAAGGGCGGTCGTGATACGGTTTCACCGTTTCCGGGTAAAGGAGCTCGTGATCCGCGAGAGGCTCGTAAGCGCAGGGGGTCGTTGCAATAGCGCGGGCACAAAACCCATCTGTATGAAGACTCTTCTCCCGATGTCCTGGAACAACGGGCCGCGTATAAGGCTGTCGTGGCTAATTTGTATAAACTAGGCCTCCGGCCTTCTTTCCTGTCCGAGGCTAGGCTACTAGTCACAGACCAAGATGGATCCCGCCGGAGGCACTTCTCTGTTCGAGAAGCTAACGACTTCGCAACATCCCACCATCTTCGCTATGCTGGCTATCTGTCAACATTGTTCGCATCGGTCCGCCGGCTAGCTAATTCCGGACAGGGTGGGAAAACATGCTTTTTGCCCCCCTCAGTAATCGACCAACTGATCAGAAAATGGATTTTAGATATGGGATCAGCATGAATTATACATGCTAACTAGTGTTTCTTGAGTCAATAAGTGGCGTTTTGAGAAATCGTCTTTTCATTTACGGACATATAGCTAGCCCATTCTTCCTAAGCTATACAGTTAGCTAGTACTGGGTTAAGTGGACATGCCGTGTTGTTTTATGTTTGAACATTCCACTGCGCCTTAAAGATAGTTTTTGGCCATCCTAACTTGGGGGACTAATGGGGATAGTACCAAAATGTACTGTCGCGCTTGCATAAACTCATTGTGCTAATAGATACCCCTGTCCCCGGTGGGCTAACACGCCACATCGCCTTTGTTGACTGTGGTGTGCTGGCTGGCAGCATAACACTGTCTATTTGATGTCTAGGACCTGTTGCCTGGTGTGAAACATTATACATACGGTTGGGGTCCGGACCTGCGATCGCTGGCCACCGTGTCGGTAAGTTTACCGTTCGGACACTCGGCTAACAGCTTTCGTTAGCTCGCTAGCTTACCACAGCTTCGCTAGCATATGCTAGCTTCGCCACAGAGCTTCTTGAAAGTAATAGTCTATGGCTTCGCTGACTCCCGTGGGTAGACTGCTAGTGTCGTAATACTTCCGGGTCGCATTACGCACCCTGTGACATAGCTAGTTTAGTTTTACTGCCCCTTAACGATTTGTGCCGCTTGTTGCGCTAGTTAACAATATTAATATGTTTAAAGTTGCTATTCGATGCGATACACTATAAACCAGGTATATATCAGGACCCTTGATGGCTGGTTGGCTTTCGTGCGTAGCCTACCGAATATGGCGGTACTTCTGATTCACCGGGTTAGCTGACATAGCAACCGGTGACGTAGCAACCTTAACCTCAAACAATTGAATTAGACACCGGTACAAGGCAACATTAACTTGATTGTATTATAACGTCTGACGACAGTGTGAGCGTTTTTTTTTATAATGGTTCTTCGTTCTCAGTTTAAGGGCAAAAATACATGTGTGAATTTATATGTGGGATTGGGGGTTGGTAGGGGTGAGTAATGATAGGGAGTCTTCTGCGGTTCATCACACGGGTTCTGTTCCACAGTTGTATGTCATGTGTGTGCTCTGACCCGCTATCCCCCCTTGAAGAGGGGGAGACTTTGGGTTTGGGGGGGTTCCCCTTTTTTTCTTTTTTCCCTTCTTTCTTTTCATGGGTGCTTGGTCTGCTTTCCCCCTTTTTTCTTTTCTCCCAACAACTTAGATGGCTGGCAACGCTAGTAGTGACAACATAGGAATGGGGAGCCCTGACTCAGTGAAGTTCTTGGGGTGGAATGTCAAGGGGTCGAACAATCCTGTAAAGAGGTCTAGGGCCTTTTCCCACATGAAAAAGCTAAAAGCGACGTGGTTTGCCAACAGGAATCACATTTACGAATTAAAGACCAAACTAGACTACAGCGCCCTGGGTTTCATCAGGTCTTTCACTCAGACTTCAACAACAAAGCCAGGGGTGTTGCCATATTGATTAGTAAAAAGATCCAGATTTCTACAACCAATGTTATTTCAGACAAGAATGGGAGGTACTTAATCATAACTGGTAAACTTTGGCACACTCCTGTGGTGCTAGTGAATGTATACGCCCCTAATTTTGATGATGTAGGGTTTGCAAAGGGATTGTTCGGTAAAATTCCAAATTTAAAAGTCCATCTTGTGATATTCGGCGGTGATTTGAATTGTGTCATTAACCCGGCCCTGGACCGCTCCGCCCTCAACCCCACTCCGCCCTCTGCTATGTCTAAGACATTTTCTGATTTTATGGCTCAGATTGGGTGCACTGACCCCTGGAGATTTCAGAACCCCCAGGCAAGGGAGTACTCTTTCTTCTCATATGTACACCACTCTTATTCCCGCATTGATTATTTTTTCGTCGACCGCTCATTATTACCAAAAGTCACGTCCTCCGATTACTTACCCATTGTAATCTCAGACCACGGTCCTGTCACCCTCGACATCGCCCTGTCCGCGCAGACTCGCACCTTGCCCCACTGGAGACTCAACTCCCTCCTCTTATCAGATGCAGCTTTCTGCACATATGTCTCAAGCTCCATTGATGTCTTCCTCTTTCTAAATCAGATGGATTTGAACTCCCACTCACTCCTATGGGAGACGCTTAAGGCATACCTTAGAGGGTAAATTATTTCTTATTCCTCGCACCTATACAAAACTCGAAAGGCTGAACAGGATCGACTCTCTAAAGCTGTCCTTGATTTGGACCGCCAGTATGCCTCCACACCATCCCCTGAACAAACAGCGCCTAAACCTACAATCTGAATTTAATCTTTTGACCACTGACGAGGCAGAACGCTTACTACTGCACTCATGTGGCACCTATTATGAACATGGCAATGAGGCAAGCCGTCTGCTGGCTCACCAGTTAAAGCACCACACCGCTTCTCGTCTGATTCCCCAAATTAAAGACTCCTCCGATACTCGGATCTCCGACCCTGCGGGGATCAATGACACCTTCAAATCCTTTTATTCCTCCCTGTATAAATCTGAATTCCTACCGGATCCTTCCAATATGAATCAGTTTCTGGGCGATCTAGCCACTCCCTCTGTTGATGCTGAGACTGTGAACGACCTAGAGTCCCCTCTCACTCTAGATGAAGTTATTCAGTCTATCATGTTAATGCAGTGTGGCAAGGCCCCGGGACCCGACGGGTTCCCAACGGAGTTCTTTAAGAAATTTCATGCCAAGCTGGCCCCCTTTTCTTATCTGTGTATAATCAGTCACTCGAGCGTGGCCCGTTGCCGCACACCTTAACACAGGCGTCGATATCACTACTTCTTAAGAAGGGGCAAGACCCCACTTTGTGTAGCTCTTTTAGACCCCTGAGCCTCCTTAATGTGGATGTAAAGATATTGGCGAAGGTGTTGGTGAACCGTCTGGAGGTGGTCTAATCAGGCATTATTTCAGAGGAGCAAACTGGCTTTATTAAGGACATGTACTCATTTTTTAACATTGAACGCTATTTAACATTATTTATTCAAAGCAAGTCTCTAACTCCCCTGAAATAATCATTTCACTCGACGCAGAGAAGGCGTTTGATTGAGTTGAGTGGGTTTACCTGTTTGCTGTTCTTGAGAAGTACGGCTTCGGGAACAAATTTAACTCATGGATTCACCTCTTGTATACATCTCCCCAGGCCAGTGTCTGCACCAGTGATTCCCGTTCTAACTACTTTCCCCTCAAACGTGGGACACGTCAGTGGTGCCCGCTGTCCTCGCTGTTGTTTGCCCTCGCCATCGAGCCCCTCTCGATCGCGTTGCGGTCGTCCGCCTCCTTCCGGGGCATAGCGCGAGAGGGAGTGGAACACAGGCTGTCGCTATACGCGGATGACTTACTGCTCTGTTAGCGACCCGGTGACCTGTCTGCCCTCTATTCTCTCTATTCTTGAGAACTTCGGCTCCTTCTCTGGTTATAAGTTGAATCTCCAGAAAAGTGAGTGTTTCCTGATTAACTCGGCGGCGTTACGGCTTCAGCAGACGGACATACCTTTCGCACTACTATGCTGCTCCGGCTTCAGATATCTAGGAGTGAACGTGACGCGCTCGTGGCCTGCCCTCTTTTCAGCAAATTTCGCTCCCCTTCTCACTCAAATGAAAGCCGATTTTCGGAGATGGGGTAGCTTGCCTTTATCGCTTATAGGTAGGATTAACGCCAGAAGATTTGTTCTCTCTGACCCCTAAGCATGTGGATGTGGTGGCTTTCACTTCGTTATTGGCGCGGCGCAGGATTCTTCTTCACTGGAAGCCCCCCCCCCCCGGCCTCCCTATGGTTAAGTGACGTGATCCACTTTTTAAAACTTGAAAAAATAAAGTTCTCGCTCAGGGGCTGCACCCACAAATTCACTGTGAGGTGGCAGCCCCTCATTTCATACTTCGCCGCTCTGCGAAGGCTCCCCTCCGACGACCAGCAACGATTTTGAATTTGAATTTATATTAATTTAGACCAAGCCTCGTGTACTTTATCTCGTTTGTACCTTCCCTTTTTTCTCTCTTTTCTCTTTCTCTCTTGATGTTGTCTGTGTATTTTTATTTTTATGTATTTATATTTATTATTATTATTATTTACATTTATTTAAGTTTGTTTTTTTTCCCCAGGGGACCATGTTGTTGGGAGGGAGGGGAATGTGATGGGGGGGCTGTTATATGCCCCCTCTGTTCTTGTTTGTCATATTTTGTCTTTAAAAACCCAATATAAAAAATGTACAAAAAACAAAACAAAGCAAGATAATAGAGCGGAGGTTAATTTAAGAGCAAATTTGGTCCTGTAAAATAAGGATAAGTGTAACGAAAGCAAACATTTTACTCCATAGGGTTAGGTCTACACAAAATATGATACACATTGATAGCTATCTACATATGTAGTTAATCTAAATGTAACATGCCGCATAGAGCATACTTTGCATACAGCATGAAAGCAGCAGGCATGGTCCATCTTGGGGTGGGCTCTGGAAGCTGTAAACAGTAAGTCTGTCACTGGCCACTTGAGAGAATGACATTTCTCCAGAATAAAGCTCTTCTTCCTGTTACATGGCCTCATGCCAGGCAGCAGGCGACTATACTTCCTGATACATCCCACAACACTATTGATACAGTATGAGGAGGGTCATCAGTCCTGACCGAGGGGTAAAAAAAAGTTGTACACACTTCACTGAGTAGAGATTTTTTTGACGGTGTTTTGGAATTAAGCTGTGGTGATACAGTAACATATTTAATTGTAGATTTAAGAACCCCCCCCCATCAAAATACAAGGATAGGAGCTGGACATAGACCCCCCCCCATCAAAATACAAGGATAGGAGCTTGACATAGACATATAGGCATTCCAATTGCACCAAGAATAAGAGCTTATGTTGTTCTGAGGGAAAGATTAACCATGATGGTTAATGACTACATGTACTGCTCCTGATATGTGGTTTATAAGGCAATAAATTAAGTACACATGTAATTTGAGCTTGATATTCCTCTCATTAGACGTAATGAAGCTGATCAATTGTCTCAAGAAATAAAACTGACTACCCCTTATGACCTGGTTAGAAAGGCAGGAAATCCCCTGTGAAATTCAAACATGAGAGGATTCGTCAGGGAACTTAAGACTAGCCCTTTTCGACCAAAGTAGCTCTGGTTCAGGTACCGGTTCCATTCAGGATTCGGAAAACCTTGGTGTTGTGTGGCAAATGGGCCCGCGTTTTGACCAGTTTTTAGCGGAACTGTTGTCCGTCATCAATGGGGGACTTTGTGCGTTGCACACCACATGTAAACATTAGCTACATCCCACTGAAACCCACTAGCTAGCAAGAATATGGCATCATATTATTACGTCGTCCAGCACCACTTTTGGACAACTCCTTGTTATCGTCTCGGTAGTCCTTCTTAAGTTTTTTTAACTTGTTGATAATTTGTTCTTGCGTTCGAGTGAACCCATTCTTGGCCATCTCTTCTACTAATTCGCCAAACAGCTTACTCTTTCTCGTGCTATTCTCTAGTTTTTCCTGAAACTCGGGAGATACCCAGATAACAACCAAACACTGAGTTTCCTCAGCTGACCATTGCGCACCCTGGTTATCTGCCGATTTCGCCATTATCTACCGTTAGGCTGTCTCCTCTCTTCTTCCTCTGGAATGTCACGCGCCCATTGATGTTGTCAACAGTTCGTGCTGAAAAACCTGCTTTTTTTTTGGTGCTGATTCGGAACTAACCTTTCGGGTTCACAACCAAATTATTTTTGGTCAAAATGCTCTGAAGCATTCAAAAAAGGGTTTGCGAACCGGCACCGAACCCGTTCCCTGTTGATGGAAAAGGGCTAAAGTGGAGCCATTCATTCTTGGGATTGTGGTTAACACCATAGTTATTTGAAATTTCTCTGGATTAGCATTGCAACAGAGCTGCGTTTACATACTTTACAAGATTCGTTCACAATGGTCATTGAATGGATACTTTTTTTCCATATGAAGAATTTGTCTACCAGGAAACAGACAGCCGTGATAAAGGTTGGTCATGCACTTTGATTCAAAGGCCGCTGGGCACCGAAGACTGTGATGATGATGTTGGCAATGACAATAAGGAGCACAAGTACTGTCACGATGTTCTCCAAAGTATTGCCTTTATTGTGCGTGCTTTCATCATTCAAGTTCCAGTTCACTTTGAAAGAGAGAAAGGAGAAGTCAGTCACAGGCATCACCATCAGGTCAAAACATAGAGACTAGAGGGCGCTTTAACAGGGTCAAAGTCAAAGTATTTGTATTGTCCCTTACAGGAAAATTAGTTTCCAGCCAGTACATATAAAACTCTCACACAAACAAAACATACATACACCAAGGCAGACTTGACACATCACTGATGGACAAAACCCCCCCCAAAAACAGGACATAGTGGGCAAGGAGAACCAAAGGAGGTCAAATATACAGACCATGGAAACAAAAGATCTGCAGACAACGGATGAGTACTATCTACCATTTAACAACAGAATGGCAGTGGGGACAAAGGAAGCCTTGTATCTCTTAGTCCTAATACAGGGCATCCTCAGCCGACTACCTTGAGGGTTACAGCTCAAACTCTGGCCGAAGGGGGTGACCTTAGCACTCCAGAAGGGAAGTAGCCTTTCTGAACACCTTCCTATTATAAAGGTTGGTAAGCCAGGTTGGACTTCTCCCTGAAATCTTACTAGCCTTATCTTACTAAGTCTTACTACTAGGGATTCCCACAGCAACGCTGCTTGACAGATGAGCAGTCTACCAATCACTGAGTCTGGTGACAGAAACTGAATCTGACATATTGCCCTCAGGTATTGTCATTATGTCAACATGCCTGAACTAAGGTGGGAGCATATGGCTGTAAAGAGAAGCCGAGTTGTGCATTTTTTAATCTGCCGTGTTGGTGCCAGGACATCTATGACGACATAACATGTTCTCCTCCTGGATGTTATAAAGAGATATCTTAAATTGGTAACAGCTGAAGCCTCAGAAAATTGGCAGCCATTTCTTCATTCATTTGCTCTCTATCTTCTAGCACATAATGGCACTCTGTCAGGAAACAGGAAAAGGAGGGGGAGGATAGGGTACTCCACTACATGGGCAGATAAATGTTAGACTGGCGAGGTTCATTTCTTCCAGTTAACAAATTCAGTACATTTTATATGACATTTTGCTCTGACATATTTTGAGAGTGTTGTCCTCAGGTTGGATTATGAACGAGTTGGATGAACACGTTAAATATCAGAGAATCTTTTGATACCTGAGTTAGTGAGTCCTGTGATTTTTCCCGACAACCGCTCATCCAAACAACTTCACACTCGACACTACTTCGTTGGATCCTCGGTAATACACCTGCCAAGTGTGAAGTCGATCGGATGAGCGGTTGTCGAGAAAATCGAAGGACATACATACATACAGACAGACAGAGATTCCTTCCATTTTAGTTAGATAATATTATAATAAAATAATAATGAAAAAAATAATAATAACAGTAATAATAATTTTTAGGGGAGGGTTACTTTCATAAATCCTGTGTACTCAGTGGCCAGTTTGTTGCCAATGGTGATTTGTTTTATTGCCCCCCCCCCCATTTCCCCCAATTGTACCTGACCAATCACCCCGCTCTCCGAGCCGTCCCGGTCGCTGCTCCACCCCCTCTGACGATCCGGGCAGGGCTGCAGACTACCACATGCCTCCTCCGATACATGTGGAGTCGCCAGCTGCTTCTTTTCACCTGACAGTGAGGAGTTTCACCAGGGGAATGTAGCACGCAGGGGGGTCACGCTTTCCCCCCCGGTTCCCCCTCCCCCCTGAACAGGCACCCCGACCGACCAGAGGAGGTGCTAGTGCAGCGACCAGGTCACATAACATCTGGCTCCCCACCCGTAGACACGGCCAATTGTGTCTGTAGGGACACCTGACCAAGCCGGAGGTAACACGGGTTTTGTTGACACTGATTGGTCAAGTTGGTGTCACAGTGTCGCAACATTATGAGCTCTGGCGACCTCTTGATTTTCTTCATTGAAGAAAAAAAAAAAACCCAACAACAACCATAGGGGAATTTCAGAGACATGAGAGTGGTGCTCAAAAGCGAGAGGGCCTTAAAGAAAAAGAAAAGTGAGACCAGGTTTTACTTTAAAAAAAAAAAAACACCCAAGTTAACGGGATTTTTTCCAAAAGGCCGAAAGCAATGAAGCAACAGGCGTGAGTCGTGCAACTCAGCTACCCGACATATATCTTAGAGATTTTGCTGCCAAGAAAACCAGGTGTAGACACTTCTACGGTTGAGTCAGTCGTTTATTTAATGCTTGTTAGACTGTTTATGCAGCTTGCAATGCATCTGGTGTGGTCTTTTGTATTGGTGGTAATGTTTGCAGTGGTGCAGAAATGTATTGCTGGTAGTCTTTATAGTCGTGCTGAAATGTTGAAGTGTGACATCATACTGTTGGAGAGAGACCATTGTATTATCTACAAATGAAGTGAACTCATGTACAGTACGTTTGTTGTGGTGTGGCATGGCTTAGCAGTATCACTATGTGCAGAGGTAAATCGGTTCATTGTGGTGGTAGATAAATGGTTGTGGGGAGCAGAAGGAGCCCCACGGGCTTAGCCAAGCCCAGGGGCCTATGACAGGATTAAACCGCCCCTGAGCACCACCCAGGCTTGCAAAGACATCAATGTTAGTCAGTTCGTGTCTAAATTCAGGAGTCACCCATGCGCCATGTCTCCTCTATGAGACAAACTTGAGGGCTAGAAAAATACCATAACTGCAAGAACAAATTTACGCATACAAACGATGGATAAATGAGGCTCAGGGGACTTTTGAGGGGCACGGAACTCACCGATGAAGATAAGAAGGACACCCACCACGATTTGAAAGATAATGGAGAGACTTAGGAGAGCAACGAGGGGTTTGTAGAAGGTGAAGTCTGACCCTTGCTCCACCACGGCCTTCAGCTGGGAGGCATTGGCCATTAGCAGTGCCAAATCCAGCATGCTTTCTGCAGCACTCTTCTTATTGGCATAACTGTTCATGTTCAAGGATCCCCTTTGGCTGCCCCAGCGGTCCTGTAGCCGTACCTGCATACATACGCAGACATTGCTTTAGAGAAAGAACAATGATACACAGCGAAAGATAAGGATCGTATCTTTATCTGAGGCTTTTGTTAGCCGAGGCAGTGGATGACATTTTAAGATATTCTCTTAATAGCGATTAGCTTTATAGAAATACACTGCAGATGCCACCCCACTACTTTCAGGTTTCATCCTTTTGGATTTTATGATGCATATGTTCCATTTTAATCATACAAGTCATTAGTTATCATATTAGTATCAACTAAATTGGAACTAAAATAAATAACCACCATAACGTTGCTGTGGTATTAAACATTGTTCAGACGGCTGTGTCCATACAGACCCATGGGATGTATGGTAAGTGAAAGTGCTTATGGTTTAAACCCAAAGAGAAACTGTGAGCACCACTTCCAGGGTTGCACAAAGAAGTTGTTTTGACACTGGCAAGGTTAAGACATTTTGTTTTTCAAACCTGCTTATGGTTTAAACCCAAAGAGGAACTGCGAGCACCACTTCCAGGGTTGCACAAAGAAGTTGTTTTGACACTGACAAGGTTAAGACCTTTTTTTTTTCAAACCATAAGGCTTTGTCTCCTAATTACCACTGCATGCTAAATCACAAGGACATCGAGAGGCCTCCGCCCAAAACCATGACACGGATGCAAAGCTGAGTGGAAAATATGAGAAACAGCACAAAGGGATTTGTATGGAGGACATTGGAACAATAGCATACTGCATAATACAACAACTGTAACTTAATTACAAAAATTAAACGAAAAAGGGGCAAAAGCTCACTGATATTAACATTAACAGGTTATTAGTGGCATCAAAGTATAGAAGGTGTAGTGTCCATTCTATCTAAATATGACAAACAAGAACTGTCCCTGCAGGATTGAAAGGCGATCCCCCCGACTTTCCCCCATAGGTGATGACGCAGCAGTGGGTAAACTTTTAACCGAGAAATTTCCCTCAGATGACTCGCTGCAGCGGCGATTTAAATATCTGATTGGAAGATGGACGAGTGACACCATGACGTTACGTCAAACAGCAGACACGCGGCCGGCAGACGTTTCACAGCTGTTTTTTTTTCTTTCTATTATTACTTTTTCCCCGTTTTTCTCCGAGATGTTTCACCGCTGTTACCGGGAGAGACTGTGGCCGTCTCAGCATGGGAATTTGGCAATACTGTACAGCTGCCTGTCGCTAGGATTGAATCAAAGCATGGAAGTCAGCTGAATTGGCTGTGACTTCCACTCTGTAAAATTAGAGCAATACGGTGAATTTGCGTTTAGTTTGTGACTCTGACTCAACTGTAAGATATACTGTTTGACTCCATTAACAAATGAATAAATAAACAGATAAATAACATTTTGGGGAAAAAAAGATTGGAGTCACGTGGGAGTTGTTAACCTTGACACTGTGTGTAGTACCCCACTATATCAACGCTGAAATGGGTGTAGATGACAAAGAAAGTCATAACAAATTCTTGTATTTGACCATTTCTTCACGTCTCTGCAACCATCCAGATGGTTGTTGTAGGTGGACTGTATAAGCTTTGGAGGGGTCACGTGTGCCCAAACTGCCCAGTAGTTCCCTATATGGGCCAATCCACCCGGGAGATTGTGCACGCTTTCCTTCTTTACAAAAGTGGGTGGGGGGTTAAGCATTGAAGGCACTGTGAGAGGGGGATTAAAGGGACCGAGAGTACATGTACATCTCACAGCATCTCAACAGGTGGAATCCTGAGCCATTTGTCAAATCGACTTGGCAAATACATTCAGGTGCCAGCGTTGCACCCATCAAATGAACGTGACACACAGTCCGCTCTAGTTCTGGCAACTTCATTTTCTTCCCGGTACAAATCGTTTTTTCTTGTTTTTGCATTAACAAAATTCAAGACACAACACAGTACCTGAGCTTGCCGTGCAGTTTCTTTTTGCACCGTCTATCCACAGCTTCCTTCCCTTTTTCCTCTGACCTATTGTGTCATAACCTTTTAAAGAAACACGATCCTCTCCCTTTACTACTACAATGCAGTTCCCATACTGGCATTTTTAAAGCAGATTAACACAAACGAATGTCAATGTATTTGTATAAAAATGTAAATATATGAAAATGTAAATACATGTAAAATATTCTCTTTCTTTGTTGCTTTGGGATACTTCCTGATTCCAGGGCGCAACATCCTCCCCCACTTACAAAAGAAATGTTGCCATAACTTTTTCTTTTTACTCAACAACATAACTGACGATAAAGTTTCGACATACAAAAAAACAAACAAACATACATCACAGGAGAAGGTGACTGCTTGTGTTGTGTTCAGTTTCTTTTACACAGACTACATTAGCACTTTCTCTTCTTTGAGCTACTACAGTGGCATTAATATAAATACATACGTAGATCTCTACAATCTTCATGTCTTGAGAGGTGTATTGTCTGCAGGTATGCTGGAGGTTCCCCCCTCTGACATCCTGTTATGACATCCGGAAACTACCTTATTCACCTCACATTAATGTATCTTCACATCCTTTTTTATGCCATATGTACAGTACCAATTGAGCCACATGTTAACTCACATCCTCTTTCAGTTTATTAATTTGATATTTATTTCAGTTTGATATTTATTGATAGATTTATTGATTTAGAGTGTATCTTTTAACACTTTATCAATAAATCATTATTCCTTTAAAACTAGTGTCAAGTGTCCATTATGTTTTCCATCTCAGTAGACGCTTACACATTTCACTGTATTAATTCACCTCAAAACTAAGCATAAAATTAAATTGTAACCAATATAAACTCTAACATACAACTGTGCTGTAACTTGAAAATAGATTAACTATTTTACTTCACTTTACAGTGACTCATTACTACCAGTACATGAACTGTGTATTAGGAATCAAAGGATACTGGTTCCAGAAGACAGGGTCATTTCTTGTCAAGGGAGGTCTTCTTGACTTTACCTCTCCATCATCCACACTGCATACCCTCAAGTTCACTGGCTGGAACTTGGGCTGGCCTAACTGGTCATACGTGTCATTGTACCGGGGCCCTCTATCGCTTTCAGCCCCCCATCCCCAGCCTTCCAGTTTCCATCTGAACCTATTCCAACCCTGATTCCTCCTCCTTTACACAACATTCTTCATGTGCAGGCTCCTCCTCAGGTTCCTCGGGATTTTCTTCCAGCTCCGGTCCTTCCTCAGGATGCTTTTCTGCCCTGGGGTAAAATTCCCTTGCTTCCAGGTCTAGATGGCTTTCTGCTTTTCTTGTGGTCCACAAGCTGTACTCATTCTCGCTTGAACTTTCAGAGTCTGCATGGTAAGTATCTTGTTTTATTTTCACATTTCTTGTTACTGTCTCTTCCTGACATTGAGTTTTTGTTTCTTTCAGGTGAGATTTACTGGTCTTTGGCTGATCAATGAGGTAAGGACATAGTAGTAACAGATTGCAATATATCACTTGTTTCTTTCTGTTCCCTTCTAGTGGTTCAACCATATACACTGGGCTATCTGTCCCCTTTCTCTCTCTAACCATGTGTATCTGATTCTCCCATTAGGCATGTAACTTGCCTGGGCGTCCTCTTTTGGATAAATTTCGTACTACATGATCAACCAGTTCAAAGACTGAGCTCTGTGCATGTTGGTTGTAATTCTTTTGCCCTCTTGCTGCAGCCTTTTTCAAATTCCTCATTGCAATTTCATAAGCTTCCTGCATTGATCTTTCCCATTTTTCTGCATATCCTACATGAGACTGTGTATCTCAGTTCTTTTCTAGGAAACATCAAATCAATGGGCAGGACTGGCTCCCAGCTAAAAAGGGAGAAAAGCCAGTTGACTCATGTAGAGTCGAATTATATGAATGGACAACTTTGTTGAGATGATCAGCCCAACTTGATTTCTGTGTCTCCTCAAGTGTCCTCAACATACCTAATAATGTCCTGTTGAAATGCTCAGCTGGGTTTGCTTGGGGATGGTAAGGAGTTGTCCGTGAATGCCGTATCACACTGTAACTCTAACATTTTCATTTTCGAACTCCTTTCCTTGGTCATGGTGGATCTTTGATGGGACTCTAAAGTGCATGATGAAGTTGTCAAAAATCTTTTGAGCAGCCATCTTTCCAGACTTTCCTAGCTGCATATGCTTGTGCAAACTTGGCAAAATGGGCTACAATGACAAGAATATACCCCCCTCCCGCTTCCCTCAAGGTGGAGGTAGTTGATGGAAATCAATACAAATAGGGCAGTAGTCTCAATACTTTGGAGTGGGGTTCTTTTTAATCTATTAGGCTTTTTCTGCTTTAAACAGCAACACACCCTAGTAACATAATGCTCTATCTCTTCCCTCATCCTGGGGCAAAAGAATCCTTCTCTGGCTAAGGTAACCATTCGATCAGCTCCTAAATGCCCCATCTCCTCATGTAGTTGTTTGTAGATCGCACCTTTGAAACTTTCAGGAACAACCAGCTGAGACTGTTTTTCTCTGAAAGATTCCGTCTTCATCAATCTGCAAGCGTGGCCACTCTCTCAGAAGTTTTTATCACTGTTACCGATTCATTCATTTTGTCCTTGTGTCTAAAATGGACATGTTTCTTTTTCAGAAATAACAGTTGGCTAATAATGGGATCTTCTCTTTGGCCTGCTTTTAGATCTTATACAGCTAAAGCTTGAACTGTCACTGCACCACTGTTAACCTCCTCAGGCAATGTGTTGATGTTGCCGGTGATCACGGAGATCCGGTCAGTCTCTCCTCTTTTCTGAGCTTTGAGAGCCTGCCGAATTGACTCCAGGACCCCTGGTGGGCATTCTTGGACACACTCTTGGATGGCTTCATCGATGGGTGTCGGCCTCCTTGATAGGAGATCAGCATCGTGATTAGCTGTCCCAGGTGTATACTTCAGAGTGAAGCAATAAGTAGCCACCCAAGGGTTTCCTGTTGCATTAAGTTTAGCGGACCTCATGACATAGTTCAGCGTGACATTATTACTGTATACTGTGAAATGAGAGGCATGGAAGAGGTAATCTTGAAAACGTTCCATGATAGCCCACTTTAAGGCCAAGAACTCAGATTTTCCAGAGTGCAATTTGTAGTTCTTCTCTGCCTTCCTTAACATCCAAGATCCATATGCAATTACTCTGAGTACACCATTTTGTCTCTGATACAATACTGCGCCCAGGCCTTCCTCTGAGCCCAGGCCTTCCTCTGAGCCATCTACATGCAGCACAAATGGTTTCTCAAAATCAGGATATGCCATGATAGGTGGCTTTATTAGTGCAGTGATTAATTTCTCCAATGCCTCTTGGTTTCTTTCAATCCATTCAACTGGCTGGGATGGTGGTGGCTGAGCAGACTGGCAGCCACCATTTCTCTTCCTTTTCTCTGTTTTAGGCTTAGTCAGCAGCTCGTACAGAAGCTTGGCGATCCTAGAGAAATTAAGAATATAGGACCTATAATAGCTGAGAAAACCCAACAATTTTCTCACCTCATGGACAGTAGCAGGTGTCTCGTGCGTTAGCGCCTGCACAGCCTTAACCTCTTTAGGATTCATGCAGTAACCCTGTTCAGAGATGATGTGGCCCACATAACATACTTCCCGCTTGAAGAAATCACACTTCTTTGGCGTTAGCTTTATTCCAAACTTCTTCTATCTCTGCAACACTTTGCAGACATTTTCAACATGCTGCTGAAGTCACGACTAAAGACTAAAAGATCATCTAGGTAAGGGACACAGATTTCATCCCTTAGGTCTCCCAGACATCCCTGCATATAATGCTGGAAGGCGGGTGGGGCATCAATGAGGCCAAATGGGATTCTGACCTACTCGTGGAGCCCCGATGGTGTTATGAATGCAATACAGGCTCTGCTTCCAACACTCATTAAGTCTTGATGGTAAGCCTTACCTTGGTCCAGCACCGTAAACCAGGAGTTGCCACCCAAGTTTTCCAGAATCTCCAGGATTCTTGGGATTGGATGGCAATCTGGCTGTGTCTTCTATGCATAGGCATAGTGTTATATCTGCACACATCGACAGTGCTACATTTGATTTGGTGCTGTTCTATTGTGCTGGGATCGATTGGTGATTTTATCTATTCTCGGCTTGACCAAATAAAGTACGTAAAATAAAGTAAAGATACCCAAATAGAAGAACCCCGCTACAATGTAGCGGTTTGGTTATCCACCCGTCTAAATCTCCCTCCTCTTCATCCTGCCAGCTAACCGCCTTCCCCCTGCCCCTAAACCCCCCCCCCTACTCCAACTCCCTCCCCCCAAATGCTCAGAATATTCTGAAATGCTGAGAAAAGTGTTTTTTTTTAGCCATTTTTAGAAAATGCATATTTTGCATAATTATGCATAATTATGCATAATTATTTTAATGTTCTGCTATTTTTCTGGTCCTCTCTGGAACAATACCTACCACCTCCAAAAAAAATGAGGATCATAAGTGCATTTTTGCAAAAATGCACATTTTGCATAATGCCAAAACATTTCAAGTCCCAGAAAAAAAAATTATAGGTGAAAAAAATCAAAGATGCTCAGAATCATCTGAAATGCCGAGAAAGGTTGTTTTTAGCCATTTTTAGAAAAATGCATATTTATGCTTAATTAATTACGCATAATTTTAATTTTCTGCTATTTTTTATAGGTGGCCCCGATCATCCCCAATAAGCTCCAAAAAGAATCAAGGCCCCAAAGTGCTTTAGTTTGGCCGTTTATAGACTCTCACACACCACACACCAGACACACATTGTGAAAATACAGGAGTAGACTAGTAAGTGACCCGCAACCAAGTTGCGGTGATCATGACGTTTATTAGCTATCCACCCGTCTAAATCTCCCTCCTCTTCATCCTGCCAGCTACCCGCCTTCCCCCTGCCCCTAACCCCTCCCCCCCACTCCAACTCCCTCCCCCCAAATGCTCAGAATCATCTGAAATGCCGAGAAGTGGTTTTAGCCATTTTTAGAAAAATGCATATTTTGCATATTTATGCAGAATTATGCATAATTTTAATATTCTGGGATTTTTCCCTTACTCTCTGAGACAATACCTACCACCTCCAAAAAGAATTAGGATCATAAATGCTTTAGTTTTCGGTCCCGCTATCTACACTAACACACACACACACACACTAACACCACACACACACACACACACACACAGTCCGAAAATATACGAGTAGAAGGTGCGAAAGTACCCACACCTGTACGACACGTCACAGAGAGGATACATACCACCGTCTCTTCAGTTTATTGTCTTGTAGAGCCAGCAGGCAAGAGCATCTCTTCCTCGTCGTCAGTGTCGGACGCCATGACAGAAGAGTGTAAACAATACGCAAGCATTATGGGTAATGCAGTGTTTCACGGACAGTTTTACAGGAAACTACAACGCGGAAGTGCGCTCGACTATGGAAGCCCAAATGACTGCGGACATTCCTCTTGGAGTCCGCTCCACGTACGTTCCGCCCGAGTATGTTTGGGCCTTTAAATGTGATTCATCAGATAAGACACTCGGACACTTCCACGCGCGCAACAGCGGCCAACTTTATTGTTCGTCAGACCCACCAAAACCCGAACCGCCCGCACGCGCTGATTTACATTCAAAAACAGAAAACTTTATCGAGTTCACTTCACGTGACAGCCGCCATATACGCCCGTGCTCGACCCATGCAAATGCACTCTGACGTTGTGGCTTATTTCATGGACGCTTTGTATTTGCAACGCTGCTCGCTGTCTCCGACCGCCATCCAGCAAGCCGTTAAGAACGCGAGGTTTGTGCGAACGGCGGAAAGAACCGAGGCGTGACGTAGCCAGAGCCCGCCATCTTGTTGAACTGCTCAGGATTATGAAGGGATTCCACATATTTTATGCATATTCCGCATATTATGCATATTTTTAATGTTCCACTATTTTTATAGGTGCCCCTGATCATCCCCAATAACTTCCAAAAAGAATCAAGGCGCCAAGTGCTTTAGTTTGGCCGTTTATAGACTCCCACACAGACACACACCACACGCCACACACACGTTGTGAAAATACGGGCATAGATTAGCAAGGGCTCCCCCCCACTGTCTGCAGTTGATACAACATGCCGCTGCTCGGCTCATTACCCGGACATAGGCATGATCATATCACTCCTGTGCTTGCCTCCCTACACTGGCTCCCAGTTATATTTTAAATTGATTTTAAAAATGTACTGCTCACTTTTAAGGCTTTAAATGGTCGTGCTCCTTCATACATTTGTGATTTATTGACCTAGTATATACCCCCCCCCCGACCATTAAGCTCCACAGGTGGAGCCCTGATGGTTATTCCCAGGTCTCGGTTTGTTACAGGTATTATTATTACTTGCACACTGGGGAAACCAAACAGACGCTGGCCAAGAGGATGGCACAACACAGGAGAGGTAACACGTCAGGCCAGGACTACATCCATCTACTGGCCAGTGGCCACTCTTTCAAGGATGAGGATGTGCACATCCTTGATAGGGAGGAACGCTGATTTGAACGGGGAGTCAAAGAAGCCGTCTGTGTTAAGAGGGAACGGCCATCCCTGAACCGGGGGGGGGTGAGGGGGTGGGCTAAAAGTACATCTGTCGCCTTCTTACAATGCTATGACCGCAACCATTCCCCAATCCTCTATGAATAGTGCACATGGCCATTGAAAAATCTAGTTAATGCTCACTGCAATTTGCATATGAAATTGATAATTTTCGGTCGTTATGCCACTGTATTGTTTGTAAGGGTGGGGATACCTGCGGTCAGTTGAGACTGAAGATGTCACTTAGATGAGTGACATTTCTCAAAAGATTTCTCTCAATAAACGTTGCGTCCAGGTGATCTGATTCAACTTTATTTCTTTGATTTTCATACTCGGTAATCCAGGTGAGATTACCGAGTGTGCATAAAGAATGTCAATATCCATCCATCCATTATCCAAACCGCTTATCCCGCTCTCAGGGTCGCGGGGATGCTGGAGCCTATCCCAGCAGTCATTGGGCGGCAGGCGGGGAGACACCCTGGACAGGCCGCCAGGCCATCACACAGCCCCCCCCCACACACACACACGTAAGGACAATTTAGGTACGGCCGATTCACCTGACCTACATGTCTTTGGACTGTGGGAGGAAACCGGAGCACCCAGAGGAAACCCACGCAGACACGTGGAGAGTGTAACCAGGTTAAAATTAATGTTTTTATTTTATTTTGTTTGAGTATGAAATATCACCAAATCCTGTCTGTGTGCTGTTATTTGTGTTTACTACATTTTATTTTATGTCATTATTTACTTTTATGTATGTTTTACAACGACCGTCATATACGTGTACTGTCGCTTTAAGAGAGAGGTCTTGTGGGTACACGGAAGAGGGAACGCGGGAGAGGCCATTTTTGTTTTGTGGGAGGAGTCTCAAGCAGCAATCGAGCCGAGCCACACGTGTTTCTTACCGTGGGACAGTTTTGCTGGTTGAGGAGAACGTAACCTTGAGTATCCCTGTAAGAAGATACTGCAAGCTGTGGGATAAAATACTTGTTTATCCTTTCTTACATCGGAGTCCCGTGGACGGTTTCTCCTTCTAACGCACACGAGTGGAGTCCGGGCAGTGGTTGAACTTCGACCCCCACGTTCGTAAGAAACACCGCTCCCGCTGGAGGACTGGACGGTTGTCGAAGGGTTTGAATCCAAAATAAATGGCAAGGTGGGCCAAATAGAGTCCTGTGTGTCCCCGCTCCTTCCTTGATCATGATGATGATGATGAGAGACTGAGGGCCCCCCACAACACCTGGGGCCCCACACAACTAGAACACAACGCAGAGCTACTGATGAGAGTGACGGGCATGCAGCAGGCTGACCAGCATAGAACAGCATAGGACTGCCCCCGTTACATTGGTGCCGTGACCCTCCTGGATCCTGAGAGTGACATCAGTTGCTCGCCGCAGGAGGCTGCTGTCGTCATCAAGCCCCAGACGTCCTCAGGTATTTCTACAGACTGTACACTCATGTTACAGTGGACTGGAGTTGAGCTGTGTGGACACTGGACAGTCATAGCTGTGGTTACCATGGACTGGGCTTGTGAACAGGACATTTGTATATACTGAAGGAAGAAAAACACACGAAAAAAAAAAAAGGAAAAAAAGGTTAATGTTGATGTGATTGAAGGACTCTATTGATCTAAACTACTGGATATGTGCATATGTGAATAATCTATTGGTGAATTTGTTGATTGTGTGTGATTGTTTCAATCTCTTAGTGATTTCTAGATTCAATTATTTAAATGAATTGAGCTTTTCACTTTTTTATTTTATTTTTTATTTTATCTGAGTGTTAGAGGTAGGAACATGGAGGAGGGTGGTTCGTACGTAGGTGGGGGTAACATTGCTGATCAGGATCTTTTGGATCGCCAGTGTGCTATGGAGAGGGGGTACCAGTTAGATGTGGGTGGGGGTTTACGGCTAGGTGTAGGTAGGAGTTTCGGGCAGCTCTTAGAGGGCGGGGAACCAGACACCAGAGCACCAGGACCTAGAGACCCGACCACATTTGGCACTCCTCAGTTCACCTCCACACGCTACGTAGAACGGGCCAGGCCAGGTATCAGCGAAGGGGCTGTGCTATGTAACAGCGAGCAGCCAGTGGGTGAGTTAGCCATGCTCATTACTCGGTTAGCAGAGAAGATAGGAGAGTCAATCACTGCTAAGCTGCAGGAAACACAAGTGCTTAGAAACACACACACAGACAGTGCTAGGTCTGCTGAACAGCGTTTGGAGACAGCTCCTAGTGTTAGAGTAGTAATGCAAACAGACGCTAGGGAGCCTCCTATTTTCAGGGGCGATAGCTCTGATAAGTTTACAGTTCATGAGTGGGAGAGCCTTATGACTTTGTATTTGAGGAAGCGAGGCATTCCAGTTAGTGAGCAGTCACATGAGATTCTAGCTAAGCTTATGGGGAAAGCAAGGGACGTGGTGAGGATAAAGCTGCGCAACACATCTGTCGACCACATAGCGAACCCCCACATTATTTTTGATGTACTGAAGCAACACTTTAGTGACTTCACATACTCGAGCATGCCCCTGGCGGACTTTTACAGTACGCTGCCCAAGCCAGGTGAGGACGCTATGGAGTATTGGATTAGGCTTAATAAGACAGTGGAGGTGGCTGACGAATGCTTGAAGTGGCAGGGCCGTAGTATTGAAGAGCCAAGCCACGAGGTAAGCATGATGTTTATCAAACACTGTCCAGATCAGTCTCTTGCCAATGTTTTTAAGTTCAAGTCCGCAGGGAAATGGTCTGCTAGCGAGATCCAGGAGAGGCTTGATGAGCACATGCTGGAGAGGAAGTCCCGTGTTGCTGCAGGTGGACAACGTGAAGCAGGCGCTGTAGAGCGTAGGTTCCATTCACAGGTTCATGTCCCTGTAGTCGACATGGCTCCCGACTTGAACACGACCGTGCCGGTGGTGCCATCTCCCGTTCTGGCTCATGCGTCATCTCCTATACCATTTTTTGCAAGGTCTCCTACACCGTCTCCCGCACCGTCTCCCACAGCTGTCTCTGGCGGTGATGACTATATGAGGAGTTTGGTGAGCTTGCTAGACCGTTTGGTCACAATGCAGACTCGGGTTCCAGTTAGCGCTGCAGTCCGGACACCGACGCTGACTCAACCGCCAGCTAACGCCGTAGGGCGGGTGCCAGACGCACCACAGAGGTTGTGCAGGATTTGTAAGTCTCCGGATCACTCCACATTTTCCCACTGCAGCCGGGAGAACCGATGTATAAACTGTTTGTCTCCTGGTCATTGGAAGAGGGACTGTCCTCACCCTCAGCCGCCCAACCAGCTCCGTTCTCAGCCTGGTGGAAGAGCTGGTCGTCAGTCTCGTCCGTTAAACTACTAAACCCACACCTAGAGAGGGATGGTGTGGGTAAAGTAGATGTATCCCTCACTGATGTCTCCGACCTGGCTCACTTGTATGAAGACAAGTGTGCCAAAGCACCTCAGGGTTCGCGTATGGTCATTCAGGCGACACAGAGGATTCAGGCTTTCAGTGACTTGTTCTATGCTCCTGTTCTTGTCAACCAGAGTGTGCAGCTTAATGGCATGTTGGATACTGGCTCTATGTCATGCAGTATCAGTGAAAATGCAGTAGAGAAGCTCCGCTCTGGGGGTGTTTTACCTGAGAAGCAGCAGCCTGAAGAGAACATTGTCTTGATTGGCTGCGGTGGTCTGGAGACTAGGCCTGATGGTTTTTATGACCTCAACATGCAGCTTTATGGTGTTTCCTTTGTCATACCCACTCTGGTCGTGCCCGGTCAGCATGATGATCTGATAGTCGGCACAAACGTCATTAAACATGTGGCCCATGTACTCAAGAGTGGTACTGAGTACTGGGACATCGCGTCCGGACAGGAACATCCGTCTAGTCCTGACGTTGAACAGTTCTTGTCCATGTTCACGAATGTAGAGCGCTGGAGGGGTGGTGCAGTTCCTGAGAAGATAGGTACTGTTAAGCTCACCCAGGCCGTGACACTCTTACCGAGACACGAGCACTTAGTCTGGGGCAGACTTCCTGCTAAGGTGCCTATGTCAGCTGGAAGCACTGTTGTTGTGTAGCCGACAGACTCCAAGGCCATGCCACGCAGTGTCCTCGTAGGTCGACTTGTCACACCGCTCTGGGGTGATAGGTGGGTACCCATGACTGTTGTCAATCCATCTGACAAAGCCATCACACTGAAAAGGAATTGCAAGTTGGCTGATGTGTTTCCATGCTTGGCGATTGAGGACTTTAATGTTTTCCAGGGACTGCAATCAGTTGCAGGGAGGCATGAGTCCAACGCCACAGATAGTGCCTGTCCCCCTGTCCAGCCGGCTAGGAGTTTGTCAGAGCTCGGACTCAGTGACATTGACCTCAGCTCCTGTCAGGTTAGTGAGGCATGCAAGTCCCAGCTCACTCAGCTGCTCACCGAGTACCATGACATCTTCTCCAGGGACTCTCTGGACTGTGGCGAGGTCACAGGATACACACATCGCATCCATCTGGTGGATGAGCGCCCCTTTCGCTTGCCCTACAGGAGGGTTCCCCCAGCCCACTATCAGAAGTTGAGACAGGTTCTCACTGATATGGAGGAGAAAGGGATTATCCGGAAGTCCTCGAGCGCATACGCTTCACCGCTGGTTATGGTGTGGAAGAAGGATGGCGGGCTTCGGATCTGCACTGATTTCAGATGGCTGAATGCTCGGACCTTGAAAGACGCTCATCCCTTGCCACACCAGTCGGACTGTCTTGCCGCGCTGGGTGGTAACTGCCTCTTTAGTACGATGGACCTCACCTCTGGCTTCTTCAACATCCCAATGCATGAAGATGACAAGAAGTACACTGCTTTCACGACTCCCCTTGGGTTGCATGAATACAATCGCATGCCACAGGGCCTTTGTAATAGCCCTGCAGCCTTCATGAGAATGATGATTGGGATCTTTGGGGATCTGAACTTCACGAAGCTTTTGTGCTATCTTGATGATCTTCTTGTCTTCGCGCCGTCAGAGGTTGAGGCTCTGTCGAGGCTCCGCACTGTGTTTCAGAGGTTGAGGGAGAACAACTTGAAACTGGCTCCGAAAAAGTGTCATCTGCTGCAGAAGCGGGTGCGGTTTTTGGGCCACGTGGTTGATGGCGGAGGTGTGTCTGTCGATCCCTCCAAAGTAGAGGTCATCTCCAACATGACAGTGCAGGATCTCATGGAAGGTGATGGGTGCACGCCTTCTGTTCGTAGGATCAAATCTTTCCTTGGTATGGTATTTTACTACCAGCATTTCCTCCCGAACTGCTCCTCCGTGGCTAAGCCCCTGTTCGCCCTTACAGCTGGACAAAAGAGGAGGGGGAGGTCAGCTAAGGATAAGAAGCCCCATGGCAGCTTCCGTAAGCTTACCTCCGCAGACTGGACGGTGGAATGTGGGGAAGCATTTGATCTGTTGAAGACGATGTTACTGGAGTGTGTGGTGCTTGCCCATCCAGACTTTGAGGTGCCTTTCATTTTGTCGGTCGATGCGTCTTTGGACGGACTCGGCGCGGTGCTGTCTCAAGTGCCCCGAGGAGAGTCCAAGGCCAGACCTGTTGGTTTTGCAAGCAAGTCCCTCAGTGCCTCACAGCGGAAGTATCCAGCTCATAGACTGGAGTTCATGGCGCTGAAGTGGAGTGTTTGTGAAAAGTTCAGCCACTGGCTGAAGGGTCAAAGCTTCACCGTTTGGACAGATAATAATCCGCTGACTTATCTCCTAACGAAGCCGAAGCTTGACGCGTGTGAGATCCGCTGGGTGTCTAAGTTGGCGTCTTACACTTTCGATCTCAAACACCTGCCAGGGAAGAAAAACGTGGTGGCGGATGCCTTGAGTCGCGACCCTTTTTCCAAGCCCGTCAGTCAGAGGCTACTTAGGGAGCCCTACCCGGCCCTTGTTCAGGAAGCCGACGGGGTTGAGGGGGACTCTGTGCAGGATGTTTTCAGACTCAGTTGCCAGTCCCAAACAGTGAGTAGTGCGCGATCTGGGTTTGCTTGTGATGCAGCTGAGGTCAGGGCTTTTTGTCAAGCCAAATGTGACTGGCCTGATGCATCAGTATTCACAGCACTCAGTTTGGTCCAGCACGTTCAGCATCTGTCGGGTGGTCAGGATACACTGCCAATGTTATCCACCGAGGAGCTCAGGTTGAGTCAGGAGCAGGACCCCTGCATCTCCAAGGTGTTGCCCTTTGTCGCTGTTCGGAAGCGGCCATCGAGACGTGAGAGGCATGGTGCTGACCAGAAGGTCCTCAGGCTGTTGAAACAGTGGGAGAAGTTGGAAGTCAATGATGGTGTCTTGTACAGGGTGACAAAGGACCCAGTGTCCAAGCAGAGGAGGTCTCAGTATGTTTTACCTCTGAGTCTGAAAGACAAGGCACTGTCTGGCATCCACGATCACGCTGGTCATCAGGGCCAGGACCGTACTCTCTCTCTTGCAAGGCAGCGTTTTTATTGGCCTGACATGGAGAGGGATATCAGAGCATATGTCAGATGCTGTCGGAGATGTGTGTTTGGGAAGACCCCAGAGCCAGCTGCTTGCGCGCCCCTGGAGAGCATTAAAACTTCCGCACCGATGCAGCTTGTGTGTATGGATTTCTGGTCCGCTGAGGACAGTAAGCAGCGGTCAGTCGATGTCTTAGTGGTTACTGACCACTTCACTAAGCTTGCTCACGCGTTCCCCTGCACCAATCAGACAGCGAAGCAGGTCGCCAAGAAACTCTGGGATCATGTATTCTGTGTTTACGGGTTTCCAGAGAGAATACATTCTGACCAGGGCACAAACTTTGAGAGTAACCTGATTGCAGAGCTTCTCAAGTTGGCGGGTGTAGCGAAGTCCCACACGACGGCCTACCATCCTATGGGTAATGGCGGGACAGAGCGGTTTAATCGCACGATGGGGAATATGCTCCGTTCCCTTCCGCTTCAGCAGAAGCAACAGTGGCCTCAGCAGATCCATTCTCTCACGCTCGCGTACAATGCCACTGTTCACGAGACCACGGGTTACGCGCCTTTCTTCCTGATGTATGGGCGTGTCCCAAGACTGCCGGTGGATGTTATGTTCAGGCAGGTTTTGCATGACCCTCACGTTGTTGATTATGACTCTTATGCTCAGTCTCTGCTTTCCTGTCTAAGGAGTGCAATGGAGATCGCTCAGAAGCACTCCACGGCTGAGCAACAGCATCAGGCGCGACAGTACAACAGACATGCCAAGGGCACTGTCCTGTCTGTCGGGGATCGTGTTTTGGTTGCGAACCAGAGTGAGCGAGGGAAGAGAAAGTTGGCTGACAAATGGGAGAACGGAGTGTACACGGTTGTCGGTGTCAACCCCAATATCCACGTCTACAAGATTCAGGATGCAGAGGGGCACACCAGGGTGGTGCACAGGAACCGTTTGTTGGAGGTCAACTTCTTGCCCCTTCCTGAGTTAGATCAGGGTGAGGAGTCCAGTACAACCAGTCAGTTGTTTGACTGCGCAGAGTCCGATGAGGAGGACAGTGCAGATGGCCTGACGGTCTCAGGGGATGCAGTGGGGCTAGCAGACTCATCACTTGGAGACTCACCTAGATCTGAGTGGGCAGAAGCGGAAGAGTTCATTCCGTCTAGTCTGGTAGTCAGTCCTGTGGGGGCCACTGCTCAGTCTCCACCCAACACACACGCACCACACAACACACATGCACCACACATAGAGGCATCACACTCACTCGATGTAGGTGTTATATCTCACACTGATTCGCACACAGGGGCACCACCCTCACTCGATACAGATGTTGCAGCTCGCACTGTCTCACGCACACAAGTAGAGAGCGATGGTCGAGTTAGGACACGCACAGGGAGGGTGGTGAGGTCAGTGAACAGGTTAATAGAATCTATGGCTCAGATGCCATTTCTACGGAGTGTGAGGGTTTGAACTTTGATGGAGGTTGGAGTCATTCAAACTAGTTTAATGTGAGTTATTAGGTGTCTATCAGACAGGGTTGTTTTGGGCCAAGTGCATGGTGTGGCGTATCAGGCGTCACATTGATCTAGGGGAATACTGAGACTTGATCAACCTCATTATTTTCTGAACCTCGTAACCGAGGTAGCTCCTAAGTTGACTGGAGGACTAGGTCCTTCTTTTCACTTGTGCCAGTAGTCAGTGATGGGCTTTTCCTTTCCTCTTTCTCTTTTTATCCTGCTGTCAGGATGTTGGTGAATTTCAGGAGGGGTGAATGTAACGAGGTTAAAATTAATGTTTTTATTTTATTTTGTTTGGGTATGAAATATCACCAAATCCTGTCTGTGTGCTGTTATTTGTGTTTACTACATTTTATTTTATGTCATTATTTACTTTTATGTATGTTTTACAACGACCGTCATATACGTGTACTGTCGCTTTAAGAGAGAGGTCTTGTGGGTACACGGAAGAGGGAACGCGGGAGAGGCCATTTTTGTTTTGTGGGAGGAGTCTCAAGCAGCAATCGAGCCGAGCCACACGTGTTTCTTACCGTGGGACAGTTTTGCTGGTTGAGGAGAACGTAACCTTGAGTATCCCTGTAAGAAGATACTGCAAGCTGTGGGATAAAATACTTGTTTATCCTTTCTTACATCGGAGTCCCGTGGACGGTTTCTCCTTCCAACGCACACGAGTGGAGTCCGGGCAGTGGTTGAACTTCGACCCCCACGTCCGTAAGAAACACCGCTCCCGCTGGAGGACTGGACGGTTGTCGAAGGGTTTGAATCCAAAATAAATGGCAAGGTGGGCCAAATAGAGTCCTGTGTGTCCCCGCTCCTTCCTTGATCATGATGATGATGATGAGAGACTGAGGGCCCCCCACAACACCTGGGGCCCCACACAACTAGAACACAACGCAGAGCTACTGATGAGAGTGACGGGCATGCAGCAGGCTGACCAGCATAGAACAGCATAGGACTGCCCCCGTTACAAGAGCATGCAAACTCCACACAGAGGACGACCCGGGGACCCCCCCCCCTGTAAATAAATGCAAAACACTCTCTTTCTTTGTTGCTTTGGGATAGTTCCCGACTCCAGGTCACAAGACCAGTCGCCGGATTACTTCACTTGGCTGGTTCCAGTACAACACGATACGGTTATTCGTTGACTACACAAATGAACGGTCGGGGGGGGGGGGGTCGTAAATTCAGCGGTACCAACGACCGCATTAGAAGTTAACCTGCTTATGTAGCCAAATGATACACGCTGTTGTTGTTGTTGCTTTATCCGCTATCCCGTCAGAGTCGAACAGAATGAGTAAAAGCAACTCGATCACACTGCGGAGCTACATGGACTCAGATACCGCCAGAGACAAGAGGGATGGGTGAGAGAGAGAGAGCGGGGGGGGGGCTGATCCGATGCCGGACACGTTCAAATGCCAGATATTCCTTGTGTAGTTGCGTTACACGCGCGTTTACTGCAGGATTATTACGTAGTAATTCACCCTGTGGTGGACTGAGCAGGACGTTGTTGTAGCTCTAATCAGGAGAGTTGTGTGTGTGTGTGTGTGTGTGTGTGTGTGTGTAGCAGCTCTAATATGTCGTGTAGTTTAGCTTACCTCCGCATCGCCGTTTCTGTCGCCTACCATCTCCACCGATTCGGTTGCCATCTTCGCTCCGCGGTGAAATAAACCAAAAGTGTGTTTTCATGAGCGGTTCGAGCGCGGCGGTCTTTTGTGCGAGTCAAAAGTAGGTGGGCAGTCTGGGGAAGACAGGAATGACTCAACACCGCCCCTCCAAACAGCATGGTGGGGGCGTTTGTCTCCTTGAACATTTTGTTAAAAGGGGGGAGAAAATGCCTGAGCTACTGATTCCAACAGTATTTGGGGTTTATTTAAAATACTTATTCCAGACACATACGTAAGCGAAGTAAGCCCCCCCCTATTAAAGGTTGCTTCAGATTGTCCCCTATCAGTTTAGTCTAAATTTACTTGGGATTTTGCCATCTAGCGGTGATTAGCGGTATTGCGTCATTCGGTCGCAAATGGGATGCTGCTGTCCAGTCTGTGTATGCGGTGCATTGCTTTTCTCAGTGAGGTGTAGAAGCGGGTTTTAGCAAGTTTCACCTTGGGTGGCAAAAGGGTGGAATGAGGTTCCATCCGGGGGATAGAAGTTATCGCCCCGCAGCAAGAAGGTCCTGGGTTCGAACCCCAGGCCGTCCCAGATCCTTTCAGAATCAGAAACACTTTGGTCATCTTTCTGTGCGGCGTTTGCATGTTCTCCCCGTGTCTGCGTGGGTTTCCTCCCACCATCAAAAAGACGTGCATGTTAGGGTTAATACCCCTGCCTGTGTCCCTGAGCAAGGCAATGGAAAGAAGAACTGGAGTTGGTCCCCGGGTGCTGCAGCTGCCCACTGCTCCTGTACAATAGGATGAGTTAAATGCAGACAACAAATTCGTTGTAAGAACACAATTCGCTGTAAGGTACAGGTACTTTCTTCTTTCTTTTTTCAATTATAAATACTTAGTTTCCTGCATTCTGGCGATTCTTTAAATGTATGTGAATAACATAATGATGAGACATTGTAAAATCAACTTTTATGTTTAAGACTTGAAACTAGTCATATCTATTCCTAAAAGAAGTTTAAGCAACTATCAGAGATAATATTTATATATTTTGTCACACATGAAATGAATACTCACAACTACAGTTTTTTCACCAAAACATTTTATTGAGTTTTCTTCTATAGACAGATTTTTATTGTCCCATAAGGGAAATTGCAATCTGCAGCAGTATCAAAGAAAAATACAAAATACACATCACAGTAAAAATACACTATACAAGTCAAAGATATACAGGTCCGATATACAGTCAAATATACACAAGAAAAAAGAAATACACTGCAAGTATATAGAACAATAATACAGCAATAATAATCCGTCCTCCCATCCCCCAGTGGTGGGCTGTCAGGGCCATCAGGGCCTTCTCTCATGGCCCTGTCAAATTCAAAATCACAATTTTTTTTTCATAGTTAAATTGAAGTGTGCCTGAAGTGTGTTTGAATTCTTGTTTTCTCGTGGGGCTGAGCAGGGATCTCCTACGTCATCTAAACGCGTTGCAGCGCCTTGGACCAGCACTGTTGGTATCACTAGCCTCTTCCCTTGAAGCCCAAAGCTGTAAACTGATTACGACTTTTAATGATGACTGCATCATGAGCCAATCAAATTTTGATGTGTAGTGACAGAATGCCCCAGGGCCCTGCACGTATCGGTGCTAGCCCGGGTGTCGCCATCAACTTTGAGCTTGAGCCTTTGGCGGATAGTGTGCAAACCAAGTGCAGTGTCCGCCGCATTCACATCGACTGAATGAATGATTTATTTCGAACATGTACACAAGCAGGATATAACATACAGATAATCCATTGCCAATAATCTGAAGTGATCAACAAATCCACACATCAAACTCAGCGAACAAATCTCCATATACATCAAATTATCTGTTACACGTTCTAAAAGGAGGAGGATAAGTATACACTTGTTTTTTCCTACCCCTTATCATCTACTCTTATGTTAATTCAGCTACTGTCCATTACAAAACAGAAAAGAAAAAAAATGTAATAAAAATATGACAAAAAGATATATATACACATACACACACACACATATATATATATAACAAGCCAGATATCCTCATGGTGTTATATAATGGAAAATGAAAAAATGTAATTAGGAATGTTTGGAGATAAGTAAAACTTTGAACAGTTAACACAACTCTTCAACCTCCCTACACATCTTGAAAATCAGACCTTTGTACTTCTTCTTGAACTGCGTAATGTTTGTACATTGTTTGAGTTCCATGCTCAAACTGTTCCACAATTTGAACCCACAGATTGAAATGCCCATGCTCTTCAAAGTGGTTTGAACCATAATTTCTTGAAATTTAATTTCCCTCTCAAATTATATTCCCCTTCTCTATGAGAATATTATTTGTATATTACTCGGTAATAGATTCTTCTTGCTTTGAACATTTTTTATGCTGTGTTAAATTCTACTAAATCCCTGAACTTCCAAGCGTGTTGGTGTGTTCACGATATCCTATGTTGTTAACTATCCTTATGGCTCTTTATTGTAGTATACATGATGGTTGTAGGTTGGTTTTGTAGGTGTTAACCCCATACCTCCACACAGTAGTTCAGATATCCATTATCCAAACTGCTTATACTTACTCAGGGTTGCGGGGATGCTGCAGCCAATCCCAGCAGTCATTGGGCAGCAGGCGGGGAGACACCCTGGACAGGCTGCCAGACCATCACAGGTCTGAAACACACACACACGGGCTGCACACATGGAAGAATGCAAAAAGACTATTAACAACATACTGTTAGTCTTTATGTAAAAAAAAAAAAAGAAAAAAGCTGGCATTAGGTGGTCATCAACGCTAAAAATGGATGACGACGGTTAACCGATCATGGGATATGGAGTGGATCTTATCAAGGTTCCAGCTATACAGCACAGAAGAGAAGAGTGGTGGCCCATCTTAATCAGTTTGTTGTGCAAACCATCCCGTTCCTAAACCACTTTTCCACAGTTTGTGAAGAGAAACTTGCAAACATATCTCCCCGGATACATCAGATTGAAACTACCCTAAGTATTTTGGAGGTGGAGCTGTCCTCCATCTCACAGTTGGAAGATGTCACAATAGAGGGTCTCAGTCAGCCACAGCCAACTGAGTCCAATGGACCAATTAACAATCAAAGCAAAACAGATGGTCCAGCTGCTGTGTCAGTTCCACCAGTGGAGGCATCTCAGAATGTGCCAGAAGCTGTTCCAGAACAAAAGCAGAAGCCGTTGCAGAAAATATCATGATAGAGGCCAAGGACCCACGCTACACCCGGTACCTAAAAATGGTGCAGTTATTGCAATAAAGAATAAAATGATGGAAGGCTTGGATCCGAACTTGCTCGACACACCAGATGTACCTGTGGCTGATGGTGGAAAGAGAAGCGCTGATGATCAACATAATGATGATGACAGCTGCGGCAGCAAATTATCTTTCAGTGACTTACCTGTCACTTTCTGTGAGGTCCACCCGTTACCAGCTGCTCTTCTTTAGGCCTGTACTGGGTCAAGAGGAACAGGCCGCAGTGTGCCCGACAATAATTACTCATCAGATGTCTATGGATATACTAGATGCCTAATAAGGAAAACGGTTGCTCTGCATTGTAGGGTGAATGAAATTTCACTGAGAAAGGCGTAAAAAGAAAGTAATTCATAGTTCAGATATGGTAAAATAAATGAACAATACAGTGTGCAATGATTTATGATCCAGACTTGCTTTTCCCATAACTGCAATGCTCCTTGCCAATTGTGTTCGCACATACATGTGAGGTTTCCAGCAGATTTTGTGGTCTAGCATCACACCTAGAAATTTATTTTCATATACTCGTTCTAGTTGGACATTGTCTATTGCTACTTTTACTTTGGTATTTATTATATGATTTCCAGACAACATAAACTTTTTTTTTTCAGATTTAAGGATAATTTGTTTTTGTCAGACCACCATTTTAATGTTTCCATTTCTATTGCGGTCACCTCCAAAAACTGCTGTAAATTCTCACCAGAACAAAATATATATGCGTCATCAGCAAATAGAACGAATTTCAATATTTTTGATATCTTGCATATATAATTTAAGCACAGAATAAACAGCCTTGGACCTAAAACCGACCCCTGGGGTACACCACAAGTAATATTCATGCATCCATTATTACAAACTGCTGCCTGTCGCTTAAATAGCTTCTTAGCCAATTCGGTACCACCCCTCTGATACCACAGCTTTCCAATTTATCTGTTAATCTGTTGTGGTCAGTAGTGTCAAAGGCTTTTTTTAGGTCTACAAATATTCCCACAGCAAACTTTGTTTGGTCTGTGCAGTTAGTTATTTCTTCAATTAATTGAATGAGCACCAGAGATGTGGATCTGTTTGGTCGAAACCTGTACTGGCTATCTGTCAACAGATTATGCTTCTCAGTGAATGTGTCTAGTCTAACAGCAACTAGTTTTTGGAGAATTGTGACAATAATAAAATTGGTCTGTAGTTTGTAAATTGTCTATCTCCGGTTTTACGTAAGGGTATGACTTTCGCTATTTTCATTTTGCTTGGAACTTTACCCGATTGAAAGGACGTGTTATAGATGTGGGTTCGTGGTTTTGCAATACATTCGATTATTTCCCGAACTATTGTCATGTCAATATCACTCCAGTCAGTAGATTTTGTTTGTTATTGCATTTGTTTACAATGGCCACGATTTCCTTCTGTTCTACCGCTCTAAGAAAAATGGAGCTTGGATTTATGTCCCCATAATCATAATCACTATCATTCATTCCCCACTGTGATTGTTTGTGTGTGATTGATTTTTCCTAACAGTTTTGGGCCCACATTTAAAAAGAATCTGTTGAAGCCATTGACCACGTCTTACATGTTATTTATAGTCTCATCATTATCTGTAAAGTACTGAGGGCAGCCTGGGCTTCTAGATCCATTTCTAATAATACTATTCCAACACATGCCATATAGCTTTGCTGTTGTATTTATTGGTCTCTAACTCTTTATTATAGTATTCCTTCTTGCATATCCTCATAATGTTAGCTTGTTTTTATATTTTTTTTGTATTTCATTTCTGCTTCGATGGTTCTGTGCTTTATGAATCCTTTGTAGGGTTGTTGTTTTTTTAAGAAAACTTTTTTTTACAGGCATTATGTAGTCCCTTTGCGATCCATGGACTATCTCTATATTTTCGTTTACTGTTGAATTGTTTTATTGGGCAATTTTTATCATATAAGGATTGAAATATGTTTAGGAATGAATCATAAGCTTTGTCAGTGTCTTTTTCTTTGTATATTATATTCCAGTTATATGTTAGCAATATCATCTTTAAAAGCATTCTTCTGTTCTTACTCATATATATTTAATGTTGTTGGGAACTTTGTTCTTACTAAAATTGCAGTGACAGACAGTAAAAACTGGTAGATGGTCACTGATGTCATTTATTGAAAGCCTGCTCTCTGTGTTACCATCTGTAATGTTTGTGAATATATTGTCTATTAAGATGGCACAGTGTGGTGTGATTCTGCTAGGTGTAGTGATTTTAGGATATAAACCCAAACTATACATTGCATTAATGAACTCTTCGGTATTTTTGTGCTTATTTGGATTTAACAGGTCTATATTGAAACCCCCACATATGAACACATCCTTTAGTGTTGCTTTTGAATAAGTTTCTTCTATCCAGTCCTTAAATCTACAGACTGAATGTCTGTAGATATTTTTAAATATTTTGTACTCCAGCTCTTTTTAAACTTATTTTTAGCTTTTGGTCTTCATGTGTGTATATCTTATATTGTGTTTGCTGTGTTTGCCTGTGTCTGTCTTGCACTGTTTGGTGAAGCCACAGCCCTCATTTCATTTTTAACACGTGCCTGCACATTGTTGTTAATGACAATAAATTGAATTGAATTGAATTGAAATATTTCAATATTTGATCCCGGTGATCTGTATAAACAGCTCACAATTACATTTTTCTTTTTTATCCATGCATATTTCTATTGTAACGCATTCTAGCATGCCATCAACCACTGTTGTTATGCTTTCCACCACCAGCGGTCTAAGCATCGGCGTTGTGTCGGTGCAGTTGCCCACTGGGGATCGGGGTTCGCGCCCCGGTCTCGTCAGATCTGACTATGGCCGGACTCGATGTAGCAGCAATAATTGGCAACGCTGTCTTCGGAAGGGGGGTGGAGTCGGCTTATGTTTGTCACATGAATGCGTCTCTGTGTGTTGCGGAAGAAGCAGTGGTTCGGCCTGGATTCGCCTTGTCACAAAAGTAGCGAGGCGTCTCCTTCGAGACTGCCGGCCGGGAGAGATGCAGTTGGCGAACGCATGCAGTACGAGGGTGGGTGTTTGAACTAAAATAGGGATCGATTGGCCACTAAATTGGGAGAAAAAAGGGAAAAATCAGAAATGTATAACTGAAGCTTTTATCCTCGTACAAAGCCACACCCCCTCCATTCTTGTTTTTCCTGTTCATATACGCCAATTCATATCCATTCAACTCAAAGCCACCCCCCCTCCTCAGGGCTGAGCCAGGTCTCTGATGTGGCTGTTATACTGAATGGTTTCTTGAACTGACTTAACTATTCTTTGATGTTTTGGAAGTTGGCATATAGGCTGCTGCTGTTAAAGTGGATAATTGATATTTTATGATCAGACTTAACCTTCGTGTTAAACTGATCCTCTGCGTCACAACAGCAATTGTTGTTGATATTATTGAAGAAATTGTTTTCTGCAATGGTCTTTTATTAAGGGCCCCTTCTCCCGGTAGGTGAAAAAAGGGGTGGTTTGTTGCCAAGTCCGAGCACCGGAGAAAGGAAGATATGCCTGGCGGCATATCTATATACCGTTGGAAAGCCTGTTTATTTCACTTTTAAATGGTGGCACATTTGTAAGGAACATACATTTGTGGGATGAGCAGCAGAGCTGAGTATGTGGGTTGCGCCCATGAAAAATTTGCCAGATCTTCTCTGCCAATGCCAAACAGCTTATTTTGCTGTTGCTATTGACTCTTGTTTTGAGCTTCTGGTACCCCAGGTGCTGACAATCAGCTTTCTGATATAAGATTTATTGCCAAGAAGCATTGTTATAACAAAGAAATAATCTACCAAACACAAATTTCCTTACTTTTTGTGCTAAATTTAAATTGTTTAACACAATCTTGGAAAGTGTGAGGATGCCCAAGGAGTGGAGAAGAAGCATAGTGGTACTGATTTTCAAGAGCAAGGGCGATGTGCAGAACTGTAGCAACTACAGAGGTATAAAGTTGATCAGCCATAGTATGAAGATATGGGAAAGTAATAGACGCTAGGTTAAGAGAAGAGGTGAGAGAAGGCCAGAAGGAGCTACATTGTGTCTTTGTGGATTTAGAGAAAGCATATGACAGGGTGCCGAGAGAGGAGGTGTGGTATGAGGAAGTCAGGAGTTGCAGAGAAGTATGTAGGAGTGGTGCAGGATATGTATGAGGGAAGTGTGACAATGGTGAGATGTGTTGATGGAATGACAGATGGGTTCAAGGTGGAGGTGGGATTACATCAAGGGTCGGCTGTGAGCCCTTTCTTGTTTGCAATGGTGATGGACAGGTTGACGGACAAGATCAGGCAGGAGTCTCCGTGGATGATGATGTTCGCGGATGACATTGTGATCTGTAGCAAGAGTAGGTAGCAGGTTGAGGAGAGCCTGGAGAGGTGGAGGTATGCACTGGAGAGAGGAGGAATGAAAGTCAGTAGGAGCAAGACGAAATACCTATGCGTGAATGAGAGGGAGGACAGTGGAATGGTGAGGATGCAAGGAGTAGAGGTGACGAAGGCATATGAGTTTAAATACTTGGGGTCAACTGTCCAAAGTAACGGGGAGTGCAGTAGAGAGGTAAAGAAGAGAGTGTAGGCAGGATGGAGTGGGTGGAGAAGATTGTCAGGAGTGATTTGCAACAGAAGGGTATCAGCAAGAGTTAAAGGGAAAGTTTACAAGATGGTTGTGAGACCAGCTATGTTATATGGTTTGTGATGAATGGACAGGAGGCGGAGCTGGAGGTGGCAGAGTTGAAGATGCTAAGATTTTCACTGGGAGTGACGAAGAAAGACAGGATTAGGAATGATTATATTCGAGGGACCGCTCAAGTTGGACGGTTTAGAGACAAAGCAAGAGAGGCAAGATTGAGATGGTTTGGACATGTGTGGAGGAGAGATGCTGGGTATATTGGGAGAAGGATGCTGAATATGGAGCTGCCAGGGAAGAGGAAAAGAGGAAGGCCAAAGAGGAGGTTTATGGATGTGGTGAGGGAAGACATGCAGGTGGCTGGTGTGACAGAGGAAGATGCAGAAGACAGGAAGAAATGGAAATGGATGACCCACTGTGGCAACCCCTAACGGGAGCAGCCGAAAGTAATAGTAGTAGATGACATAGCTATGTCCTTGCATCTTCTGTAATTGCGGAATGAGACAGCTGACCAGGTTGGCCAGACTCCACCTCCACTGAACAACAATGTAAAAGGTCACCACAAGACTTGACCCAATATCCCCATATGAAGGATCACACTCCATTGCACCACCCTTGTGATTTGGGCTGGTTTGGTTCCTTACCGTCGTCACCATAAAATGTTAATTTTGCCCTTTAGGATGCTCCTTGTTGAAACGTACCAAAACATGTCCTCAGATCTCACCTAATCAATATTTAACCAGAACTTTACTTTGCATTCTGAGGATTATTGATTATCTGTTGCTCTTGCTGTGGAAGAGCTAATAACACTTGAGGAAAAAGTAGTGTACAAACAAAAAATAATAGTTTAGAATAAACAAAAATAAGCATGTAAGTAAGTTTAGACATCGCACTTTTGCCTGCACCTTCATTCTCAGATAGGCTGTAGCAAAAACTACAACTTTCCGTGACCGGTACACTGTTAAGTTTACTTTTAAAAAAAAATTGGAAATTAACTTAATTGTGTCAAGTTATGTGAAATAATTTTTTTGTGAAATGATTTCACATAACTTGACACAATTAAGTTCGTTTACTTGTTTTTCCCAAGTGTAATCGATTTGCACTGACTATAGTAAATGCTTGTGCATTTAGAATATGTCCAAAGTCACAGCGAGTCATCTACATATAAGACCTCAGCCTAAGATGTTAGGCCACTTTCTATCAGAGAAGTGGCTCATACATTACTCTCATCAATACTCCAAACAAGACACATTGACATCTCACATTTTGGTACATTTTGGCATCAGTTTTCCTCAATCTCAACCTGATAGATTTCACCATGCTGAAACTTTATTCACACACAGGCTTTAAAACAAACCTTCATTTTAAAATGAAATAGCCCAAGAGCCTTAAACTTGTGTCCAATACACCAGTTTTATCTAGTTAACTTGCAAATAATAATAATAAAAAAAGTTATTTTGCCAGAGACAGCTGAGTTGGTATGAAACCAGACATCCGTGCAGCTCTTCCATTGGGAAGCTGCCGCGTCACGATGTGGGCGTTAAAGCCGAGTGGCGTGCGCCATAAGACTGTCCGGGAGGCTGAAGGTGCCGCCTGAAACGTGCCCACTTATTGGATGCGTGTTGTTGCTAGGGGCGTGGGGCCGAGCCTTGAAATGTCTCAGATTTCCCCAAGACTTAACAGAGTGAAATTTCTGGAAGACGACACTCGTACTACTACAGACTGGGAGGAGTGATGCCCCGTCTGCGCGTATCTTGCCCCCCTGTGCCGCAGTGAGTATAATCTGATAAACGCCTCCAGACTCTACGGTCCGCTTCAGGACCGTGGCCACTCCATAGGAAGAAGTATGGACTAACAACAGTTAAAGGAGCGACGCAGAGATGCGATGAACGGAATTGTGATTACAACGGATGACAGCTGCGCGTTCGGCAGTCTCATGCTGGGTCTTTTCAGGGATTATAACGAGCCATAGCCTCAACGTCCCGGCCTGGCAGGGATTTGTCTGCGGAACGGTCCAGTTCATCTTTAGCGGGATGTGTTAGGACCGGGGCACTGTGTAAAGTGGAAGGGGGGGGGGACTGTTTTCATGTGACAATTGCGTACACACAACAGCAATGACATCAAGTTTAACTTGAATATAGCTTTCCGCTACTGCGCCAAGGTGGATCGACGCGCACATACGGGGCGAGGAGAGATACACCCATTTTACGAGCTGGACATTTTGTGAAGACGTTAGATGTCCGTAACAATTTCAAGGTGTGAGGCCGGTGCTGGCGAACTGCGTCACCGCACGCGAGTGTTGCAGGTAGGCAGCACGCTCTCCGTCCCCCGGCAGAGGAACCATGCTCGTCATTTTCCGTCAGAATTGTCACCCGTAGGCGCTTAAAGCAACAACGAAAAAATATATTGAAATATTTTTTTTCCAAGGATGGATTCGGGGGACGATACGTGCATGGATCCGCCGTTGGGATCCTCGTTTTCCTCCGCACCCAATTTAGACTCGGACATAAACGCGAATTCCCGCAGGCCTGTATACGAGAACGGGGAAGACCATCATGTGAACGTACAGAATGCGGCTCTGCGAGGGGCAAGTGATCCCAGCGCGTACCCCTCGTCGGAGTACAGGGGGCTGGTACGGCAACGGTTCATCCGCCGGAGTTTGTGGTTCTCCGACGCGGAGGACCAACCCGCGGACACGGCGGAGAGCGGCAGCGGCGGCCCGGTGCTCATCCACCTGCGGGGCATCGTTGACGGCGGTCGGAGCCGGGCCGCGGGCTGCCGGGACCGGGGCACGGAGAGCCGCGGGGAAGGGCTGAAAGACAACGCCATGAAGGAGGAGGAGGAGGAGGAGGAGAAAGACAGAGGGGTACCAGAACAGAAAGGTGACGCTTTGCCCCCCGACATCACCGGTAAGGCTGGAAGTGACGAGAACGAGGAAGACGCCGGGATGAAGGCGGTGTCCACCTCACCTGGGGGGCGTTTTCTCAAGTTTGACATTGAGCTCGGCAGAGGCTCCTTCAAAACAGTTTATAAAGGTCTTGACACCGATACGTGGGTCGAGGTGGCGTGGTGTGAACTCCAGGTGAGTGTGTTGGTCATATAACAGGGGCGGCCCTAAAGCAGAATATGACCCCCCCACACACACATACACACACACACACACACACACACACAGTAAACCCACGTGACTGCACGTGGCCGTGGAACAGCCCAGGTCATGAAATAAATATGTTGGTGTATCGTCTGTCAGTCAGCAACACATTCAACATACCATCAGGCCAATGAGGGTTTGACCTCCCTACATCCCTTCCAAAAGTCCATTGTCGATTACCACGTAACCCATCGGCTCATCGGGTTGTTTGTGGTGGGGCTGACACTTCATGTAGCTGAAATGAGACTTCCTGAAGTTTGTACGGAGCTCTGTGCTGGCACACAGCAGCAGCTCACACAGATCACAGCAGAGCAAGGAGGAGAGCGAGGGAACGAGAGCTCACTCGAAGCGGATCTTTCCCAGCCGATTTGGATCTGCCTTTACGTTTTTCTAATTTTTCGTTTCACATGGGTTCCCCTGCCCCATGGGTACATGCAACTCAGGTTTCCTTCAAATAGCACCAATTAACGTCTGTCCCAGTGTACACTGGCATCTTCTTGCCCTTAATGCAAGCGCACACTTAAGGCCGAGGAGGCCCCAAATGTTCTGTCTCGATTGTTAGTTAGCTGGCTTGTTAATTGGTTTGATTAAAAACCGAAGGTGGAATGATGAGGCATATTTCCATAGGTTGTCTTGAGGAAGTGGAAGAATTTATTTGCCATGAAGCTTTTGATTCTGTCATTGTGTAAGATGAGATTGTCGTCCTCTCGCGTCTTCGATCTTGTTATTTTACCCTGTTTAATGTTCAGGCATTATGCGATCTTGGTAAATCTGTGTGTCATCGTTTTTTTATTCCAGTAAAACCCAGACCTAAACGCCTCGCACTGTGGTTCGTAACAAGAAGAGCCTCAGCGAAGATGCATTTGGCTGTGCAGGAGTTGTTATATTTAGATCATCTTGACCATTGTGTTGTGATCTATTTCACTTTCTTGCCTTGGAAAGCTCTTCGAAAAGAGAGAAAATCTGTCTATAGATATCACCAGGTGAGAGAAGGATGTGTGTGTGTGTGTGTGTGTGTGTGTGTGTGTGTGTGTGCACGTGTGGGGAGAGAGAGAGTGCGAGAGAGAGAGAGAGAAGCAGTGGACCCATGTCAGACATGTGGTTGTTGCTTGTTTTGAATTCCTGGAAAAAGGTCTCTTCCCTTGTAGTCAGTCAGTCATTCAGCAAAATACTCACTAACTTTTACAATATCTTCACACACCGTCCTTCAATTAAGCATTTAGCCACGCTCCTTTTTTTGCTACATCATTCCACAGAGGTGTATTTTCACCTAATGACATCATAACATCACCCAGAGCACAAACTTCTACAAAACATAACTCAAATGGTCAGGGAGGGGCGTTTACAGCATCGCAAAATGTGTCATTTCACATTTCTCTGCTTCACTTGTTGAAGTAATTGCATAAAATGGTACGTGTTAGGTCAGACGGGGCCCAAAAAATCTGTTCGGCTCACACGGATCAACATTAGACAAGACAAAACGCACACAATACACAGCAACGGCAAAACGGTAGGGGCGTTAAACAACGATAACAGAGGTGGGGATTACAGAATACTGCAAATAAATAAAAACCAGAGGATAATAACAGAAGTGCGTGTACTGAGATAAGTGTGGCACTGACATAATGTCATGGAGAGTGTGGTATGGAAAATGTCGCACAGCGATACACATGAGAAAGAGGGGGCTGGATACCCACCGTAGAGGTGCAGAAGCGGTAGTATAGGGTGCTTTCACACAGGGTCCCGATCCTGTTCAAGCCCAGCTCTGCCAGACTGTAGCGTTCTGTGCAGCTTCCAGCTGCCGACAAGATAACGCGGCTCCAAACTGCATCTGAAAGCCTGCACGTGTGTTGCGCCGTCGCATGCACTGCTGCAGCTGCTGCTGTAGTGTACGACAGTTCCTTTTGTGCAGGAAACCTTTTCGGACGCAGAGAGACGAGGCTGAACGGCAGACTCATTACCATCTTTTAACAATGATGCGGGGGTCAACCATTGTTTATATTCAAAAACGGCATAACATTATGCCGTGACCGACTAATAGGATTTCAGCTGTGCTTGTTTAAAATGCGTAGGATGCTGGCAGGCCGCTTCAGTGTTGCACAGTGTATATTGTGGTACAATATGGTGCATTGGTTAGTTCATTATATGTCAATATGACATCTACAAGAACACGTGTGTGTGCGTGTGTGTGTGTTGACATACATGTTGTATCTGAACAGTGAGTTTGGCTGTTCGGGGAGGAGTACCGATGATTCAGCCCTTCTGTCCCTGGAGGTTAGGCCTTGCCCTTCAGCGCTTTGTGCCTTTGTGCCGCACACACAAAACATGTCTGTAACCCAAGTACAACAATGTGTGTGAGCGTTTTTGTTATCATGTTTCTTAATGGCTTATCTTCTGCAAAAAAAGGCACGTTTATCTGAGGTTACTCATCTAAAAAAAAAAATTGAGATGGTCTTAAGATCTATTTCTGTGATCAATACATGAACATGATATGTATCCGATGGGTGAATGGTGTGACTCCTTTAACGAGAATTCATCCCGCTGGGGTAATACCATGCAGATTTGTCTGGAGAGTGGATCCTGCTGATGCAACCCTCTGCAGCGGGAGCTAGGCGGCGAGCGAGCGAGCGAGAGAGAGAGTAAAGTAAAGTGTGGGTTCAGCTGAGGATACAGTGTAATAGGTCTACTGTCTGATACGCTGCACACAAGGACTTCCATATCTTGACTAATTGTGTCACTGGGTCTTAACCACTTCATTAGACTCATGAATCAATGCCGCTAGCCGCTTCGTTTTTTATTTTATTTCTTTTTTAATAGTCCATAATAACATTTTGGTAAAGGGTGGTGGTACACTGTGAAAGCCACACCCTGCCTGGAAAAAGAATCACAAGACAGCATCTGTAGGCAGCCCACAAACTCCTCTGCGTCCTTGAATCACCCCCTATCACAGAGTCTAGGCTACAACATCAAACACTGATGTGTGTGTATATATATACACTACCGTTCAAAAGTTTGGGATCACCCAAACAATTTTGTGTTTTCCATGAAAAGTCACACTTATTCACCACCATATGTTGTGAAATGAATAGAAAATAGAGTCAAGACATTGACAAGGTTAGAAATAATGATTTGTATTTGAAATAAGATTTTTTTTACATCAAACTTTGCTTTCGTCAAAGAATCCTCCATTTGCAGCAATTACAGCATTGCAGACCTTTGGCATTCTAGCTGTTAATTTGTTGAGGTAATCTGGAGAAATTGCACCCCACGCTTCCAGAAGCAGCTCCCACAAGTTGGATTGGTTGGATGGGCACTTCTTTGAGCAGATTGAGTTTCTGGAGCATCACATTTGTGGGGTCAATTAAACGCTCAAAATGGCCAGAAAAAGAGAACTTTCATCTGAAACTCGACAGTCTATTCTTGTTCTTAGAAATGAAGGCTATTCCATGCGAGAAATTGCTAAGAAATTGAAGATTTCCTACACCGGTGTGTACTACTCCCTTCAGAGGACAGCACAAACAGGCTCTAACAGGTACTATTTAATGAAGATGCCAGTTGGGGACCTGTGAGGCGTCTGTTTCTCAAACTAGAGACTCTAATGTACTTATCTTCTTGCTCAGTTGTGCAACGCGGCCTCCCACTTCTTTTTCTACTCTGGTTAGAGCCTGTTTGTGCTGTCCTCTGAAGGGAGTAGTACACACCGGTGTAGGAAATCTTCAATTTCTTAGCAATTTCTCGCATGGAATAGCCTTCATTTCTAAGAACAAGAATAGACTGTCGAGTTTCAGATGAAAGTTCTCTTTTTCTGGCCATTTTGAGCGTTTAATTGACCCCACAAATGTGATGCTCCAGAAACTCAATCTGCTCAAAGAAGTGCCCATCCAACCAATCCAACTTGTGGGAGCTGCTTCTGGAAGCGTGGGGTGCAATTTCTCCAGATTACCTCAACAAATTAACAGCTAGAATGCCAAAGGTCTGCAATGCTGTAATTGCTGCAAATGGAGGATTCTTTGACGAAAGCAAAGTTTGATGTAAAAAAAATCTTATTTCAAATACAAATCATTATTTCTAACCTTGTCAATGTCTTGACTCTATTTTCTATTCATTTCACAACATATGGTGGTGAATAAGTGTGACTTTTCATGGAAAACACAAAATTGTTTGGGTGATCCCAAACTTTTGAACGGTAGTGTGTATATATATATATATATATATATATATATCAGCAATAACCACCATTATCCAGGCAGGCCCCCCCCCACACACCATAGATCACTACGAGCTTTGGGTGAAATATGATTCTGCAGCATACTCCAGTAATCCATCCTTCCAGATGTACATTATCAGGGATATTTCCCATCACTGACATTTGAACCACTGTATGCACACTCACTGTTATTATTAGAGAGAGCGAGAGAGAGTGTGTGTGTGGATGTGTTGAAAAGGCAGCGGGTGTGTAATGGGAGGCTATGTGGCAACTTTCAGGGTTACAGCCACGAGTTGTACATCAACCGTGCTGACCAAAGAAAAACAGAAAATGCGGAGGATCTTGACTGTCAGCTGTTTTCTATTTATACAACAGTTCAAGGAAGGCAGAGGCCAAAATATTGATCCAGCATGCACACACTCATCAGGCAGCATACCCAAAGATCTTAGTTTTAGGGTTTTATGACTTGTAGGACCTTGTTTTAGAAAATGTTCTCTTTGCAGCTTTCACAGCACAACTTTACTGAAAAGACCGGTCCGTTCTGCTGAGTTGTGTGCAAACAATAAACACATCTGTGGTTTCAAAATGGCGGCATAGTAGCACGGTGGTTAGCACGGTCGCCTCACAGCAAGAAGGTCCTGGGTTCGAGCCCCCAGGGTAGTCCAACCTTGGGGGTGGTCGTCTGTGTGGAGTTTGCATGTTCCCCCCGTGTCTGCGTGGGTTTCCTCCAGGTGCTCCGGTCTCCTCCCATAGTCCAAAGACATGCAGGTCAGATGCATCGGCCGTATCAAATTGTCCCTAGGTGTGAATGTGTGTGTGTGTGTGTTGGCCCTGTGATGGCCTGGCGGCCCGTCCAGGGTGTCTCCCCGCCTGCCGCCCAGTGACTGCTGAGATAGGCTCCAGCATCCCTGCGACCCTGAGAGCAGGATAAGTGGTTGGGATAATGGATGGATGGATAGTTTCAAAATGCAGTTAACATACATGCTCAGCTGTCTCACTCTGCCGTTCAATGGTACTTGCAGCCGTGCGTCATGCTCAGTAGAAAAAAGTACAGCAATATGGCGATACCAGCTGACAAATTTTGCCATTTGTGCTTTTCAGTGGCTGACTTAAAAGGTCCTAAACATCACTGACGTAGCCATAGCCGTATCTGTGTTGGTGCCCCAGCTTCATTTCGACATCGCGGTGATCTTCATCGTGATGAATGCTGTCGTAACTCACCTCTGACGTAGCTCACGCATCACCTGAAGGTGTAGCAGGGCTGTGTGTTGTGTATATACACAGCCGGCTGAAGATAAGTAAACTGCACAGACCCCTATGTTGCATCCATTCAAAATACCAAGGCTGTGTTCACACTAAACACGGGCCACAAGGCTACTGTGAAAAGAACCCTCCTCCTTCAAAACAAAACGCAGTTGACGGGAGGATGAAAAAGAAAGGTAACCCCTTCCTTTTGTGTAAATATTGACCCGTATCTCCCTTACGTCAGAGGGGGGGGGGGGAACATGAGGTGAAACAGAGATTAACCCCCTCCCCTCTCCACCGCCACCACCTGAGGTACTGAGGAAATGGGGCGGAGCGGCTTCTTTGTTTTTTGTTTTTTTTTGCTTATCCTATGTCCTTGCTGTTCACTTTATCATATCAACTGTGTTTTCTATCTCCCCCAGGAGCGGAAACTGTCCAAAGCAGAGAGACAGAGATTCAAAGAAGAGGCGGAGATGTTAAAGGCTCTCCAGCATCCCAACATTGTGCGCTTTTACGACTTCTGGGAATCACTGGTGAAAGGGAAGAAGTGTATTGTTCTCGTGACAGAGTTAATGACCTCAGGGACACTAAAAACGTAAGCGAAAAAAAAAATCAACAGATCAACATTATCATTATTATCATTATTGCTGTAGTACTTGCTCCATGCAGCATGTAATGTAGATATGCCATACAGTAGGCCTGTCCTCTACTAAGACTTTCTCTAGATTAGTCATACTATTTGTACATTTCAGCCTGTTTAATGACTGTTTTTCATACCCTTTCATTTGTTAGGTTAAACCCCACCTTCATCGTAGTATCCTTTTCCGAGGATCTTCGTTATAATCCAGTGTGCATGTTTATTCCTCTTTACACCACGGTCGCGGGTAATACTGGTCTCTGATTGGCAGGAGGGTGTGCGTTAAAACCTTTTACACCATGGTTTCTCATTGGCTGGAGGTTGTGCGTTAAAACTGTGTAATACACACGTAGCTTGGCTCAAGTTTAAAGTACCCCTTCAGACACATTTCAAAGTTTAAAAATACCCTAAAATAATTAATATATTTTTTAACATGGTTTTCCCACTTTAAAAAGTTTTTAAAAAAAAAAACTCTGAAAAGGGAGCTGGAAGCACATCTACTCTTTTCCCCCTCATTAAGAAATTCAGGATCTATGAATATGCAAATATCACAGGCTTCAGGCCCCACCCACCACTGCTGCTTGCTCTAGTCTAGGTTGACCAGTGAAAGAGTGGTGGGCATCAAGATGGCTGGTGTTAGATTCAGCCATACATGTCTGAGCCTCAGTCAGACCCGGACTTGGACTCTGTTGTGCACCGAAATCAGCGACTAGCAGACATATCAGAAAGTTCAGTGTAGTTAGTATCTTTTATTTGTTTATGTTGTTTGTTAGCTTGCAACGGGTAGTACCGCCATCATCGTTTCATATGGCTGAACTTTGAAACGTTAGCTAAATACACAGTTTACTGTTTTACTACTACCAAACAGCAGCTAGCAAAACCCAGCGTAGTTAATGCCACGAGTGTTACACAGTCCGGTTTGTAGGCATGTTGAGCCCGATGTCCGTAAATAAATTCCAACCATTTCAGCAGTATGGTGGGATTCTTTGGTAAGATAGTGGAAGGAAGCTCCAGGGTCCAGTTTACATCCAAAAACTGCACAGTCTACCATGTTTGCTGCAAAACTTCCACTATGATGACACAAACTCGCTCCCTGTACCAACAAGTCCGCTCTGTGCAGGAGGTTTCAGGTTTCTTTGCTCACCCTGCATTTGCATATTAGACAGCGATTGGCTTTCAGATTTGTGACGTAGCAAATCTAGTTTACCCAGGGTACGTTTGAATCTCGGATTTTAGGGAAGTGCACAGACAGTGCCTCCTCCAGTAGAGGAATGGGAGACCATCGCTCTAGCGACAAACTTTGCACCAATACAAGTCAGTATAGTCAAGGCCAGACATTTTAGGGGACACAAACATAAGAAAAACACATTTTTGAGTGGAGGGGCACTTTAATCACAGTTCTTAATTCATACGCTGGCCATGAATTTCCTATGTGAACATTAGCGACACACACAGTAGCAAGCACATTCAAAGTTAGTTTGGCGGAAAACTTTTGCTTCATTGCTTCCTTTTAATTTACCTGAGTCCAAAACATTCAAGAAAAAAAAACAAGTGAATGCTTTTATTCAAATTCTTTGGTAAGTGACCATGGGAAAAGTGGTCAAAGGATTTTAACACAAGGGGGGTCCGGGTGGCATGGCAGTCTATTCCGTTGCCTACCAACATGGGGATCTCCGGTTCGAATTCTTGTTACCTCTGGCTTGGTTGGGCGTCCCTACAGACACTATTGGCTGTGTCTGCGGGTGGGAAGCCGGATGCAGATATGTGTCCTGGTCGCTGCACTAGCGCCTCCTCTGTTTGGTTGGGGCACCTGTTCGGGGGGGAGGGGGAACTGGGGGGAATAGTGTGATCCTCCCATGCGCTACGTCCCCCTGGTGAAACTCCTCACTGTCAGGTGAAAAGAAGCGGCCGGTGACACCACGTGCATTGAAGGAGGCTTGTGGTAGTCTGCAGCCCTCCCCGGATCGACAGAGGGGGTGGAGCAGAGATCGGGACTGGCTCGGAAGAGTCTGGTAATTGGCCGGATACAATTGGAATGAACCCCCCCAAAAAAAGGAATTTTCCCACACAATGTTTAAAGTAGTTTGACATACATGACCTTGCAACAATGCCTTTCACATCACATCTACCAAGTTTTATCATGATTGAATGCTGCACTCTACTGTAGGTCAGTTTAGTCTATTAAAGATTAAAGTGTCCTATAGTAGAGTACAGTAAAATACAGTACGGTACCTTCAGGACCTACAGTATCTATCTTGGTAGATATGATTGTTCCAAATGATCTATGGACAACCGTTTCAGAGCTCAACAATCAGTGAACATTTTTGGAGTCTTTGGAAGTTGTCAACTATGACTCTTTGTTGGCCTTTTCTCTCAGAGTGAGTGAGTTGACATGTCAAATGTCAAGTTCTCTATGAGCGTGATACTACCAGTATAATAACAGCCATTGATAACCTCAAAACTGGACATTTAAGAAAATTAACAGGACAATTTGAGGGTAAGATAAACACGTGATAAACAGGCAGATCATGGTCATTCACAGCTGGGTCTCCAGTCAGCAACTGCTAAAGAAAGAAAATTAAAAGAGACCGTGCAGTCTTATCAACCAGTGGACAAGTTGGTGGCAGGTTCATAAACGTCACTGTCAGGACTCACTGTACATGTCTTGTAGAGGTAAAGTTTTCATCTGGAACTAAATGTCCCTTAAACTATGCTGTCGATCTTAATGGCCCTTAATCTTCCCACAGGTATCTGAAGCGTTTTAAGGTGATGAAGCCAAAGGTTCTTAGGAGCTGGTGCAGACAAATTCTCAAAGGCCTTCACTTTCTTCACACGAGGACCCCTCCAATCATCCACCGGGACCTAAAGTGTGACAACATCTTCATCACGGGGCCAACAGGCTCTGTGAAAATAGGAGACCTTGGATTAGCCACTCTGAAGAGGGCCTCGTTCGCCAAAAGTGTCATTGGTTAGTTATGACTTTCCTGCCACATCAGCTTGTAAAATGGAACCAAACTGAGATGAGCTTTTCCTTTTATACCATTTAAGAAGAGATGAAGTACCTCTGTATTGATGTTCTGCTAGTGCAGCATAAATACTTCCAGCCTAAATTGTCATTTGAGGGCAAGCCTTCCTTTTCTTCTGTACGTTATCCACCTTTATTTCTTCACAGCACTTATTACACTACAATATATAGTCTCTTGGGGAAGTTTGCAGTATAACTGGAGTCTGTGCTGCTTTCAAAGAGTGTGTGCGTGCATGTGTGGCTGCAAATCCGTCGAGTTGCACTGAATCCAACACAGCAAGACAGACTGGGGCAGAGGGGAAGTGTGTGTGAGCAGAGCGTTGTGTGCACAACAAATATTTAAAAATGGCCCTCATACTGGCTGGCTTCTGTGGAGTAGACTATATCAGTTAACACATAACATGGGTTAAGATCTGTGCCGTGTTGTTACAAGTGTACTAGAACTTCGAAAGCTGAACACAATATAGCTACTTGGTGCAAACACAACAGTGGTTTGGTGACATAGTGGCTTGAACAGCGCCTCACAGCAGTCGTGGACACCATCCCATCCCTTCTATTTGCACTTTGCGCATTTTCCATATGGTTGCAAAGGCTTCCTCTCGGTTCTGTGATTTCCCACAGTGGTTTCTCGCATAAACGTCAGGTGAATTGAAGACTGTGAATTGTGCATATGAATGTGCGTGCGAGAGTGTGTGATTTTTGTGAGTTTTCATCCTGTTGTAGACTGTCAGCAACATCTACCAGTGTTTTCACATGCTCTTTCATATGTTCCTTTTTTTTTCTTGTGACGGTGTTCCCCAGGTACCCCAGAGTTCATGGCTCCAGAGATGTACGAGGAGCACTATGATGAGGCTGTGGATGTGTATGCCTTTGGGATGTGTATGCTGGAGATGGCCACCTCAGAGTACCCCTACTCCGAGTGTCAGAACGCTGCTCAGATCTACCGCAAAGTCACGAGTGTGAGTTCACGCTCAGCAGTGTTGTAGTACTCGAGTCCAGGACTCAGACTCGATTCCGACTCGAGTCCTGATTTTCAGGACTCATGACTTGACTTGGACTTGAGCACTGATGACTCTGACTTGGACTTGGACTCGAGCATTGACTGCATTCGGACTCGGAAGTTGGAGATGAGGACTCGGACTTGTTAATTGATAAAGACTTTTTTTGTTTTTGTTAGTTTTTTGTTTGGCTATTGTGTCACAAAGTAAATAAACTGCCTTTGAAATGGTGACAGCTTTGTCATTTTTGTTTAATGTAGACCTTTGTTATTTGTATGTCAGTTTTTTTACGGTGCCAGAGTGGAGCACTGGAGCCCATCTTGGAACTCGACTCAGACTCAACCTTGATGACTCAGGTAATGTGGACTTGACTCGGACTCGAACACTGGGGACTCAAGACTCGACTCCGACTCGAGGTTTAGTGACTCGACTACAACACTGATGCTCAGTGCTACCGAGTCCAACCAATGCCAATGCGAGTGAAATCTAGTAATACCAAAGCATTTTGGAGATAAAGAAATTTGTATTTCCTTTCTGCAATTTGATATATTGTAATATTTTAAGTAGTGTCATTAGTTGAACAATACCATAGTTTCTTTGTTTTTTGAAACTGCAATGTAAACGTAAATTCCCCATAAGTGTTGGTAGTTTATCAGTCCTTATAACAGAGTTGTCTTGAAGAAGTTATTCCCTGTGGGAAGTCTGTTTTTTTTTTTTTCCTTTTCCCCCCCAATTGTACCCGGCCAATTGCCCCACTCTTCCAAGCCATCCCAGTCGCTGCTCCACCCCCTCTGCCGAGGAGGGGGAGGGCTGCAGGGGAGGGCTTGAGGGCTGGGGAGGGCTGCAGACTACCACATGCCTCTGATACATGTGGAGTCGCCAGCCACTTCTTTTCAGCTGACAGTGAGGAGTTTCACCAGGGGGACGTAGCGCGTGGGAGGATCACACTATTCCCCCCAGTTCCCCCTCCCCCCCGAACAGGTGCCCCAACCGACCAGAGGAGGCGCTAGTGCAGTGACCAGGACACATACCCACATCCAGCTTCCCACCCGCAGACATGGCCAATTGTGTCTGCAGGGACACCCGGGGAAGTCTGTTCTTAATGGTTTGTGAACTAGCAAACACTACTGAGTGTCACTGAATGCAGGTCACGTTTGTTCCTGTTTCGTCTGAGGCTTTCACACTTGCAATTCTGTGAGATGAGACATCATGTTTGTATTACTTTGTCAGCGTGACATTATTTGGCACTTTGTCTTCAGGGTGTGAAACCTGCTAGTTACTGTAAAGTCAGTGACCCGGAGATCAAGGAGATAATCGGGGAGTGTATCTGTCATAGACGGGAGGAGAGGTAAGTCAGCCAGGTCTTTTGACCTTGTCTTTGGGCTTGTAACCTACACATGGGTTTGGGGTCAAGAGCCCCTTACATCCAGAGAATTAGCATTTTATTGTTCTGTTCTGCATTATGACGCTAATGCCAGTATTTACCTCTGCCGCTGCTGATGTTTCTGTGTGTCGTGCATCATTAATATTTTCACTCACAATTTTACCTTTGTGCCGTTCAGCAGCTGAGTTTGTATGTTTCCTGCAGGTACACGATCAAGAACCTCCTGAATCATGCCTTCTTTGCAGAGGACACAGGTGTGAGGGTGGAGCTGGCAGAAGAGGACGATGGGAAGAAATCATCCATAGCTCTCAAGCTGTGGGTCGAGGATCCTAAAAAGCTGAAGGGGAAGTACAAGGACACTGGGGCCATCGAGTTTACTTTTGACCTGGAAAAGGAAGTCCCGGAAGACGTGGCCCAAGAGATGGTAATCAAATGATTACAGGTGTATTCTGAAGTTACCCACCAAGCTAAACCGTTGTATTCCCGCTCTCTATTTAGTGAATCTAGTCAAGTCAAGTAGGTTTTATTTGTCTCCAGAGGGGCAATTGTTGTGTAGCAGCAGCAACATTTAAACACACAAACACTCCATAGAACAAATAAGGCAAATAAATACAAATAGATGCAACATGTAGTGAGGAGAACAAAGCCAATTATCAAGTTGGAGCTGGTATTACCTCTTCCTGATGGAGTTTAGCAGTGAAATGGCTGAGGGAATGAAGGAGTGTTTGTATCTGTTGGTTTTGACAACTGGGTATTTGAAGCGGGACCCAGAAGGCGAGGTGTGAAACTCTAGGTGCAGAGGGTGGGTGCTGTCAGACAGGGTGGATTCTGCTTTCCTTAACATCCACTTGTTATGTAAATCAGACTGACTTTTCTGTTGGGTACCTGTGATACTACTGCAGACCTTGTTCACCTCTGTTAGTGCATTTTTCTGTTTAAGATTGAGAGTGGCATGCCAGCCGATAAAAGAAAAAGTAATAACTGACTCAATAAAAGATCTGTAGAACAAAGTCAACAGGGACCTGTCGACACCGAACTTAGCCAGCTTCCTCAGACAAAAAAGACACTGCAGGTTTTTTTTTGTTTTTTTTTGCATAGCAAATTGGTATTACAATAAAAGATCAGCTTGTTATCGATTATAGTGCCCAAGTACTTCTATGACTCAACAATTTCCAGCTCCTGACCATTAATCTTGGTGTTGACCGGGTTGGAGGGATTACGTCTAAAGTCAATACGCATGTCTTTGGTCTTAGTCACATTTAATTCCAAAAAAGGCTTCCTGACACCATTTGAAGAAATAGTCTATGCCAGGACCATGGGACATTTCATTCTGCTTCAGCAGGCTCATAGTCACCGTGTCATCTGCAGGCTCGATGGTGTTTTAAGCCCCCAACGTACTCTTCAAGGCAGTGCTGCATGGAAGGCACTCCCCGCCCCCTTACAGTTTCAGCCAATCACAGCACTGGCGCTAACCTTAACCCTAACCAGTACTCTTAACGTAACCCTAACCCTAATCAGTAACCCTAGTAACGTACTCTTCCATGCCGTGCTGCCTGGAAGAGTACGTTGGGGGCTTAAAACACAATCGAAGCATCTGCAGGCCACCTCATCAGATTATGAATCATGAAGGAAACATACCATTCCAGCTGGATTTTTCTGATGTTCAAATGAAAGAATCCTCTGTTCTCAAGTGTGGTATGAGCATGACATTTGCTGCCCTTTGTGGACCTTGGCCTGATGCTGCATTTGCAAAATGGCACTCAATGTACCACAATTCTCCCAGTAGCTGACATTTTCTGCAGAGTTGGTAATAACCTGCCTGTCATGTTCCAGTAACTTCTCTGCACCATCATGATACGGACATCTATACTTTTGGAAACAAATCTGAGTTCTTTTAATTAGCTTTGATGTAAGAAGGAGGCAATGAGTGGTCATGCTTGAGCTGACCTAACTGAGTTTTGTATCGACTGAAACTAGAGGAGCTGATCAATTGGTTCTCCCCCTTTATTACAAATCAATGAAAGGACAGTTCCCTACAGTTTGTGAACAGTAACTGAACGGAAAAGTGGATCTGCTGATCAGTTGATATTTTGCTATTAATTATAATTTGATTTTTAGTTGACTTAGTCCATATTAAGCTCCACTGAACATCTCTGTCCTTTAGGTGGAATCAGGATTTTTCCTGGATAGTGATGTGAAGATAGTTGGGAAGTCCATCCGGGACCGTGTGGCTCTCATCAAATGGAGGAGGGAGCGGAAAGTTCCTTTAGGAAATGGTGAGGCAGCTGTGAAGAAGATCCATCAGAACCTTTTACAGGTTCCCTGTGCAGGGGTACCACAGGGAACCACGTTGGCCACCGGAGATTATGAAGATACAGACACAGAGCAGCACACTGTGCTCTGCGCTGTGCCAACCACCACATCAACCACATGTGAGCACAGCAAGAACACACACACACACACACACATATTCATATCGTCAGGCAAACCAGTACAAGCTCGTTGGTTACTGTCTTATAGCAATTATAGCTGTAATAAATGCTCCCATTTATACAACACATAAAGAGTTTATGACCGGAAATGATGTTGTGAGGCATTGAAAGAGTTAAGTTTGTGACTGTACGTATAAGAGAGAGGCAGAGAGAAGACAGACACCTGCAGAAATGAGAAGAACATCAATGAGTCAGCTATGAGTCATCGCCATGCTTTGGAATTGTAATGAGGCAATTCCTCTTTTTGCTCTCTGCTCTTCATCTCTTTGACTCCCTTAAAGTGTGACCGTGCGAAGGATAAAGTGTTTCTCTCTTCCTTGTTATTACAGCTGACAGTGGAGTGGGCTCTACCGTGCAATTGGACGATCGAAGCAGTCAGCAAAGCGCCCCATATCAGTCCCTTCCCGAGCCAATTTCAGCGGCTGCAGCCCAGATTATCTACAGTCCCCCTGCGCAGCCCGAACCGCAGCTGCACCAAGGGACCTACCAGCAACCCACAGTGCAGCCCTCAGTAGAAAACTACCCACATGCACCCACGCAACTGCACCAGGGGCCTTACCAGCATACCCCTAGCAAACTGCATCAGGGGCCCTATCTATCTCAAACAGTAAGTCCACACATTTGCTTGTCTCTGTACTCACGTTCCCACTGTGTCCATTTTCCTCCTGAAGGTGCGTTCAGACACAAAGCAACTCCAGCAACTCGTTGCCGGACTCAATTCATTTTCAGTGAAAGCCATCGACACAGAAGACAGGAGACTACACCACATTATGGGTGGGGCAGCACCTGTAAAGAGTTGAGAAACGCTGAGCTGAAATGGCGATATTGGTAGTCAATGGCCAGATTCGAGTGTTCCACTTCTTATCTGCCACACTGAAACAACAAACCAAATTTTTGGGCCCAGTTCCCTCCAGACAAACAAAATAAAAGGACTAGAAACTTATCATTATGGTCTGTGGAGTCTCAGTTTTATACAATATTCAGCTAGATAAGTTCCTTAATTAATAAAATGTGGAATAGCAAGAACAAGGTTGCTTCAACAATAGATGTATTGATAAGTTGCATGTCTGAGCTACTTGGAGGAAGCAAAAAAAAAAAAAAACCAGGGTTGTCAACACCAGCAGCTTTAGCAAAATGCCTCGTGTCTGAACACAGCTTTACACTTTACACATTTCATTTCATTTTCTCAAAGAAAGTTGAATCAGTTCCTCTGGACACAACGTTTATTGAGAGAAACGTTTCATCACTCATCTAAGTGACCTCTTCAGTCTCAACTGACTGCAGGTATCCCCACCCTTATAAACAATACAGTGACATAACGACCGAAACCAACAATCAGTTTCATATACGGACTGCTGTGAGCATTAACTAGAGTTACAATGGCCATGTGTACTATTCACAGAGGATTTAGGAATGGTTGCAATCACAGCATTGCAAGATGGTGACAGATGCACTCTTAGGGCCCCCTTGGTTCAGGGATGGTTGTTCCCTCTTAACATAGATGGCCTCTTTGACTCCGCGTTCAAACCATTGTTCCTTTATCAAGGATGTGCACATCTCATCCTTGAAAGAGTGGCCACTGGCCTGTAGATGGGTGTAGACTGTGTAGTCCTGGCCTGACGTGTTAGCGCTTCTGTGCTGTACCATCCTCTTGGCCAGCATCTGTTTAAGTAATAGTGATGTACCACTGCCTTTGGGGAGCAGAGTGAGAAGGCAGAAGGAAAAGTAGTTCCTATCCTAAACAACAATAATGTTGCGATGTGTTTCATGTGAAGTTTTGTATTTTTTATTTTTGTAGTATAGAGAGATGCAGAGGACAAGATATGTGACTGATGCCCGTGGTTTTTTCTTTTTCCTTTGAAGAAAAATAAACCCCAGGGGGGAGTGTAAGATCACGGATGACCAGACTCGCTAGCCCTTGGCTAACGGGTCGGACCCTTTAGTCGACTGGTTAGCGCAATTGCCCGTAGTGCGGGCGACCAGGGTTCGCATCCCGGCTGCCCCCGGAATTCTCTGCATTGGTGTCAAAAGTGGGATGGAGAGACCGTGAGGGGTAATGTAATGACTACGGATGACCAGACTCGCCTGCCCTTGGCTAACGGGTCGGACCCTTTAGTTGACTGGTTAGCGCGGTCACGGGCGACCCAGGTTTGTGTCCAGGCTGCGGCGGTTCCCGGCTGCCCCCTGATTTGCTACATGTGCAGACCAGAAAGAATGATAAAATGGATGCTGATGACAACAAGCAGGTTAACGGTGATGAACTGGTGGCAAAAAAAAATTTTTTTTTCAAATGCGACCTCTGTTATATGGCGATATTTTGGATTTAAGCTCAGGGAGTCACTACATGTCGCAGCAACACAAAAAAATTTGTGTTATTTGTCCATTCATTATTCGAACCGCTTATCCTGCTCTCAGGGTCACAGGGATGCTGGAGCCTATCCCAGCAGTCATTGGGCGGCAGGCGGGGAGACACTGTGGACAGGCCGCCAGACCATGTATTCATTTGTTTATTATATTGCAAATCGCACTATTGTCCACGATAATCGCAATATGACTTTTTCACCAAATCGTGCTGCACTATTCTCAACTGTTGCGGCCTGTTTAATGTGGGATTTCTCCCCTGCCCCAGCCGCTGTGTCGGTGGGGATGTGGTCAGCTCGGTGGTCCAGCGTCCTGATGACTCCTAGTTTGTGCTCCAGTGGACGATGAGAGTCAAACCTTAAGTACAGATCAGTATGTTGGTTTACGGTAAACATCAACCATCAAATGTCCCCCATCACCAGTTGATATTTCACCGTCTTAAGAGTACATCTGTCGCCGTCTTACAATACTGTGACTGCAAACGTTCCCAAATCCTCTGTGAATAGTACACATGGCCATTGACACTCTATGCTCGTGGGAACTTGCATATGAAACCGATCGTCAGTTTCAGTCGTTGTGCCACTGTATTGTTTATAAGGGTGGGGGTACCTGCAGTCAGTTGAAACTGAAGAGTTCACTTAGATGAGTGATGAAACGTTTCTCTCTCAATAAACGTTGTGTCCAGATGAACTGATTCAACTTTCTTTGATTTTCTTACCTGGATTATTGAGCATGCGTAAAGACATGTCATTTTCTGTTTCATTTCCTGTCCAGCTCTCTAAAATAACGAAATGTTTATTTTCTTTCGTCAAATGACACCCGAGCAGCATCACTCCAGCGGGCCCTCTCTATTCAAGCAGGACCCACTCATCGCCGAGAGTGGGACGTGTATTAGGCGTGGACGTGCCTCCCCAGTTGAGATGCCGTGCTGTAGGGCTCGCTCTCTCACAGTAAATCACTACCCCGACTTCTGTCACAGGCAGGATCGGGCTGCGCTGGAGAGCGTAGAGGGTCACAAGAACTCTGTGCACGCTGCTGACACTTTTCACGCCAACTTCTCTCAAAATCCTTCGTTTCCGTCTCCTCTCTTGCCCCCCCGTTGTCACTGTCGTCATTGTTCACGTCGTGACTCAGCAAGCCTGCCCAAGTCGGCTCGTCTTTCCCTGCTCTCGCCGGTCAGCCCTCAGCCCCTCCACCACCACTGCAAGGCCTGTGCGTCTCTCCTCCTGAAGGACAGGGTGGAGAGGTGGGGCTCTCTGGGACACATAAACATGCCCCCTCTTCCCAGACCTGCCCAGCATTCCCGCTTTAAACCGGTCTCGCCTACGTCTCCACTATTTAGGCGCCCTCCACTCACCTTGTCTTTGAATTTACCTCCACCTTCTCCCTTGGTGTCAATGAGTCTGTTGGCGGTGCCATCGCTGGGGACCTCCGCCTCCCATTCTGCCCCACCCTCTCCGCTCACCTTGTCGCCCAGAGCTGTGTGTGATGGCAGAAACCTGACTCTTCTCAACCAATGTCTCCATCATATTGTAAGCCGCAGAACCAGCTCTCTGCCCCTCCCTGAGAAGGGGACAAACTGTTCCACACACAGCCAGGGGGAGAATGGGGCTGTGACACCCCATTCTCCTGAGGGTAGTGACCCGAGTCAGAATGTGGATGTCATGGCACAACTCATTAACCCAAATCTGGACAGGAACTCGCTGATAACTCCACTTGACAGTGAGCGCAGACCAGGTCCTACGGTAGGTTAAAGGAGATTTTACTGTAGTGGACTCTGGGGCCTGGGGCTATTTCCTCTCCTGAATCGGCTACCTGCTTGGCACATCTTCTTCTGGCTCTCCCACGGTGATAATAAGCACAACCAGCCAATCTTTGCTCCTGCTTCAATCATGACGGACTGCATTCTGATGAGGTTTTGATTGAGGTGATTAGGGTTATAAGCCATTATTTTCAAATAGTTTAATAACATAGAATGGTGCTGCGATGTACAGTAGTGGTCGGTGTGTATAGGTGACGTTAGTTTGATGCTGTAAACCCCTTTATTATGGCAGCTTGCCCCACGTTATCGCGTCAACCGCTATAAATGAATCAAAACTCTACTTATTGCTCATGGGTATCCCTGCCTTGACATATTCAATTCTTTATCCTCTAGCTGCATTTGCAATTGTAGACATATAAAGTATAAGTTGTGAATTTGTATGATTATTATAGTTATTACTATGCTATTACTGTCCTTGAAATTTTCCCGTCACCGAAATTCCTTTTTTTTTGGGGTTTCTGCCAGACGGTTTCAGCTCCAGCTACACCTGGCCCTACTATGCACCATACTAGACAGACGGCACAGAGCTTCTCTGGTGCAGCCTCCGCTGTGCAGGCACAGCTAACTGCTGAAACCAGCCAGGATCAGGTATGCACACAACTGCCAAAGTCTCCGGCAGCAGATGCAGGAATACAATGCAAGACAACGTCACGCAGGAAAACGTGGAAGTTGGCAACAGCTTTGTATTGTAATTATGTCCGGCATAAAGGATGTCAATTTAAGGTAGATTTGCATTGGTAGTGATGACCTTTGGCACTGGGTAGAAGGCAGGTAGGCACCCTGGACAGGTTACTAGTCCAGCACAAGAACTGGAAACTACATGGAATTACATCTTCATAGCTGTTAAGCAAGCCACAGTGACAAATTTAATACGTTTTTTTTTTACAGTAGACATTTAGAGGTAACTGCACAGCATGATTTTGTTAGTACTTCAGAGATACTGACTGGTCAACCAAATCATAAAATGTATGTTAGGTTTAATGGTACCAACTATTTAAAAATAAACGTTATTATCTGAGCTTTTACTGGATCCAACGGTATATGCATGGTTTGCTGTTCTTCTGCTGAATGCATCATCATGTCTGTCGTGGCTTTAGTACACCGATTTGTGTGTGTGTGTGATCGCTGTGGCATGTGTGCCTAATGAATGTGTGTATTTTAACTACTGTACACGCTAGCTGATATTTTCTCTCTGTTTGCCTTTGGTCCAGCCAACACAAAGTCCACATGGGCTTTACTTCCCACTGTCAGACTCGCTGGCTCTTGATAAATACTGTGGACAACATACACAAGTTTCACAAAGCCATATGATTATCAAGCCTAGTCTACTGATCCTGCATAGTCCACTGGTCCTGCATAGTCCGCTGGTCCTTCACCCAACCAACACACACTAAGAGGAACTTGTAGGACACATTAGATTCATAAGCAATAAGGACACTTGCATGTATTGCATGACAGAAGCTAGTCAAAACTGGACAAACTCACGTCTGGGTGGTGTGGCAGTCTATTCCATTGCCTACCAACACAGGGATCACCGGTTCGAATCCCCTTGTTGTCCCTGGCTTGGTCATGCGTCCCTACAGACAAAATTGGCCGTGTCTGTGGGTGGGAAGTCGGATGTGGGTATATGTCCTGGTCGCTGCACTAGCGACCAGGACAGTCGGGGCTCCTGTTCGGGGAGGAGGGGGAACTGGGGGGAATAGCGTGATCCTCCCACGCACTACGCCCCCCTGGCGAAACTCCTCACTGTCAGATGAAAAGAAGCGGCTGGTGACTCCACGTGTATCTGAGGAGGCATGTGGTAGTCTGCAGCCTTCCCCGGATCGGCAGAGGGGGTGGAGCAGTGACCGGGACAGCTCGGAAGAGTGGGGTATTTGGACGGGTACAGTTGGGGAGAAACGGGGAAAAGATGAAAATAAAAATAAAAAAAAAATGGGACAAACTGAATGCAGAGGTGATGGTTTCTGAGGAGCTTGTGTTAGGCATAATTGGTTTGTCAGTATTAAACATCCTCTCGAGCCTGACTGTTTTATTATCTCATAACAGATTGTGCACAAGAACACAAAAATAAAAAAAACAGCAGATTTGAGTGGACATTTATTGGAACGATGCACGTACATCCAAAAAACTTACTCAGGTGCAGAGTCCAAAAAAAATCAAACAGATCAGAGAAATGGGACTGGCACACAAAATTGAATGTTCCAAAACAGATTTATCCCAGCACGGTTATCATTTTGATTAAATAGTCTTCATCAGAACTTCAGTGTAGTATATTGGAAATATCAAAATGTCTTTTCATTATTCAACACTGTTTTTTTAGGGTTTTTTTAGCTCTCTTTATTTGTTTTGCCTTCAGGTATTATCTGCTTGCCAGCCTGTCCATCACCTGAGTCCTCGTGACAAAGCTGTTAGCTTTCCACAGTCTGTCTCTAGTGTTCCTCCAACCCTCCGGCCCCTGCAGATCAGCACACAGGTGAGTCAATGTAGTGTTGTGGACCGTAAATCATTTGACTGAAAAAAAATTGTATTAAGTGAACTGAGATAGGTTTGGAAATGCAACGGGTCTCTGTGAATGCTATTTCTTCAGACTGGTTGTTTTTCTTCATTTTCCGTCATTCATTTCCTTTTTCTTTCCCAGTTCCCCTCACCATATCCTGCCATGCAAACAGGGGGCTATGAGCCCCCCTCTTTCTCCCCAGTCCCTTTGCCATCTGCCTACACAGGCAGTGCCCCTGCTATGCCCAGCACCTACTACTCACCTGTACTGCACCATCCATCTCTGCCTCTGACCCCCCATGCTGCCTTGCCCTCCATGCATACGCTTGGCACCCCTCAGACCCCGGTTTCCTTGCCCCAGCAGGTGCCCAGTGTAGCACTGCCCCTCCAACTTCTCACCATGGCCATGCCCCCTGCAATGTCCCAGCAGCAGGGGTGCCCACCCATTTCTCAACCAAGCCTCAGTAGCCTCCATCCCACCCATAACACGCCTCTCTCCCAGGTACAACCCACCCCATACTCTGCCCCCTACCCTGATCAGGAACTGGCAGAGCCGCCTGTCCAGGTGAATATCTGAATCAGTTCTCACTGTGAAGGTTGCGACTTGGAAAATCTCTAACAATAAGGACACGTTGTTTTAATTTTGGGTGTTGCCTGTGCAGGGCATGCATTTGTGTGATGTAAAGGTCATAAGTATTTAATTTAGCGGATGAAAGTCTGAATGTATGGCAATATTTTGCAGGTGCAGAAGACCATTCTCAAGGAGGGTCTGGAAGACGCTCTGGGTTTCTCTCCAGCCCTACCCGTCTTGTCCTCTGTCAATACCTCTCTCTGGGGAGGTGAGTTAGAGACAGAAACTGGTGTGGCAGGCCAAGACCTAACTAAACCTGCTCTTTCATCTTCTTTGGTGTCAGCTCCAGCCCCTTCCCAAGCTTCAGGACTAGCATTAGCCCCAGCCTCAATGTCAGCCTCAGTCCACTTTGCAACACAAGCCTCCGTCCCAGCCCAAGCTCCAGTTTCAGCCCCAACTACAGTGATGGTGCAAAGCCAAGCCTCAGTCCCGCTGCCAGCTCAAGGTGCGACACTGCCTCCAGTCCCAGTTTCGGCCCCAGTTCAAAACCAAACCACGGCCCAAGCTACCGCCTCTGTGTCAGATTCTCCTTTAGACCCAACAGCAGCCTTATCTCCAAGCACAGGCCCATGTTCAGCCCAGGTCAAACCCCCACCTCAAGTCCCAGGTCTAGTCTCAGCCACAATTCAAGCTACACTGTCAGGCCCAGTGCAAGCCGTAGCATCCGCCGTAGCATCCGCCCTTGCTACAGCTCCAGCATCTGCTCCAACTTTGCAGCCTGCCGGCATCCAGACCCCAGCTCACGGGTCTGAGTGCGCCATCATGGCCACGACTCAGCAAAAACTAGACACTGCATCGGCATCCAGCTCCCCCCAGCCAGAAGCCAGTGTAGAGGTAAAGTTAACAGCCTCACTCTGAGACTCCTGTTGAGTAACAACTATGGATGTATGTGTATGAATGGTCTATGTATTTATGTATGTATGTGTTTGTATATATGCCTATTCATTATCAAGTAGTATTTCCTGATTCACAAAAAAAAAGTTTATTTGGGTTTGATGTTCAAAACTAATACCAATAAGCATGATTTTCTCTAAGGCATTCAAAATGCCTTTACTATCAACCTTGCTCATCACATACTGTCTTTCTATTTGGAGCCCAGTCTTGTTCCAATTCCCACATTTTATTTTTAAGGGTAATTTGTATTTGAAATTTCTAGTAGGATACAATTTTAATGCATGTACCCTGATACACAAACATGCATATACTTGCAATGTGGGTATCACGGTGGTAATTCTACAGTCTTCATCTATTAAATCCTCTATCTAGTCCATGGGCCAGAGCCCAAAATTTCCTATTTCGGTACACTCAAGGTGGCAAAACTTACTTATAATTTTTGAAAGGATCCATGTCTGTAGATGATATTTTGGTATGATAACCATTCCTGAGTGGCAGCTGTATCACAGTTATCAGCTCATGAAGTTAACCACCCGCTAAACTAAATTGCATTTTAGACGCTGGTGCATATCCTGGTTTAGCCTCATGGTCAGGACATTTTTCAATGTTCTATAATATTGTCTTTGGTATCATTTTAAAGGGGACCTTCTTAGCTTTCATTCAAGCCCTGTTGTGGATATTTCTCACAAATATAGAGGTCACTTGAGCTCTTCAACCCGTCAATAACACACATCTTTCTGCAATTTTCGCCTAAACTATATACTTTCTTTTAGCCCTGTGGCATCTAGGAATATCAGGGACACAAAACACAAAAACTGGAATACTCACAGGACTGTAAAGATTCAGAAAATGTATAATATACCCATACTATTTCATTGTGTGAGGTGATTGTGAACCTTAAATTAGAAGGGCATTATTACTAAGAAACTAACTAGACCAAAGCCAGTTAGTCCATGGGTCAGACCAGATATCGATATCACCCAAGGTGACACAACTTCACTGGTGCCATTTTATTTGGTACACTAACAGAAGTAAAATAATACATGATAACCTTTCCAAATGAGCAGCTATTTCATTTTTCTTTCAGGAAACCTGTTTCTGTGCCTCTCACGATTGTGTATTTGCCCAGATTTTTACAGATATAGCATTTCAACACCCCTGGTACTGATTAGCCTAGCTTAAACTCTGGGACAGTTCTTAGTTGGCCAACAACCAAGGATAACCAGTACTGTGTACTTCCATTCATTGTGCTAAGCTAGGCTAACGTGCAGCCAGATAGCTTTCTACTAAACACATATAGAGGAAACTGGTATCTATCTTCTTGTCTCACTCTGGAGAAGATTGTAAGCTAATTCCCCATAATGTTAGCATGTTCTTTTAATGTATATGTTAATATGATTAGTTAAAGTGGCTACGAGGAACTTTCATCTTGTGTTGATTTTAGCGGCCTCATGTGGACAAAATACAGCTGTTGCATAGCAACTAGGTAATGTATCTATTTGTGGCTATGTAAGATAAATAATGGTAATATGACGCTGGTGAAGCAAAGTAAACTTTGTTTTAGTAGTGTTCATACACCTAAGTTACATGTATTTGTTTGTATGTGGCAGGTGAAAACTGACTGAATATGGCTACTGGTGAACAAGCAAGTTTTTACCCAATACCAAAGCGCCCACGGGTGGAGTGCATTATCCACTGTTCTGATGATACAGATAAGCTGGTTTCACTACAAAGTGTCGACTCATGGAGAACTCTGCTCAGGGCAGCTCACATACGAAATCATGCACCAGTTTTGAAACTGGCAAAAGACATTCCTGAGAGACAGATTCCAGCAATCTACTACCACAGAAAGTGTCGCAGTATCTTCACTATGAAGCAAATTCTTGATGGCCTCCTTGCAAAAGAAAAGAAAAGTTGTGTCTCTGCTGAAGAGAAACAATCAAAGAGAGTAGCTCGACATGCTCCAAGTACATCTAGGACTTATGATGCAGAGTGCATATTTTGTCATAAAAACAGCAAATATTCCAAGAGACAGAATACGAGAGAAGTACTGGTGCAGTGTCGAGAACTGCGAGCTGATGCAAAGATCAGGAGTGCAGCCACAAAGAAAAGGGACAGCAGAATCCTTGCCATTGTGAGTAGAGACCTTGTAGCAGCTGAAGGGCACTACCACAGGTCATGCTATAGACTTTACACCAAAGAAGAGATTTCCAAAGGAGAGGTTGCCAGCAATGAAGATGATGATGCTGCAGCCCAGTATGAAGCTGCTGTGAATAAGGCATACAATGGGCTGTTCCTCTTCATGAGGATGGAGCTTTTTGGCAATCCTCAAGTGATGACAATGACTGATCTCTCTTCTAGACTGGTAGCTTCAATGAACTCCCAAGGCATTGCCCAAGTCAAGGAATCAACCAAGAAGCACATAAGGCGAAACCTGGAGAGTGAGTTTGCTGGAGCCTTGCAGATATTCCCTGATGAGAAAGGAAAATTCCTCCTCTATCCCGATAACTTGTCCATGAGGGAACTTGCCAAAGAAAATCAGTCTCTCAAAAGGGAGCTGCAGACCCTGAAAAGTGTCAGTGCACAAGATGTTATAGCCAAAGCAGCCATCAAATTGAGAGCAGACATTAAAAGTCAAGATGTTCCTCAAACCTGGCCGCCTGAAGTCAAACCAGAAGCAGAATGTCCTACCATTCCAGAGTCGCTCATTATCTTCCTGTACTCTCTACTCACAGGCTCAAATGATCCTGATCATGCATCCCAGAGAGTGCAGTGCCTTCTGCAGTCATTTGGCCATGACATAGTATATGCAGTGACATGTGGAAATACCAAGCCTTCCAAGCACATTGTTCTGCCATTCAGTGTCAAATCGTTGACAGGAAATGTAGAGTTGATAAACATCCTCAACCGACTTGGTCACAGTGTGTCCTATTCACAGATGGAAGAGATCAACACTGCCCTGTGTCTCCAGAAACTCTCATCATCAGGGAGTGGCATTGCCCTTCCAGCTAACATCCATCCTGGCATATTCACAACTTTAGCCTGGGACAATATCGACCGTCTTGAAGAAACTGTCAGTGGTGAGGGAACATCTCACAGAGTCAATGGGATTGCTGTGCAAGCAAAGCCAGTCAACCCACTTCCTGTCCAACCCATGCCCACTGTTCCCAAAACAAAGAAGAGAAGCATTGATGGACCCCCACCAATGTTACCAACTTACAATGCTGGACAACGGGTAGGGCCACCACAAAGCAAAAAGTCAGATGCCGATACTGCAGCCAATACTAAGCTTGCCAGAGAGAAAAACCTTCTTTGGGTCCTAGCACGCATGTCACAACAAGAAGAACAGTCAGTCAGCAGCTGGACAGGCTTCAACATCCTGACTCAAGGAGAGATGACGGTCATCCCCGACAATATAGGCTATCTGCCTACCATCAATGCGCCAGCGACACAAATGTCTACTGTCAACGAGGTGCTTAACCAGTCACTGAGCATCATGCAGTGCTTAGGCCTGAGGAAGATTGTCTGTGTCTTTGACCAAGCCCTGTATGCGAAGGCTGTCGAGATCACATGGAAACACCATGACAAGTTCCATGATATCATCGTTAGGCTTGGGGTATTCCACACCATCTGCACACTGCTGGCAATAATAGGAAAGCGTTTCCAAGATGCTGGACTCAAAGACCTCTGCATTGAGTCTGGCATGATTGCAGAAGGCTCAATTGCTGGTGTTATGGATGGCCGCAAGTACAACAGGGCAGTGCGACTACACAAGCTCCTGTATGAGGCTCTCATGTGACTGACCTTGAATGGTTTCCTGTCCTGTTGGAAGAAACTCACAGGAATGACATGGTTCACCTGAATGAGACACTGAAGACCATTGACAGCCTTGGGAAAGAAGTCTCACAACATGCTTTGAAGGAGGTCCTCGAGAACAGCTCTTGTACACGCATCATGGATCTATTTGAAGTCTACCGTGAGTTCCTTAGAGGTGGAAACGGCAGCCTCTCGAACTTCTGGATGTCCTATTTGGACATGGTTGAAATCTTGTTGGGGCTCATCCGAGCATCCAGAGAGGGAGACTGGATGCTACACTCGGCTAGCATTCGAGCAATGATCCCATGGTGCTTTGCTTATGACAGGATGAACTATGCACACTACCTCCCCTACTACTACTGTTCCAGAAAATTGAGCAGTTCACCTGTCGGATGTATGTTGCTAATAGCAGCACTGCTGAGGTGAACAAACTGCGTTACCAGCTCTTCTGCACCAAAAGGGGAGAGGTTGAGTCCAGCCAGCTGCCACCATGTAGAGACTGTCTCTTTATGCATGTTCAACGAGCCAACTATCAGGCAGCAATATGGAAGTGCTGTCTGCAGGCTAACCCTGTGGTGCCAAGCCCTACTGAGTATGGATGGACAGACGATGAAGGCAAGCTGGCCATTTACTGGATGCGCTCCCCACCTGCACCAGATGTGGTCTTGGAAATGCTAACGTGCAAGTGTGTGCATTCATGCAAAATGCCAAGCTGCATGTGCCTGTCAAATGGACTTCCATGCACAGACATGTGCAGGTTACAGACCTGCAGTAACCAAAAACAGCAGGATGGTCCAGAACTGGACTTTGAACTTGGGGAGTCAGATGATGAGAGAAACGAGCAGTTTGATGAATGACAGTGTGATGATTCTGATGGTATTACTGTGGTAGTAGTCTATTGATGCACAGGATGTTGATTCTGGACTTGGTTACCCAGAGCTTGATAACAATAATGTAACCATATTCACATATACCCATTACCCTACCCATTACTATTACATATACCCACTAATGATATGGGATTACATGTATCATTGACTAAGTATATGTAAATGTCAATGTTGTTTAAAATATTAAAATAGTTCATTACCTCACTATGGTATTCCTTTTTATCATGTATTTTGATTGTGTATTTAAACAAATGTATAGAGACCAGTTTGTGACCTAACTGGCTTTGGTCTAGTTCTCATTTAAGGCTCACAATCACCTCACACAATGAAATAGTATGGGTATATTATACATTTTCTGAATCTTTACAGTCCTGTGAGTATTCCAGTTTTTGTGTTTTGTGTCCCTGATATTCCTAGATGCCACAGGGCTAAAAGAAAGTATATAGTTTAGGCGAAAATTGCAGAAAGATGTGTGTTATTGACGGGTTGAAGAGCTCAAGTGACCTCTATATTTGTGAGAAATATCCACAACAGGGCTTGAATGAAAGCTAAGAAGGTCCCCTTTAAAATGATACCAAAGACAATATTATAGAACATTGAAAAATGTCCTGACCATGAGGCTAAACCAGGATATGCACCAGCGTCTAAAATGCAATTTAGTTTAGCGGGTGGTTAACTTCATGAGCTGATAACTGTGATACAGCTGCCACTCAGGAATGGTTATCATACCAAAATATCATCTACAGACATGGATCCTTTCAAAAATTATAAGTAAGTTTTGCCACCTTGAGTGTACCGAAATATCGTCTGGCCCATGGACTAATCAGCTCTTGACTATTTTGTTATTGTTTTCCATCTATCCGTAGGAAGTTTTTCATGAGAAGCCAATGGTCTTACCCAACATGTATGACAGGTAGGTGGCCAGTTTTACTTTTGACTCCAACATTTCAAATGCATTACTTAAATATTCTTTGTCCTTCTCTTTCTGTAATGAACATTGTTACTGACCTTAGGTATGAAAAGAGTGTTGCAAACTTTCCTCCACAGTCTAAACTCTGACGTGGCTTCCAGTAAGGAAGCAAGTGATGGCTATGAGACCTTGCCGAGTAGCGGAAAGGGGGATGGAAAACACCGCAAACACCACCGCAAGTCTACCCGTACACGCTCACGCCAAGAAAAGACCAGCAAACCCAAACTGAGCATGCTCAATGTGAGTCATGAGACCATTTCTGACCATTGTGTAGTGTCTTGTCCCGTGAATGGCTTTGTCCCTGTCTCTGATTGCTGCGTTTAACCAAATAGAGCATGACCCCACCCCCCACAGGTTTGCAACACTGGTGATAAAATGGTGGAATGCCAGCTGGAAACCCACAACCACAAAATGGTGACATTCAAATTTGACTTGGATGGAGACGCTCCAGAGGAAATTACCACATATATGGTGATATATCATAACTCTGACGTAGTTTTCTTTGTCAATTTTCTGTCAGTGTGGTTACATGCCATGTTTCATAGTTGTTGTTGATATCAGTCCTACAAAGCAAATGTTTTGTCTGTAGGTGGAGAATGGTTTCATCCTACTGATAGAGAAGGAGGTCTTCATTGACCAGCTAAAGGACATTGTAGACAAAGCTGAAGATATGCTGAATGAAGACATGGAGGGGGAGACAGCATCTACCCTGGGTGGTAGTCCTCAACAAGGCCATATTTCTGAAAGCCTAGTGGGAGAGGTAAGGGCATTGGATATACATATATCAGCCAAAACATTAAAACCACCTGCCTAATATTGTGTAGGTCCCCCTCGTGTCACAAAAACAGCTCTGACCCATCGAGGCATGGACTCCACAAGACCTCTGAAGGGGTCCTCTGGTATCTGGCACCAAGACATTAGCAGCAGATCCTTTTAAGTCCTGTAAGTTGCGAGGTGGGACCTCCATGGATCGGACTTATTTTGCCAGCACATCCCACAAATGCTCTATAGGATTGAGTTCTGGGGAACTTGGAGGCCAAGGTAACACCTTGAACTCTCTGTCATGTTCCTCAAATCATTCCTGAACAATGTGTGTAGTGTGGCAGGGCGCATTATCCTGCTGAAAGAGGCCACTGCCATCAGGGAATACCATTGCTATGAAGGGGTGTACCTGGTCTGCAACATGTTTAGGAAGGTGGTATGTGTCAAATTGACATCCACATGAATGCCAGGACCCAAGGTTTCCCAGTAGAATATTGCCCAGAACATTACACTGCCTCAGCCAGCTTGCCCATAGTGCATCCTGGTGCCATCTCTACCCCAGGTAAACGACCCACACCCACCCGGCTGTCCACATGATGTAAAAGAAAACATGATTCATCAGACCAGGTCACCATCTTTCATTGCTCCATGGTCCAGTTCTAACACTCACATGCCCATTGTAGGTGCTTTTGGTTGGACAGGGGTCATCATGGGAACTCTGACTGGTCTGCGCCTATGCAGCCTGATTTGGAAAAAGTTGGGATGCATTGTGTGTTCTGACACCTGTCAGTCATAGCTGTCAATCATAACTTATTCAGCAGTTTGAGCTACAGTAGCTCTTCTGTGGGATCAGAGCAGACGGGCTAGCCTTCGCTCCCCACACACATCAATGAGCCTTGGGCGCCCATGACGCTGTCGCCGGTTCACCTGTTGTCCTTCCTTGGACCACTTTTGGTAGGTACTGACCACTGCATACCGGGAACACCCCACAAGACCTGCTGTTTTGGAGATGCAATGACCCAGTTGTCTAGCCATCACAATTTGGCCCTTGTCAAAGTCACTGAGATCCTTACACTTGCCCATTTTTCCTGCTTCCAACAAATCAACTTCAACAAGTGACTGTTTACTTTTAATGTTTTGGCTGATCGGTGTTGCCCTGTGTGTGTGTGTGTGTGTGTGTGTGTGTGTGTATGCGTGTGTGTGCGTGTGTGTGTGTAGTGTGTGTATATATATATATATATATATATATATATATATATATATAAAATCCAGTGAGTCAAGTAAATTCTTTATGAGTCAGTACAAGCCTGTTTCATACCATAAGCAGTCATCAGCTGTCAATAAAGCTACTCCGGAAACTCGGAGTAGCTTTATTGACAGCTGATGACTGCTTATGGCATGAAACAGAAACAGGTTTGTACTGTCTCATAGAGAATTTACTTGACTCACTGGATTTATATATATATCCCCATCCATCCATCCATTATCAAACCGCTTATCCTGCTCTCAGGGTCGCGGGGATGCTGAAGCCTATCCCAGCAGTCATCAGGCGACAGGCGGGGAGACACCCTGGATAGGCCGCAAGGCCATCACAGGGTTCTCTCTCTCTCTCTCTCTCTCTCTCTCTCTCTCTCTCTCTCTCTCTCTCTCTCTCTCTCTCTCTCTCTCTCTCTCTCTCTCTCTCTCTATATATATATATATATATATATATATATATATATATATATATATATATATATATATATATATATACACACTACCGTTCAAAAGTTTGGGATCACATTGAAATGTCCATATTTTTGAAGGAAAAGCACTGTACTTTTCAATGAAGATAACTTTAAACTAGTCTTAACTTTAAAGAAATACACTCTATACATTGCTAATGTGGTAAATGACTATTCTAGCTGCAAATGTCTGGTTTTTGGTGCAATATCTACATAGGTGTATAGAGGCCCATTTCAAGCAACTATCACTCCAGTGTTCTAATGGTACAATGTGTTTGCTCATTGGCTCAGAAGGCTAATTGATGATTAGAAAACCCTTGTGCAATCATGTTCACACATCTGAAAACAGTTTAGCTCGTTACAGAAGCTACAAAACTGACCTTCCTTTGAGCAGATTGAGTTTCTGGAGCATCACATTTGTGGGGTCAATTAAACGCTCAAAATGGCCAGAAAAAGAGAACTTTCATCTGAAACTCGACAGTCTATTCTTGTTCTTAGAAATGAAGGCTATTCCATGCGAGAAATTGCTAAGAAATTGAAGATTTCCTACACCGGTGTGTACTACTCCCTTCAGAGGACAGCACAAACAGGCTCTAACCAGAGTAGAAAAAGAAGTGGGAGGCCGCGTTGCACAACTGAGCAAGAAGATAAGTACATTAGAGTCTCTAGTTTGAGAAACAGACGCCTCACAGGTCCCCAACTGGCATCTTCATTAAATAGTACCCGCAAAACACCAGTGTCAACATCTACAGTGAAGAGGCGGCTGCGGGATTCTGGGCTTCAGGGCAGAGTGGCAAAGAAAAAGCCATATCTGAGACTGACCAATAAAAGAAAAAGATTAAGATGGGCAAAAGAACACAGACATTGGACAGAGGAAGACTGGAAAAAAGTGTTGTGGACGGATGAATCCAAGTTTGAGGTGTTTGGATCACAAAGAAGAACGTTTGTGAGACGCAGAACAAATGAAAAGATGCTGGAAGAATGCCTGACGCCATCTGTTAAGCATGGTGGAGGTAATGTGATGGTCTGGGGTTGCTTTGGTGCTGGTAAGGTGGGAGATTTGTACAGGGTAAAAGGGATTCTGAATAAGGAAGGCTATCACTCCATTTTGCAACGCCATGCCATACCCAGTGGACAGCGCTTGATTGGAGCCAATTTCATCCTACAACAGGACAATGACCCTAAACACACCTCCAAATTGTGCAAGAACTATTTAGAGCAGAAGCAGGCAGCTGGTATTCTATCGGTAATGGAGTGGCCAGCGCAGTCACCAGATCTGAACCCCATTGAGCTGTTGTGGGAGCAGCTTGACCGTATGGTACGCAAGAAGTGCCCATCCAACCAATCCAACTTGTGGGAGCTGCTTCGGGAAGCGTGGGGTGCAATTTCTCCAGATTACCTCAACAAATTAACAGCTAGAATGCCAAAGGTCTGCAATGCTGTAATTGCTGCAAATGGAGGATTCTTTGACGAAAGCAAAGTTTGATGTAAAAAAAATCTTATTTCAAATACAAATCATTATTTCCAACCTTGTCAATGTCTTGACTCTATTTTCTATTCATTTCACAACATATGGTGGTGAATAAGTGTGACTTTTCATGGAAAACACAAAATTGTTTGGGTGATCCCAAACTTTTGAACGGTAGTGTATATATATATATATATATATATATATATGTAGCGAGAGAGAGAGAGAGAGAGGTTTAAAAGACTTGGACATTCTTAAGTTTCTTGTTTAATTCATTAGAGACAACCAACCTAGTGTTTAAGTAATGTGGTCTGTCTGTGTGTCTGTCTGTGTGTCTGTCTATCTGTTTCTTTATAGAGTCAGCTGCCGGGAGTGTCTCAGGTTGTCTATCAGCAGAATGGTAAGTTAGTTTCTCTTAGAAGTGCAGTCATCTATTAACCTCACAATGCCTTTATTTATTTTTTTCATAAGTCCACAAATGGCTTCAAGGGACTGTCTGGGTCGGACATGAGCCGCATCTACATTGGTTGAGTGAGTAATGTAGTACTTTGTAGAAATCTGTCAGCAGACTCAGACCCAAACTCTCGGCATGCAGTTCTTCATACAGGAAAACGTTGGTTTATCATCTGCCCTGTGGAGGAGACCCCCACGTCCAGCCAGGACACTCCATCTGATGCCACCATGGCCCAGTCCCCCGGGAGCTCGGCCACCGCCCAGCCTGCTGACGGCGGCACTGCAGGCACTGCTGCAGCCAGAGGTGACTTTGTTTGCAGAGTACCATTTCAGCATACCATTTGGTAGCTCCATGGAAAAACAGGCACAATGGCGCTATCTTGTGGCAGCTAAATGACAGACCTTCTGCTGTCCTGTCGTGGGTATCACAGACCTATGATGATCTATTTAAACAATTGAATAAGAAGAACATATCCATGGCAATCATATGAATATGCAACTTAAAGTAGTGCTTTTCCTGCAAAAAATTATACTAACCATTTAAATGGTTGTAAAAAAAATCTTACAGCCCTACAAATTCTGCTATGATGTGGTCTGAACACAACGGTAGGTCCCATGTGGGAATATACGCCTTGGGAGCCAATTCCATTTGGATCCATCCAAGTTAAGCAGTTTAATTGGCTGCTAAGCCATATATTCCCACGTGGGAGCCGCTGCTAAGATTAGCATATTCATACGATTCCTGTGGATATTATCTTCATTTAATTGTTTAGTGGATGAACTTATTGTTCCTTTTAAAAAGAAAAAAAAATTCAGCTTTTGCGTCTTCTTTGTTTTATGTTTGGAATGATGTCTTGAATGTCTCGAAAGTAGTTTGCACGTCCTCACATTGACTCCTCTTTTTCCATTTTATATTATTTTGTTTTCCTTGCCGCAGAGGAAGGGTCATCTTCAACAATGTCTGGTGGAAGTGGAGGCTTTACTTTTGAAAGCTACGGATTTTGTAGTCCTCCAATTATGTCCAACACAGACCCACTCTTCTTGGCCACTTTGTCCCCTCCTGTCTCCGCACCCCCGGCCCTTCAGTCAGAGGAGCACATCGGCAGCTCCGGTCAGTCCGATGTGCAGCAGGCCCAGCCGGCGGGGGTTCCTACTCGGGCCCCTTCGGCCCCTCACAGCCTGCCCATGGAGGAGTCACAGGGGCTGCCCCTGCTCTCCATCTCCCCCATCCATGCTGCTCAGCAGATGGCAGAGGTGAGCTGTGCATCATCTGTGGTTGAAGAAGTGCACTGCTGCCCACTGGTCATGCCCCTATCTCTGGATGTGAGCGGTGCACAGGGTGGCTCAGCACTCACTCCTCCAGTCCAGGAGCCAGGCAAAGCCAGAGATCCGCTGTCTGTCTCCTACCCATCTGCAGCTCGGGGTGACCGACCCCAGCACCCCGTGGTGCTGCAGCAGCCCTTTGCCAGTGTGGGTGCAGCCAAAGTTCCCTCACTGCCTCAGAGTCCAGGGCCGTCCCAACACACTGCAGGTCCTGGTGAGTCGGATGGTGAGGGTCGCATGGCTCGAGGTGGCTTTGTGGACTGCACCATAAAGACTCTAGATGAGAAACTGAGGAACCTGCTCTACCAGGAGTATGCTCCAATGTATCCATCAGGCAGCATAGCAGAGACACCCGGCTCAGGCACAGAGTACGTCCACTCTCCACCTGGTCCAGACAGTGCCACAGGGGGGTCGGGAAACAGCACACCAGTACCAATGGGCGAGGGACGCTACAGGGCCGGAGAGCAGTTGGTAAGTGTGGAAAAGTCATCCTTTGTTTCTGAAAAAGTCTTTTTTTTTTTAAAGAAATTGCACAGACAGCCTTTTTCAGAGTCAAACCAAAATTGGAACACTAGTATTTTCTAATGTCGCTTATTACTTCCAATTTGTCTCTTTCTACTGAAAAAAAGCACATAAGGTAGAATTCAATTTTAAAAATTCTCTTTTTAAAAGAGCTCCCCTTAGTTCTCTCTCTCAGCCCATCTTTTTTCTGCTGCTTATGATGTCATCAGACACACTGATTTACATATATCGCCAATCAGATCCCACTCCTACTGCCAACCTGTTTTCACTTGTCAATCAAAAGCCAGCTCATGAATATCCACAAGGACTAGACCACACCTACACAATTCTTCAGACAACTGAGAACAGTTATAGATAAAGGGATAAAAAAACACAATATTAGCTATTTACAAATAAAAAATGCTGCAGAAAGTTTTTTTTATACCTTGTTCAAGGTTTATAGACATGAAAAGTTAATTCTGATTACTGAATTCAGTCTGGCTTTAAAGGGATAATAATAATAACAATAATAATAATAATGAACTTCTTCATAGAAATGAACATCCATTTTGTTACTGTCTATCACTGACTATGGTAAAACAATAATGATTCAATTCACTCTCCATTAATTCATGACAGTCTTTACTTCTGAAAGCATTTGAATTGTGATAAACGGCGTTGGTAGGAGACCTATCGTGAAAAAAAAAAAACCTCAAGATGCTCACGTGGACCATGATGGGAACTGACGAGTTTTACTTTGAGTCAGCAGCGGTTGGTCCACCAGAGAGCACATGCAGAACTTCCTCTCTGGTCCAACAAAGTTAGCATATTAACGCAAGATAGTAACACATTTATTTAGCTAGCAATCAGTAATTGGCCCACCAGCGAGAATAAGCGGAAACCTCCTCTCTGGTGGACCAACAAGCATTGAAGATAGTCACTAGCAAAAAATAGTAATCTTACAAACAGCAGAGATCTTTGAAATGGCCACTTTAAGTCCTTGTGTATATTTTTCAAAATCAGTACTTCCCTCTCTTTCTCAAACTGCGACTAAAACTGTTATAAGCATTCAGAAATGTTGTTACACCATCTTAGCAACTTTGAGCAACTGTTGCCATGCTTTTGAGAACCTTATGACAGGACTGATGACACCATTAACAATATTTAATGCTCTTGATTTTTTCCCCTCTTTTTTGATCCTTCATTTTCTTACCCTCCTTAGCCACAAATTCCAGAGAGAATGGATAGTTTGAGCACACTCAGTGACTCAGCTGTGTGTGGTACGTACAGCATGCGCTAATCTATCAGTCTAACACCTCTGTGGGATTGAACGTGAACGCCGTCACTAATTTCTGTTTAAAGTTATGCGTTACCATTGGCTTGTTGCCACAGAGTACATCAGTGTTTAATGTTGTGGTAATTTCCCTGCAGCATCCATGTCAAGAAGACATTTTCCCCACTCCGCCTCCTGCTCTGGAACAAGAGGCAAATTTAAGGTGCGAGATTGATTGGTAGAAGAAGTGCCTTTCGGATTAGTTCATCTGTAATAACTATTACACAAACATAACCAATACAGGCTTCAAAAGGCATGTGTTCTTTTGTTTTCTGTAGATCATCTCTGCTGCTCCTGAGGCAGTCACCAGACGAGATGTGAAGCAGAGGAGCTGGAGCAGCGCTGCCTCACCAGCACACCCTACAGCTCACATTGGAGATGCTGGCCAGGTGGGGGCTATGGCCACCTCCACCACAATCGGCCGTTTTTCTGTGGTCAGCACCGAGGATGACATCACGCTGAGGACCCGCAGCAGTCGCTACTCAGCCCCACCAGACTTCTATCTGGACACGCCCCCTTCCCTGGCGAAGCGTAGCTCCCTTCCACGTGCCCTGACCTCCACGTCTGTTCCTGTGGATGTAACAGTCCATGGTCGTTTCCTCTCCTCTGACTCGGGGGCCGAGAGCAGCCCTGCCAAACTGGCGGCTGCCACACCATCCCGACAGGCTCGCTCAGAGCGCAGAGGAAGTGACCTCATGAAGAGGGCGGTGGCTTTCCTCCGCCGCTCAGGACGCAGCAGCAGCGTGCAGAGCTCTGATTCTCCAAGCCGGCATGGAGGCTTGCATGGCTCGGCCAATGCCAGCAGCGACAACGATTCGGAGATGGAGGACTCAGATATGAAGAGGGAACTGCAGAGACTCCGAGAGAAGTGAGCCATGCTTTTGGTTTAGCTCAGGGTTTTATTTAGTAGGCTGCACAGAAAGTCACTTGTGATTTCTAACATTGTAATTCACCTTGAATTCCTTCATACATCTCCTCAGGCATCTGAAGGAGATCTCCGAGCTGCAGGCCCATCAGAGAGGAGAAGTAGAGCTGCTGTATCACCGCCTTGGTAAAGCCCCTCCCCCTGGCCTAGGCCTCTCACACACAGCACCTCCCTCAGGACGAAGGAGGAGATCCAGCAAGCACAAACTGAAAGCCGGCAAACTCCTCAGCCCTCTTGTCCAGCAGTTTAGAAATGTGACAACCAAAACTAGTGATTCCAGTAAAACCAGTGAGTATCTATCAAGCAAATGTGGTATTTCAAAGTGAATATGTACAATGGGTCCAAAGCAGGAGTAAGCAACACTGATGTTTTATCCATTGAAAGGACTGTTCAGAATTTTTGAAGTCCATTCCTCTTTGCTAATGTAGTACAAAGGTAGGTTTCATTTTCACTGTCATCCATCTTTTTCTTCATACTGGACACGCAGCTCAAGCCCCTTCAATCCAACTAATGGGGGACAAATCCACAATCCTTGTTCAGTGCAAAAAAAACAAAAACACTCTACTGTTCATCCAAGTCAAGTCAATTTCATTTGTATAGCCCATATCACAAATTACAAATTTGCCTCAGTGGGCTTTACAGCTACACAACATCCTGTCATTAGACCCTCGCATCAGATAAGGAACAACTCCCTAAAAAAGAAATAAAAAAAAAACTTTAATGGGGAGAAAAAAAAATAGGAAGAAACCTCAGGGAGAGCAACAGAGGAGGGATCTGTCTCCCAAGACGGACAACGTGCAATGGATGTTGTGTTTACACAATTAACAGCATTTTACAACATTTGAAAGATGATAACAGAATTATAATGGAATTATAAAATATATGAAGAATATGTTGAGGAGGATGCCAAGCAGTGTCCAGACGCCGCCGGAACAGCCCAGGACACGAGCTACGCGACCAGCATCACCATGTAGATGAAAAGAGGGGGGAAAAAAATCCAAAACTTGCATCATGCTACAGCAGCCTATCATTGCAACAACAAAAAATCCCCCCCCCCCCCCATTTTTCTCCCCAATTGTACTTGGCCAATGACCCCAGTCTTCCGAGTCGTCTCGTCCCCTCTCCGATCCGGGGAGGGCTGCAGACTATCAAACGCTTCCTCTGATACATGTGGAGTCGCCAGCTGCTTCTTTTCACCTGTCAGTGAGGAGTTTCGCCAGGGGGACGTGGCGCATGGGAGGATCACACTATCCAAATCTTCGCTAGCCACTTGGCTCTTTCCTCGCAGTTACTAGGGAATGAATGGAAACTTTAAAAAGAGAATTATAGCGTGCCGAATTCACACAATGTGGCACACAACAGTGCTCAGTGGAGCCTGATTCACGGTGTTGATACTTGAACGCCCCTTTTTGCCCTGTTTGATTCATTGATTTTTACTAATGATTCAGTAGAGCGTAAGCATCCAGTTGTACCGGAAGTTCTTATGCAAACAGACACACCCGGAAGTTCCGCAACGCCACATTAATACCTACACGGTAGAGGCTAGTTCCCATCGATGCAGAGAACGGTCAACTGAGCATGTGCAAGTACTCGTTGCCTCCGTTGTTCGGGTAGGTTAAGGTTAGGGTTAGGGCGGGGTTAGGGTTAAAGTTAGCTAATCAGACGCAGAGTAGGGGTGGGTCTTCCTAGAATCCTAGCGCCTGGATGCTACGCGGGGCGTGTGGAGGCATGGTAGAGGCATTTCGCGCATGCTCAGTTGACCGTTCTCTACTCCATTTCCGTTCTCTGCATCGACGGGAACTAGCCTCTACCATTAATACACCGAGTCTATTGTGTCTGTAGGGATGGCTGACCAAGCCAGAGGTAACACCGCGATTCGAACCGATGATCCCCGTGTTGGTAGGCAACAGAATAAACCGCTACGCTAAGTGGACACCCCTATCATAGCAAATTTGAGTATCATTTTAAAACTTTGCAAATTTTTTCCCCCGTCGGTTATGGAAGTTTCTTACCGTGCTACTTCCTGCAACATAGCCTACATGCAGGAGTCACCCCACTGCAAACACTAAGCAGGAAAAAAGCAATTGAAACGAATGTAAATTTTAATTTTGAATTTGATAGACTGTTTTAGTATCATGTTAGCTTTGGCTGAACTGTGTGGTAGTTTTTTGCACTTAAAGAGGATTGTGGATTTGTCCCCCATTAGTTGCATTGAACTATAGATGGCAAGCTACATGTACAGTATGAAGAAAAGGCTGGATGATTGTGACAATGAAACCTACCTGTGTGCCACATGAGCAGTGGATGCAAAATAGAGAACTAAAAAATGTGTTCCTGTAACATTATAATCCCTAATGCCATGCACCGCCATGACTATGTGGAACACTGCAACAGCACGAGCACTCTGACAACAAGCAACATGACTTATCTCACCACCGGGTCGACATGATGTACATTTATGAAGTCTCACCAAAACAACGACAGAAGTGGGGCAGATAGCCACTGTGTGCATCCACTGCGGGTTGTTCATTTAATGTCTTGCAGAATTAATATCAATATGTGTTCGTGTAGGAGTGCGTGTGTGTCATCGTGTTTGTGTGTGTGCTTATCTGTAAATCAATATATGTTTGTTTACATAGCTGCGGGTGAACCAACTGTGAGTTTAAATGGTTCTCCAGCTAAAGGCCCATTCCAAGCTCACTCCAGGACTCGATCTGGCACCAGTCACCTCCCCAGCTCCACCTCAGAACCAGTTCAGACCCAGCAGCCATGCTCCCTGAAGGGGTCTCTGTCTTCTGATAACATTTATGCCGGGCTCCGCAGGGACGGCGCTGGCACACAAGCGCCATCTACACAAGGTGACCACCAGCCACACACACATCCAAGAAAATCCTGTAGCCTGAAGTTGTACAATCAACTCAAAACATGTAGGCTCGCCTTGGACCTACCTGTAATTTCCTATCTGTTATTTCTGTGTGGGTCTTTGAGAGGTTTGGGTTGGTCAGAGGTGTGTGTTCCTCTTACCCTGGTGTGCTTTTCCCTCTTTCCTTTATATTCCTCTACAGGCTGGCCTAACTACCCCCTACCATCTGAGAGAGTGACCTATAAATCCAGTAGCAAGCCAAGAGCTAGATTTCTCAGTGGGCCTGTGTCTCTTTCCATCTGTTTGTATCTCCTCTCCTCCTCCATGGCATCACCTCCTTTATTTTATTATCTATTTCATTTTTCTATTTATATTCTCTGTTTACCTCTTCCGGCCTTCCACAGTGTTCTTATTTTTTTCTCTTATTCACTTTCCACACCTTCTCACCTGGGACCTGGTTGAATCTCTGTCCTTGAGTCTTGTGTGCTTTTGCCTGTGCAGTCAAATCTTTGTTTATTCGATTGCATCAAAAATGGAGATTGTCGAGGGAAACGAAAAGTTTTAAACGGTCAGATGAATTGAATTTTTGACCCAGACTTACTCCGATTCTTGAACTTGAAAACACACAAACTAATAAGAATGATTTACAAGCATTTATCAACAGAGAGACAATTATTCACTCATCATGCAATCATGCCTCCTTTAAAAAAATAATTCTCTTTGCTTAGATTTTACTCGGGCGGCACGGTGGCACAGTGGTTAGCGCAGTCGCCTCACAGCAAGAAGGTCTTGGGTTCAAGCCCCGGGGTAGTCCAACCTTGGGGGTTGTCCCTGGTCATCTTCTGTGTGGAGTTTGCATGTTCTCCCCGTGTCTGCGTGGGTTTCCTCTGGGTGCTCCGGTTTCCTCCCACAGTCCAAAGACATGTAGGTCAGGTGAATCGGCCGTACTAAATTGTCCCTAGGTGTCAATGTGTGTGGGGGGGGGGCCCTGTGAGTGGGCCCTGTGATGGACTGGCGGCCTGTCCAGGGTGTCTCCCCGCCTGCCGCCCAATGACTGCTGGGATAGGCTCCAGCATTCCGCGACCCTAAGCAGGATAAGCGGTTTGGATAATGGATGGATGGTTGGATAGATAGATTTTACTCATTATCATCAGACTGGACTAAATAGTCTGGAAGTGAACGCTTTGGATGATCAAATTTCAGCTGCATACCCAAGTGTGTTAATATCATATCAGATACTTTTCTGGTTCCTCTCAACTCTACTCCTATTCACATGGCAAATCTGATTTATCCACCCTGCCTGGCAAGCCAACAGACACCTCAGCATGGCTGCATATGTCCTTCTTTGCCTTACGTAATGCTTATGCTGATGATGTTGGCCTGACTCTGCAGGCTATGAATCCTCATTCGCTCTCTCGTGTCTCGTCCTCTCCTGTCTTTTTCTCACATCCTCTATCTCTGTCTTTTTTACCCTTTTTGTAATGCCGTTTAACTATCCAACTCCTACGTTTTGCATTAATATCCAACTACTAAAAAACGCTGTCTGGCAATTCAATTGCATGCATTTTCCTTGTGCCGTTTGAAAACTTCTATCTATTGATTTTTTTGTTTGTGTGTTTGTCTTTCCTCATAGGGTCAACGCTGAAGCGATTGTGTCTTGGCAAAGAGCGTGGCAGCAGTATGTAGATGAGCCACGCGAATTACATCACTATATCAGAATCCATGACAGGATATAGCCAGTCAAATTAATCAGCATGGTTTGTGTGTGTGTGTGTGTGTGTGTGTGTGTGTGTGTGTGTGTGTGTGTGTGTGCGTGCGTGCCATTTTCAGGGTCTGGAGCAGGGCCAGGGCTTTCCAGCCAACCACAGCAGCCACCAGCTAGTTCCACACCCCCTTCCCATCAGCCAGCGATGGGGCTGGCCCAGGCCCAAGCCAACAACAGCAACAACAAGACAAACACGTACTCTGACAGATCTACAGCTTCTGATGACACTGCGATGACTGATGATCTCCAACGGCTGATGGACGACTGGGCCCGCGAGTATCTTATTGTCACCGAAAGGCCACGTACCAACTCCCTCCGTCTTAGTGGGGGGCAGCTATGGGACGAGAGAGCAGCTCAAACACATGAAACAAAGGCGAGTGCTGTGCATTCATGATAGATATGTCAGTATCTACTGATTTTATTATTGAGTGTGTTTTCATAGAGATGCAGTTTATTACCATGGTGAAATTGAACTTTCAACACCATATTATCCAAATACTCAGGCACTATCAAGGGCAGACGCAAGTCCTGAGGGCCCCCAGCTTTCCCCTTCATGGCCGATGGCTGAAATGCACCGGTCAGCGATGAGGACCAGCCCCTCTGCCGGGTTCCTTCCTCGATATGAGCTACAGTGTCCCTCTCCATTCAGTGGCTTATCATCACCCCTATGTGTGACACAGTGGCCTGGGTTCATGTCCCCGATCACTTCAGGGGTGTTTGCTTTTCCCACCGTGCCCTCAGCCTGGGATGCTCCCACCCTTGCTTCGGCTCCCCCATACGAGCCCCCTGACCCCAAAACTAGGACTCTCTAACCCGAGTAGCATTGTGTCTTCCACGTCACCAAAAAAAGAAATCCCGTTATAGCGCTCGTCAAACTATAGTGCAGATACTGTACATATTTAACTAGCATGTATGTTTATTATAGCCATTTGTACATAGTCAATTATGTTGTCATGTTACTCAGTTTTATGTAATTTGATTAATTTGCATCAATATACCTCATGCCCATATCATATCAATATGTGCAACATATTACTGGTAGTCATGCTGTATAATTGGCCAGTCATTTTTGACATTTTTATGGGTTGATATTTGTACATTGACACTTCACTGTGTTAGGTGTACAGGAACATTATATATATATTCGTTATTCATACTGAAAGTGTATATAAGTAGTTCCTCTTCGTGTCACTCATATATATCACCCATATGTGTGTGTGTGTATATATATATATATATATATACATGGCTTTTGTGTGTTTGCACAGACAACATTAGATTATCCATTGGCAGGTGCCGCAGGTATGTATCCTAGTGCAACATCTAACCCGTCACCATCATGCCGTCACTGTGAAGCCTTGTCATTCTGGTCGCCAGGACCGGCTGCTTTACTCGGCTCTTTCAATCCAAGGATCGCTTCCTTTCTTCATGAGTGAAATGCTTCCAGCACAAGCGCTTGAAATAATCCTCAAGAGATTTGAATGAACTTGAATTTTTTTTCTTCAGGTGTAAATAACCTGTGAGAGTGCCTTGAACTGCAGTTTCACTTTTCTGAAGAGAAGCATGAAGGGTCAAAGTAAACAGTAGACATTGTATATAATGGGTTTGTCTTCAAAGTTAAATGAGTTGGCGTAGGTAAATTAATGACTGTGTATTTAACACCGACACTTGTTTAACCATTGAAAACATCAAGACTACTGAACCTTAACCATATAACCTAGTTCTGTTGCAGTTTGTAAAACAAATGGTCCAAAGTTGAGATAGATTATTTAATATCATTACTGTGAGAACTTCTATGTTCACTGAGAAACTCTTGGTCACCTCACTGGTGGTAAATACACGGATCATGTCTGCTCTGTTTACCAAACGAATCCCAGCCTGCATGAATACACTGGTATTCTGAATGTGCACAGGTCGAGATGGGGAATTAAACGGTTGAATGTTGACAAATTGGCGCCGGTATCATTCAGTGAGGAGGGCTGAACAACTCCACATACGAGTCCACTTAAAGTCATAATCATTGCCATACCTCAGCTAACGCAGTCCTCAGCTTTACATACCGCTGCCTTTGTGTCCAGTAAGATATCAGTCTGCTGACTGAAGGTTATGGAGGCGGTGAAAGACGACGGCAGTACATGAATGTTAAGAGTCGGATAGAAAACGTGATGTATCACAACACGTAACAACCAAATGTAACGACCACGGATGTGTAGACTCGCTAGCCCTTGGCTAACGGGTCGGGCCCGGGTTCGTGTCCCGGCTGTAGGGGTTCCTGGTTGCCCCCTGAATTCTCTACATTGGTGTCAGAAGTGGGATGGTGAGACCGTGAGGCCTTTGGAAGCGCGTGCGCCCAGCGGCGTGAGGGAGTTGGTATGCTGAAGCGCAGGGACGCGCTTCCTGAAGGAGGGGGGTAGTGTAATGATCGTGAATGAGTAGACTTGATTAGCCGGTTGGCTAACGGGTCGGACCCTTTAGTTGACTGGTTAGTGCAGTCGCCCGTGGTGCGGGCGATCCGGGTTCGTGTCCCGGCTGCCCCCTGAATTCGCTACAATCACAACAGGTAAGGTGATATGTTGACATGTTATCTGTGCCCTGTACAGGTTGGTCGAGATTAGGGGGATTAGATATGAGCCTCAAAAAATCATCTTGCATAAGGGACAAAATTGATGCAATACACCCTGGCTTTGATCGGAGGTTTTCGACGATGATTGTGCTGTGATTTGTTATTCATTAGAATATAAATACCTCTAGTTGAGAAACACTTGGAAACAATTCTTTCCACCAGAAATACACCACTTTCACTGTTTGGGATATTAATCTGATATTATTAATAAAGTATACTGTATGCTAGATTTTTCTTTTACAACGGATGTATGCATCAACGTTTTGATGTATTCTTGCAGAAAATACGGTTGCAGGCCAAAGTACTTCCAATGAAATCAGAGGTATTATGGATATTCTTCTGCTAAGATGGATAAAGCCACATGGACACACTGGTTGGTGCAGTTTTGTGTTGACTGCGGAGCAAACTGTTTGTTATGATCTCTGTGTGGGTCCAGTGGAGGTTGTATGCTGTTATCCCAGATGGCCGAAAGCTTTCCCTCCCACCTCACTGGCTCATGAACGTAGACATTTGCTCGGTACAGTTTTAAACCTTTTCATGTCTGCACAATGTGCAGCTAGACTGGTTTAAAAATCAACTTTTGTAGAATCCAGCAGATTTTCATGAAATGCAGATTTTTATATCTGTAAACATGTCACCTATGCAGCTATCATCATGTGCTTCAAGCAGTAAGACTCTGCTCTCACGTTAATGCTTGCAAAGGAAGCTTGATGTATGATTGCTTTTGCCTGCTCTATAACCTGTTCTCCCTGCACTTTCCTGAACCTTGTCAGTAGTTATCTTTCATAAAAGCTGTACAGAATTGAACCCACAAACAATAAAATCATTTTTTGCTTGACAGTATTTGTCGTTAACTTTTTCCTCTGTAATCTAGTCCTCCTCTGTTGCTGTCCCTGAGATTTCTTCCTATTTTTTCTCCCTGTTAAAGGATTTTTTTTTTAGGGAGTTGTTCCTAATCTGATGAGAGGGTCTAAGGACAGGATGTTGTGTTGCTGTAAGGCCCACTGAGGCAAATTTGTCATTTGTGATATTGGGCTATACAAATAAAAGTGATTTGACTTAATCTATATTGAAGCCATCACAAATTTGACTTGTCAAGTATGAAAAAGGGTGTCTTCCACTTTGGGTTTGCAAAACATTCTAGGCCTCTTATGTCTGAAAATCTTTCTTAGTTGTAATAAAGCTGTATTATGTAAAGATGATGACTTGTGCCCCGACCCCCCCCCCATCCCACTCCAATGACCAACAGACTGAAGTCAAATAACATCAAATACTCTAAACCAGAGATCTTCAACAGGGGGTCCGCGACCCCTAGGGGGTCATCAGAGTTACTGCAGGGGGTCCGCCAAATTATTTGATCCCAAACTTTTTTCTTCCAAAATGTCTGTGAATGTTCTCATTCACAGACTTGATTCAACTCCTTTGGATATTTCTTCCAAAATATGTCCAAAAATAAACATTAGCATAAATACAATCTATAATAAGCAAATATAAATCTTCCTATTCATTAAAAAATTGCAACATTGAAGATAGCCATGAATCCTCGTGCAATAATGTGATCACCCTGAAAGCCGAGCACCAGCTAGCTATCCTATGCTAAACCGCTATATGTGCGGCGCCAATAAAACACTGGAAATAATTGCATGCCATAATAGCCAGATAGGTATGCATTATTAGCCAAAGTATATGGCCATTCTTGTGTTAATGTGATCTACAATGGGTCGCTTTGTAACTTGACCAAGGAACTCTGACAGACCCTGCACTTCATCAAGAACCACTGGCGAAAGTTCGGAGGATGAGGCTAACGCACCTGCTAGCAGCCGTGCTACAACTGCTGCTAAGCGCAAACGAGAGAAGACCCGAAAATATTCAGAGAACTAGAAGAACCCCGCTACAATGTAGCGGTTTGGTTATCCACCCGTCTAAATCTCCCTCCTCTTCATCCTGCCAGCTAACCGCCTTCCCCCTGCCCCTAACCCCCCCCCACTCCAACTCCCTCCCCCCAAATGCTCAGAATCGTCTGAAATGCCGAGAAAAGTGGTTTTTAGCCATTTTTAGAAAATGCATATTTTGCATAATTATGCATAATTATTATAATTATATTTTAATGTTCTGCTATTTTTCTGGTCTTCTCTGGAACAATACCTACCACCTCCAAAAAAAATTTGGATCATAAGTGCATTTTTGCAAAAATGCATATATTTTGCATAATGCCAAAACATTTCTAAGTCCCAGAAAAAAAATTGTACATAGGTGAAAAAATCAAAGATGCTCAGAATCATCTGAAATGCCGAGAAAAGTGGTTTTTAGCCTTTTTTTAATGCATATTTTGCATATTTATGCATAATTTTAATTTTCTGGGATTTTTCCCTTACTCTCTGAGACAATACCTACCACCTCCAAAAAGAATTAGGATCATAAGTGCTTTAGTTTTCGGTCCCGCTATCTACACTAACACCACACATACACACATTACGAAAATATATGAGTAGATTATCTCAAGTTTGGATTTACCTTTAAAGAAACTGAGGACCTTGAATTACCAGCGTGTGTCATCTGCTCTGCCGTGCTGACAAACGAAAGTATGAAGCCATCAAAGCTGCAGCGTCACTTGGAGACAACCCATACTCACTTGAAAGAAAAACCAGTGGAACACTTTCAGATCCGTCTCAAATCTACCAAGGGCCAACAGACATTGATGAGACAATCAGCTAAAGTTGGTGAGCTAGCTTTGAAAGCCTCTTATCAAGTTGCTCTTCGGATCGCTCAGAACAAAAAAAGTCATACACAGTTGCAGAGGATGTAATATTGCCTGCAGCCAGCGACATGTGCAAAACTGTTTGGGAATGCTGAGTACGTTAATCATCTGAAACGCATTCCATTGTCGGACACAATCGTTGCTCGTCGTGTTGATGACATGGCATCTGATGTCAGGATGCAATCTGATGTGAGGGTGAAACTGAGGTTGGCAGAGGCTTTTGCATTACAATTGGATGAATCAACGGAAGTGTCAAACGACGCTCGGCTTTTGGCAGTTGTGCGGTTTGTCGACCAAAATGAAATGCAGGAGGAATTTTGGGTTGTAAGCAGCTGCCTGAACGCACGACAAGTTCTGAAATTTTCAGAGTGATCGATGGTTTTTTGGGGTTTTTTTGGGTTTTTTAGAGAAAACTACATACCCTAGGCTAAATGTGTTGCGATGTGCACTGATGGTACAAGAGTCGTGGCTGGTGTACTGTTCTGTTATGTAATAAATCAAGCTGAAAAGTAAATCTTGTCTCTGTGTATTTAATCATGTCTTGTCTGCTCCATGGCTGTCACATGTTCTGACCCTAGAACGTTTTGCGCACGAACCTTAACCCTCTACAATAAACAGGATATACCAATAATGCCAACTACTAGCCTGGTGGGCACATATCATTACATCCTCCTTCCTTCTAAGATAATTTAAAAAATAATGATAAGGTAAGTATAAAGAGTAGAGACTGTTTAGCTATAACCAAATTCAGTCATCTAAACATTACACCACATCTTTAACACTTTCCTTTTCAGGTAAAATAACAAGCGGGTAAGTCACATTAAGCTATTGCCACACCTAGTCATTTAAACATTAAACCATATTTTTAACACTTTTCTTTTCAGTACAGGTATACTGTATAACAACAAACAGGTAAGTCACATTATCTCCTTTTCAGGTATCCCAACTCACTTTAACTTTCTGATAAATTTTCAAATAACTCCACTCTCTGATATCTTGTAGGATATCTCTAACCAAACTTAAAGTCTCTCTCTTTTTTTCTTTTTTTCTTTATTTATTTTTACCCTACAAGTCCATTATAACTTTCTGTTTTCTAGGCCTGCGAGACCTGCACATGACTGTTCTAGTCATTGGGGTAGGTGGAGGAAACTCAGTCGGGTGCACGTCAGGAGGATGCGCGACAGGAGGTGTCACTTCAGCACCTGCCTGTTCCTGAAATGTCTCCCGAGTCTTACGCAGACTTCTGCGGGTTCTCCTCAGTACCTGTCCATCTTCCATCCTAATGGTTTATGACCTTGGACTCACTTCTTTCAGGACAACTGCCTTTCTGTTCCATGCAGAGGGCTCTTCGATTCTGACCACATAATGGTCTGTAAGAGGTTTCAGACTCCTGGCAGCCTCGACGTGGTTCTTTTTCTGTTCCCATTTGAGTTGCATGTGTTTCTGTGTCAGTTCCCTGTTTTCCTTTTTCATAGGCATGCATGGCAGTGTGTTTTTTTTTCAGTTTCAGACCACTCTGCTGGTTCCTCTGTAGGAGGTTCAACAGTCTCTCGTTGTGTTGTAGAGTAGAGCTCCACACAACCAAGTCATCAATGTAAACCTTCTAGACCCTCAATGATCGTTTCCATTGCTCTGTGGTAGATTTCGGCAGCCGATTTGATTCCTTGAAAGTCTAAGAAAACTATCTGCCAAACGGTGTATTGAACGTGCAGTACTTGCTGCTCTTATCAACTAATTTCAGTTGCCAGAAACCATGAGATGCATCTAGTTTACTGAAGAATTTGGCCTCTAACGTTTCACTAGTTATTTCTTCCCGTTTTGATATCTGGTAGTGCTCTCTTTTTTCTTTTTAAAAAAATGTATTTCTAGTTTTTCCCCTTATCCCACCCGAACTCTTGTCGAATAACTCCCCTGGCTCACGTTTCCACAGGAAGGAGATAGTCGTAACACTAACTTCCTTCAAACTCGTGTCGGCTGTGTTATGTCTGCACACATCGACAGTGCTACATTTGATTTGGCGCTGTTCTATTGTGCTGGGATCGATTGGTGATGACTGCGGGCTCTGGGTCGTTTGATCGGGTCTGCCTGTGACGCTGGGTCAGTCGAAATAAACAATGCAACGGAGGGGTTGTGTCGAGCGACAGCGCTGTGTCCTGACGTGTTTCTAAACACAATAGGCTGCTCTCGCCATTTTACACGCTGAAGCCTCGCATGGATTGCATTACCCTCAGGCCGCGAAGGAGACGTAGGCAGAATGCTTTCGGTTGCTTAGCTGCAGGCGCCCGGGTGGGCCAGAGGGGTCGCTGGAGAACGACGAGTCCCCGAACACTACATCGATCTACACCCACTATCCCTCGGGTAAGGGTGGCCTAATGAATGCCTTACCCCGTGGACGCTCTGGCCGTGACCGGTTACGGCGAGTCTGGGATACGAACCTCCCAGCCACATGACGAGCGGGTTGCAAGAACGGCGGTTTATTCCGCTCGGCCACCAGAGCGGCCTGTAATGCTCTCTTTTAATGTTCTCCGTAAGGTCTTTGGGGTCTAGGCACACCCTTAACCCACCATTGGGTTTCTTTACACGTTATGGCGTTCACCCAGTCTGTCGGTTGTTCGATATGTTGTATGACTCCCAGTTTCACCATCCGGTTGAGTTCTTTCTTTAAGCTGGCTCGAAGTGGTGCTGAAACTCTCCGTGGGGCGTGCACGACTGGCTTGGCATCACTTTTCAACTCTATTCTGTAGGTGAGTGGCAATGTCCCATGGCCTGTGAAGCTGTCAGGAAACTTTTGCACAATGTCAGTTACTGTGTCGCTGTGAGTCTTAAGAACCACCTTTTCACTGTTGACTTGGTAGACCCTCTTGACCAGTTCAAGGTCCTCACATGCTTTGTTTCCAAGCGGTGACTCATGATCATTAGGAACAACCACGAACATCAGGTTTTGTTGCTTCCCTTTCACATTCACATTCAGCCTGCACACCCCATTGTTTCTATTCGCTGTCCGTGATATGCCTTCAGCGGGACTGTCTGTTTATGTATTTGTGGCTTCTCTAAGTGCTTTTGGAACAGGACAGCTGCTGGCTCTTCATCAACTGTATTAATGACGAGAGCCCCCAGCGTGCCCTCTAGTCACATCTCCTCAGACATGAGCAATTAAAAACGGATTCAGTCCTAACTAATCGATTTCAGTGTGAACATATTTCACCCGATTACACACTCCCCCACAACATTAGATGTTGTCCTCAACATCATTATTTTTACCCTTAAGTGCTTAGTTACACTCAGGTACCGTCAAACCGTGACAGTCTGGAACTCTTTTGGTACATTAAGTTTTGTTTCAGTCCTTTTTCAGTTACAGTCTGGAACTCTTTTAATACATTCAGCGTTGTCAGATTTTGCAGAACACATATGTGTCCAATGTCTGAAGAAATGTGAAGACTGTTCACAGTATGCTATTTGAATCAACCAGTCAACTTTGTATTAAAGTCCTCAACTGTGCAATGTTTGTGTGACATCAGTAGCATTGAGCTTTCTTAAAAGTCCATGAGTTTAAAGAGTTTAAACAGCCCAAAGCAGAAATAACTTTTCCTGTCTACATCCCATACACTAAAAGGGGCTGGTTGTAGTATGGCTGCACTGGTTGTGTCCATGCTTGAGGCCTTACATAACAGGGCAGTGCAGCAAGATTGTAGCAGGATGGAGTTCCTATTTTGTCATATCTGAGAGTCTTTGGTGGCCTGCGCTGTCTCTGAGGCCGCTGAGTCCTTGTCTCCCTCTCTCTTTCCTGTTCCACTGAGGGCAATGATGCCTCATCCTCAGTATCAGGTGAGTAGTCGTCCTGGACATCCTGGATTTCCGGTAAGTCATTATCACTGTTCTCCATCTGAGGTCGTTCTGTTGCAGGTTCCATTGGGTCTGGCTGTGTCACATCATTAGCCATGACAGGAGTCTCTCTCACTGTTTCTCTTGGTCGAGCTGGGATCTGAGGTGGCATGAAATAGTAATCTTCCTCCGAGTCCTCTCTGACTTTATCAACCACTGCAATTTTCCTTTTTAGTTTCACATGTGGGTGCACTTCAGCTTCCAGTGGCAGGTGATTGCATAGCAAAAGGAGGTTTCAATGTAGAATCCTTGACTTTCCTTTCCCATGTTCAGGTCTCAGCTCATAAATGGGGACATCCTCTCCCACTTGTCGAACTACAGTATGGATGATCTCTTCCCAGTGATTCCTCAATTTTCCAGTCCTCCACGAGGGGTCATGTTTCGCACTAACACACGGTCACCTGGGCACAACACTGAACTCCTCACTTTGCCATCATATATACTCTTGTTTCTCTGAGCAGATTTACGTGCATTCTCTCTTGCAATAGCATATGCTTCCTGCATTCCTTGCTTCCACTGTTCAACATACTCATGGTGACTACAGCTTCCTGCTTCGGTGGGCAAGTTGAATAACATGTCAATAGGTAGTCTTGGAGAGCGGCCGTATAGTAGGTAAAATGGAGAAAAGCCTGTTATCTCTATACGTGTGCAGTTGTAAGCAAAGATGAGCTTATTGACAGAATCTTTCCAATTTGTCTTTTCTTTGTCTGCGAGAGTCTTAAGCATCTGCATTAATGTTCGGTTGAAACGTTCAACCTGACTGTTCCCCTGTGGATGGTAAGGGGTAGTCCTTGATCCGGCCACATTACAGTATTTGCTCAGTTGTGAGAAAAGTTGATTTTCAAACTCAACTCCCTGATCGTGGTGCATGCGCATTGGGAATCCAAATTTCAAGGCGTAATCGCTGAATATTTTGACAGCCACTATTTTTCCAGACTTTGTTGTTGTAGGGTACGCCTGTGCAAAACGTGTGAAATTATCTACAATCACTAAAATATACTCATACCTGCCTTTACACTTATCAAGATGGAGGAAGTCTACTGACACGAGTTCATATGGCTGGGTGGTGACAATGTTTTTAAGAGGGGCCTTGTCTTTCGGCTAGGTTTTTTTTGTTTAAGGCAAGTGCAGCTCATCACATATTGTTCTATTTCCCGCTGCATGTACGGCCAGAAAAAGTGGTCTCTAACGAGCGATATTGTCCTGTCAGTGCCTTGGTGCCCCATCTGGTTGTGTAGCTCCTTTAATGCAGCAGTCTTGTGTTTTTCAGGCAATACCAGTTGTGTTCTGTGCACTGTCTTTCTCCAGAGGACTCCATTTTCATCAACCTCCAGTTTATCCCATTCACGGAGGAGACAATGGCTCTGTTCATTGAGGTTTCTTAGTTCTTGACGTGAGGCCCTCACTCCAGACACTTTGTACTGCAAAACTGGTCCAATATGTGAGTTGTTTTTTTGATCCTGTTGTATCTGTGCTGGTGTTAATGAAACAACTGAGGTATCTTGAGCATCGAGCAGACTCTTGACAGAGATGGCCATTGACCATAAGGCATTTGTCTCTGACTGTGTTTCTACTGCTTGAGCAGTTGTTCCCACCGCATCATAAGACATCTCCTCTGTGCACTCATTCATCAGCTTCCCAATATCTACTGGCATTCTAGACAAGCTATCAGCATCAATGTTTTCTTTGCCGGGGCGATATCTTATGGTAAAGTTAAAGTCTGCTAATTCTACTACCCACCTACTTCCTGTGGTGTTTAACTTCACAGTGGACAACACATAAGTCAGGGGGTTGCTGTCACTGTAAACAGTGAAAAAGGGGACATAATACAAATAGTCGCAGAATTTTTCTGTAATCGCCCACTTAAGAGCGAGAAATTCTAATTTACCTGAATGGAGGTGATAGTTTCTTTCTGATGCTGACAGTGTCCCGGATCCATACACAATTACATGTAGCTTCTCATCGTGTTTCTGATATAGCACAGCTCCTAACCCCTTATTGGATGCATCTGTATGAAGAACAAACGGCTGGGAGAAATCTGGGAATGCCAGGACTGGTGGTGTAACCAGACAGTCTATCAGGCACTCAAGAGTTTGTTGATGTGAGTCTGTCCATTGTATTGGTGTGTGAGATGGCGCCACGTTCACATTTCTTTTTTTATGCCACTTCCTTCCCTTGGGTTGTGGGCTTTCCCTATGGGCAGGTCCCTTGGTCAGCTCATAAAGGGGGCTAGCGATGCGAGAAAAGTCTTTTATGTACTGGCGATAGTAACTTAACAGTCTCATCATCTGCCTTCACTCACCAACCGTTTTTGGTTTCTTATCTTTCAGAACCCTCACGGCAGCTGTGTCAGCAGGATCGATTTTATTTCCTTCAGCTGATACTATTCTCCCAAGGTAGCGAACTTCAGCTTTGAATAACTCACATTTGCTTGGTTTTAATTTGATTCCATGCTGTCTCAGTCTCTGCAACACTTGTCTTACATCACTGACGTGGCTTTCGAATGTTTTGCTGAACATGAGGGTGTCATCTAAATATGGCACACATGTTTTGTCTCGGAGGCCCTCTAAACACTCCTCCATGCAGCGTTGAAATGCTGCTGGAGCATTCATAAGTCCGAAGGGGATCTGGGCCCATTCATACAAGCCCCAGGGTGTCACAAAAGCTGTCAGGTGTTTGCTGTCTTTTGCCATAAACCCCTGATGGTAGGCCTTTCCCTGGTCTAACAGTGAGAACATGGTGTTTCCTCAGAGGCCATCCATGATATCCTGCACTCTCGGGATTGGCTGTCTGTCAGGGTGAGTCTTGCGATTTAACTCTCTATAGTCTATGCACAGACGTAATGACCCACACTTTTTCCTGACACAAATAATGGGGGAAGAATAAGATGAGTGTGATTTCTCTATCCACCCCTGTGCAATCAAATCCATTAAATAAGCCTTCATTTCCTCATATAAGGGCTTGGGGACTGACATGTAGGTTCTTGCTACCGGCTTAGGGTCTTTCAATGAAATGCTCAACTGAAGCTTATCAATACAACCTATGTCACTATCTGATCGGGAAAAAGAGTTCGACTCCTCCCTCAGCATCTCACGAGCAACCTGCCTCTGAACTTCATCTAGGTGGCTGAGATCAATAGGGGGGTCCCAGAGCTCTGACCTAGTTTCCTGGTCTTTGGTGTGTTGGGCCTGAATGTTATTTACATCAACAGGTGAGTGCGTTTCCTTGACTCCACTAAGTGGCTACGCAGATGTCACTGACTGTGCTGTACCAATAACTACCCTTGCCTGTCAACATAATGTCATGGTCAGTGGGGTTTTGTACACTAAGGATGATGTTTGGATGTGCCCCTTTTCTAACCTGAACAAGTGCGGCACAAAAGTCCAGTCCCTCTGGCCACTGGGGATTGTGATCAGGCTCAAAGGCTAAGGTGGTGTCTTCTTTAAAGGGCTTAACATGTATTCTACATGTCACTTGTACAGAACTATGACTCGGTATACTCATTCTCTGACAGGCTGTCCTCACTAGATGCGCGCTTGTTCGCTCAACACTCACTGATTTAATGAATGCCTTAACTGTCTTTTTCTTTAAGTTAGGAAAAGCCATCTTCACTGTTTTTATCAGTTTATTTTCCTCATCGTCATTTGTCTGGTTTTTCTGACTGTTAAGAACAACATGTTCAATTACATTGAAGCCAATTATAGGGTGGGACTGTTGGCTGCCTTTCATAACACACATGGGAACCTGAAACTCATCAACACTAGCTGTTAGCCTAAAGCTCACTGCTATCCACCCTACATATGGCATCTCTGTACCATTGGCTGCCTCAACCTGCAAGGGGTAATTTGGATCAACTATCTCTGCTATGTCTCTCAATTTGGTATTAGGGACATTGTCAGCTTTCCAAACCTCATCGATTGCAGACACCTGTGAGCCAGTGTCCCAGAGTACTAAAGTTCTATTCCCTTGTAGATAGCAGTCAATGAGACATTTTTTTCCAACCAGTTCAGTCACCGTGGACTCTTTCTTTGTCAGAATGTTTCTTTTTTTGTAAGCCGCAATCTTGCATGAATGTGCTTGTTGTGGTTTTGGCTTAAGAGGTGTGAATGGTTTACAGTTTTCTTTATGTTCTGGCCAGTGATTACCCTGACATTCTCTGGAACAGTAAAGTACTGTTTTACACACTGAACATTGTGGAAAGTTCAGATCTTTCTCTTTTTCTCCACAGTTGGTGCAATTTTGGGACACTTTGGCTGATCCGGTCACTCTCTGTCCCCCGCGGGCAACCGCTCCTCATTTAAAGGTCTCTCTCTCTCAGCACCGGGCAGCGCTCTGTTTCCTCTGCAACCTGCATGGAAGTGTTCGCTACTCCCACACCTGTAGCAATGCTGGCAATATTCCTCTCCTCACTGCTGACACATGTAACATCTTGGTCGGAGGCATGGCATTCGACATCTCTGTGGTGCAAACCTCTGCTGAAACTGGGCTGCTCCATTCAATACCCTTGGACCACTCACAGCTCGATATTCCTGCACTGGTCCACCTGGCTGGTGGAAAGCTGTGGCACTCTCTTTATTCCAGGCCGTGAACTGTGGCTGGAAATAATGTGGGTGGTTGGCTGTCCCATAATCTGTCTCTTTGCTAGTGGGAGGATACAGTTTTGGTGTATTTTCTGTCTTATGAATAGACTCTCTAATTTGTGATAGCTCTGCCTTGAGATCTTTCAACAGTACAATGTCTGCTTTGATTTCCTTGAGGTCTGACAGGCAGCACATCGGGAGGAAGTGTGACTATGCTTTGTTGAGCTGTACATTTGTCTCCACTTACATTACTAGACTGGACAGCGTGGACACTGGTGTGTCGCTGTGGTGTGATCTGTCTCTTTTTATCTTGTCTCTCTTTCTTTTTAGCACATGCCATATTGAGCCGTTCCAAGAGCAACTCATCTGAAGTAGCTGGTTGTAGCAGGTAAGGTTGGAGATCGGTTTTTATACTGTCATTCTGTAAGCCTGTGAGTACTGTATGCATGAACATGTTCTGCACTAGTGCATGGTCATACTTGAGACAAGACTCAGCTTCCTGTGATGCAAACAATATTTTCTGTCTTAAATCCATTGCTCTGAATAAAACATTCTGTGGAGCCGCTTTACTGCTCTGAACCTCTGTGGGAAGCTGTTTGTATAGCTCAGTTGCACTCCTCTCTTAGTAATGTGGGTGGAGGATCCTCCTTAAAGTCGGCAGAGACAGATCACTTTTACCTTCAAGATAACTCCGCAGCTGTAGGCCGGGTACAATGGCTCTAATAACAGCATCCACAATTTCGGACTCAGGGTAGCATTTGCTGAGACCATTCTCTATTGGGCGGGCCAAGCTGGAGAAGGTAAGTCTGTCTCTTTGCCCAGGTTCACCAATCTGACCTGAAATTTTATAGTCTTTACGCCATGGCGGGCTATTTGCATGGGCAGGGGCTGTGTGAACTGGTAGAGTTTAACTGGTCACTATACTCTTTGTGTCTCTGTTGGCTCATTCCTGCATTTCAGTTTCCTTCTGTTGCACCATTAGTTTTAGCTGTTCTAATTCTCTCTTTAATTTATCCTGTTCCTCGTTTTCATCTTTGAGCATTTTATTTTTGCTAGCCCTCTGAAGGGTCTGTATCATGTCCATTAGGCTTAACAGTTCGGACAGACCGCCATCTTCAAGCTCACTTAGTTCATCATGTTGAACATGTTGGATGATATACAAAACAAGTGCCTTACGAGTTTTGCCAACTATGTTTTTTTGGTTTGTTCCTGAGATGTCAAGAAACTCACATATTTGCATTAACTGGTCTGTAGTAAATTGAAAAAGAGCTGCTTTAATCTGAAACTGCAAATCCTCCACCTCTGCATCTATCTTGGCAGGTGAGTGACAAACTGTGTGGGAGTATGTTTCGCCTGTCATCGTAGACTTTGCTGCCCCCTAGTGAACACGCTGTACCTCAGGATGCACGCCTTCCTTGACTAGGCTTTCACCCCAACTGTAGCCGCACTCTCTGCCACCTGGGTTGTTTTATGGGATGATCGATGTGGGCTTCTTCCTCAGCTTCGGGACACCAGCCTCACTTCTCTCATTCCAGCAGTGTCTCCAAATGTAATACCCTTGGAACAGGGGAAGAAATGAATACAGGACAGCTGCTGGCTCTTCATCAACTGTATTAATGACGAGAGCCCCCAGCGTGCCCTCTAGTCACATCTCCTCAGACATGAGCAACTGAAAACTGATTCAGTCCTAACTAATCGATTTCAGTGTGAACATATTTCACCCGATTACAGTTTGATAAATTCTGCACAAATCAGGTTGCCCATGTCTTATTTGAAGGACACCCTTGTTCCATTAACTAACAGAGGTGCCGTCCATTTGTCTGTTCCCACTGCACTGACTTGATTGTCAGTGTCTACACTCTCAGTTGGCTGCACACTTATTTCAGTCACAGGAAACCATGTCCACTACATGCACCTTGCGTTTTTTCCTTTTTCTTGAAAAACAAATTTTTGCATAGTAGTTTTGTCCCTTACACCTGGAGCACGTTTTGCCAAATGCTGGGCATTGCCTGGGTTTGTGATTATCTCCACAACGTTTGCAGATAAATGTGTCACTTTGCTTGCTTCAACCGCCTCGGTATTTTCCGCGCCCATTTTACTTGAATGAAACGGCATCTACATTCGCACTTGGCAGAGCTAAAGCTAGTCCCTTAGCGGCACCTTCCAACATTTCCACATGCTGTTTAGCTAACTCGCTGGCCTGGCATATTTTCACAGCATTGTCCAAACTAGATATTGTGTATTTAAAAACATTGGAAATACTTTTTCGAGCTACAAGTAAAAGCCTTCCTGTTTGTATACAACAAATTCTTAAATTAAGTGAAGGAAACTATAAGAGAGTTGTGTATTTTCGAAACATGTAAAGTGAGAACCAATGTAAAACACAGATGTTTCAGTTTTGGGAGTCAAGCTATGGAATGGTCTGTGAATGTTCTCATTCATCCAGGTCATGGTTATCCAAAGGAATTGAATCAAGTGCAACTGGACTTGGTATATATCCGTGAAGACGTTTCGCCTCTCATCCAAGAGGCTTCATCAGTTCGTGCCTTTCTGACTAGACTAAGCTAGTCTGACTGGCTGGTGATGAAACTCAGACATTTATCCTCTTTGGCGTCATTATCAGAGCTATTGATGTTCATGGCTCTTTGTGTTCCGATGTTTAGCAACGCCCGTCGTTATCAGAGCTAGTGATGTGCATGGCTCTTTGTGATCCGATGTTAAGTAGCGACGGTTGTTGGGGGTGTTAGTTTCGACTTCGTTAGTGCTCCATTCAGTGGTCATGAGTCGTTGGAGCCGTTAGTGACCGACTGTTGTTCTTGGAGGCTAAGCTTCTTGAGTCTCCTGGGTAGAAATGAAAGGACGGCATCGTAAGTGGGAGATAGGTGGTGTCGCAGACCTCCTCCTCTGTTGAGGGATGGTTTTTCCAGTTTCGCATAGATGGCTTCCTTCACCCCTCTTTCAAACCATCTATCTTCCCTGTCCAAAATGTGTACATTGCTGTCCTCGAAGGAGTGTGTCTTCTCCTTTAGGTGTAGATAAACTGCTGAGTCTTGTCCTGAGGAGTTTGGCCTTCTGTGTTGGGCCATCCGTTTCTTTAGTGGTTGTTTGGTTTCTCCTATGTATACGTAGGTCAGTGCAATCCTCATTGCATTGTACAGCATACACCAGATTGCTTTTTTGGGTGTGTGGTACACGGTCTTTGAGATGAACCAGTCTTTGTCGGAGTGTGTTGCTGGGTTTGAAGTATACCGGGATGCGGTGTTTGTTAAAAATTCTCCTGAGTTTCTCAGAGACCCCAGAAACATATGGGATTACTATGTTATTCCTTCTGTTCCTTTTCTCCTCATCGCTCACCTGGTTGGTCTTTTTGGAATGTGTTGCAGTTTTCACAAAGGTCCAACTGGGGTAGCCGCAGGTTTTTAAAGCTCCCCTCAGGTGTTTGTGTTCTTCCCGTTGGGCCTGAGTGTTGCTGGGCACATTGTCAGCTCTGTGTTGCAGAGTTCTGATGACGCCCAGTTTGTGTTCCAGAGGGTGGTGTGAGTCGAAAAGTAGATATTGGTCTGTGTGTGTAGGTTTCCTGTAAACCCCAATGTGGAGGCTCCTGTCTTCCCCAATGTGGATGTCACAGTCCAAGAAGGGCAAACTGTTGTTCTTTATGTCTTCCCTTGTGAACTCAATGTTCTTGTCCACTGAGTTGATGTGTTTGGTAAACGCTTGCACCTCTTGTGTTTGGATTTTGACCCATGTGTCGTCCACATATCTGAACCAGTGGCTCGGAGGTGTTCCTCTGAAGGAGTTCAGGGCCCTGTGTTCTACCTCTTCCATATATAAGTTGGCCACAATGGGAGATACTGGTCAGCCCATTGCACAGCCATGTTTCTGTCTGTAAAACTGGCCCCTGAATTGGAAATATGTAGTGTTCAGGCAAAGGTCCAGTAGTTGGCAAATCTGGTCTGGGCTGAGGTTGGTCCTATCGTGGAGGGTGTCGTCCCGTAGCAACCGTTGCCTCACAGTTTCCAAAGCCTCCATGGTTGGGATGCAGGTGAATAACGAGGTCACATCGTAGGATACCATGGTTTCATTCAGTTCCAGTTTTACGCCTTGGACCTTATTCGCAAAGTCAATGGAGTTTTGGATATGGTGAGGTGTTTCGCCCACTAAAGGAGTCAAGATGTTGGCTATATGTTTGGCAATGTTGTACGTGACCGAGTTTATGCTGCTGACGATAGGCCTGAGGGGGGTTCCATCTTTATGGATCTTAGGGAGTCCATATATGCATGGAATGTTATCTTGTGGGTAGAGACGGTGGTATTGTATCCGATCAATGGTTCCTCCTTTCTGTAGTTTCTGTAGGTATTCTATTATTCCCCTCTTGTAACCACTAGTTGGATCACGTCTCAGAGGTTCATAGGTGTCGGTGTCGCTGAGTAATGATGTGATCTTGGCGTGGTAGTCTGTTGTGTTGAGGATAACCGTGCATCTCCCCTTATCTGCTGGAAGGATAGTGATGTTTTCATCCATGCTCAGGGCTGTCACGGCTTTCCTTTCCTCCATGGTTAGGTTGGAAGGAGGGAGTTTCGCATTGGACAGAGCTGCTGATACCTTTAACCTAAGCTGTTCCGCCTCGGTTTCCGTTAGATTGTTTTTCCTTATAGCTGATTCTGTGGATGTGATGAGGTCAACTATAGGTAGTTGTTTGGGTGTCATGGCGAAGTTCAGTCCTTTGGCTAAGACCTCCTTCTCTGATTGGGTAAGTACCTTGTCCGACAGATTCTTGATCCATCTGTTCTGCATTCCGTTTTGTGTGGGATATTCTGTCTTTTGTCTCCAGGTAAGTATATCTGCTTGGCTAGTGTTGTTGGTTCGTCGCTGTAAGTTTTGAAACTTCCTTGTCTGCCTTTCTTTGGTTTTGTGGTGTTGAGATAGTGGGGCTTTCTTGGTGAAATCAGTGATACTCTCCAAGACTGCACCAGGCAAGTGGGATGTTAGTTGCTGGAGTAGTTGGTCAGATTTCTCCTTCAGTCCTTCAATAGTGAAATGGACCTGTCTCACTCTTTCATTCAGGAGTTGATTCTGTGCCTTCTCTATGATTCTGTCTGCTATATGTCCTTTCATTGTGGTACACAGGCGCAGGCTAGTTGGTATGAGCCTGTGTTGTCTGCATCTCAGATTGAATTGCAAGTGGTTTCTGTAGTCTGCAATCTTCCGAGCCATCCTTTCATATTCCCTCACCATTTTAAGGGCGTCAGACCCAAATTGTTCCGCAACATGTCTGTGAATGTTCTCATTCATCCAGGTCATGGTTATCCAAAGGAATTGAATCAAGTGCAGCTGGACTTGGTATATATCCGTGAAGACGTTTCGCCTCTCATCCAAGAGGCTTCATCAGTTCGTGCCTTTCTGACTAGACCAAGCTAGTCTGACTGGCTGGTGAAGAAACTCAGATATTTATCCTCTTTGGAGTCGTTATCAGAGCTATTGATGTCCATGGCTCTTTGTGAACACAACGAGCCATGGACATCAATAGCTGTCTTGGTGATTCAATCAGTCAGACTAGCTTGATCTAGTCAGAAAGGCACGAACTGATGAAGCCTCTTGGATGAGAGGCGAAACGTTTTCACGGATATGTACCAAGTCCAGTTGCACTTGATTCAATTCCTTTGGATAAAGCTATGGAATGGTATTAACGATGAACTGAAATTGTGTAGCTCGCTGTTGAGTTTCAGAAAATCTTTAAAATGTAAAATAATTAAGGATTACAACTTAGTATATTTTTTTCTTCCTTTTATAACTATGATATTCTAGGTTAATTTAAGGACTGTATATGATATGCAACAATAAGCCTTGGGCTTCAGCCTATTCCTTTTTCGGTCATTGATTGAGTTTTGTTGTTTGAAATGGACTGATGTAAATATGTACGATGTTTTTCTCTTTTTTTCTGTCTGTCGTATATGAACACAAATGCATGACCGAAATAAATAAATCATTCATTCATTCATTCAAACTGAGTTCCGCTTCTCTTAACAATCTTTCGCTGACTTTCTTGTTACAGGTACTGGCCTTTAGCTTCAGATCTGTAAGAAAACTATCAAAAGTCTCTCCTTTGCGTTGCATCCGCTATCTAAACACATACCTCTCGTAAGTCTCATTCTTTTTTGACAGGCAGTGTTCGTCGAATTTCTTGATGACTTCGTCCAGCTTGTCCCCCTCGATTGCAAACGTGAATGTGTTGCACACCTCCGGAGGTGTACATGGCGGTCTTTCGCTCGTTTGACGCCTCTGTCACCTCTGTAGCCGCGGCATACAGCTTGACTCCTGCTTGAAATTTCTCCAGTTCGCGTCTACATTTCCAGTTAACGTTACAGTCTCCGGTGGTTTTATCGCATCCATTTTCTGTCTGGTTCACTCGTAGTACCGTGTAATGTTCTGTTATGTAATAAATCAAGCTGAAAAGTAAATCTTGTCTCCGTGTATTCTAGAACGTTCTGCGCATGAACCTTAACCCTCTACCATAAACAACCACTCTGCCACCTACTGGCCCGGTGAGCACATATCATTACAGCTGGTTTAAAAGTGGACTAATAGCGCTTGTCAGAGGTATGGCTCCCCAAGTGACGTGGACGCATTGCACGCTACATTAGGGAGTGTCTTGTTGCCAAAGAAATGAGTGCTGAACGTCATGGACTCTGTCGTGAAAGCTGTCAATGTTGTCAAGAAGAGTGCTTTGCGAACGCGTCTCTTTTCCTCTCTCTGTGCCGCCGCTGCGGGAGAAGAACACACTGCGCTACTTTACCATTCTGGGGTTCGATGGCTTTCGCGTGGAGCAGTGCTGTCCCGCGTGTTCGAGTTACGTACGTCTATTTGAGTTTTTACTTTGCCAAAACTGCGCAGACTTGGCTGCAAGTTTCAGTGGTGATGTCTGGGTTACTAAACTTGCATATCTTTCAGACGTTTACTCTGAGCTGAGCAGACTCAAAAGTTCTTTGCAATGCTGCAATACTGATTCTGTTTGTGATATTCATGAACAGGATCTCAAGGCGCAGCCAAGGTGAGGAGTGTGTCCGTTTTGGGAACCTCCGAATTGCATCTCTGCTCTTCGTAGATGATGTGGTTTTGTTGGTTTCACCAGAACGCGACCTCCAGCTCGCACTGCGGCGGTTTGCAGCTGAGTGTGAAATGGCTGGGATGAGAGTCAACACCTCCAAGTCTGAGGCCATGGTTTTCTACCAGAAAATGGTGGATTGCTCCCTCTGGGTTGGGGATGAGTTGTTGCCTCAAGTGAAGGAGTTCAAGTATCTCGGGGTCTTGTTCACAAGTGAGGGTAGGGTGGAGCGGGAAATTGACAGGTTGATTGGTGCAGCATCAACAGTAATGCGGACGTTGTACCGGACCGTTGTGGTGAAGAAGCAGCTGAGCTGGAAGGCAAAGCTCTCAATTTGCCAGTCAATCTTCGTCCCAACCCTCATCTATGGTCATGAGCTTTGGGTAGTGACCGAAAGGGTGAGATCGTGGACACAAGCGGCTGAAATTAGTTTCCTCCGTAGGGTGTCTGGGCTCAGCCTTAGAGATAGGGTGAGGAGCTTGGGCATCCGGAGGGAGCTTGGAGTAGAGCCGCTGCTCCTTCGCGTCGAAAGGAGCCAGTTGAGGCGGTTCGGGCATCTGATTAGGATGCCTCCTGGGCGCCTTCCTTTGGAGGTTTACCGTGCATGGCCAACTGGGAGGAGACCCCGGGGTAGACCCAGAACTCGCTGGAGGGACTACATGTCCAATCTGGCCTGGGAACGCCTTGGGTTCCCCGAGGAGAAGCTGGAGGAGTTGCTGGGGAGAGGGACGTCTGGAGCGCCCTACTTAGCTTGCCGCCACCGCGACCCGACCCCGGAGAAGCGGCTGAAGATGAATGAATGAATAAATGAATGAATGAATGAATGAATGAATATTTGAATGGTTTAGGATTGTATTCACCATTACAAAGCACTGTACATGTATTACAAAATACATGGCACTGTAGGCCGCCCTACACATTATTGTTGGCATGGTTTATAAGCAACACAATTTTATACGATATGTAATAAGGGGTTCCTCCATCGTGTCCCTATCAGCCAAGAGGTCCTTGGCCTGAAAAACGTTGAAGACCTCTGCATTCCTGTAAGCTGTGTTGATCCCTGTGAGCATTCAGGGTAAGATGAATTGTGTGTGTGTGTGTGTGGGGGGGGTTGCGCTGTGTGTGTGTGGGGGGGGGGGTTGCGCTGTGTGCGTGGGAAGCAGTTACATTCACTGTCGACACAGAGGAGATACGGGAAAGCGGAGGGGCATCTGCCATTAAAAAAAAAACAACAAAAAAAACTTGCAGACACTATTGATTTCCATTTGTCTGCTTGGGGTATAAAAGGCGGTTTGAGTTTTGTAGTCACCAGTTACGTGTGGTGGCCAAAATGGAAAAAGTCGTGGGGCAAATAGCCCTCCTTGGGCTATTGCTGGCTTTTGTTGCAACATTGCCAAAGAAGGTAAGGCTATATTATGCAGAGCTGGACATGGTGAGATTATACAGCAGAACTATAAGGGGCACTCATTTTAAACGTATTCTAGATGCAGAAAATTGTCAGGCTCGTTGATAGTTATTTGAAGGTAGTCTATTATAACTGAATTTTCTTGTAAATTACAACATAATGAACTATGCCTCTTTGACAAACATCACAGAGCAGAGGGTGAAGGACCCTCTGGTCCTGCACTTTTCATGTTGTTTTCTCCTCCTTCAATACCACGGGCGGCATGGTGGCCCAGTGGTTAGTGCCCGTCGTATCACAGCAAGAAGGTTCTGGATTCGAACCCCGGGGTTGTCCAACCTTGGGGGTCATCCCAGGTCGTTCTCTGTGTGGAGATTGCATGTTCTCCTTGCGTGTTCTCTCCATAGGCGGTCAAAATGACCGCCGGTTTTTAAACTCGATATTCTGTCAAGATGAATACCCAGTTGAGATATTAATGCATTGCATATGTTAGTATGTCAGCAAACGACTGACACCAAAATTAACATTTTAACAGCTATAATACTATTTTTAAACAATTTAAGCTTCAGAGAGACATGGTCGAACTTGAACAGCAAAATAGAAAAAGTGAAAATATTACCTGAAAAACAAAACGGAAAACACATATTGCTAATCTAACAAACGGAACAAGGTCTATAAAACGTGAATGTAAAAAAAAGAACTGAAAATAAATATTGGAACAGTCCCAAAGAACGACCAGAACTTAAAAACTACTAGAACGACTGTGGGGTTTTTAAACTCGATATTCTGTAGCGATAAATACCCAGATACCCGTTAACTAGGGACTAACGTGTCTTATTAGTAGTTTACAGTATGTCTGTTAAGAAAGTAACTTACACCAAAATTAGCATTTTAACAAATTTTAATACTACTTTAATACTACTGTAAACTACTAATAACACACGTTAGTCCCTAGTTAACGAGCCTGACCCTTTAGCCGAGCGGTTAGTGATGTCGCCTTGTGATGCAGTACACTTCGTATCGAATCCCGCACCGGGCAAGAAAATAACTGGTCACATTACTAATGCTACTTTTAATACGGTCCGACGCCTGCAAACACTGCAACGCATCGGTGGTAGTAGTCATGGTGCGTCTGAAACGGCGTCTGTACCCAGACATGTTCGCAATAATCAAGTTTAGACATTTTCTGCACCGGAGAACGTTAGTTTTTTTTTTCTAGGACAGAGCAATGAACTTCGCGAAGGAAGGAGCAGCCCAGCATGTTTAGTAATGTGTGTTTCCTGGACTTCCTCAGGAGGACTGGGACATCTACAGCTTTCACATCAACTCCACAGTGGCCAGTCGTTACGCCACCACCGTTATCACTAGCCGCGTGGTCAACCGTATGGACCAGCCAAAGGAAATTGAATTCCAAGTCAGGATTCCCAAGAATGCCTTCATCAGTAAATTCAGAATGTAGGTCACTGATAACTGCAGTTTGTGAAATGATCCCAATGACTACAAATCATGTTCATATAGAGTGTTATTTGAACATACGCCACGAAACACGGAAATTTTGCAAAATCAGAAATGGGCCTCTCATGTGAATTTAGGAATACAATAACATTCTTTCTAATTGTGGGTGCTCCTTAGGTTGATCGACGGCAAAATGTACGATGGTGTTGTGAAAGCCAAAGAGGAAGCTCAGCAGCAGTATCAGGAGGCGGTGTCCCGTGGTCAAAGTGCCGGGCTGGTCAGGTGCATTATGGAGCAGTGTTATGTCAATTCTTTTCTAGCAATAAAAACGCTGTGTAAAACCGAGAGTTCGTGTTCCTAAGTGTGATTACTTCCAATTTCTCTGTTGCAGTTCGGTGGGTAGGACACTCGAGGAGTTCAAGACCACAGTGACTATAGCCGCCCTCCAAAAGGTGACCTTTGAACTCACATACGAGGAGCTGTTGAAACGCAGGCATGGCAAGTACGAGTTGCAAATCCATGCTCGGCCCATGCAGCCTGTAGTAGACTTTAAGGTGAGTATTTACGAGCTTTTCTCTATGTCCGCTCGGCATTCAGAAAACACTGCTGACAAATCTCCTAATTTATCCCCAAGTCATAGCTTCAAGCTCCTGTTTTGTTTTTTTTTTGTTTTTTTTTTATTTTATTTTTTTACCATGGCAGGTCGACATACACATCAGTGAGAAAGCGGGCATCAGTTTCATCGACGTTAAAGGAGGACTAAGCACCAAATCCATGGCTGGTGCTATCACCCAAACAGTTACTCAGAATGAGGTACTGTCTGCTGTAGGCTGTTGCGAGGTTAGGATTCAGAACACGGAGCACAAGTGTTTACTCGCTGTGCCGTGTCTCTCCCAACGATGAAAAGTAGAAGAATGACAAAGGCCAATAATCTATCTGAAGCACAAAGTCAATTTACATCTTTAAGTGACCTAGTGCAGTGTCAGTTGCTGTCTGTCATGGTGCAGTAAGTGCTAATTTATCCTGTTTCCAGGCATGGCTATATTTCTACCCAACGGAGGGGCAACAGACAACATGCACCAGCTGTGGAGAGCAGGGTATGAATGGAGATCTGGTTGTTGTTTATGACGTCAACAGGGACAACTCACTGGGAGACATCACGGTATGGGTTAAGTGAGGTGCAGTTTACACTGCCTTCAGTCAAAAGAGAAAACCTTATGGGTTAATTTTGTAACTGGGGGGGGGGTGTACAAACAAATACAGCCAACAGTTCCTAAACACAGTTAAACTTGAATAGCCTTTTGACATCAGACACAGTGGGAGGTATCGTCTATGAAACTGTCAGTCCGCTGCTGACGCAAAGGGCCAGAATTGCAGCGGTAGAGAGCAACAATCTCTCTCTCTCTCTCTCTCTCTCTCTCTCACACACACACACACAGAGTCCTACAGTCAGTCAGTTAGTGAAATGGTCGTCCACCCAGGCCGAGTTGAACCCCCCAACAAGCAACACAGCAATAACCAAAACATGAACTCAACATCACCAAAACACAATTTTAACATGAACGTTAGCACTCCCATCAGCCTTTGCACTCCCCCAGCACAGAGCCACCAACAGTCAAGGCGACTGCCTCCTTCGGTCTCTACAGTAAGGTTGGGTTGGAAAGAAAACCTGTATACACACATGGACCTCAGTGGCACCTGATTGAATACCACCGGTCTACACGGTTCTCATTCAGACCGCAACGAACATCTTTCTCTATTACACTTATGATGAACTTATATACTACCATACATGTCAGGGGCAGGAGGTGTGTGTGTGTGTGGGGGTGCTTATTTCTTGTATTTTTTTTTTAAATATGCCCCATGAATGAATCTCGGGAGTTCTTCTTGTGATAACCAAAATGAAAAAGGCTCTTTTTGTATTCCCCTCAAGGAGTCAGATGGATATTTTGTCCATCACTTCGCCCCGACGGGTCTGCAACGCATACCGAAGAATGTTGTCTTCATTATTGATCGTAGTGGCTCCATGCATGGCAGAAAAATCATTCAGGTAAAGCACTTGAAAGATCGCAGAAATGTTTTTGCATGTATGAGTTCAAAACCAAGAAAATGACGAAGAGCTAGAGGACATATAAAATTTAAAAAAAAATGCCAGTCGGTCTTGGATGGATATTCAAGATAGTTTTAAAAGATGTCAAACATTTAAGTAGTCTGGGTGTTCCAAAGTCTAGTCTATGATCATGAATCTGGACCTAGTGGCGGCAGGAAGAGTCTATCCTGAGGACCTCAGGCAACATTCACGTGCGCGAGAAGGGAGCGCCACAAGTGATTCATAAGATTTTGAATTCTTCGGCGGGCAGACAGACCAGTGCAAGCAGAAATCTAGCAGCGGCATTTTTTCAGCTAACGGGAGGTGTGAGATTTAACTCGGACTAACACAGGAATAGAGAGTATTACAGGAGCCCAAGTGTGAGGGAACAACTGCTTGAAGGATCTTCCTGAGGTTTATAAATGACAAGAATTATCCGATTTTTGATTTTGAGTCCCCGGCAGAAGGGAGCAGGATTAAACAATGGGTCAGCCTGCTTATCAAAGGTAGGTGGGGTTGGCATCGAAAACAAAGAGGCTTCGAAAACACGAGGTTAATCCAATAGAAATTTTTATCATGACATATGCCATTCAACACAGGTTAAGTTCAAGGTCAACTTTACTGTCGTGTCTATTTAGAATACGATGAAATTATCCTGCTCTGGATCTCTGCTTTAACCCAAGGGATGCAAGGACGAAGAAAAAAAAAAAGGATACACCATCCCCCAAAAAAGACAACACTACAGGCATACATATAGTATGTACACATGAATCCATACGTTATATACACAACATGGAAAAGTACACAACAATGTAAGGTGCATACGGGTGCATCAGCTGTTCAGCAACCTGACTCCCTGTGGAAAGAAACTATTACTGAGATGGGTGGTGTGTGATTTGATGCTCCGGTAGCATTTTTTTTAGATGGAAGGAGTGAGAACAGAACATGAACGGGGTGCCTGGTGTCCTTAACGATGTTTTGGGTTTTGCTTTTGCAGCGAGTGGTGTAAATATTATGAAGTTGTGGTAGCTCCATGCCAATGGCTGTTGCTGCTGTCTTTGCAGTCCTTTGCAGCAGTCTTCAGGCCTGAGCGGTCAGGTTGCCAAACCACACTGTGATACAGCCTGTCAAGACACTTTCCATGGTACTGCCATAAAAGTTCATAAGAGTTTTGGTACTCATACCAAAACTCTCGAGACGCCTCAGAAAATACAGTCTGCTGTGCCTTCTTGGGGATGCAACTGGAGACCATGTGAGGGTGTCTGTGATGAGTAAACTGAGAAATCTAAAGCTGTCCACAATTTCAACAGATGGCCCATTGATGGAAATAGGAATGTGATTTTCAGTGATCTTCATAGAGTCAACAATGATTTCTTTTGTCGTATTGACATTTAGAGAGAGGTTGTTATCATGGCACCATATGGTTAAATCTTCCACTTCCCTCCTATAGGCCCTCTCATCACTGTCGCTTATTAGTCCAGTCACTGTGGTGTCATCTGCGAATTTAATGATGCTGTTGTCGTATTTGGCAACACAATCGTGTGTAAACAGTGTGTACAATAGGGGACTGAGACAGTAGCCCTGAGGTGTGCCAGTCCTAAGAACTAATGTGGATGAGTATATTCTACCCATTCTCACAGTTTGGGGCCTGCCTGTCAGGAAATCAAATTAGCTAATTACAGATAGAGTTACCAAGACCTCTGAGAAAACATCAAGACCACAGCTTTCATGCAACTATCACTGAATGTTCTTATATTTAAATGCATGAAATTTAAATTTACAAGCAGTTCTTTGTTTAGACTCGAAAAGCATTACTTCACATCTTGGGAGACCTGGCGGAAGATGACTACTTTGGCCTCATCACCTTTGACGACAATGTTACTCCATGGAAGGGAGAGCTCATCCAGGCCACTGCTGACAACCTGTTGGCTGCCAAGAGTTATGCACGGACAATAATGGACAGAGGATGTGAGGTCAACGTATATTGTATTGAATTAAATTGTGCATTGATGACAGAAAGGCATGTTAAATTTCACAACAATTTTTCTGGACTCATTTTAGCCACAGACATTAATGCTGCAGTGCTGGAAGGTGTGCAGATGCTAAATCGACAGCCCAGAGAAGGTTCTGCATCTCTCCTCATACTCCTCACTGATGGGGACCCAACCTCAGGTAGAGGAAAAAACCAAAGCACAAATGCCAAACACTAGCTAAGCAAATGTCATTAACAAGTGCTTAATTTTCTTTCATGTCATCAAGCCCAACCCCACTCTCTCGGTCTGACCTGAACACATCATGAATATGGCACACCTAATTGCACCATTATATATATATATATATATATATATGTGTGTGTGTGTGTGTGTGTGTGTGTTTATATATATATATATATATATTCCTGTATGTGTTGATACAGGAAAAAAAGTTTTAATGCATTACAGGAAAAAAAAAGTTTTAACGCATTTTTCCTGTATCTGTGTTGAGATTCCGCTCATTAGTTGAGTAGTTATAACACCATTGACGGTTTCGGGAAAAAACGCTATATATATATATTTATAGGGTGTTAAATTGCATGTGTATTACATCTGAAAATCAAATATTCAAATAGATTGCAGAATATATTTGAACTTACATTAACAATTCATACCTTAAGAGTCATACCAAAACTACCAATACCATGTATACACATAGACTAGCACACAGTCTTTTGACCAGTGATTGCTTTTATAATTACAGGAGTCACAAATCTTGAAAAAATACAGTCAAATGTAAGAAAAGCCATAAGTAAGAGATTCCCGCTCTACTGTCTTGGTTTTGGCTTCGATGTCAACTTTGAGTTCCTTGAGAAGATGGCACTGGAGAACCTTGGTGTAGCTCGGCGGATTTATGATGACTCTGATGCTGACCAGCAGCTGAAGGTAGGATGACTTGCATTACTTTGAGAATAAGAATAACAAGCCGAGACTTGTGATTCAATCACGTTAACCTTTTACCTCACAATGGACTACAGGAGTAAAAAATAGATTACTATAGCATTTCCTGTTTTTCTTTGTCACATTACTATACAAACACTATAGCCATGTACAGCATTTCTATAGCGACACAGTGGGAACACTTTAGAGACACTTTCTACACTATTGAAATAATAATAATAATAATAACGGATTATATTTATATAGCACTTTATCTTGACACCCAAAGCACTTCGCAGAGAAGGGGGAAACTCCCCTCAACCACCTCCGATGTGTAGCACCCACCTGGGTGATGCGCGGCAGCCACTTTGCACCTGAATGCACACAAGACATCAGCTTGAGGTGGAGAGGGAGGAATCATTGAGCCAGTTACATGGGGGGGATGATTAGGTGGCCAGATGGAGAGAGCCAGGTTGGGGATTTTGCCAGGACACCAGGGAACCCCCTACTCTTTGCGATAAGTGCCATGGGATCTTTAATGACCAGCCAAAGGACGGCGTCTCCTACAGCACGGTGTCTCTGTCACTGCACTGGGACAATCTGTTGTGGTATTAGGCCCAGAGGGAAGACTGCCCCCTACTGACCTACCAATACCACTTCCAGCAGCAACTCAGTTTTCCCGGGAGGTCTTCCATCCAAGTACTAGCCAAGCCCATACCTGCTTGCTTAGCTTCTGTCATTCAGCAGAACCAGGGTACATGTTGGTATGGCTGCTGCAATACTGCAGCATTTGTATGCTATTGTGATGATAAAATCACAGGTAAAACAGTAGTAATTTGTATAGTGCTGGCTTTAGTGTTTGCATAGTAATGTGATAAAAAAAAAACATGAGAATATTCTAGTTTTTTGGGGGGGGGGCCTTTCCTCCCCAATTGTATCTGGCCAATTACCCCACTCTTTCGAGCCATCCCGGTCGCTGCTCCACCCCCTCTGCTGATCCGGGGAGGGCTGCAGATTACCACACGTCTCCTCCGATACATGTGGAGTTGCCAGCTGCTTCTTTTCCCCTGACAGTGAGGAGTTTCACCGGGGGTATGTAGCACATGGGAGAATCATGCTGTTCCCCCCCAGTTCCCCCTCCCCCCTGAACAGGTGCCCCGACCGACCAGCGCTTCCCACCCGCAGACACGGCCAACTGTCCCTATAGGGACACCTGACCAAGCCAGAGGTAACACGGGGACTTGAACTGGCGAGCCCCATGTTGGTAGGCAACAGAATAGACTGCCACGGCACCCGGACGCCCTATCAGAGTAATTTTTATGGTTTTATATACTGTAGTCCATTTTCCTATAGGATCCCTGTCTTACAGCAGCGGAAATACTGTATATGAAGAGGTAATAACAGATGGACCCTAGCCTGAATTGTCACTAACCTCCTGCAGCTGTGTTGCTGATGTGACAGAGCTCTCAGCCTCCATCTGACATACAAACCACACCCCACTACTTCACACACTTTCATGGGAACACAGTTATTGGGTACGATTTCAAAAAGGGCTACTGCCATTCAAAAAGCTGGCAGTATAGCAACAGCTTTGGAGACTTGATCTAAGAGGGTTGTGTAGTTGACAGGAGACGGAAAGAGAACTGTGAACAGTAATGGCAGCATTTTACCGAAAGGGGTTTTCAAAGCCAAAACACACTCCCACGCTGTGTCTGTGTCTCGTGACATTACGTCCACCACACCACTAACTCTACCATTCAGTATTGCCATCAGTGTTGCATAAAATCCTGCTCGGTGGCATCTCAACTATCTTATTTTTTAAACTGCCCTAAGCTAGAAGGAGGCCGGAATCAGTCTCCTGAGAAAGATCAATATGATTGGAAGTTTGGTCTGGCTTACAAGGATTTATCGAACCCCAATTTGAACACAGACTGTTATTTCTCAGCAACCAGGCGGGCTTGAAAGTGAATACCAACCATAATGGTGTCTGCATTTCATTTCATCAGGGCTTCTACGATGAGGTGGCCACTCCTCTGTTGACGGATGTGATGATGATCTATATTGGTGGGGCTAATCTAACCCAGACCAACTTCAGCCAGTATTACAATGGTTCGGAGATTGTGGTCGCCGGCCAGATCACCGACAACAACATTTCAGCATTCACCGTGAAGGCTGTAGCCGTTTCGGTAAGAACGGTCCCACAAAGCCTATCTTTGAAGTTATAAGACAATGAGAGAAGTTATATAGGAAAGAAACAAGTAGAAGATAGGGTCCCATTCCTTGCTTTGTGTCACAAGTTATAGCCTCTCATTCTCTGAAAATATAATGTTAATGACTTTTATTATTCTAATGAAACGATACGTTCTGACCATCACAGAAAAATAATATGATGGAGTTTCTTCAAGAAAACCTTCATGGGGAATCCCTAGGAGAGATATCAGACAGCAACATTGAGAGGGTTTGGGCCTATCTCACCGTGAAACAGCTCTTGGAGCAACAGTAAGTCCAAGTGTCTGGAGCATGGTGTTCCTTCAGCAGGAAATACTTATAATGAGGTGTATGTAACCTTCCCATCGTGTTATGTGTAACTCTCCACGTTTTTACACGCATCTAAAAAACTTGGATGTGGTTTGACTTTAAACTAAGCATACATTGTGTGTCAATCAGAGTGCAGCTAGATGGAGAGGAGAAGGAGAAAGTGAAGCACGCAACCCTGGCGCTGTCGCTGAAGTACAGCTTTGTGACTCCTCTGACGTCCATGGTGGTCACAAAGCCTCCAGGAGAAGACACACAAGTTCTCCATAAACCCAAAGAGGGTGCGAGAACTCACCGGCCTCAGCTACAATATACACGCTTACATGACGTCAAGTTCGTTTACGGGTCAGCAATGCTGGTGCGCAAACCAAAAACAATTATAATGGGGAAATGTGTTTATTTACTGTATGTCCTTTTCCTTTTGCAGGTGCCGCTGCACCTCCAGGTACAGTATGCTCTTCCTTCTTGCACAATTACAAAAAAAAAAAACCCCAAACAAACTGTTTCATGTTCCATTCCAGCTGAAAAATATGTTTTGTTTTGGTTTTTTTTCTTACTATCTGGCAATACACACTGGCTTTCTCCCGGCTCTGGCTCTGCAAATAGATTTCTGTCTGTTCCCTAAAGTTCGACCTTGGTATTTTTGGGTCAGCAATGCCGGTGCACAAACCAAAAACAATTGTAATATGTGGAAAAGTGTTTATTTACTGTATGTCCTTATTTTTCCTTTTATAGTTTTCGCTGCACATCCAGGTCATCCTCGTTATCATCATCCAGGTACAGTATGCTCTATCTTCCTTCTCACAAAAAAAAAAAAAACTGTTTCATGTTCCATTCCAGCTGAAAAAAATATTGTTTTTTTTTTTAAATGTCCCTGCTATCTGGCTATGGACATTGGCTTTCTCCTGGCCCTGGCTCTGCAAATAGATTTCTGTCTGTTCCCTACAGTTCGACCTTGGTATTTTTGGGTCAGCAATGTGTCAGCACAAACCAAAAACAATTTAATGTGGAAAAGTGTTTATTTACTGTATATCCTTATTTTTAGGGGTCCAAGCAGCGAAGTTGTATTTGTTAGGATTATTATTTTTCTCCGCTAAAAGTGTGTGAGGCTCAGCAACCGTAAGTCCTAGACCAACCAACTTTGGTCATGGATTCCTATGGCCCCCCACTACTCAGGCACCACAAATCACCTATGTCAGCCAGATGGTGGCGCTATAACAAAGGGTCATGCGTAATTCTCACACCATAAGTCAGATCAACACAAAACTGCACAGACCTATGCATCTGAATGTGCTCTACAACTTTGTTATTGAGACCACATATGTCAGCCATATAGTTTGCCCGCCATTTTGACTTGTATTAGTTTGGGCGCGGTTTCTCAGCTAAAAGTGTCTGAGGCACAGCAACCATAAGTCCTAGACCAACCAAATTTGGTAGGTGCATTCATACGGCCCCCCACTACTCTGGCACTACAAATCACCCATGTCAGCCAGATGGTGGCGCTATAACAAAGGGTCATGCTTAAAAGGCCATAACTCCCACAGCATAAGTCAGATCAACACAAAACTTAATCGACCCATGCATCTCAATGTGCTCAACAACTTTACTACTGGGACCACCTATGTCAGTCATATAGTTTGCCCGCTATTTTGACTTATTTGGTGTGGAAGCGCTGCAGCTCTACATACCACACGCCAGGACACCTGGGTATAACGACATACTTTTTCTTTTTACGGCAGTCGGCTAGGACGCAAGAAATCAGACACCGTCTGGTCCAGTTTTGGAAACTCTGGCACATGTTTCTGAAGCAATGGAAGTGTTACGACATTTTAAAAAATTACGGTAATTGTCTAGGACACAGGCGACCCAAGTAATCCGACATTGTCATATCTAGTTGGAAACTCGGGTAGGCTACTGTTTCTGAAGCAAGATTCTTCAATCTTTATTACATTACCAACAGCGGTTTAGTTTCATGTTGAAACGGTAGTCTATTACAGGCTAGGTGTATAAAAGGCCCCTACGTATCATAGCGTTAATTATTTACGTTGGGTGAAGGTATATGATCATGAGGACAAAACCATTGAAATTGCTCCATAGGGGGCGCAACAGTGCCAATGCTTGGACCCCTCCCAACGCCGCTTGCGGCTTTAATTCCTTTTGTAGTTGGCGCTGCACATCCAGGTACAGTATGCTCTATCTTCCTTCTCACAAAAAAAAAACTGTTTCATGTTCCATTCCAGCTGAAAAATATGTTTTGTTTTGTTTTTTCTTCCCGCTACACTGTAAATTCTAACAAGTTAAGTTTACTTTTAAAAAAAAATTAGGAAACCGATTACCTTGGGGAAAGTAAGTAAATGGGCAGCACGCTGGCGCGGTGGTTAGCGCGGTCGCCTCATAGCAAGAAGGTCCTGGTTTCGAATCCTGGGGTAGTCCAACCTTTATGGGTCATCCTCTGTGTGGTTTGCATTTTCTCCCCGTGTCTGCATGGGTTTCCTCAGGGGGCTCCGGTTTCCTCCCACAGTCCAAAGACATGGAGGTCAGGTGAATCAGCCATACTAAATTGTCCCTAGGTATGAGTGTGTGTGTGTGTGTGTGTGTGTGTGTGTGGGCCCTGTGATGGCCTGGCAGCCTGTCCAGGGTGTCTCCCCGCCTGTCGCCCAATGACCTGCTGGGATAGGCTCCAGCATCCTCGCGACCCTGAGAGCAGGATAAGCGGTTCGGATAATGGATGGATGGATGGAAGTAAGTTAATTGTGTCGTGTCAAGTTATGTGTAACCCCTACCATGTAGGTGGGGCCTGGGTTCTGCTTTAAATAAGTGGCGCTATTACCTGAAGTAATACACTGTTTAAATTGTTACCAAGTGTTTCTTAATTCGTAACTTCGATTATAGCTATTGGCGGTGCCTCCATTAACTGTGTGGAAATAGTTTGAATATGACTTCCTTTTAAACCTTTAAATGTATTTACATTTTAATACCACTATGAATTGTCTATTCTAAATGTCTATGACGCAACACATTTGCTTTAAATTCAAATATACCAAAAGGTAGGTAGGTATTAACCAGACGTTAATGTAAAATATTTGTAGGTTGGAGTTATCAACAGTCAATAATAATAACAATAATAATAGACAATGTCACAATATGTATAAACAAATGGCTCAAAGCCTGTTCCAATTCTATTCAATAATAATTAATATTTCCAATAAAACTCTGTTGTCAACTCAATCAATGTAAAGACAAATTGTACATATACCAATAAAACCAAAATAACTGTGGGCCCACACACACTCTCACACAAAGTAGCGCAGTCCAAGTGTAACGTTAGAGTGTAACGTTACCGTGCAGGCCTGACGTTGCTTGTGAGCCGTGAGGCCTTAAAACTGTAATTGGCCGCTTCACTTGTTTCTGGATACTAGCATAAACAAAATAGCACGTGCTTAATTTCAGTACTCACGTATCCGTGGAAACGGAGTGGGGAAGAGGGGGCCGAAGAGAGGCAGAGATGGGGGGGGGGGTCAAGCGCTCTGCTGCGAGCGAAGGAGAATGAGTGAGGGCCTGAAGAAACCAACGGACAGTCACAGGCACACCAGGGGAAGGAAACGGTCTCCGCTGTCGTCCCAACGGAGAGCTTTCCTGGTCCTTGGTCTCTCATCTTCGACTATGTCCAAATCCTGAATCAACAGGATACACTGAGCTACCAAGTCCAAATACCATCTCGATTTAATCTAGCATCAACTTGTCACTCAAACTAACGTTAGCAACCTAGCTAACGTCACTATGCTAAGCTAACCGCTTGCCGCGATCAGCTATTACAACATTCATATTACACTATAACGGGGAGTTACAGTTCACAAACGTCACAAGAAACATATTTATTTCTTGTACATCCAGTTAGCACATACATCCCACGGATAATGCTCTGTTGATCCCGACGTTATGTACAAACAGCTCACAATACAGAATAGTAGCTTTCCTCAGCGGTGTCCTCAAGCGTTCTGACTCTACCTCACGCGACCTAACGTCGTAGTACTAAGTCCCGCCCCTCTATCTCAGCATACATTTTGGTTGGCTAAATATTACAGACGTACCAATGAAAGAAAAGAAATGAATGAATGACATTTCACATCAGTTAGGCTATAAGCCTAACAACCAAACTAGCAACAAGTACTGTACTGTAACGTGCATGGATAAGTAGACACGCTGGCCGCTGGCTGGTGGGTCCTGACCCTTTAGTCGAGCGTTTAGCGATGTCTCCTGCGGTGCGGGCGATACAGGTTCGCTTCCCGGCCGCGGCAGTTCCTGTGGTTGCATTGTCCCCCGAATTCGCTACAGTATATTGTACACATCAAATAAACCAGGCTCATGAATGAACTCACGTTAGAGCTTTAAGTTGTACATATCATAACTTATAACCATTGTAAATAAACGTGTACATAACCATGAAATGAACTGTAGCTTATTTATTGAAGGTACTGTAATCTTATTTACTCATTTAACTTATTCTGTTTTAACTTATTCATTAAATGCTCATAGCTCACTTTATCCACTGGGCTACATATGTGAAATAATTTCACATAAAATCATTTCACATAACTTGGCACAATTAAGTTTACTTACTTACTTTTCCCAAGGTAATTGGTTTCCGAATTATTATTATTATTGTTTTTTTGTTTTTTAATTTTGGTAGCGTCCGCGGTGATTTCCCGCAACGAGACTGCCCTTCTGTCTGGGCGAACCAAGCCAGAACTCCGCCAGCTTGACAGAAGCCGCATTTGTCGTCATGTTCATAAAGAGTTGTCTCTGGAAACGTCCAGCCGACAAACGTCGGGGTCACCGATATGGATATTGCAGGAAAGTAGAAACGGACAATTTCTCTCACTGACTACACGAACGCGTGTGTCTTTTATTTCTCCATCTAACACCAACAGCACGAGCCACATGGCGCTGCTCCAACCAATCATCGTCGTAGTTCACGCTGTTAACCCGGAAACACTTCCTTGAAGCGACCAGAACCGATTATGGGGAATTATGTCCATAGAGGCCGCTACAAACCTAACTTTTAGAGTTTGCAGTGGCTATACATACTGGCTGTCTCCCGGCCCCGGCTCTGCAAATACATTTCTGTCTGCCCCCTACAGTTTGACTTTGGTATTTTCGGGTGAGCAATGCCGGTGCGCAAACCAAAAACAATTGTAACGTGGAAAAGTGTTTATTTACTCTATGTCCTTATTTTTCCTTTTGTAGGTATCTTTACACGTCAAGGTACAGTATGCTCTATCTTGAATGAATGAGTGAATGATTTATTTCGGTCATACATTTGTGTTCATATGCGACAGACAGAAAAAAAGAAGGAAAAAAAACCATCCTCGTACATATTTACATCAGTCCATTTCACACAACAAAACGCAATCAATCAATGACCGAGAAAGGAATAGGCTGAAGCCCAAGGCTTATCGTTGCCTATCCTATACAGCCTTAAGCTAACCTAGCGCCAGTAATGAGAGACGACATCAATGAATCACACAACGCAGATGGAAACGTGTGGCAGCAGCCATTTAGTTAAAACAGGAAGAACAACCGAGCGTGCAACGCAGGCAGGCCAGAAGGGAGGCTTGATAACTATAGCAACCACAACCAATACTGGCGTCACCCCTTTTTTTTCCAAAAGAAAGACCCCCCCCCCCTACACCCAGTACAACAATAACACCACACAACATCAGGCAACATCACAGCTCAGGCTATATAACTAGACCTGTAAGGTAAGACAAAACATTATCACCAGTACACACAAACAACTGGCCTAAAGTTCAAAGTCCTCTAAATGCCGCGGCAAGGTGCAGCATCAGGTGCAAGAGCAGGCACACACTCGCCAGGGGAGCTCCCCCCAGGCTCGACCTCGACGGGAGGCACAGTCTCGTCCCCCAGCCTCATATCGTTATCACAAGGCAGGCAAGGTGCAGGTGGGGGCTCGGCAATGGCTGGCGGTATGTCAGGGCAGTGTGGAGCAGGGTTGTCCAAGTCCTCATCAGATGCGAAATTGTCCGCAAGGGGTTCAGAGGCCGTAGAGGGACCTTCCACTTTGTAGCAGTCACCCAGCCTGACCCTGTAAGAGGTGCGACGGAGTTGAGACCCCGTGAACTTCTGGATATTACACCATGAACCATCCACGCTCGTGACGAGGTACCTGTCACGGGCCTTTGACTTATTCTGGTCACCATACAGGTACACCAGTTCACCAGGTCGAATGGCGGGAGGCACGGCCACATGACCAGAGGGCACCTTTGACTTCATGCTGTACGGATGGTTGGTGACACGCTCCGAGTGTTGTTTCAAGATGAGGTCCTAGTCGACCACAGGCAACTGCCTATGGGAGAACTGGTCACACTGAAGCAGCATTTCATGGGCAGACAATCCACACGACCTAACATGACTGTTCAGGTTGGCCGTAGTGACAGAGGGTAACAGGGGAGTAACAGCCCTACAGTTAGGCTCGAGACAAAGAATCTCCCCCTGAATCTCTTGAACAGCCTTCTCCGCCACTGGGTTCTTATTGACATTCTTGGTGTTGCCCACCTCAACAACTAGTCTGTGCATAGCGAGGGCCCCGTCCCCTGCCAATGCAGCAAAACCAGGGGCAGTCCTGATCACAGCAAGGGGACCGTCGAGAGGGCACAGACCCACACATAAGCGGGATAAAGCGTCCCTGAGAGTGTCTCTGCGCTCGTCGTCGATGAGACAAGACAGCGTGAAAGACGTGACACACTCCCGGACAATCAGAATGAACTGGCAGTCCCGCCTGAACACATCAGCCGCGAAAGAAGACCCGACGACTTCCGGAGGGTCACTTGTAGACTGGTTAGATACGAACGCAGGGGCTTTCTTCAGAGCTGCCCACTGGTGGCAGCCGCTGGAGACACGTTGCACAGCAGAGTCCATATCGAACGCGTAGAAGTAGCGTTGCACAACTGTCTTCAGCTGGGTGCCGGTGGGGTGATCGAGCTTGATATGGAGAGAGGTCAGTAGGCCATCGAGGACAGACCGAGGCACAACGATGCAGTCCATCGAGGCTGCGAGGGGGGTGTGCCGGCAAACAACTAGGAGGCCATCCTTAGCCACTGTGGTGACGTTCAGGTAACGTTTCACATCACGAATGTTAGTCAGCTTCTTGGATGGACGCGTACCCTGACGGAGGTGAGCGCAGGTCCGTCTGAGGTCAGAGCACTCTGCCTGTATGGCAAGCCAGGCCGACCTGTTGGTGAAGGGCAGAGGTAGGACAGGTCCCATGTTCACCCTGACCTGGAACGGACCCACAGCGCTGTTATATCCTTCAAAGTGGAGATCAAACACTAAATCAAACTCTCTATGCAGGGTACAGAACTCATCTCTGATGTCAGCAGGCATGATGTTTTCTGGATCCAGAGCGACAAGGTCAGAGGACAAGGCTGACATGGTCGTCGGGGCTGGTTTGGGGGGGATCAGCTGGCACGGCGGTGTCACTGAGTGACGGGACATATGTGGCGTGGACACGGCATAGATGGTGGCTTTTCTGGACCAGCCGCGACTCGCCAGTGAGATTTGGGACACGGATCTTCCCGGACACACCCTGTAGCAAAGATGGGGCAGGCCACTGCTGTGTGTCAGACTGGTCACATGAGACATCGACGTGTGGTTCAACAGCCAGCTCACCGTTGCACAGCTCAGGAGGCAGCTCGAGCGAAATGTACTCCCCTGGCCACACAGTAGATTTATCTGGAGCGCGGAGCACGTGCATGCGCCGTACGGCATGCCTGTCCGTCAGTGTTTGGAGGGTGCCGTAGCGGTATATATCCTCGCCCAAGCAGATGTGGTGTTTGGCTGGTCTGATGGAGACGTCGTTCTTTTCCATAAAGGGAATTCCAGCCAGGATGTCAGATTCGAGATTCTCAACGACAAGGCTCTCAAAATAGAGGTCATGGCCATCTCTCTGGAAGTGTGTCCGTGTTTCTCCCAATACTTTCAAAAGGGACGGGCCATCTGCTTGGAATGCGGACTGCGTACTTCCTGTGACGGTGACGCCCAGCCTGGTCGTGCATGAGGCCCTCATCATGTTGCCTGTTGCCCCACTATCAATGGTGAGACGCACAGGGCAGTGTCCATGGAAGGCATCGAGGTAAGGGGACTGTTTGATAAGTACACGTTTCACACCACTAGATGGCGCTGGCTCCCCACTAACGCACTCCTCTACCTCATCATCAGTCTCGACCTGCTCTCCCAAAACCTGGCACGACTTTGCCATGTACATTTTACCTTGGGGGGGGGGGGCAGAAAGGAACATTTGCTGAGGAAGTGATTATCAGGCCTGCCGGCACATTTACAAAGGGGACATGACCTCCTTGTCCGGACAGGGATGGATTGCTTTGACTTGGGGAGTTCAGACACAGCTCCGGTACACTGAAAGCCATAATGTAGACCGGGGGTGCCCAACCTTTTTTGAACCAAGATCTACTTTTACATTTGCCAGCCAGCCGAGATCTACCAGCCCAAATATGGAACCACATTACTGTAATACCCATTCAATACACACGACAAACAGAAAATAGTACAGCCACTATACTGTATAGTTCTCTGTTAAAAAAGCAGAAATAAATGTCATTCTCTACCTTAGTGGGACCGTTGGCACTGGGAGGAGGAGGATAGTTTCTCATAGTCAGGGTTGTAGCAGTTGGTTGCAAGCCTTAGGCAGGCCAGAAGGCAGTCATCTGTCATTGTGGCTCTGTACTTCCAACTTGATGATCTTCATGTGAGAAAAAGCAGATTCACACAGGTAGGTTGATCCAAAAAGTGCTGCGAAGTTCATGGCACATCTCCTGAGGATGGGGTACTTTTCCTGCAGCAGGAGCTCCCAGAACGCTCCCTTCACCCCTTGTGTTGCCCTGGATTTAATCTCAATGTCAGTTTGAAGTGTGAGGATCTCGTTCTCCACAGCAGGGCTGTCCGTGTGAAACAGCGATGCAATGTCATCCACATCAATACTTCCAAATGGAAAACACAGACAGCTGGCAACAGGTCCAATGGATGCAAAGTCAGTAAAGCGCCTATCAATCTCTGACAAGATGCTCTGAACTTGCTCCTCATAATGTGCATTACCAAGCTGTGCTGTGTCGTTACCCTGACGTTTAAGTTCTGCCTGCATGTGAGCAGTTTCGCAGGTCACTGCATTGCAGCCTACTTGACAGCAGTCGGAGCTTGCTTTTAAACGTGTTCACTGAGCTGGTCATATTTATTACGCATTTATCCTTTCCCTGTAGTTCTAAATTCAGCTCATTCAACATGCTGGTGAGATCGGTTAGGAATGCCAAATCCAAAAGCCACTTGTTGTCCTCTAGCTGTGTATATCTAGTGAGCTTGAGAAAATCTCTGATTTCAAGCAACAACTCACTGAATCTCTCCACAAAAATGTGCCTCTGCTCAGCCACCTTACATCCGTATGCAGCAACAGATGTGTGTGTTCTGCCGAGAACTCAATCTTCATAGCAATATCCATTACTTCTTTCATGTTTAAGATCTTCCCACACAGCACTTAATGGTGAATTATGCAATGATAATTAAGGAAGTCGGGAAAAGAATCTCTTTGCTTGCACAATCCAACGAACCCATTAGTATGGCCTACCATAGCAGGTGCGCCATCAGTTGTAATGCAGATGAGTTTAAAAGGGGCCAGTTTATTCTGGTTAACGAATTCCATGGATCCTTGAAAAATATCTTCGCCTCTAGTCTATCCTTTAAGTGGCAAAATAGTGAGCAGCTCTTCTTCTGCGCTCATAATGTCGTCAAAGGCCATTCTAATGAAAATGCAGAACTGCGCCACATCCGCCATATTGGTTGACTCGTCGAACTGGAGGGGAAAACACTCACATACCTCAACGTCCTTCTTCAGTTGCTCATGAAGACTTCCGGCCATTTCCTCACAGCGCCGTGTGACAGTATTCCGGGGTAGTTGAACGTCTTTAATGGCATTCACAATGTCCGTTTTATTCTTGAAATCACCGAAGAGTGCAGCCGCAGCCACAGCAAACGCCTCTTCCACAGTTTAGCAAGAACATGACTGACGCGATGCGACGCTGTCCTTACAGCCTCACCCTTGGCGCTGGGTCTCGTAAAAATGGACTGCTGCGTTGCTAGCTGAGACTTCAACTTCTGCAGTTTTCTGTATGGTAGAGCTGTTTTCACTGGGAAATCTGTATCATGTCTTTTGGGCATCGTTTTAAAATGGCGCTCCCAATGACCCTTCTTCGGTATTGACCCTTTGCACGTGACGTCACGTCCCACTCGCGGGGAATATGAACGCCATGACGGACGGCGGGAAGTGATAGACCGGGAAATTCAAAAGCGAACAACAAAAACAAACAAAATATTGCGACGGATGAGTAGCTATTATAGTTTAAATTTAAGTGATGGCTACCAATAGTCAGAGTAATATTGTGGAGCTGTCCTGTGAAGTGAGTCACCTTGTAGGACGGCACAAAGAGCGATATGTGGAGAAGCTAGCGATAGCAGGGTTAGCTACCGCCCCGTACCTTCTTCCTACCGATGTGTTCACGGATCTAGCAAAATTGTCCAGTCTGCCCGAGTTCAATCCACACGATCTGTACCACAATGTTACCAACGGAGTGTCTCCATACACAGGTGCTGACCTAAAAGCATACAAAAGTCTGGATGCTTACCAGTTCTTTGTAGCTGGTTGGGCTACAGAATCGCGGTGCAGATGAGACAGATGAATTTTGCGTTTGAGTAAACGAAAAAATAAGCTTCCTCCCATTCACTGTGGAAATGATAAGGTTTCGATCTTTGGCTTCAACCACTTTTGTTGTTTGTCGCTGAACACACACAATAAAGTTAAAGAGAAGTCGGTCTTGTTACCGTTAGCCGCGGCTCTCGTCTCTCCACTTTGACGCTAAGTTACGTCAGAGCTTGCGAGTGAGAGACCAATAATATCTTGATTGATGTTGAATCTGACTAATACAGGACCAGTGCTGACCTTGCCTCTTCATGGTTGGTCAGATTCGATGTCAATCAAGATGTGAAAACAAGGGACTGCCGATTTATTTATTTTTTCAAAATCTAACTCAATTCTTCAAAATCCTCTCGTGATCGACTGGCAATCAGCCCGCAATCGACTGGTTGGGCACCCCAGATGTAGACGAATAGCTTGCCATATGCTGTCGATAGATGTGGAGTGTCTGACTATGCTGTGACGAGAGATTACAGGCCAATAATTGGCTATCTGTCCCAACATTAGCTCTAACATGGATACCTTCTGTTCTTTATTTCGACATCGGGGCGCGGGAATATCTTCACCGTCATCTGCGAATCCCCGGACAGGGGACGTTTTAGACTTCTCCCACCCCACGCCATCGAGCAGGAAGGGGGAAAACCCGGCATCGAGCGACAGTATATAAAGCAGGTTCTGACGCCAGTTCTCAAAAGACTTCACCGTCTCAGTCTTTGTTAAACACCACTGCTTCGGTGCTCTGTGTGTCGCCATGCTGCCCACTTAGCTAGCACAACTGTGTCTGAGCTAGCCCAGCTGCATCTGGTGGTAGACGTAACTAGGGCTGCAACTAACGACTATTTTGATAGACGAATAATCGACTATTCGGATTATGAATCGCACAATTACTCAATGGCTCTTATTTAGCTATCAGCTTTTAAATTTAGCTTGAGGTTGTTTTAGGCATGTGATAACTAACAATAAAGATGAATACTTCATTCAAAAATACATCTTTTAATGAACTTTCAGGTCAGCAGGTGTCAAGGGCGATTGCTTTGATGTGAAGGGAGAGGGGGCGATTGCTTTGATGTCAAGGGAGAGAGGCTGTGACCAGCTGGTGTACCGGGGTGAAGGGGGGGTCAGCAGGTGTCAAGGGTGATTGCTTTGATGTCAAGGGAGAGAGGCTGTGACATTTACAGTGTATCTGGCTATTACACACTGACTTTATCCCGGTCCTGCAAATAGATTTCTGTCTGTTCCCTGAAGTTTGACCTTGGTATTTTTGGGTCAGCAATGCCGGTGCACAAACCAAAAACAATTGTAATGCAAAAAGGTTTATTTACTGTATGTCCGTTTCCTTTTGCAGGTGCCGCTGCACCTCCATGTACAGTATGCTCTTCCTTCTTGCACAATTACAAAAAAAAAAAAAACTTTAATTTTCCATTCCAGCTGAAAAATGTGTTTGGTTTTTTGCCCCCCCGGCTATACACACTGGCTTTCTCCCAGCCCTGGCTCTGCAAATAGATTTGTCTGTTCCCTAAAGTTCCACCTTGGTATTTTTGGGTCAGCAATGCAGGTGCACAAACCAAAAACAATTGTAACATGTAAAAGTGTTTAATTACTACATGTCTTTATTTTTCCTTTTATAGTTGGCGGTGCACTTCCAGGTCACCATCGTCATCATCCAGGTACAGTATGCTCCATCTTCCTTCTCACAAAAAAAAAAAAAACTATTTCATGTTCCATTTCAGCTGAAAAATGTGTTTTTTTTCTTCCTGCTACACTGTAAATTACATCAAGTTAGGTTTACTTTAAACACATTTTTTAGGAAACCCATTACCTTGGGAAAAGTAAGTAAATGGGCGGCACGATGGCGCAGTGGTTAACGTGGTCACCTCACTGTCAGGGCCTGTGCGGCCGGGTAAAGACTGCGGACCCAAAAGCAGACTCGGGGACAGAAAATAGGTTTAGGTGTTTTAAATCAGGAGATCAGATGAATTAGAAGCCAAACATGGAATAAAGGAACCGATGAGGTAGTAAAAAGACAAATTCAAAAATATCAAAAAATCCTAGCAATGGTACAGGCAGATATCCAAAAGGTCAAAAACTGGCAGAGTTCGGTACACAGATGAGCATGGAAACACAGCAAAGGTACAGGCAGGGATCAGGCAGACTCACGTGGCTAAACAGGCAGAGAAAAGTGTCCAAGACAATAGGCGAAAACACAATCCAGACACAGGCGTGGGTCAAAAATCAGGAGTCCAAAAGTAGTAAGCATGAGCAAAATCTCTCTCCGAGCGACGCAACAATCTAGCAAGGAGTGTAGCTCCTGGCATGGCTTTAAAAGCCATAGCTGACGAGGAGAGTGGCAGCAGGTGTGGTAGAGCAGGAGCTGATTGTTGGCTGTCTCACATGTCCATCAACCAGGAGACAGGGCAGACGGGAAAACCTGGCCTGGAGTACACGGAGCAGCACATGCACGCCATGTTGCAAGCTAGTTCGGCCGGACTGTGACACTCACAGCAAGAAGGTCCTGGGTTCAAACCGTAGGCGGAGTTTGACATTCGAGCCAGGGGGGGGCAAAAAAAACAAAAACTCATTGTAACAGCTGAGACCTGGCCTACCACCCTGGGAACACAGCACGAGCAGATATGGACAAAACAAATGTAACCGGTTATTTTCTTGCCCGGTGCGGGATTCGATACAGGGTGTACTGCACCACAAGGCGACATCGCTAACCACTTGGCTAAAAGGTCAGACCCGTTAGCTAGGGACTAACGTGTCTTATTAGTAGTTTACACAAACATGTTAAATAAACATATATGTTTATTTTTAAAGCAGATTTGAAATTACATCGTAACAATTTAACAATTTGCCTTTACGAAATCCAATCACAGCACGGCTGTCATGGAACGCAATAGACACAAGGTGGCGGAATGCCCCGACACTTCAAAATTAAACTAAATGCAACAGCCCCAACATAAATAAAGTCCTAAATCAAAGGGTCATCTCCAGGAATCAAGGAAGTGTTCAACTTAAGTGGAAAACGATCGTTTTGTACTTCCAAAACATGTTGGGGGAATTGGGGCAGAGTAGGTTGCTTAGGACAGCCGTGTTTTTCTCCAAGGTCATCTGTGTTACCTAGTTCGGCTCGTGCGTCTGCGGGGTGACCGTCAGCACTGCTAGCAGTTGTTGCTAATCCAGAGCTGCTCCAAGTTTCCTCCAAGTTCACAACAGTATCGTTTTGCCTATCGTCATCATCGGTTACTGATGTTTGTGTTGTATCCTTGTTAAATCCCGATGGCTGACTATTTGTGTCGTCTGGAGCTCGACGTTTTAAAAATCTCCTTATGTCCATATTTTCGTGCCAACTAGATAACTACAACGTTATTACCCATGTATGCCAGCTGAGAATTGCTGGTTCGATTTACGTTAGCGTGCGTGTCACTCGTCACGTGACCCAGAGCCCTGAACATTTTTTTTTTTTTTTACTAAATCAGTATATGAACTCAGATGTATTACCTAGTACCATTTAGTTTTTTTGTGTTATTTAAAATATTGAAAAAATATCTGGTCATGCCAAATGTAATTATTCAAATCTTTTTTGAAAAAATGCAATTACCCGTTTCAGCCCCCCACCGCAAACTCCGCGCTTGGTTCAGACCCCGGGGTAGTCCAACTTTTGTGGGTCATCCCGGGTCGTCCTCTGTGTGAAGTTTGCATGTTCTCCCCGTGTCTGCGTGGGGTTACTCCGGGGCCTCCGGTTTCCTCCCACAGTCCAAAGACATGGAGGTCAGGTGAATCGGCCGTACTAAATTTTCCCTAGGTATGTGTGTGTGTGTGTGGGGGGGCCCTGTCATCGCCTGGCGGCCTGTCCAGGGTGTCGCCCCGCCTGCCGCCCAGTGACTGCTGGGATAGGCTCCAGCATCCCCGTGGCCATGAGAGCAGGATATGCAGCTCGGATAATGGATGGATAGATAGATGGATGGAAGTAAGTAAATAAACTTAATTGTGTCAAGTTATGGGAAATCATTTCACATAATATCATTTCACATAACTTGACACAATTAAGTTTACTTACTTACTTTTCCCAGTGTCATTGGTTTCCGATTTTTTGTTGTTGTAAAGAATAGATAGAATAGATTTAGATAATTTCCGTTTAATATATTCTATATGTGGTTTCCAACAGAGTTTATGATCTATAATCAATCTCAAGAATTTTGTTTCAAATACTCTTTCAATTTCAACTCCATTTAACTTAAGTTTTATTTCACAATTAACCCTAAAACCACTTAACACCATAAAACTTGTTTTATTTTCATTTAGTGATAACTTATTGATATCAAACCATTTTTTAACATTCTCAATTCCCCTTCTACTGTTTTCAGCAATTCTTTCATGTCTTCCCCAGAACAAAATACATTTGTGTCATCAGAAAATGTAACAAATTACAACATATTAGATACCATTGAAATATCATTTAAATAAATTAGAAACAACTTAGGTCCCAATACTGAACCTTGTGGTACACCACAAGTTACTCTTCTTGAATGTGATTTAGTGTTTTCAGTATTCACATATTGAAACCTGTTATTTAAATAACTTCTTAACCAGCGTTGTTTGACACCTCTTATGCAATAGCGCTCCAATTTCTTCGAGTAGGAATGATCGAAGTAAATTTAACTTTTAGAATTTACAGTGTATCTGGCTATACACACTGACTTTCTCCCGGCCCTGGCTCTGCAAATAGATTTCTGTCTGTTACCTACAGTTTGACCTTGGTATTTTCGGGTGAGCAATGCCGGTGCACAAACCAAAAACAATTGTAATGTGAAAGTGTTTATTTACTGTATGTCCGTTTCCTTTTGCAGGTGCTGCTGCACCTCCAGGTACAGTATGCTCTTCCTTCTTGCACAATTACAAAAAAGACAAAAAAACTGTTTCATTTTCCATTCCAGCTGAAAAATATGTTTTGTTTTGGTTTGTTTTTTTTTTCTCCCTGCTATCTGGCTATACATACTGGCTTTCTCCCGGCCCTGGCTCTGCAAATAGATTTCTGTCTGTTCCCTAAAGTTCCACCTTGGTATTTTTGGGTCAGCAATGCTGGTGCAAAAACCAAAAACAATTATAATGTGGAAAAGTGTTTATTTACTATATGTCCTTATTTCTCCTTTTATAATTGGCGCTGCACATCCAGGTCGTCCTTATCATCATCATCCTCTTCCAGGTACAGTATGCTCTATCGTCCTTCTCACAATATAATAAAAAAAAACTCATGTTCTATTCCAGCTGAAAAATATGTTTTGTTTTTTTTCTTCCTGCTACACTGTAAATTCTAACAAGTTAGGTTTATTTAAAAAAAAAGTTAGGAAACCCATTACCTTGGGAAAAGTAAGTAAATGGGTGGCATGATGGTACAGTGGTTAGCGCAGTCGCCTCACAGCAAGAAGGTCCTGGGTTCGAGCCCCGGGGTAGTCCAACCTTTGTGGGTCATCCCGGGTCATTCTCTGTGTGGAGTTTGCATGTTCTCCCCATGTCTGCGTATAGGTTTCCTCCGGGTGCTCCGTCTTCCTCCCACAGGCCAAAGCCATGTAAGTCAGGTGAATCAGCCATACTAAATTGTCCCTAGGTATGAGTGTGTGTGGATCCTGTGATGGCCTGGCTGCCTGTCCAGGGTGTCGCCCCGCCTGCCGCCCAATGACTGCTGGGATAGGCTCCAACTTCCCTGCGACCCTGAGAGCAGGATAAGCTGTTCGGATAATGGATGGATGAAAGGATGGATGGATGGATCATCATTTCACATAACTTGACACAATTAAGTTTACTTACTTACTTTTCCCCAAGGTAATTGGTTTTTGAAAAAAAAATTCTTTCATATCGTCCCCAGAACAAAATAAATTTGTATCATCGAACGTAACAAATTTCAGCATATTAGATACCATCGAAATATTTAAATAAAGTATAAACAACTTAGGTCCCAATAATGAACCTTATGGAACACCACAAGTTACTCTTTTTGGATGATATTCAGTGAAACCTATTATTTAAATAACTTCTTAACCAGCGTTGTTTGACACCTCTTATGCAATAGCGCTCCAATTTCTTCGAGTAGGAATGATCGAAGTAAATTTAACTTTTAGAATTTACAGTGTATCTGGCTATACACACTGACTTTCTCCCGGCCCTGGCTCTGCAAATAGATTTCTGTCTGTTACCTACAGTTTGACCTTGGTATTTTCGGGTGAGCAACGCCGGTGCACAAACCAAAAACAATTGTAATGTGAAAGTGTTTATTTACTGTATGTCCGTTTCCTTTTGCAGGTGCTGCTGCACCTCCAGGTACAGTATGCTCTTCCTTCTTGCACAATTACAAAAAAGACAAAAAAACTGTTTCATTTTCCATTCCAGCTGAAAAATATGTTTTGTTTTGGTTTGTTTTTTTTTCTCCCTGCTATCTGGCTATACATACTGGCTTTCTCCCGGCCCTGGCTCTGCAAATAGATTTCTGTCTGTTCCCTAAAGTTCCACCTTGGTATTTTTGGGTCAGCAATGCTGGTGCAAAAACCAAAAACAATTATAATGTGGAAAAGTGTTTATTTACTATATGTCCTTATTTCTCCTTTTATAATTGGCGCTGCACATCCAGGTCGTCCTTATCATCATCATCCTCTTCCAGGTACAGTATGCTCTATCGTCCTTCTCACAATATAATAAAAAAAAACTCATGTTCTATTCCAGCTGAAAAATATGTTTTGTTTTTTTTCTTCCTGCTACACTGTAAATTCTAACAAGTTAGGTTTATTTAAAAAAAAAGTTAGGAAACCCATTACCTTGGGAAAAGTAAGTAAATGGGTGGCATGATGGTACAGTGGTTAGCGCAGTCGCCTCACAGCAAGAAGGTCCTGGGTTCGAGCCCCGGGGTAGTCCAACCTTTGTGGGTCATCCCGGGTCATTCTCTGTGTGGAGTTTGCATGTTCTCCCCATGTCTGCGTATAGGTTTCCTCCGGGTGCTCCGTCTTCCTCCCACAGGCCAAAGCCATGTAAGTCAGGTGAATCAGCCATACTAAATTGTCCCTAGGTATGAGTGTGTGTGGATCCTGTGATGGCCTGGCTGCCTGTCCAGGGTGTCGCCCCGCCTGCCGCCCAATGACTGCTGGGATAGGCTCCAACTTCCCTGCGACCCTGAGAGCAGGATAAGCTGTTCGGATAATGGATGGATGAAAGGATGGATGGATGGATCATCATTTCACATAACTTGACACAATTAAGTTTACTTACTTACTTTTCCCCAAGGTAATTGGTTTTTGAAAAAAAAATTCTTTCATATCGTCCCCAGAACAAAATAAATTTGTATCATCGAACGTAACAAATTTCAGCATATTAGATACCATCGAAATATTTAAATAAAGTATAAACAACTTAGGTCCCAATAATGAACCTTATGGAACACCACAAGTTACTCTTTTTGGATGATATTCAGTGAAACCTATTATTTAAATAACTTCTTAACCAGCGTTGTTTGACACCTCTTATGCAATAGCGCTCCAATTTCTTCGAGTAGGAATGATCGAAGTAAATTTAACTTTTAGAATTTACAGTGTATCTGGCTATACACACTGACTTTCTCCCGGCCCTGGCTCTGCAAATAGATTTCTGTCTGTTACCTACAGTTTGACCTTGGTATTTTCGGGTGAGCAATGCCGGTGCACAAACCAAAAACAATTGTAATGTGAAAGTGTTTATTTACTGTATGTCCGTTTCCTTTTGCAGGTGCTGCTGCACCTCCAGGTACAGTATGCTCTTCCTTCTTGCACAATTACAAAAAAGACAAATAAACTGTTTCATTTTCCATTCCAGCTGAAAAATATGTTTTGTTTTGTTTTTGTTTGTTTGTTTTTTTCTCCCTGCTATCTGGCTATACACACTGGCTTTCTCCCGGCCCTGGCTCTGCAAATAGATTTCTGTCTGTTCCCTAAAGTTCCACCTTGGTATTTTTGGGTCAGCAATGCTGGTGCAAAAACCAAAAACAATTATAATGTGGAAAAGTGTTTATTTACTATATGTCCTTATTTCTCCTTTTATAATTGGCGCTGCACATCCAGGTCGTCCTTATCATCATCATCCTCTTCCAGGTACAGTATGCTCTATCGTCCTTCTCACAATATAAAAAAAAAACTCATGTTCTATTCCAGCTGAAAAATATGTTTTGTTTTTTTTCTTCCTGCTACACTGTAAATTCTAACAAGTTAGGTTTATTTAAAAAAAAAAATTAGGAAACCCATTACCTTGGGAAAAGTAAGTAAATGGGTGGCATGATGGTGCAGTGGTTAGCGCAGTCACCTCACAGCAAAAAGGTCCTGGGTTCGAGCCCCGGGGTAGTCCAACCTTTGTGGGTCATCCCAGGTCATTCTCTGTGTGGAGTTTGCATGTTCTCCCCATGTCTGCGAATAGGTTTCCTCCGGGTGCTCCGTCTTCCTCCCACAGGCCAAAGCCATGTAAGTCAGGTGAATCAGCCATACTAAATTGTCCCTAGGTATGAGTGTGTGTGGATCCTGTGATGGCCTGGCTGCCTGTCCAGGGTGTCGCCCCGCCTGCCGCCCAATGACTGCTGGGATAGGCTCCAACTTCCCTGCGACCCTGAGAGCAGGATAAGCTGTTCGGATAATGGATGGATGGATGGATGGATCATCATTTCACATAACTTGACACAATTAAGTTTACTTACTTACTTTTCCCAAGGTAATTGGTTTTTGAAAAAAAAAATCTTTCATATCGTCCCCAGAACAAAATAAATTTGTATCATCGAACGTAACAAATTTCAGCATATTAGATACCATCGAAATATTTAAATAAAGTATAAACAACTTAGGTCCCAATAATGAACCTTATGGAACACCACAAGTTACTCTTTTTGGATGATATTCAGTGAAACCTATTATTTAAATAACTTCTTAACCAGCGTTGTGTGACACCTCTTATACTATAGTGCTCTTATTTTTTCAAAAATAAGGAATGATCGATTGTGTCAAATGCTTTACGTAAATCAATAAAAACACCTTCAGTGTTTTGTTTCTTATCTACTGCTGTTGCTATATTTTCTACAAAATCCGTCACTGCTAAAGATGTCGATCGATTACTCCTAAACCCATATTGATGGTCCCACAATAAATCTTCATTTTCACAAAATTAAAAAAGAAAAAATTGTTTCATTTTCCATCCCAGCTGAATTTTTTTTTCCCTGCTACACTGTAAATTCTAACAAGTCAGGTTTACTTAAGAAAAAATTAGGAAACCGATTACCTTGGGAAAAGTAAGTAAATGAACTTAATTGTGTCAAGTTATGTGAAATCATTTCACATAACTTGACACAATTTACTTACTTGATTTACTTACTTTTCCCAAGGTAATTGGATTCCTAATTTTTTAAAGTAAATTTAACTTTTAGAATGTACAGTGTATCTGGCTATACACACTGGCTGTCTCCCGGCCCTGGCTCTGCAAATAGATTTCTGTCTGTTACCTACAGTTTGACCTTGGTATTTTCGGGTGAGCAATGCCGGTGCACAAACCAAAAACAATTGTCATGTGAAAATGTGTTTATTTACTGTATGTCCTTATTTTTCCTTTTGTAGTTGTTCCTAGATATGCAGGGACAGTATGCTCTGTCTTCCTTCTCACAAAATGAAAAAAAAACAACTGTTTCATGTTCCATTCTAGCTGAAAAATATGTTTGTTTGTTTTTTCCTGCTATCTGGCTATTCTGGGGGCATTAGCAGTATATGTTAATGCATTTGAAAATCAATACTAGGGTTTTTAGATATTATTTTAATTATGTCAGAAGCAGCTGCTATCAAAAACAGAATCAGGTTGATGTTTTCTCTAAAATCACAGATAGCACCCGGATGTGGGCCACTTCAGGCAATGATGCGGCACTGATGGCCTTCTTCTGGCCCTGACAAAATGGATGCGAGCTTGATGTTGCCCACATGTATAATAGCAAATATGGCTGAAATATGCCAAATCAAACGTGGGCCTTTTTTGGCAAATATGCAGTGCTCTCAGCAACATGTAATCTTGATGTGACCCTGAAGTGGCCCGTGTGGTAAATGGTGAATATGGCCCAAATATCACAAAACAACTATGGGCCACCTTCGTCAAATATGTGGCACACGCAGCATTGCTATGGCTTGGTTCTGGCCCTGATCTGGCAAACAGGAGCGGGCCGCGCAAGTGCCATCATTCCACACGGTATGTGGGCCGGATGAAGTGTCGGTTGGGGGACGGGTCCGGGCCACAGCAAATTTGCTGTCTAGGATGAGAAAAATTTGCCTTATTCTTTAAAATTTTTTATACATAACAGATGCTGACAAATAACTGGTTTAATCTGTTTTGTCCCACTCTTGTAGTTCCCCCTTTTCCCTCGTCTCTATCCCCTTAGATCTGCCTCTGCTGTGGGCCATGATACCATTTAGGTGGTCCATAAATGAACAAGGTGCAGGCTGAGTTTTACAAGAGTCAAAGAGGCGTCCTTCTGACTAGCTCATCATTATCTTTACGGCTGACTGGGAATGGTCTCGAGTGTCAACTTCACATACTTTAAAAAATTCAGGATGCTTTTCCAGGGCAATGCAAACTTGGAATGGGATGCAGTATCTCTCTTAAATAGAACAGGCAAGTGTTTTCCACTGAAAGACATGCGTCATAAAATTTCCAAAATGGAGAATCTGTTTAAACTTAGCCACAAGGGTGTCTGGGTGGCATGGCAGTCTATTCCATTGCCTACCAACACGGGGATCACTGGTTCGAATCCCCGTGTTGCCTCCGGCTTGGTCGGTTGTCTCTACAGACACAATTGGCCATGTCTGCGGGTGGGAAGCCAGATGTGGGTATGCTTCTTGGTCACTACACTAGCGCCTCCTCTGGTCGGTAGGGGCACCTGTTCAGGGGGGGGGGGGACTGGGGGGAATAGCGCGATCCTCCCACGCGCTATGTCCCCCTGGTGAAACTCCTCACTGTCAGGTGAAAAGAATCTGCTGGCGACTCCACATGTATCAGAGGAGGCATGTGGTAGTCTGCAGTCCTCCCCGGATGGACAGAGGGGGTGGAGCAGCGACCCGGGGGGGGGGGGGGACAAAACTTGGCCACCCTAATAATACACAAGAGCAGGCATCAGACATGTCCGACTCACACTGTTCTCCAAAGCTTCCTTGGCTTCATTGCGTCCCACAGAATAGCACTTAAGTACAGCAAGGACAGTGAGCACATAGATTGAAAATACAAGGTGATGTTTTTTTTCTCTGGATGACAGAGGTGAACAATATACCAGGAAATACTGTGAATAGGAAGAATAACCACCACTTTACCAGAACAGGGGTAAATCATTATAAAATACCCCAGACATTGAACAAGATATGAAATATCAAATGTGGGTGAACCAACACCTTACTAAGACACTCTATGTTTTATATATATATATATATATATATATATATATATATATATATATATATATAGTGGTCCTAGACTTACATAAATATCAAAACAAAAACTGTGACTTTTTTAGTAAGTGAAAAGAGAAATAAGCCATAATCACAAACAATGCATACTGGTTAAATAAACCTTACAATTTCACCACTAGGTTAAATAAGTAGTCAATTTGTAATAATTAGCTAGTTTTTTTTTACATGGAATAAACAAACAAACAATCAAACACACAAACGTTTAAACAAATAGATGATAGATCAGTGGATAGATAGATGGATTGATTATCATATCAACTTTCCTGCATAGGTGGAAAGAAAAAATTCCGTTCCCAAGTTCAAAAGCGCCAGCCACTGCCCAGACAAGGTAAATCCTTCTCTTAATGCTAAACTTAGTGGATCAGTCGCCCCTGCAGATTTAATTTGAAGGTGTGTTCTTTTAATTTTCAATATACTATTTTCACTGAGAGCATCAATGGGATCTTTAATTTACACACAATTATTATTGTTTGTATTTATTTGACTCTTATCTATGACTGTGTAACCTGCACGACAGGGGAATGGGCCTATGCTTGCGCAGGGACAGTTTACAGTCTAATGTCTAAGTTCAGTGGAGATTGGTGTAGGTTTTTTTCTAGACCAGATTCTAGTACTCACCCCAAAGACAACACACACACTCGTGGGTATAGTTTACAATAAAAAAAAACAATTTATTTCAACAGTTCAAAGTAAAGTTATTTCAATATCAATACTAAATTAGATGTGTTATATATATATATATATATATATATATATATACATATTTTACTCTATTATACTTTTTAAAAGTTCTTCCTAATATTCTATTTATTGTCTATATCTATCTATATTCTATTTTATACCCTTCTAATATATTACTTATGCAGCCATATTCTACACTAACAAATTAAAGAAAATAATCCAAAATAAAGTATGAGTGCACTCAAAGAAATAATAAAGAAAAGAAAAGGGGGAATGATTCAGTCTTCCAATCTGTGCAAGGTGCAATGTCCAGATCCTACCACAATCACAGGGGCGAGTTAATGTAGAGGCGATGATGATGAATCCAAATCCAGGGTGATGATGGGGGCAATCCAAAGGGGGTATCCAAGGGTTCCAAACGGTGTAGCAAGGGGGGTTGTTCAGGGTACAAAAAAAACCAGTCTGCACAAAATTGTACAGATTCCTTATTAATTGCAATCTCTATCAAACAATTACAAACAAAATAAAAATACCCAAATCTAGAGTCAATTCTCAGAATTAAATCATTTCCTACATATAACTAATATGCGGCTGAATGACAACAGCCTATTGCTGTAAGAACAGTTAAAAACTATGTCATCGCAGCCAGGCTGCGACACTGTCAACGTGAATTCACGTCTAGCTGGCTGCTATGGGTTCCATGGATGCCATGTAGCCCGAGTTGGCTCGGTGGCTAGTGGCAACTGGAGCTTACAGTTTTTTTTTTAACAACAAGCATATTATTATATTAAAATGTCTAACATTCCTACATCAAATAAACCCTATGGACCGGGTGTCCTGACTGGTTTTAAAGCTCTGAATCATATGGGAACTGCTAAGGATCATAGATATACGTTTTAGCTGGGTTAGCTTAGCTTAGCAACCAATGGAAAATTGTCAGTCTTTAGATTTCAAGATTTTAAACTCTTATCTCACCAGGATTCCAGCAGCGTACAAAACACAAGAGAAAAGAGTCTTCCTTCTTCCTTCAACGGGAGATCATCTGTCTTTGGATAAAATCAAGATATCCTACGTAAATGACTATGATTACATGGAACACAGAAAGCTGTTTACTTTTTAGCTTTGGCTAGCGGCTCACCAAGGAAGCTTCGTGGGAGGGATCTTTTTTTGTCGTAGTTCAAATGTCCTGTAGCTCAAATATCCGTAGTTCAAATATCAATAATTCAAGTATCCATAGTCAAAGTTGTCCGTATTTCTAAATATCCGTATTTCTCTTCTCTATTGTCGACGGTTGTTTCTATGGTTTAAACTCTGTAGCTAGTGTGCCTCCTAGAGGCTACTCGTGGAACTTACATACGTCACAGAGTACATGTAATCATGTGGGTTACAACTGCAAAACATTCGGTTGTTCATTTTTCCACACGCTAAAAGGAGAAAATTCTAAAGGTTAATATTTAAGTCTTGACACCGTCACGAGGTTGTGCAAGTAAATTCTGTTCAATTGATTTTATTAGAATGATTAGTTTTATATTTGAAACTAATACGATTTTTCATTCAAGCTGGGTTTTTTTTTCTTTCTTTCTTGCTTTCTTTTTTTTTTTTATTAAAACTATTTCTAAAATTCCTAACCTCAGCTCAGTCAAACTTGATTGATACTCCCCATCCCCTTCCCTTAGGGGGCATTTACCCCCAACATAGGCCGTTATTGTAAATAAGAGTTTGCTCTTAATTAACTTGCCTATTAAAATAAAGGTTGATGTTGATGATGATTGTTATTACACCTGATAGAAATGCATGGAGAAAAGAAAACAAAAATGCCTTCTGATCACGAGACAGAGCAGAGACAGGCGCAGACAACAAAAAAATACGCAGATGAAACCAACTAACATAGGTTAGTGAAAGAACAGAGCATGACAGTTAAGCAACAAATACTAAAGTATTCAAATCAGTCATTTAAGCTTTACTGCATGTGTATAAATAATCTATCAGTTCTTTGTAATAAAGCGGAGCATTAGCGACTGATGTGGAGTAATACGGAGAAAGTAAAGGAACCGGGGCAAAATAGATAAATGATCCTCGCACACAACCCCTCTAACCTGCTATAGATTATGGATGGAGTGAGTGAAGGACTTTGGTGGGGGGCACGGTGGTGCAGTGGTTAGCGTGGTCGCCTCACAGCAAGAAGGTCCTGGGTTGGAGCCCCGGAGTAGTCCAACCTTTGTGGGTCGTCCCGGGTCGTCCTCTGTGTGGAGTTTGCATGTTCTCCCCGTGTCTGCGTGGGTTTCCTCCAGGGGCTCTGGTTCCCTCAGACACACTAAAACGTCCCTAGGTATGAATGTGTGTGTGTGTGTCAGCCCTGTGATGGCCTGGCGGCCTGTCCAGGGAGTCCCCCCGCCTGCCGCCCAATGACTGCTGGGACAGGCTCCAGCATCCCTGCAACCGTGAGAGCAGGATAAGCGGTTCAGATAATGGATTGATGGATGAATGAAAGACTTTGGAAAGGTTTGCCATTCCACTTTAGGATAGATATAATTCCAGTTGCATTTAGATAATCTTGATCAACCCTGGGATTACAATGAGGAGCCAAACCACATCCTATCCCCATTGCGTACTACGCATTCATGCTTATGGATTTTTGTTTAGCATTCAGAAGAAAGGATAAACTAAATCCTCCACAGGTATTTTTTAGGGTGAAATTATTAGGGCTACGCGTAAAGATTAGATTGGGTTTACCCTGTCCCTCATGTGTGTACTGTATGTACATGGGTCCACAGATATGGATTTACATATACAAGCAAAAGGTGTTTACACACAATTATTATTGTGTCCCAGGGCTGGAAATGTGCTATAGAATTGCAGTTATTAATTCATGCTACATGTAGATGTGGTCGACGCAAAGCAAATGATCAATTACAAACTGCCCCCACTCCGCTGCTCCAAAAAATAAAATAGAATAAAAAGTCACAAACAGAAACTTGAACATTGCAGTATGTTTTATTTATAATAAACTGATAGAAACTCCGGGTGGCGTGGCGGTCTATTCCGTTGCCTACCAACAAAGGGGTCGTCGGTTCGAATTCTCGTGTTGCCTCCGGCTTGGTCGGATGTGGGTATTTGTCCTGGTCGCTGCACTAGCGCCTCCTCCTGGTCGGTCGGGGCGCCTGCACAGCGGGGGGGGGTGAACTGGGGGGAATAGTGTGATCCTCCCACGCGCTACGTCTCCCTGGCGAAACTCCTCATTGTCAGGTAAGAAGCGGCTGGCGACTCCACATGTATCGGAGGAGGCGTGTGGTAGTCTGCAGCCCTCCCCGGATCAGCACAGGGGGTGGAACAGTGACCGGGACACCTCAGAAGAGTGGGGTAATTAATAGGCTAGATACAGTTGGGGAGAAAAGGGGGGGAATCACAAAAAAGAAACTAATTTTGAAGCATAATTTATCAAAATAGCTTTATTTTCTAAAACGTTTATGAACTATTTCATGATGACCATGTAGAAACCATCTCGTTCCATGAGGAAATGTGCCCTCTAGTTGGTAGCACATAATTTTTCATTTTCAGTTTTTCAAATGATACATAGTGCTGTAAACTACTAATAAGACACGTTAGTCCCTAGCTAACGGGTGTGACCCTTTAGCCGAGCGGTTAGTGATGTCGCCTTGTGGTGCAGTACACTCCATATTGAATCCCGCACCGGGAAAGAAAATAACCGGTTACAGTGCTTTATACAGTACTAGCAGAGGTACCCGGCATTGCATTGCCCGGGGAAATTGTTCTCACCAAAACAACCAATACAATCTGATCTTTACGATATAATCGATGATGAAATATAGGATAATTTATGATATGATACATGTGATAAACGAATGTCGAATAAACGAATCTTATTAACGAAAATTATCAAATGTTATAATTTTCAATCCATTCATCAAGCTTCTTTACCAATGTGTGTATCAATCGCTCAGTGCTCACCCAGACAGCAAAATGAAACTGGGCCAGATCCGGGCCGGATGTATTGCAGCAACTGGTGCGGAGCCGCAGAACGGTCTTTTTGCACAACGGGCCAATACCAGCGCAGATCTGCGGTACATGCGGGGCGGTCTAGGAGCGGATGTGATTGCTATAATGATCTGCTGGAATCGGCGCAGAGGTGGCGGGGGGGGGTGTCTATGGGCGTATGTGATTTCCTATGCGGATCTGCCGGACTGTGGGTGGATCCGGCCCAGCGTCAGGTGCTATGAGGGCAAGCACCTCTGGGTAAACCACGTTGCGTGCCTTCAGGCTAGCATTGACAATGTTAGGTGAAGTGCCTCCCCCGACCACTGGAAGGATTTGCCGGAAGTCTCCACAAAGCATCGTTTGAATGCCTCTTTCACAAATAAATCAAAATTTTTACTTGGTTTTAGAAATATTTTTCGAACTGTGCAATCCTTGGAAAGTACTGATTCTAAAAATACCTTTCTTTTTGTTCTACAGTGAGTATTTCTGGAGTTTTAAGTGAACATACAAACATAAACTCTTCCTTTATATATATAATTTCCTTGTCTTTGCTTTGGTATGTTTAGTTGAACAGTATCTAGTGTTTGTACATATGAATTCCATTGAAATGTTATGAACATTCCTGCACTCGCACATGATACGTCATAGGTTATCACCAGTTAAGACTTGAGAAGAAACCGATCCAAATTTGCCATGTTGACAATTAGTTTGCTGTTTGGTTTTGTCATCTCACAGCCCTGGATTCAGTCCCAGCCATCTGTGTGTATAGTTTCCATGCTCCCCCAGTGTTAACATGCTGTTCCTCAAGCAACTCCAGTTTTCCACCACAGCCCCAAAAGACATGCATGATGATGCACTGATGTTTGTAAATTGCCTGTACGTATGTATGTGTGACTGCGTATGTACCATTTCCATTTAGGGAAACTTTAGTTGCAGCTTCCTTTAGATAACCTTGATCAACCTTTAGAATTGCTGTGATGCACCGAACCAGGACAGTGTTCTCATTGTGTTGTACGCTTGTGAATTTGTTTTTAGGAATCGTGGAAAAGGATGAACAAAGTCCTACACATGCCCTTTGTTAAGGTAGCGCATTAGGGTTAGGGTTAAGTAAAGGCTGTGTTGAGCTTACTCTGTCCCTACCCTTAAATATTCGTAGACTGGCTTTATAACATCGTTTTAGGAAAGTGCTATATAAATGAAAGGTTTTTTTCTTCCCTATTTTCTTTTGAGTTTGGGATGGGGGTGTTGGAACATGGTGTTGTTGTAGTTCTCTGTTCTAACACACCAAAAAAAAAAGAGGGGGGGGGGTTTGCTGTGAAACACTGATCTGTTCTTTGTGTCTAACATATCAATACAGAAGTGGACACCCCGGCTTCAGAAAGTGAAAGTCCCACCGGGTATTTGTTCTAGCCAGTCACTGAACAAGGTGGTTTCACTCTACCTGGCTGAAGAGTTGCGCTGATTAAATCCAGCGGGTGTAGTGTATGTATGGGTGGAAAGAATACGTGGCAGGACTTTTTACTTTCTGAAACTGGGTTGTCCACCCCTGAACATATATAACACTGGTTTCCAGTAAAAAAAAATTTATTTTTTTTTAAATAAAAAAAAAATAAATGAAAGTTATTATTATTATAGGTTGTGTGCATGTGTTCACAGCAGAAAGCCTTGATTACAGCGATTCTCCGTCTGCGTATGATGATAGCCAAGAAGAACCTCTGCAAGTCATGTTGAAGCCAACAACTCCAAGCAACGGTGCGTACTGGTCCGCTACAGACGAACTGGCAGAATGTTCCTGGTGTCAGGCTTTTATGCGCGCATACTGCCTGCGTTTGGGATTCACTTCCCGCTGTGACACGGAGCGCCCAGTGGTCGCATGTTGCGATGCAGCGATTTCATTGTTTAGTGCTTTGTGACTTGAGATTTGAAAAGAGCAATAGAAATGCGTTAATTCATTCTGTAATATATGCAGGTAAGGTTTATACCAGTTTCTCTATGCAGTCCCCCTCCCGTTTTTAAGTAAATGTTGCATTTACATTTGAATTACGGTTGCAGACACTTAACTACAGTATGTATTTTGATGGGCTAAGAGAAGTAAAGGCTTTACCGTCATGCCTCCATACCTAAAGTTATGTGCTTCAACTGAAAGCACCAATTGTCATAACTTTGTGATCGCTGCAAGCATGCAAGAATTTCACTGCGGTCAGATCTATTAGATTTATTTTATTATTTGTGAAATACTTGTGTGTGTGTGTGTGTGTATGTGTGAGCTGCAGAGCCTAAATACTGATGTTAATAGGATAAGGGTTCATACTAAGCGTTTCATGATACATTTCTTGATTTTGAGTATCGCTGCAAAGTTTCCTCGCTGTCAGTCACATTGACAAGGTGAATGTGGTTCAAATAGCATCTCTGAGATTCATTTTCTGATGGTTAAAGCTTCCAGCGTAAGAGGATTGACTCACCAGTGGTAAATATGTCATTAAACTGCACTCATACACAGGTATTAAGATGGTATAATTAGGCGGTTCTCCAGCAAATGTTCATCAGAGTGGTTTAGTATCAACTTTCTGAATTTTCCCGTTCTGCTCTGTGACAGTAATGACTTTCGTGGTACTCCTTCCACTCATTCTGTCTTTCTATTCTTTGGGCTATTCCTCCGTCTTGTTGTTTATCTCTTTTTCTCTGTAGGTCCTATTTCCCATATGCTTCTGTTAAAGACTGCGAATCACACTACTCCGCTGTGTATCAGTGTCACTGAGCCGGCCAAACTCAAACTGCTGCAAGACTTCAACACAGGTCAGCATTCAGTATCACGTGCTGCACACACTCTCTGTCATGTTGTGCCATGTTCATCCAGTGGTGTGAGGCACGAGGTTTCAGTTCCATCTGTCTCCTCAAAACAGGGTTGTCTGTGAATGGAGAGCTTGATTCGGTGAATAATGGGGGCTTCAGCAAGATTGTAGTCCGCTACAAATCTAAGGAGCACATTGTGATCGACAACCGAAATGTCATGAGGAAAGTGGAGAACGACACTGGTTTCCAGTTGGGACCGAATGTCTTCAAAACTGGAAGGTGCTGCAGCCTACACGGCATCCCTGACACATATAAAACAATAATCACGGGGCGTCAGGGCAGCATAGCGGTCTATTCCATTGCCATCAACATAGGGATCCCGGTTCGAATCCCCGTGTTGCCTCCAGCTTGGTCAGGCGTCCCTACAGACACAATTGGCCGTGTCTGTGGGTAGGAAGCCAGATGTGGGTATGTGTCGTGATCGAGGCACTTAGCGCCTCCTCTGGTCGGTCGGAGTGCCTGTTCGGGGGGGAGGGGAATAGCCTGATCCTCCTACGCGCTATGTCCCCCTGGCAAAACTCCTCACTATCAGGTGAAAAGAAGCTGCTGGCGACTCCACATGTATCAGACGAGGCACGTGGTAGTCTGCAGCCCTCCCTGGATCAGCAGAGGGGGTGTAGCAGCGACAGGGGAAGGCTCGGAAGAGTGGGGTAATTGGCCGGATACAACTGGGGAGGAAAAGGATCGGGGGTGGGGGGGACAATAATCACATGGTGATGTTTAACAAGGTGCTTTTTAGTTTGTGTGAATGTACTAATGACCGGGGTGTTTGCATCTAATCTAAGGTGGCTGATGTCATACATGAGTTATTATGGGCTGTTTTAGATAGCCTTTTTGGTTCTGCAAGTTATATTTTGGGTCCATGCAAAAGTAAGAGAGATGAATGTTTGTTTGTTTTTTGTTTGTTTTTTGTAGTGTGACTCTGATTGTGCGGGGCAAGGAGATAGATATTTCAGCCGAAGGCATACGTATGGTCATCTTACCTCATGAGAGACAAGGGGAAAAATTTATTTGGCCTGCCTTGAGACAGTACCAACGGGGCAACAAGACTGAGGGACTTTTATGTGAGTAGCCACATGAAAACAAATTCCTCTTATTTGCGTACTCGACAGAGAAAATGCTTATTTGGACATATACATGTAGTATAAATCTCCAAAATGTCAGGGAGAACGAGATAATGGAGGCCTCTTCAGTTGTCAGGAGCTTTCAGTGTTTTGTTTTATGCTCTGTTTTCCAGCTCTATATCCTATAATTTACGAGGAGGTCCATGGATCGCCCACCCCAAAACTAAGGGTAAACAACAAGGAGTTTGGTGTTTCCAAGTAAGTTTGATCCTTGTCTTGTTGTGTAGGGATGAAAAACTGGGTAAACATCACGGCAACAGCCTCACCAGTGGCGCCCCCAAGGGGTGGCCAGGGGCCACCATGATACTATCCCTGGCCCCCCCGCTGGCCCCCCCAGCCACGAGTCGCATATGCAGAATATGCTTCTGATTATGCATAATATGCTTCTATCTGATATTTTACATTAGGTGCTGTTCATTTAAATCAATAATGTATATTTTTCTTAACTCTCATATTGACAGTTTTCAACTAGCCTATACAGTATACTACAACAGCAGCATAGAATTCCCGAAAGTCAGTCATGGCTTTTGGTTTTGGTGTGCCACCCAAAGATTTTCAGTGGCCCCATTTGGCCACCCCTATGAAAATTTTCTGGGGGCGCCACTGAGCCTCACAAGACTGCCTGACTCGTGAGACTCTCCGTCACCACGCACCTGTTCAGATTTCTTTGCGGAGAGTTTTTCTGCGTATCAGTCTGGTTTACCGATACACACTAACACAACAAATTGAATCTTCGTCTCTCCCAGAGCCTCAGCTGTGGACTACAGCATCCCCACTGCCCCGGTGCTCGACTGCTGGCTAACGGATCCTGAGGACATCTTGGAGGCCTTGCAGAGAACTCTGTTTGAATTTGTTATCGCAGCGCTTTAACTGGGAACAATGCTGCATCGCTTCAGAGTAAATTAACACAGAACATAGATAAAACTTGAAAACGTAGGACTGAAAATCCATGCTCTGTATGCATTGCAGTTTGCAAATCTGTCGCCCGTGTACGAATAAATGGCATCTCTGATCTGTTCGTGGTGTGTGGTCGAAAGTTTCTATTTTAATAATACTGTTAAGCTGTCACTTAAGTTATAGCAGCCTTAAGACATTCCTTTTTTCTTCTTCTTCTTCTTCTTCTTCTTCTTCTTCTTCTTCTTCTTGTTTTGTCTCATAAAATCCATGCACTACTTTTCAGTCTTCATTCTCACGGTACTTTAAACGTGACTTCCCATCCTGCCTAGAGAGGGCGCTGTCTGACTTCACTAGAGCAACTCAAGTGGTAGAGCAGTCAGGCAAACTCCATCATGAAAGTTGGATTTTTTTTCTTTTTCGTCAGTTATTACTATACACGTTGTGAGTATTAACATTAGCAGTAGTATAAGTAGTAGTGAAATGCTGTAATTGGAATTACTGTCGACATCATGATCAATTTTCTTTTTTGTCTTCCTGCGCCATCTGGTCGCAGGATGGGCGCTTTTGATTAGAGATCGACACATTTCAGCAGTTGCTGTAGGTGAGACTATCCCCGTACCCTCTCAGTCTGGGCAGCCGTGGGGTACTGTATCATTTATAATAAAATCTCTAAACTACAAACGTGACAAACCATCCAACACTTACTGCACATGACCATGCAGTGTATAGTCAACTCTTTTTGGCCTTGGACGGGTGGAGTGGCACGCATACCCACGCCGCTGGGTGGGCCGGGTGTTGTCACCGTGTTGCTGGGCCGGTCCCTGGCGGACGGAATGCGCCAGCAGGCCAGAGTGACGTGACGTGGTTCCCGGGAACAGAGTCGTCCGACCTGTTTGACAGCGCAGCGCGTCACAGCAAATGCACATGGTTGACCTATGCCGAGAGGGGAGTGAACATTTAGACACTGTCGTCCCAGGATCTATCGCAACACTTTCCCAAACAATTACCTCCCCCCCGTGTTTTTCAAGTTTATGTCGTCCCTTTCTGTGTGTTTTAAGCCACCATTTGAGGTGGGGGACTCACTTTAAGACGTCAACAAATATGGACTCTGGCCGCTCTGGCAGCTCTGTTACAGTCACCAGTTCAGAGTGGGCGGTCGCACGACTAAACGTGAGCAACACGGTTCACATTTTCTCCTGTGAGAAATGTATATGAGAAAGTGCGAGGGTCGTTTTATTAGTCAGTTCAGTTATATGTATTCGTATATATTATTCAACCATCCACCTTTGTCCTAGTTTTAGCTAGTCTGATGAACTAGTGACCCGGTGTGCCGCTTCAATGAAAAAAAGGGGGGGGGCGGAAGAGAGGGGTGGGAGGGAGAAAGAGAGGGGGCGTAGGGAGGGAGAGGGAGTGCCAACACTCACCTGGTTATACTCTCTCCGTTCTGTGGTAACGAAAGACATTCCAGTCCGACATACTTTGGACTGAGCCAATTCTCACTACAAATGGATTTTGACAATTTTGTCGTTTAACTTTAAACACAGTAAGTACCCTACACTATACACGTGTCCTTTACTTAGTCAACCAACCCAGTCGCGCGGACTTTAATCTATCAGATCGTGATACCATCACGATTATAACCTGATTTACGTGATGTGGTCACGATCTGATAGAACCCTAACCCTAACCCTAATTTAGTCGGCGAGTCGTGACCACATCACGTAAATCAGGTCATAATCGTGATGGTATCACGATCTGATAGATTAACGAAAATCCGTGCGACTGGGTAGTATTCAGCATGAAGTCACTTTAATGTTATTTATACGCTCATATTCTTACATGACAAACACCTGAGTATTTTAAGGAGCGGTCTGTTCATTTATCAGCTGTTTTGCCAGCCAGTGAACATTGACTATGACTAACAAATAAAATGTTGACTGGGGAAGCAATTTGCACTTTCTACACATGTAAGAGTTGTTCTGAGCTCTGAAAAACAAGTGTGGGTAGATGATCTATCCCGGCATCAACGCACGTTCTTCTTTCCCCAGGTCACGCGGACGAGTACAAGCTTACATTGTTACAATGTTGCAGTTTCATTCAGCGGACGCGTTTGTCCGAAGCGACGTACGTCTGAGAGTCCCGTTCAAAGACACAATACACTGAAAGGTTCTGCTTCCGTTTGGCTTCCCCTTACAAAAAATAAAAAATTAACAAATAGTATACTTAAAGTTTATTTTATTAAGGAAACAAGTAAACTTCAAGTAAAGGTCAAGTTCAAGTAAAGTTCAAGTATATGTACTAGTAGTATACTTGTAAGTATACTTAAGTATAATTTTGTTTAGTATATCTGATAAGTACTTAAAACGTACACTGAAAGTATACGTATATACCAAGTTCATTTGCACTTGATTCAATTCCTTTGGATAACCATGACCTGGATGACTGAGAACATTCACAGACCTGAAAGTATACTCACTGGTTTTTAGTTTAAAATACGTATACTAACAGCACACTTGAATTAACTCCTTTTTTTTGTAAAGGTCGTTCGAGAGTCAACATTGCACTTTGTAATGTGAGCACCTTGTCGAGTTAATCTCCAACCAAGAACCGTGACAGGAAAAGGGACATAGGTCGTGTTGAACATGTTTATCACACCACCGAGGAGTATCGTGGGGAACATGGTGTAGAGCTCCAACCTGTCAGAGCAAGATGGTTTCACCTGGATGCTCTATTGGACATGTCCTTCTAACAATAGCCATGCCTGCCTTTGCTTTGGAGTTGATTGCACATGACGTTCAAGAAGTTGTTTGTTCACAGGTACGTATTTGCTTTGTGCATTACACAGGCACACGTTAACACACCAAAATCAAAATGTTCTGTGCTGCCCGCAGTTTGTGTTGACTGATCCCAATGTCAATTTCCTATTCTGGGAAATGCAGTCCTTTGCTAGGATAACTAACATTTTAATTTCCTTTTCTTTGTCCACCTGTAATGTTTGCCCCCCCCCTCTCCCTTCTGGGCTATTAAATGAAAATGGACTGTAGGTTTTAATGAGAGGACAGCTTATCATCCTCAACAGCCAAGTACAAACTCATTATTCTTCAGTATCATTCAGCAAAATGTGGCGGTGGATTAATTTCTTTTCCCATTTCATAATATCCCCCTCAACAGGGTCTCTCTGAATGCACTGTGAAGGATGAGTCGCCGATTGCTCTTCCTGGGCGCAAGAATAATGCGGTGGATATCAGAGACCTTAAGGCACAGGTTAAACTGTGCTGCGAGGACGGAGCCATGTGCCCGCTGTGTCTGGTGATAGACATGCTCCTCAGCATCCAGCTCAGCAGAGCTAATAGCAGGACCGGCCAGAGAGGTGGGAATGGATTCTGCATCTCCTTTCAGGAGAATTGGCTGCAACTTTTTTCTTCTTCTTCTGGATTATATGATGGAGGATGGAAAGAGCCTAGAGTGCTCTTCCTCCATTCACCTCCTCTACACCTGTATTGATTGAAATAGTCTAATTCTTGCCTCCTGTTGGGCGTTGTCTGTTGCAGCAGCATCTGTGAAAGTGTGCTATACACCAAGCAGTTTGCCCATATGTAAGAGAGTGGAGTTCACAGTGAATCGCGAGACTCTTGCCCAGCAAAACAAAGCACACGTAAGTTGCACAGAGCACACTTTTAACAGATACAGACCTATATATATATATATATATATATATCCATCTATCCATCTATCCATCTATCCATTATCCAAAGTGGTTATCCTGCTGTCAGGGTCGCGGGAGCCTATCCCATCAATTATTGGGCGGCAGGCAGGGAGACACCCTGGACAGGCCACCAGGCCATCACAGGGCTGACACTGACACCCCCCCCACACACACACACACATGAAATTATTATATTATCAAATCAATCAAATTGTAAAGTCCACTTTTTTAATTATCATAATGTTGGCAATTGGTGATGAAATTACGCCCAACAACGTATTCTATTGTGTCCAAATTCCAGTCACTATAGATATAATTCTTAGCCGATTTGAGCTTATGGCTAGTTGGGCCATTGCTGTCTATTAATTTTCACTTTTCTTTGAACTGGAGTTATATAAAGCCCAATTAGTACAATCTAAAAATACAGAGAGTCTTATTATACTACCGGAGTGACCGTAGTGTCGGTGGGGCCTGGAGTTCGTTTCCATAATTTATTATTAACTTCCGGGGTGAGCGCGGAATTTCCCGTGAAGTCCGGCTCTCTCACAACAGAAACTCATTGACAAAATCATCACTTGCTAAAACAGATACTTTGTTGCAAAATAATAGCCAATTAAAGGATAGTGTTAGCAGATGATTCTGACCCTTTAGTCGAGCGGTCAGCGATGTCTCCCGCGGTGCGAAAGATATGGGTTCGTGTCTCGGCCGCGGCAGTTCCTGTGGTTTCCCCAATTCGCTACAATATGATTTCTGCCTCTGAACTTCACTGCAGGTTCTCATCTTGTGTGGGCGGGAGCGATATTTCACTTTCATATATTTGCATTTAAAATGAGTTTTAGATCAATTGCGCAAAAAAAGTTATAAGATATACCTAAAACGACCATTAGCGGTCAAAATGGCCCCCCGTGATTTGCGCGTGATCGTGCGCGTCATGTCACTATTTATGACGTGTTTTGGTCGCATCATTTCCGTCGCGAAGTTCATTGCTCTTTCCTAGAAAAAAAAAGTGAAAAAATAGCGTTCTCCAGTGCAGGCCCGTAGCCAGAAACATGTTTTTGGGGGGGGGGTCGGGCAACACTGCCGAAAGCTACCGGTAAATAAAATTCCCACACTGTATACTATAGCCTAATACCCAACCGTACGGTAAATGTCAATGTATTAATGGCCCATAGATAATCATCAATGCATTAATAAATAAAAGTGGGTCTTACCTTATAAAAGCAGGTCCAATCGTCTTTTTTGTCTGCAAAAGATGTCCAGTACCTCTTCCGGCGTCACCACCATGTCTCTGTGCTCCGAGAGCAATGTCAGTCCATTAAGCCGTCTTTCCGTCATTGTACTGCGCATTTTGTCCTTGATCCTTCCCAGACAGGAAAAACTTCTCTCGACATGGGCACTGGTGACAGGAAGCGTGGTCAAAACGCGGAGAAGCTTGAAGATGCTTGGAAACAACTCACTGTTACAGGCATTTAATGCCTCAATGGCATTTTGTGGAACATAAGTTGCATCTTTCCATTTATCCCGCCAGGTGTCAATTTCTGACTTTACAACTTCCAGATGCGGTGACACTTCATCAGGATACAGGTTGGAGAGCGCTTGAGCTGAGCTGTCGTTCAGCATGCTGACCTTAGATGGCAGTAAGGAGCAGAGGTTGGAGATCACATTTCTGTGTTTGCTGAAGCGTTCCTTCATCTGTGATGAATAAAAGTCAAGCATGACTATGAAAAGCTTTTGCCGGTAGTGATTTTCACAGGCCTTCAATGGATCCTCATTGCAGTCCATGCCTCTTCGTGGTCGAAATTCAACCCCATACTTGGCTGCTTGGGAAGAGGTCTTTTGGAAAATCTGCCTGAACTCCATCTAAGAGTTAGCCCTCATCTCATCTGCCTGCTTAATAACAGCATCAGCAGCTGAAACGCAACTCACCAAGTCACAATTTTCCTTCTGAAGGAAGGTGGACAGGTGGTAGGTTTTTGCAAGCATCTTCTCACTCACATTCATGGACAGCATGAATTCTGCATTGTCAATTGAATTAAAGAGCTGAGTGGCTTTGACAGATGTGTCTCCTGTGAAGGTTTCACTGATTTTCTGCAGGCTGGATCGCACAGGGTCTAAAAGCTCGTTGAATGTAAATATTGCGTCGTGGCGTTCGACCCATCTCATTTCACACAACTTCGTCAGTCGGGTTTTCTTGCAGTCGGGTAAAAGATGCTCCGTCTCGTGTCGCAGACTGGCAGACCGCAAAGCCGAATCATGGAAAAAAGTGCAGATTTCCGAGACAATTCCAAAGCAATTTCGCACCATTTGTACAGGGCAGCACTTGTTTAGGACCAAATTCAAACTGTGGCTGGCACAGTGCACATAAACTGCTTGCTTGTGCTTCTCTTTGATTTTAGCTTGGGCACCATGTAAACGGACACTCATGGCAGATGCGCCGTCGTATCCCTGGCCACATAAAAACTGTAAATCAACGCCTGCATTTGTCAACTGACTTTCGATTGAATTGGCGATTGCCTCCCCGGTTAACTTCTCGATATCAACAAAGGACAAAAAATCCTCTCTGATGCTATATTGGCTGTCATGCTGGTTCACGTATCTGACACAGACAGAAAGCTGCTCCCGCCCTGAAACATCTTTCATTTCATCTGCCAACACAGCGAAACACTGCGCGGAGTTTACTTTCTGCACCAGTTTGTTTGTTATCACATCTCCAATTATGCTGATTATTTCATTTTGTACATCAGGACTGCAGTAGCTAGCGTTTGCTGCACATTTACTCAAGTGTTGTAACAGTACTGTGTCGCCAGATGTAGCCCTAAACCTGAGTAAAGCCCTGCAATTTCCGTCATTGTGAGTTGGCTCATTCAATGTCACTGGTCCTGAATCAATATCACCTCTCAGGGCGAGTTCTTGGCGACCGCAAAAAATCAACGTTGCAATGATGCTTTTGAGTTTTTCTCTGTTTTCTTGGACTCGCTTTTTTCTCTCAGAATCTAGCCTCAGTGAAATTGCATCCATTTTATTGTTGAGAACCATTTGGAAATTGTCCGCTTTCAAACTTGCATCCTTGTGATATGCCTTTTGTGCATGGTCTTTGAACGTCTCCAAAGCATGTTTCCAGTCTGAGAAGTGGACATTAATTAGCTTGCCAGCTTTTCTGTGCCCTCCCTTGCCCACATGCTTGACTGCAAACGCAACACAGTGCTTACAGAAACAACCGTCGGACCTTGTTGAGTATACTAGCCAGCTAAACTGGCCATTCCAATGACGTTGGAAACGTAGTTTACCTCCTAGTTTTGTAGGGAATGTTTGTCCGATATTGGCCGTCCAGTCCAGTGAGTATATTTCTATTCCCTGTTCGTCTGATATTTTCCCACCAATATAATCCACAAAGTCGTGTGAAAACGTTTCCGAGGTAGAGGACAGCGGGCGGGTCTGCTAACTCTGGCTCCGTTTCCGAGGAGGAGGGCAGTGGGTCTGTTAACACTTGCTCCGGAAAATCGGTAACGTTAGTGACCAGATCATCTGTAATGTTCTTTTTTTTCTTTTTTTAGTCGGGACACGTTGAAACAAAAAAATCACTGATTTTACGAATATTAACTTTACTGCTCTTGCCTGATTTACAGGTAGCTTTCGGCGGCTACATTGCTTTTGAAAAACAAACTATAGATCGACCATTTAGCTAGCATAACCAGTGGCAGGTTGCTTAGCTGACTCGTCAGACCCCTGAGCCAATCAAAAGCCTGTGATTTTATTTGTTTTACGACAAAACAAATAAAATCACAGGACAGGTGGACAGGTTTAACGCCTGTCAGTCACGATAGATGCAGTGTATGAGTAGGCTAGAGGGGCGGTGACAAATAATCAAAACGATAACTAAATAATTATTGGTGCCATTTCAGACGGGCCGTGGGGTTTCGGGGGGGGGGGGGGTTCAGACACGAAAACCACCTACCTGGCTACGTGCCTGCTCCAGTGCAGAGAAATATTCTAAATTTGTTTTTTTGATTATTGCCAACATGTCTGGTTACAGACGCACCGATGCGTTGCAGTATTTACAGGCGTTGGATAGCGGCCATTTTAAATTGTTTAATTAAAATTAAAAGTTGTTAAAATGTTAATTTTGGTGTCAGGTAGTTTCTCAACAAACTAACACATGCAATGCTTTAATATCTCAATTGGGTATTAGTCTTGACAGAATACAGAGTTTAAAACCCGGCGGTCAGTTTGACGGCTCATGCTCGTTTTAGGTAGGAGTGAAATCCCGGTCGTTTTAAGTATATACTTCCAATACGCCTGATGAGTTCTCACCTCTAGTCCCCGTATGTAATACAGAATGTGCGCGCCCGTGTATGTGTGTGTGTGTGTGTGTGTGTGTGTGCACACGTGCATGCGTGTGCGTGTTGACTCCACAGCTGTCGTTGGTGATTAAAAAGCCACAAGGGGTTTCCTTCAGCAGCAGAGTGCAAGTGTCAGTCCACCCCACTAAACAGCGACACCTTATTGGAGAGCTTGTTGTGCCCTCGTTAGATGAAGGTACAGCGTGTGGAGACATTGAACGTCATCAGAAATATTTTTTCAAAAAGTATTTCAGCAGTAGTAACTACTTTTGATAATCCTAATTTTTTTTTCTTTGTTCAAGATACACATGTCTGGTTATATACATAATCTAATGTAACTAATCCACCCTGTCCTCAGTGTGCGTATCAGACTTACAAGAACACATAAAAGAATGCAATGGTAAGTGGTCGCTATATATTCTGTAAATGACTTTGGATTGTACCATTTTGCATCCTAGGAAAAAAAAAAACGTTCCTGCCAAATAAATTGACACTGATGAGATTTGGTATGAATTGGCAGAGGATATTTCATAACTCTCTGTGTCCCTACTAATGCAAACAAGGTTAAAAAAAGATCTGTGATTAAATGTCCCCAACTTTCCAGTTCCACAACACTTAAACCTGTGTTTTGTTCCTCGTCAGCCCCGAGGCTGAACAGCATCGTTCACCAGGCGAGGAAGCTGGTGCAGTTGGAGGTTGTTGGCAGGAACAGCAGCCTCCTGGACCGCATGTGCCTGCAGTATGAGAGGAATGGAAGGTGTCAGGTTAGACAGCCGATGCGTATTAATGAATTGTGTTTCCTGCATACTTCGCAGGGCGCATGTCTAATGTTTGTTCTGTCTGTTTGCAGCCGTGGTGCAGCATGACCGTTCCACTGTTTTCTGTTACTCCCTGCACATGTTTTCAGGTACTACACTAGACCATGTTCACATGGTCTGCATAGAAACAACACCATACGCATTGTAAACCTCTATGGAATTATATGCTCATTTGTGTGTGTGTGTGTGTTTCAGATATGGTGGGATGAAGGTGACCAGAGATCTCGTCGCTCCGTAAGCTGCCCCTTCGGTGACCGCGCTGGTGAGAGGCCTTCACCCAGAAGTTGTGGACACAAGTCTGTGATTTTGTTCCACGAGCGCTTTTGCTGAGCTTGCTTTCTTCTACAGGCGTCTTCCAAAGGACCGTATGGGAGAACGTGACCATGTCTGTCGTCCAGGGTCAGATGACCAGTGCTGGGAGCATGCTGTTGTGGAGCCTGTCAGCCCCATGCAGGCTGGAGGGTGAGGTGTGGCCCTGTCACCGCACACAAGGCGCCACGGAGAGTTGGTGCGAAGAGACGAAGGGCCTCAGGCAACAGCTGTCAAACGGCACCTGGAGACAAAATAGCAAGGGACTCTGGGTAAATGTGAACAAAATACTGAGCACTTATTTTCCCCCTGGTTTAATTTATTACTTCTTTCTATTTTGCTGACGTTTGTTTTCCCCAGGAGATACAAGGGGCGTTTGAAGGCATTAATCTTCAGCTTTCACCGTGTGCGATGGTAAAATATTCTACCTGCACTTTCAGGACCCATCTCCCATCTTCACATCTTCTCCGTTATTAGAGCTGAATGATGTTCTTACACTGTGTGCTTTTGTTGATGCAGGTAAAAGTTAAGGAAAGGAAAAATGAACTGGGTCCCTTCTGTTATAACAACAGTGAGTCTAAAAGAAAGTCACATTACACATTACATACATTATTGCAGTGTTTCCCAACCCAGGCCTGAAGGAACACCTATCCTGCAGATTTTCTTTGCAACCCTGAATAGGTACCTGTTTGTAGTTATTCAACCAATCAGTAATGAATTATGTCAGCTGTTGTACACCTGGCATAATTAAGTGCTGTGACATGATTGGTTGAGTAAGTACAAGTAGGGCTACCTATGCAAGGTTACAATGAAAATCTGCAGAGGATAGGTGTTCCTTCAGGACTGGGTTGGGAAACACTGCATTATTGTACATGTATGTATGTATGTATGTATGCCTGTATATGTATTTACATTATACGCCTATACGTGTATGTACCATACATACATACATACATGTATGTATGTATGTATCTGTCTGTCTGTCTGCCTGTCCATCTACTTCTCTGTCTGTCTCTCGTTCCGTCTGTCTGTTCGTCATTCATTTACAACTTCACATGCTTCCCGTTATATTTTGGGTTTTTGAGCACTGGAATAATAGGAATAACATGTTCGAACGTAATGGTTTGACTGTCTATGATTTCCAGCCAGCAGATGGCGCTGGCCTCTCCTAGTTTTTGCTCTGGCGCTGCTGATTTGCTCGGCGGTGCTGCTTCATTATCTCCTCCACGACGAAGTAAAAGGTGCGCCCCCCCCTTGTTTATTCTATCTGTCTCACGTACCCTTATATCGAAATCCACGCGTTATATCCACTAGTCGTTATAATTAATTGATATAATTTAATGAACCGTGGACAGATTTAATTTTTTAATTTAAACCTTATTTAATTTCTTTCTTTCTTTTTGTGTGTGATTTATGTTAAACTGCATTGTCCACATCGTGTGAGTGTCCACAGATGACCATTTTGCACAAAGACCCCTTTCATACGTCTCACTGACCCAGTGTCATACAGATGCATGTGCTTAATCTTATCTTGTATTAGGGATTAATTTACAGAGGTGGGAAAACCTGGTCCAGAAAGTAAAAACCCTAACTTTGTCTTTACTCCACCCATGTACTAAACCATCAGATTGCACTGACTAGTTTCTCAAATCAGCTGGTTTAATACATGGATGGGGTAAAGACACGGTTAGGGTTTTTACTTTCTGGACCAGGTTTTTCCACCTCTGATTAATTATTCATGGAACTGGCATACCTTTGTTATCCCAGTCTTGTGATGTGTTTACTGACTAGACTGGGGTTTTTTGTTCTACTGTAGGATGGGCACGAAGGTGGTACTATGATAAATGTGTAAAAGGTGAGTTTTGTTTTCAACTTTGACCAAATGACCTATGCTCTCATAGCTAGCCATGACAGAGCAGCTTTGTCCCCAGTCAACTCTCACATACTGGTTCCCTTCTTATCTCCCCCTAACATATTTGTCAAGCAGCTGGGACCCGCCATGTGGTGCTGCTGAGCCCTCCAGATGCGGATGATGTGGTGTCGAGGTTAATGTGTGGACTTGGCTCCCTGCTGTGTGACCGGGGCTTCAGCGTATCTGTGGACCAGTGGAGCCGGACCGAACAGGGCTCCTCAGGGCCCCTGCCGTGGTTGCACTCCCAGCTGCTGCAGGTGGAGCGGCTCGGGGGCCGAGTCATTTTGGTCCTGACTGGGAAAGCCCGGGAGAGAACCGAGGAGTGGACCCATCAGCAGCAGCAGCAGCAGCAGCAGCAGCACACAGAGGCCAAGGGGAAGGTGCAGGACAAGGGTCTCACCCGGATAACGTCTCCTTATTCTGATGTCTTCACTGCCTCTTTGAGTTGCGTCAAAGCAGACAAACAGCTTGGCAGGGCGAGAGAGCGCTTCCTCCTTGTGGACTTCGAGTCTCACCCAGCACACCATCCCTGCCATAAGAAACACCTGCCGGAGCTTTTTCGGGGGCTGCCCCTCTTCCACCTGCCCTCTCAGAGGCGGGCCCTCCTGTATGATCTGGCAAGAGGGAGAGGAAAAGGGTCTGGAGGAAGGAAACGGACGGAGCCGCTTCAAAAACAACCGACAGCGGGTGACGACGAGAGGAGGAGGAGGGACGTGTTTGTGGGGAAGAAACAAAAACAAAAAGCGCGAACTAAAGAGAAAACGACAAATTGATGGGCTGTCTTTTTACACAACAGCCATGGAGCATATCGAGCTACATCATCGAACTATACCGATATGCGCCCTACGGGCTGAAGTGAACGGTGTCTTTAAATAGATCTGGGACCAGATAAGAGACAATATAGGAACATGGACCAGACAGCAGCCGATTCATTTCTACGCCCGTCTGTAAGCGTGTCTGTCTGTCTATAAATAAATATGCTTGCATGTGCGCACAGCGTGGCTGTCGCTTGGCGTCGAGCGGGCGCCCTGATTGGAGCGTCGTTTCGAACGGCAGAGAGGTTTACTTGTTGAAACTCTGCAATGCGGCAGAGAAGCGGTGTTTGTCAAACGCTGGTCAAAGCGGCGGCGCTCCGCCCGCTCGGCGCATTACGGAAGCGGTTTAAGCGCTCTTACGGCGACTCAAAAGTCCGACAGACGCGCTTCTCACTCACAAGTTTTGTTTTTTTGTTTTTTAAAATAAACTCGCCATATATGTGATTTAAAGAAGAATTCAACGACAACGCCAATTTAAACCCAGAGTTCACCCGCTCCAAGGTAAAGTTCTACCTCCGTTTTAACGGACGTTACTTGGCAGGCTCTGTTGTAGCCTGCCCTTAACGTCCGATATATAGCTCACCCTGTCGTCAGAATGAGTTTGATATAGGGCGACGTCAAAGTGTATTAACGTACGGCCGTTTGCTAACACCGGTGATAAAAGCTAAGCGACGTGCTCATTTCTGCTTTAAGACAGGCGAAAACATTCAAACTGCCACAACAAACGGGACTGCTACGTACAGGGTGAACATGCTCCTCCACAACACTAGGGGGCGCTTGGCATCTGCTGTACACGCGGTGGGAGACGGCAGTCGGTGTAATAGCGGATATGACCGACCAATTAGCTTGTCTTTAGCTTATGAAAGTCATATGGCTCATCATATGGCTCCACGTTGCGGAATAAAAACTTAGATCGTCGCCCTCTTCACCCACACTGTCACTGGAATCACATTCAACTCCCCTCCTTTACTTTTTTTTAATCTTAGTTTACTTGTCATGAGGTAACAGGACAAGTTGAGTTGTCCACACTGCTGAAACTCTTATACTAAATGTGCTCCCAAATTCAGCCGTCTCCTAGTCTTGTCTATGTTCTCCAAAAATATTATCTTAGTATCTTTGGGCCAACGTGGAATCACGTTATATTCCTCAATTACTAATTTTTCTTATACTATCTGTGGCCAAAAATGTCATTACTGAATCTTATTTCAGTTATCTGTATATGAATAGTGATTCTATTACTCGGACTTCAAAACATCATAAGTATCTGAAAATGCATTTCGCATTCTGGTAAATCTTAAGATAGCACAGTTACAGTAAATTGCTTGCCCCATCTTTTTTTTTTTTTTGTTGGCAGAGATCAGACAGGAGCGAGGATGATTTTGTGGAACCTGCTGCTGCCAACTTGGCTGTGTTCACTGTTGGCTCTGGTTGTTCAGGTCTTAAGCTGTCCAGATACCTGCAGGACATGCTCAGGGCCAAATCACAACCAGTGCCTGGAGTGTACAACCGGATGGACGCTCCATGATAATTCCTGTGTAGGTACTGTAAGCAGCACTCTCCACATTCCCTCTTTGTGTGTGTGTGGGCGCACGCGTGCTTGCATATCTGTGTAGGTTTTGTGCAAAGAATAAGATTATATGGCTTTGATCTATTTCAGACATTGATGAGTGCGGCACAGAGTTGGCCCAATGTCCCCCCAGCTCCTATTGCTTCAATACAGAAGGGTCTTATGAGTGCCGAGGTCAGTTCTGGCTCTAGTCTGTGGTATTGTTTTATTGATCTGTTTCAGTTTTAACATCATTTATTTATTCTTCCTTCGTGTGCATGTGAGTAGAATATGAATAAGCCCTCCTACCATTGTTTCTACAGGCTGTGACCAGGCCTGTGTAGGCTGTATGGGCAGTGGACCAGCCCGCTGCAAGAAATGTGCCTCCGGGTACAGACTGACAGGAACAAAGTGTTTAGGTGACCTTAAAAACACTTGGTTAATATGTTAAGTTTGCTGTTATTCTCTACCTTATATTCAGATGAGAAGTGGCTATGGAGTTTTACCTGATATGAGTATCTCATATTTTTGTCCCTTAAGATATAGATGAATGCAGTGAGAGGGTGCTGCCCTGCATTAGTCTAGATGAGCTCTGTACTAATGTGGATGGCTCTTACCGCTGTGACTGTGCTGACGGGTTTAGCCGCAAGGATAATGTCTGTGTTAAGAACCACCTGCCTAGTAAGTAAAGCCTTAGGACAACATAGACACAGAAATAAGTAAAACGATGGCTGCTTTCACACTCACTTATCATTCTTACACAAACACACACACAGGGCCGGATCTCCGCATAGGCCGACAAGGCCCAGGCCTAGAGCCCAAATTTCCAAGGGGGCCCAAAATCATGGGGGAAGGGGGGAAATATATTCTAAAATGATTATTATTATGATTATTATTAGTAGCATTTTTTTAACATATCAACAAATCCTATGACACTTACACACCAAATAAATATATGTCTATCAATCAGGAATAATTATTATGCCATAAAAAGAAATAACACAAAGGAAACCGTGGTATCATTCAGTCTAACTCTAAGAACTCCATCTCCCAGAATGCCATACTGTTAATGTAAGTTACAGCAGAGCAACAGCATCCACACAGAGCTGTGCTTAATTTTGGAAAAGAGCTACTGAATGCAGTCAGGTGCAGCAAAGAATGCAAAAAAAAGAAAAAGGAAAACAAGAAGAAGCAGAAGAGGCTGAACGCCAAAGATGGGCATTTGAAAAATATGGGGGGGGGGCAAACGGAGGCGAGGCCTAGGGCCCATTAACGTCATGATCCAGCCCTGCACACACACACACACACACACACACACACACACACACACACACACACACACACACATACACATTTCACGTCATTTCACATCTCTCTGTACAGGTGTGCATGAGAAAGGTCTTTTTGAAGACATCCAGGATGAGGAGGTGGAGGTACTGCAACAGATGTTCTTTGGGGTGGTGCTCTGTGTGCTGGCCACATTGGCTGCTAAGGGCGATATGGTCTTCACATCCATATTTATGGGAGGTGTGGCAGCCATGGCAGGGTACTGGCTGTCACACAAGGGAAGCCATTTTCTGGACAGCTTCCTGAAGGGACGTTGAAACTCTGAGCCAAGCTGCAGTCAGAACTTATTATGTCTCATCATTTGGCAGAACACCTACATATGTCATTGATCACCAAGACCTGAGATGCCTAAGGCACTGGTAGACTTTCTGCAGAAATTAGACTCAATGAAATGGGAAAATACTAACATAATTGTTGGTATAATTGCCACAGCATCTTAGGGTTCCTTTACAATGAAATGGTAAAGGATGGAGATGTGAACAAGGGTTATAAGATGGGAAAGGAAATGGAAACTTCCTAGCAAAACAACATATTCAGTCATGTGACAAGAAATACCAATTGTGGACAATTTTGCATTAGGGCCTGATGTGCGTGGGGGTCAACTATATATACTTTGAAGGCTGAAGCTCATGGAGAGCATTTGGAAATGTTACCTCTTGTCTGTATGAACCAGCTGTATTGCCTTTCTTCCACAGCAAGTAATTCAGTGTCTATGTGGATTCATCTCAATCATCCAGGTGGTAAGATTACACACAAAAAAACCCCAAAACACTCAGATGGACTGCTATTATAGGGTTTGAAGATGTTTCACACACATCCAGTTCTTTCCTACATCATCCCATACATGTCCAAAATGTGGCAAAAACTCGGATCCTTCTGACTTGAGTGGCCCATCCATGGAAATAAAAGCCAGTGTCTCCACCCGTCTAAAGAAAATAGGAGGCCATCTGATGTCTTAAAACCCTACAACAGCAGTCCAGTTGGGTGTATTTAATTGTATGTGTATCAGTTTGCCCTCTGGTGCATTTAAGGATCTACTACTACTACTACTTTCGGCTGGAACAATGTACATTAATCAACATTTGAAACAAATGTAAATGTACCCACGTTAGCTAAGAGGCTAGCTTCGCCTGATGTTGTTAGGCGTCCTAGGATAACAAAATAGTACAACAAAATAAGTAAATAAACATACAACATAGTTAATATACAATATAAGAACAACAAGAGCAAACAAACAAGAAAATACACAGAATTTACAAATAATGTAGTAAAAGAATAAAGATAATATAGAAAATAATATATATAAAAAAGCAGACATACAGCACAGCTAATGTACAATACAGTTAAACAACATGTTAAAGGTGTGTGCGAATAGCATCAATGTTGACATTGTTGGTTCTTAGTAAGCCATTTCTTGACATTACACTTAAATGAATAATAGGATGGGGACGCTCTAATTGGTTGCGGTACTGAGTTCCATTGATGTGATACTCTAAAGGAGAAGACAGCCTGACTAAATGCAGTTCTCCTGAATGGGATTGTGCAGTCCCCTCTAGCTGCACTTCTAGTAGCTCTTGTTTGTGGTAGATTTGAAGTTGATGAAGCTGGACAGAGGAGGAGGAGCTAAACCATGCATGATCTTATAAACTAGGCAGACATTTTGTATTTGATGAGGTTTTCCCAACTAAATAGATTATACTTTTTTAAAATATGACAATGATGAAAAATGAAAGACTTATTGTTTAAGTTTTTGAGTGCTTGTTTGTATGATGATTCCAGTGGTTTTTAATGCTGTAGAGTGTGTGTTAGACCAGCTTATCAGACAATAGGTGATGTAGAAAACAACCACTGAGTGGAAGTATATCTTTGCTGCCTCAGTTGATAGGAAGTCTCTGGTAAACCTGAAATTTGCCAAACTAAACTTTACTTTATTGCAGACCATTTTTATGTGGGCTTTGAAGCTGAGGTTTGAATCTATGTGTACTCATAAGTATTTGTATTCTGAGACAACTTGTTGTCTCTCCCCGGATGAGAATATCTTGCTCTACATTTATGCTGTTGCCTTTTGAGTGCTGTGGGAAGGAGCTATTGTTGAGATGGTCCATGATTTGTTTGCCAACTAGTTTTTCAAATACCTTTGATACTATGGGTGAAATACGGGTCTGTAGTTAGTGGTCAGACAAGGGTTACCACCTTTGAGTATAGGGGTTACAACCACAGACTTCCATGAGTTGGGAAACCTCGCTTGACCCAATGAGGTATTAATGATAAGCGTTTGTGGGTTAGCTGTTGAGGAGTTGATCTCTTTCAGCATGAGTGTGTCCATGCCATAGATATCCTTAGCCCTTGGAAGACTTGAGAGATGTGATTACTTTTGCAACCTCCATCTCAGACACTGGTCTTAATGTTCGTGCTGGCTCACTAGTACCGATAGTCCATGCATTGCTTTGTTGAACTGTGAAACTTTAGGCTATGGTAGTCACTGACTCAACAAAGTATTGATTTAGGGCCTGTGCCACATTAACTGGATTCTGTAGGATTGTGTCATTGACCTTCAATTCAGTTGGCTGTGTTATGTTGTTTTGACCGGTTATTTTTTTAATCTGGCTCCATATAGCTTTTACTGTGAGAGTTTTCAATGATTGTGATGAAGATGTCCGCCTTTGCTTTTCTCAATTCTCTTGTTACCTTGTTTCTTAGCATTGCGAATGTATGTCTCTCATGGAACATCTTTGATTTTGTGACTTTTTTTAAGGCCTTGTCTTACACCTTCATTAATTTTTGGAGATTATTGTTCACTTTGGGGAGAGTCTGTTTCGTATTTTTACGTTTCATCTTAATCGAAAATTCATTGCTTACAGATGGTAATTTTTCTGTAAAGTTTTGGCTAGTTACTTCTGAATCGTTTTCAAGGAGCAGATCATCCCAGTTTATGTTTTTGGTTGTTTTGAAGTCCCCTTGCTTGTTTATTGGGATGCCAAGGAGTTCCTTATTGTCATGAGTCGTATGAGTTGTAAACCTCCTGCATGTTAATTTTCTTGATATGAGCACCATATTATGGTGTTATCATGGTGTGGGATTTTGTGATCCTTTCAGGTCTATTGCTAAATATTAGGTCAATCTGGGTACTGGTGCTGTTTGTTATCCTTGTTGGACCTTTAACCATTTGAGTCAAATTAAAACGATCAGTAGTTTGCTTGAGCTTTTTCCATAAGGACTTGTCTTTCCAATTTAAGTTGAAGTCACCCATTACAATGACCTCTTTCTTGAAATCACATTGATGTGATGTCTTCTTGAGTTTATCATAAAAACGAATATTTGAAGAGGGTGGTCGATAAATGACTATAAGTGTATAGGACATCTGAGATGATAAAATTATGTTTAGGCCTATACATTCCAAATCAGTTGGCTCTTGCCATTGAATCTCTTCACAATGAATGCTGTCCTTTACATATGCCATAATACATAACCCCAACCCCCTTTGTGTTCAGTCAGTCTTTCCTGAAAATGTTATAACCCAGAAGTTGTAGAACAGCAGATGGGGAGTTATCATGAAGCTTAGTTTCAGATAAACAGAGGAAATCTAAGTTGGTCTCTAATAACATGTGGTTTATCTGATCACTTTTGGATTTTAATCACTTTTGGATTTTAAGCTTCGTATATTTAGGTGTCCACCTAATATACCCTTTGGCTTTGCTCTTGGATCCCAAATAATTCTCGCGTTGTTTACCCGCACTTGTTTTTATTGTTCATGTGTTTGTGTGGGGTTTTCCTAGTCATTATCACTCGGTTGGACATTGTATGGATGCAGCGCTCCTTATATACAGATTCAATTTGATGCAAGATAAGCATTCAACATGAAAACACAATTTCATGATCTCAAGAAGGATTTTTTTTTCATCCCTTAAAAATATACTACACTCTGCCTTACCTATAGAGTAAATTGTCTTGACAACCCTTGGAAACCCTTATGAGACAACACCTTTTAGTGTGCATCATATTGAACATTTTGTATCTATCTATCTATCTATATTTGTCTGTCTGTCTAGCTAGCTAGCTATACGAAAGCATACAGTGTGAGAATCTATGCTGAATATATGTATATGCATCTTTAATTTGTACAGTCCAAAAGAAAAATAACAGTTGCAGCTTTGCACTATTATTGGGTCTTCAGTTTGTCCGTTAGATCATTTGCAAGAACAAGATCAGTGCTTACGAACGATCCCCTACAGCAGATAATATACTTTAATTTACTTTTGGCATTGAAATTCTTCTCTGAATATGCAGTCCTACCATCATCTACTCAAAAGAAACCACGTCATCTACTAATAATTCCTTCATCTGCTAGAAACAAAAATGCAAATGGCATACTGTTTGTTAATACATTTCACACTTTAGCTCCTGATGTTTGTAGTATATCTGTTACAATAACTAAGGATGAAATTAGTATCTTTCTCATATTTTGCATCAGCAAACTTATTTGCGTAGGTGTAATTTACATCTTTGTGTCTTGATGCATGCTCAATAATCCAGGTAAGGAAATCCTACAAAGTTGAATCAGCTCATCTGGACACAATGTTTAGTGTTTTGTCCAGATGAACTGATTCAACATTCTGGGATTATATGTTTGTGTACATCCTTCATAGTCCAGTTTGCAAGTTTTGTCATGTATTTTTTTTTTTTTTTGGGACAATGTTATTTACATTATAGAACAATTTTGAATCTGGAAAATAAAGAATAACTAAGATTAAAATTAAAGATTCCCTTTTCTGATTGTCAGCTTGTTCACAAACAGGGGTTTCCTGGCCTCCTAAGCAACAAATCACATCGACATTAGCAGGCTGCCCAGAATGCCAACTATGCTTGAAAACATCTGAGACGATGACATGAGATTGTCAGAATATATTAGATTAATTTCGGTAATTAATTTGGTCTCCAGTGGCACGGTGGCGCAGTGGTTAGTGCGGTCGCCTCACAGCAAGGCCCTGGGTTCGAGCCCCGGGGGTAGTCCAACCTTGGGGGTCATCCCGGGTCGTCCTCTGTGTGGAGTTTGCATGTTCTCCCCGTGTCTGCATGGGTTTCCTCCGGGGCTCCGGTTTCCTCCCAAAGACATGTAGGTCAGGTGAATCAGCCGTACGAAATTGTCCCTAGGTATGTGTGTGTGTGTGTGTGTGGGCCCTGTGTGATGGCCTGGCGGCCTGTCCAGGGTGTCTCCCCGCCTGCTGCCCAACGACTGCTGGGATAGGCTCCAGCATCCCCGCGACCCTGAGAGCAGGATAAGTGGTTCGGATAATGGATGGATGGATGAGCAGGCTCATATACTACTGCATCATTATTGGTCCTGGTTTCAGAATGTAATGCTACAAACAGAGACAGTCAGAAAGAACGTCATTTTTATTTGATGGATATAAACAAGCTGGCCAACACTCAATATTAATATTATGATACAGCACATACAATAGCAAATTTTCTGGGGCACTGAAGACAGCCTTCAAGGTTTTAGAAACAACAAACAGAGTATCCATGCTTCACTCAGATCCTCCATTCATCCTACCCTTTTTTTCTCTAAGGACTCCCTCCGATTAAGTTTTCTTTTTAGATTTTATTCTAAAACATTCACCACACACACACGCACGCACGCACACACACACGGAATGCACATACTCTCACAGTGATCCACAAACCACTAAACAAAGACATGCATACACAAGTGCACACACTCTGGTGTGTATGCACACACACACACACAAACACACACGCATACACACGTTTCTCTTTTTTCTTTTCTTTTTTTAGATACACTTACACCAGCAACCCTGAAAACATGCTGCACTCTCATGAAACTTCACAGGCTGTCTATTAAGGGAACACAATAAGTGAGACACACACACACCACTCTCCAACACGACATCACACCGTCACAATGCACGATGCGGATGCAGTTAATGTATGAGGACAGGTGCTTTATGGGAAATTTAGCCCACGTTCACACAAGTAGTCATTCAGCATGCTGGACACTCACATTGAACTTGTTCCTAAGTCTTTACTGTACAGCTCAGAACTCCACGTATACAAATAGTAGTCTCAAACTGGCGTTTTCAATAAGCTGAAACAATAGCAAAAATAAATATAACTGAAATACAAAAATGAATAAAAAAGTAAAAACGTAAAATTTGTTTCTGGCATTGGTCACAGTGATTTGTTTGATCCAAAGGTTTGCGTGTTCTGCATCACACCAAACGCAAAGCAACCCGTGTGTAACACAAAAAAACAAAAACCAAAAGGTGAACATGTTTGTTAGGCTATGCGTACTCCCGTCTTTCCTAAAGGCCTTGGGAAACTACAGGTGAATCAGCGGGCCCTTTGGCCTCTTTCCACAAAAAAAAAAGGCCGGTTCGTGAGCGTCGATGCGGACATGTCCTGCGCTACATCTCATACGCGGTTGTGTCTCGTTCGTTCCAGGACTGGTTTTAGTCTAAGCCCAGGAACCCAAACCCTCCTACCAGGCCTCTGTGTCTCCTAATCCATCTGACGGTACGGCGGAAATCTGGCTCTGCATAGAGACCCTTTATAGTTCCACGCTCAGTTGGCACATCATGTAAAAATCGGCATGCACGGGTACGCGTGAGAAGTTCCATGTTTTCCACCATGTGACTCACACAAGCTCGTCCATGGTAGGAGAACCCCCCCTACTTCAAGTATTCGGTTAGATAAGGACCTGAAAATGGAGGATTCAAAATCCGTCCCCCTGGTGGTGGTATAAAAGCGAGAGGATTTCCGCTCCTCTATCTGTCTGCATTGTCTTCTCTTTTCAAGCCTCTCTCGGACGTCTGTAAACACGGACACCAGACGACGCCTCACGGGAACGAGCTGGCGGTTGTCAAGCGGACGAGAGGACGCGTGAGTTCGGGTTCCTGTTCTCTTGCGGGTGAGCAGACACGGCTAGACTGAGGTAGGGATCAGCTCGGATTTTGGATCCCCGTGAAAAGATGGGCCACTTTTCCACGACAATCAACAACGGCCGATAATAGGGGGGACACACTCACAGGATGGAGAAAGTGGTGGTGGTGGTGGTGGTGCTCTGGTGATGGGGTGGGTTGCAATAACAGTCTAATTCATTTTGCACTATACAGTAACAATCGGTGTTACATTTTATTTATTCAACAGTCACGTATGTCACCACTTCTGCTCACAACGGGACGACGACGGCAACGACGAACGCACGCGCACGCACGCACATACACACACACACAAAAGAGAAGAGTGGACGATGCACACCGACAGTCACTCGAAACCTCCACTTTGACGATGTTAATAGCGATAGTCCTGCTCTCACTAGCGCAGAGGTTCCTGTCGCGCGCGGCAGAAATAATCTCGTGAGCTGCGAAGTTAGACAGTAAATTCCTCCCCTTGGGCGGCGGCGCTCCACAGGCCGTGCGCTGCAACCGAGTCTCGACAAAACTCGCCCCCCCCCCGGGTTGGGGAAAGGAAAGTACTAACATCGTCTCTTTCTGTTTATAGACTGGATCACGCCTCTCTGTCTTTTTTTTTTCTCGTGGCCTGCTCTGCAGGACTGTTTTCAGACTGGCCTGCATCATCAGACAGGGAATGTTTCTCGCTTCTGTGTTTTTTTTCTTTGCCACAATGTATAAACCAAGGGAAAGCTGCATCACGTAACACACTAAATAAGAGGTCTCTCTGACCTGTAGCCAGTTATAATAACGATGAAAAAAAAGACACCTTTTCTCTCCTCGGTTGGAAACTATTTTCTGACCACATATAAACACACTCTATAGATCTCTCTCTATATGTATAATATATGCATATCTATAATATATGTATACAGTTTCAACGAGGCACGGGCCACCTTGTTGAGAAGGAGAAAAACGGGTCACTACGGTCGGGGTGGGAATCACACAGACTACTGCTGACGGGCGGATGAGAGTCGCGGCGAGGATGGTGGAGGGAGAGAGGGAAGCCATCGACCGGGAATAGTGTACGGAGCTCACACGGAGGAATGTCTGAGACTGGGACCGTCAACGGGCATGGCTAGACCTTGGAAGGGTAAAACGTCTCTCGAACACCACTTCCGAGGCATAACCTACGATGATATTTATAGTGGCGTTAACTGTATGTCGTAGAGGAAACATCAGCCTCCCTGGTGGTCCGAAAAGGATCTTTGTTCAAGAAGCCCTGTGGTCGAATCATATTTACACTGCAGTCTTGTTCAAATGTTTATTAAGCCCGTTTCGGGATCAAATCCCTTGTCTGTACAATGACCGAAACATGCTCTTGACCAGGTCCTCTGATACCGTTGGGTCTGAGCACCAGCAGAAGCACCATTAGAAAGATTCCTACAAAAAGGGGAGGAGGTGCATAGTCTCAATTAATAAAAATCTGATTAGTGAATATTTTCTGACCACCCTCTTGCCCATGAAGATGGGGTGGTTGATAAATCTTTGAGTGATACACATAAATCTTGATGGGAAATAAACTGCATTCACACTAAACATCTGCATAGATTGAAAAATCTGAATGTTTCTGATTATCAAATGAGGTAACATGAAGAGAGATATATGTGGATGACAGTCTTGTCCTTAAAGCTAACACGAGCCACAAAACTAGAGAGCCATGCTCATGCAGCCAAGAAGACCCTCAACGCTGCAGGCGTGGCTAAAGGCGTATGACCTAGCCGCCTGAAAAGAATCCCCTAGACACCAAATAAAACCAAAAAACGAAACAAAACGATGACCTTCAAATACCTAGTCAGTCGACCACTGATTCCAAAGCATGCTCCAGCTAGGTATTAAAACAGCAGAGACGGTGAGGGAACACTGCATCACTTGAGGAGATGGTCTAAGGAGCTTGTCTATGTAGCGTTGGTGATTTTGGTAGTAGCGTTGAACTCATATGAAAACCAAATGAGAGAAGCAGTCATCCTATTCTACAACCGAGAGAGAGAGAGAGAGAGAGAGAGAGAGAGAGAGAGAGAGAGAGAGAGAGAGAGAGCGAGAGAGAGATCCATAAATGAAACACCAGAAGAGCCTCTGTGATGCTGCTGGGCAGAGCTGTGAGACTAAGAGACTTAGGGGTGCAACAGCAAGGCAGAGGGGGGCAGATATAACCTAGCCAAATGGTTCAGCAGGGCAAGAAGAAGGATCAAATACCCACGACAGAGTCAGGCAGGGAAGCCAACCAGAGCCAGGAGTCATTCAGGCAAATGAAAACAGCCGGCAACACACACACAGGACCGTGATCTTGAGCCAATCGAAAGTGGGTTGGTTGAGCACATACACACAAGTCTAGCAGGGTTGTCGATGGTGTGTTCAGATCTCTGCTAGGGAGGCCGAGTTGGGGGTGCTGGCCTGAGGGGGCGGAGGCAGGTAGATGAAGCCGGTGACGGACAGGTGAGTTGACCAGTGAGACCTCTGGGGTAAAGAGATGCAGGGCTGTGATCAGGCAGCTAGTATATCAGTCTCTCCAATCATTCATCACAACATCCATCTCTTCACATCCAACTTCTGTGTCCGGTTCCTCCAGGAGGGCACTCATATGAGAGGGAGGTCCCAATCCACCTAGAGTAGAGCAACAAATAGGCCACCATTTTGGAAAGTCGTTTCACCGCCTGATATAAAAGCCTCCGCGTCTCTGAATATGCCGTGCCACGGCAACATCCAGGGAATTACCTGCTCAGCTGTCAGTCTTGCGTGGCCTGCTCACCTATGTCCCCCATTCCTCCTCTCGATTAAAAACAAAAGGCCCCGTTGTCGAATATTGATTAGGTGGTGTTAATAAAGGTTTGGTCAGGTAGGCAATGTGTTTCAACATCATGGCATGGCTGTGCTCCTCCGATGTTGACTGCATCATCTACGAGTGTGAAAAACAAGGAAGGAACGACAAAAGAGGAGTAAAAGATACAGCTATAGCACAGACAGAGCGCTAAAGAAGTACTGCAGAGTGGTAAATTCTGTGAAATACCTTACTCCTCAAAACGTCATTACAGCTTTGGTTGTCACAGCAAGGATTATGCCCAAATGCCCTCCTCGTCGTCCTGTGGTCGGTAATTTTACGTGCCAACAGCAGGGAACAGCACCAAGTAGAGAAAACAGTGACAGTAGTTAGTCAAGGTCCAAAAAACATCACTCAAATAGTAAGAAAAGTTGCAGATCAAAACAAGCAAAAGGTAAACAAGGCAAGTGTCGGTTAAGTGTTAAGAGATGAAATGTAAAAGCCGTTTATTGTGTGTTCTGTTTGGCATAACTTGGCACAGAGATCTTGAGTAAACTGCGGTTTAGTTAAATTCAGTTCTGTGGTCACGTGGTGGGAGTGCAGCATTACTACGCCTCTATCCAATGGCTGATTTTGACAAAAGGTTATTGCTATTTGAGCTGCAGCTGATGTAAGTAGGACATGCGGCAAAACCAGACGTTTCCGATTTCGATGGTCTAAAAAGAAGAGACTGACTCGCTGCCGCTGTGTAAAAACAAAAAGGAAACAACGGACACTGTGATTCTTTAACCAAACGATGGCTGGCCCAGCCAGATCATCTGCTCATTTGAGTTCTGCTGTCGATGCTGCGGTATAAAGGTCTTCTACAGACTACATCTGATATGTCCGCTCGTTAGCAGCAACAATGTAGCTCCCTCATCACACTTGTCACCACCCGCCTTTTGGTTGTGGGTGCTGTCATGAAGATGTGAAACGCTGCATGCCAGATGATGTTCTGTAATTTCGCCCATTTTCAGTTTTTGACTTCCAGACTTTTTCCAGACCTTTTCCTGCAGACCTGGAGATACAGTACTTCTCCCAAACAGCTACACAAATCATTACCCCCCCCTTTTCTCCCCAGTTGTACTTGGCCAATTACCCCACTCTTCCGAGGTGTCCCGGTCACTGCTCCACCCCCTCTGCCGAGTCGGGGAGGGCTGCAGACTACTACATGCCTCCTCCGATACATGTGGAGTCGCCAGCCGCTTCTTTTCACCTGACAGTGAGGAGTTTCCACCAGGGGGACGTAGCGCGTGTTAGGATCACGCTATTCCCCCCAGTTCCCCCTCCCTCCTGAACAGGTGCCCCGACCAACCAGAGGAGGCGCTAGTGCAGCGACCAGGACACATACCCACATCCGGCTTCCCATCCGCAGACACAGCCAATTGTGTCTGTAGGGACGCCCGACCAAGCTGGAGGTAACACGGGGATTCGAACCAGCGATCCCCGTGTTGGTAGGCAACGGAACATTACTTATTTTTATATCACTGGCAACTGGGTCCTGTTGTCAATTGTGTCGTATGCAGAGTTAATTAACTAAAGCTGCACTGTTATTCTAGTTAATCCAAGGAAACAGCAACTTGAAATTCCCCCGTAAGCGTGGAAGGGCTAGTCATCTACTTTCAGAATTTATCCTGCGGCTGGATCAGCACTGTTATAATCTACTTATCCACCGACTCCCTGCCCCAGAGGACATTTTCAGGCAAATTCCTAGCCAACGTAAACTATTACAATAAGAAGGTATAAAAGTGTTTGTGATTTGGATGTTTGCTGATTACGTAGTTACCCTAAACACGACAGACAGCGACAGAGAGCCTCAAAACAGACCTTTGCTTACATGTAAATCTTCAGGGTTGCAGCTGTAACAATGTGAATGATAACCAAGAAAGTGAGGAAGACATCTTACCTGGTCGGGGGAGGGGCGGTGACTAGCATGGGGGGGCCCACGGGCCGGCCCGCCACGATGGTGGGGGGGTGGGTGGCGTGGGTGTTGGGAGTGTGAGGGTGCATGCTGGGGGTGGTGGGGGTGCTGAGGGTGCTGTGGGTGCGGATGTTGGGGGTGTGGTCCTTGCTGAAGGGGGCCATGAGGGTGCTGGGGGTGGACATGCTGCTGTGGGGGAGGCCCATGTGGGTGCTGGGGATGCTGGGAATGTTGGGGGTGCTGGGGATGCTGGGGGTGCTGGGTGTGGGGGTGTTGGGCCTGTGGAGGGCGGGGGTGCTGTTGGTGCTGGGGAGGAGGTTGAGGGTGCTGCTGGGGGTGTTGCTGTGGGTGAGGATACTGTGGTTGGGACTGCTGAGGGTGCTGTGGGTGCTGGGGAAGGGGTTGAGGATGCTGTGCGTGTGGGGCATGGGGGTACGGCGGCTGCTGGGCGTGGGCAGGGTGGGGGTACTGGGGCTGGGGCTGAGGCTGAGGGTGGGGGGGTTGAGGCTGGGTGTGGTGAGGACCATGTGGATGGTAGTGCTCTTCTTCATAGTTGTCAGCGATCAGTTTCATTCTGCTCTGTGTCTGTTGAGTAAGAGACAAAGTGGTCATCACAACTGCACCGGCAACACAGTCTCATTCACTGCCAGTAAAGATCAATGTTCACCTCAAGTAAATATCTTTATATTCATCTACTTACTTACTGCATCATCTATTGGGATACGTACTAGCCATCCATCCATTATCCAAGCCGTTTACCCGAATTCGGGTCGCGGGATGCTAGAGCCTATCCCAGCCATCACTGGGCGGCAAGCGGGGAGACACCCTGGACAGGCCGCCAGGCCATCACAGGGCCCACACATTCACACCTAGGGACAATTTAGTACGGCCGATTCACCTGACCTACAAGTCTTTGGACTGTGGGAGAAAACCGGAGCACCCGGAGGAAACCCACGCAGACACAGGGAGAACATGCAAACTCCACACAGAGGACGACGAGAGACAACCCCCAAGGTTGGACACAACCCTGGGGTTTGAACCCAGGACCTTCTTGCTGTTGGCGCTAACCACTGGGCCACCGTGCCGCCCATGATATATACTATATATATATAAGGCTCAGCGTTTTCGGTTTTTATTTTTCAAAGCCATCCAGCATGCTGAATTTCGCCACAAACAGGAACAAATTTTGGATCTGTGGAAACATAAAATCCAGGTGAAAATCAGTTTAAACTGATCTGCTCCTTTTAAAAAATCTGGGTATTTTTCGGTGAAAATTGGTAAAAACTGAAAATGCTGAGCCTTGTATATATACATATATATCCCAATACCTGACACAGTTAGTAAGGAGATCATTTTTCAACGGTAGGATCTGGTTTACATGTTAACAAAGTGTGCACTTCAGCAACACATCGTGTTTCTACCGGCTCCAAGGGCATTGTTTCATAGTGAAGCCTGTACTCAGACCAGGGAAGAAAGTTAAGTCTAATCAGGTATGCGATTACCTTGCGATGTATGCGATTGGACTGGCGGCCTGTCCAGAGTGTCTCCCTGCCTGCCGCCCAAAGACTGCTGGGATAGGCTCCAGCATCCCGCGACCCCAACTGGGATAAGTGGCTTGAATAATGGATGGATGGATTACTATTAACAGTACCAACCTGCTGCTTTAGCTGGTGCATCAGTCTGTCCTTCTCCCTCTTGAGGGCCAGAACCTCCTCTTGGGTCTTCTTCTTATTGGAGGCTGACAGTTCCAGCAGGGCAATGTTAGCATCCTTTTCACTGATGGCTGCCAGCAGAGCTTGTTGTCTGGAGGAGAATAAAGCAACATCCAGAGGTCAGTAACAATCATGTACAAAATGTGTCCAGACATATGCAGATTTCATCTGAGATGGAGTCTCTTCACACCTGTTATCATGCACCTCCAGTGGCCAGTCATGGTCGGGGTTTGCAAATAATGTACATCACTTCTATACTCGGACTCACTCAATGCACTCTTGTCCGTTAAGCCCATATTTGAATGGAGCACATAGTCCCCCGGTCCTTCAGTCAGCTTGACTTGAGCTAAGGTCCGCTACGCTCTCTGGACTTGATGATTGCATAAAAAAGTGAATGTATGGGTTTGTGTAAATCAGAATGAAGAAGGTATGGAAATGATAATAACAATGAAATCACTTAATACACCTACACAGTCTTGCCATTTACCAGTTGAATGACCAGTTAGGTCAGTGATGGGAAGGTGATTTTTAGGTTATAGCATGACATAACTGACATGCCATGACAGGCAACTTTCCTGTTTTGTATTGCGTTTATAAATGTGGTACAGTCTGTGATTGTGACTTGTGAGTTTTGAGTGGATGTATTAATCAATTCATTCATTCATTTTAGTTACACGCTTATTCCGTTTAGGATTACAGATTGGCTAAAGCCTGAGTCTTGGAAAATTTCTCACATGGAGAAATTGTGGATGCACCGGGTTGGAAAGATTTTTTTTTTTAGCATAACTGAGAAGCAGCAAAAAAAAAATCAACATTAAATGTAACACTGCCATGAGTGTATAGATAGATAGATAGACAGATAGATAGATAGATAGATAGATAGATAGATAGATAGATAGATAGATAGATAGATAGATAGATAGATAGATAGATAGATAGATAGATAGATAGATAGATAGATAGATAGATAGATATAATTTTTTTTAAATTACCTGTGTGAAAGCCGCGCTGCTGTCACTGCGGTTATTGGCCAGTTACTCTTTACTGAAAATCTAGTTTTTGAACATTTTTACTCAAAATTTCCCTTATTTCTCAAATATATCAGCACTAATTTCACAATGCATACTTTACTCTCAAAAACATTGAAAATATATTTTTTTGTTGCCGGGCAAGTGCTCTGTCATAGACTGGTTGCTGATGGTATGTCGAACTAACTGGTGCACAGGACCACACCGACATTAATTGTGTATTTATACTGTTGTAGTGGTAGGCACAGTTGCACACAGGAAAAATTGGTCCTAAGCTTTAGGAAATCCATACGTAGTCCAACTACATTACCAATGTGGTCACATGGATCTCTGACCGCCTCTGTATACAGGGCCGAAACCAACATTTCAGCTGAGGTCAAGAAGCATTAGAGTGGGTTTATTTTACAGCTGTACATTTGTGCTTTTCTTTACTTTTTTTCCCCAGGAACATTTGAGTTTCAGATACATAATTTCCTGCATTCTGGTGAATTTTTAATGCATGTGAATCACAATGTAACCTTCGCACAGCAAATCGACTTTTAGGACAAATAGTTGAAAATATTCTGGGGAAAAAAATGTATCTTAACTATTTTCTAAAATAATCAAAGTAAATGAAATAAGTAACTACAACATCATCTGACTGCCTGTGATTATTCATCTACATCATTATTATTTTCGTCACACACATAACTTGAGGCAAGTGTTCTGATTAATTAGACTGTTAGCCTAAGTGTAGACAAAGGTGTAGCACATTTTAAGTGAATAGTTGGGAAATATGTGAGAGCTCAGATGTGTGGAAGAGCTCGTACTGGGTTAGGTAGCTGCTGTGCCACCGGTACTGAACAGACCGGTCCCACAGATATGTGACCATGGTATATACGTAACGTTAATGTTTACCTAGAGTAACCATATTTGGTCACCCTAGGTAAATATAAACATTAAATATTTAATGTTAATATTTATCTTGACTCAAAGCTCTCAATTTACCAGTCAATCTTCGTTCTAACCCTCACCTATGGTCATGAGCTTTGGGTAGTGACCGAAAGGGTGAGGTCATGGATGTGAGCGGGTGAAATGAGTTTCCTCCGTCGGGTGTCTGGGCTCAGCCTTAGAGATAGGGTGAGGAGTTCGGACATCCGGAGGGAGCTTGGAGTAGAGCCGCTGCTCCTTCGTGTCGAAAGGAGCCAGTTGAGGCGGTTCGGGCATCTGATTAGGATGCCTCCTGAGCGCCTTCCTTTGGAGGTTTGCCAGGCATGGCCAACTGGGAGGAAACCCTGGGGTAGACCCAGAACTCACTGGAGGGACTACATGTCCAATCTGGCCTGGGAACGCCTTGGGATCCCCCAGGAGCAGCTGGAGGGCGTTGCTGGGGAGAGGGACGTCTGGAGTGCCCTACTTAGCTTACTGCCACCACAACCCTACCTTGGAGAAGCGGCTGAAGATGAACGAATGAATGAATGAATGAATTTATCTAAGGTAACCATATTTTGTTTTTCACAAAAGAGGACACTCGTTAGTAGACACTATAACGTTCCTTACTGCTGGTAGGCTCTAATTGTTCTTAACGCCTCGACTATCTGATGTGACAGAAACACGGTCACTTATCACCGAGGAATAAGTCCTGATTGGCTTAAGTAAGTCTTACTCAGTGGAGCGATACAACCATAGGGCCTACAGAGGACCATAGGGCCTACAGAGGACCATAGGGCCTACAGAGGACCATAGAGCTTACAGAGGACCATAGGGCCTACAGACGACCATAGCGCCTACAGAGGACCATAGAGCCTACAGAGGACCATATGGCCTACAGAGGACCATAGGGTCTACAGAGGACCATAGAGCTTACAGAGGACCATAGAGAGGACCATAGCGTCTACAGAGGACCATAGGGCCTACAGATGACCATAGAGCCTACAGAGGACCACAGAGCCTACAGATGACCATAGAGCCTACAGAGGACCATAGGGCCTACAGAGGACTATAGCGCCTGCAGAGGACCATAGGGCCTACAGAGGACTATAGCGCCTGCAGAGGACCATAGGGCCTACAGAGGACCATAGAGCCTACAGAGGACCATAGAACCTACAGAGAATTTGCTCAGATTTGTTTACTGTTCTGCCTAGCTATGTTAAAATTAGCCTAATAGCTGCATTGGCAGGGAGATTTATAACGATGTCAAAACCCTTTCATTCACAAAATAAAATCATGTTCATTCACACACACATATTGCAAAACGTCAGCCTGAGAGGGAAAAAAATTACTGAGGTCCAGACCTCGGTAGCCTCATAGCTGGCTACGGGGGTGGGGTGTCTGTATATGACATTGGTGATCTGAATTTCATTCTTGGATGAGTTCACGCCTGTCTTTTTAGCTGTCCTTTTGTGAGATGCATTTTAAAGCCACGTATGAATGGAGGCTAAGGGATACATACACCACAACAGATCAACTCAGTATATTTTGACCATTTACTAAAGAGCTTTAAGGCATAAAGTGTCAGCCTCTTTCACTGATGCCAAAATTGAGTTACTAGCACTTTGTTTGGCAGCGGGTGTTAAATGGCAGGTTGGTACTAACTTCATCTCCAGGATTTCTTCCAGCTGCTTCCTGCGCTCTTGTCTCATGTTGGTCAGATGGCTGTCCCTCTCCTGCAGTGACTGCTGTGTGGAGGACAGCCGCTGCTTGGTGGCATCTAGCTCTTGCCTGGTCCTCTCCAAGGTGTTCATCAGCTCCTCCAACTGACAAACAGAAACGTAGACACACACACACACACACAGAGGATTTGTTAAGCACTCTGATGACAAAACTGTATTTCACCAAGTAATATGGACAAACCTTTAAATGGTGGACACCGTCGGTGGTGCTATCTTTACGAGGGTCCTGTCCCATGACCTTCTTTTCCCCTTGGGCTCCCAGTTTGATATTTGAACCCTTCTTCATCTGGTCTTTGCCTCCTTGTCTGTAAATCCATAAAAAAATGTTTTTTTTTCACCAATCCAATTCTCACTTCAAACCTGAGTTCTAAAAAGTTAATGTCTGTCCATTGAGAAACACATAAAAAAAATTGAGTCATTTGTGACAATAGATGAAAAAATATGAACAAGTAGAACAGGCACAGCACAATGGGGGCAACATGTTAGGTGAACTGCACATGAGTCAAGGAGTTTTCGAAAACCACACCAATTGTTAGGTCAATGGGACAGAGACAGAACGCAATGAGTCAGGCGTGAATCGTTTGGTTTTGTTGTTAATGCGTTGAAGGAGACCGCTGGAAATGACTCACAGGTTCAATCACCAGAGCTAGCATGGAGGTGGCTGCACTTGTCAGGTGAGGGGGTGGAGGCAGAGTGGAGGAGGAAGAGGAGGGAAGAGGAAGAGTCATACCAAGAGGGATGCTACTTACCTGGGAGCTAGACTGCAGGCGGAGAATGGGGTAGAGGAGGAGATGGAGAAGGAGGACAGGAGGGGAGGAGGAGGGGAGGGGGCGACAGGACGATAGGAAGCAGCAGTGGATACAGGAACAAGAAGAGACAGAATAAAACAAAAAACAAACAAAAAACACTGACATTAGAACTGTGACATGACTGAACATCGACAGAGAAAATCAAAGAGAAACGTTGGTTTGGCATACAACACTGGGCGAGTTCCCATGACAGCCGCTGCTTTGTGCTTTGCAGCCTGACACCGCTACTGCAGGATGCACCTCATCCTCAGAAAGAGGGAGCAAATGCGCATCTGCTGCCAAGGCCGAGAGTGCCAGACATGCAAGTCAGACGACGAGGGGGGGGGGGGGGGGGGATCAGCCGGGCAAAAGAAAAAAAAAGACAAGGGCAAAGGATAAGGTTGGAGCGCTAGAGCAAAAGGGGGGAGCCATCAGTGGTTTGGACGGCAAGGTTTGACTGAGTGGGCTACTGAGAGTCAGTCATGAAAGCATGGGGAGGTACGACAGAGGAGACCTGACTGAAATGAACACCCTTCTGGACCAAAGGGGTTCAGTCCCAAAACCCCTACCTACTACAGCACCTCACTCACTGAGCGCATGTCGACCCTGAAGCACAGCAGCTCTATTCATGCAGACCACTAGGCTGATCATTTCCCTTTGTATCTGCTAGGACAAGCTAGGTGTTTGAGTTAGGGTGAGGCAGAGCAGGGTAGGGCAGGGCAGGGTGGACCAGGGCGTTAGGAGGGAGAGCAGGGGTGTGGATGCTGGTAAAAGTTCACTGGACGAGAGTTGAGGACAGTTGGGTGATGTGACTGGGCTAACAGGTGGTGGTAGATGGAGCTGGGGGTGAGAGGAGGTGAGGGGGTGAAGAAGGGGGAGAGGCAAGCAGATGGGCGGCTGGAATCAGGAGGGGGGGGGGAGCGTGCTTACAGCGGGAGAAGGACTCAGCTCAAAGCACAAAACCTCCCTACAAACTGTGAGCCAGTGGTTCTCAACCAGGTCCTCAGATAACACCAGTAGTACTGGTTTTCTGTTATGCCGAGGAGCGCGTTACCTTCACCTGCCATTCCCGGTCGAAATCCTCCCTGACTGGAGGCTGGAACACAATTTCTCAGGGAGCTAGCCAGTTGGTTTACAGTGATCCCCTAATATGGCCTTTCTCACTTGATGCAGATGTGCAGATTCACTCAGAATGACTGGGAGTCTATCGGGCTAACATTAAAAATGTAGAACGCTGTCATTTTGGCCGATACCGATACCAATATTTTTCATTTCACTGCAACACCACCATGTGTCTGAGTTTCCCCTAGTGGAGTTGACCTATCATTATAATGTGGATGTGACGCTTGGATGTCTAAAAAACACTTGTGTTATGACTACCTTTCCTGATTCATCACTAAACACTTCACTGTTTCCAAATGCCCGCATTCACCGGAGGAGATAGGCAAAAATAACTTCAACTTAAATGTAAAAACAAAATGTAAAAAAAATGTGTTGTCCAAACAGGTCACTCCTTAAAGTCTCCCAGGAAAAATTCTGACTATCACACTATCGCCTCAAGTGACAATTATTTTTGTTGATATCAAAAGGGCCTATACATGTCTTTGTAGGTCGTTGCGTGACCAGACGTTCCATCCATGGTTGTTGTCACCATCAGCACATACATAATGTGTCATCTTAATCGGTGCAACATCCATCCATCCATCCATTATCCAAACTGGGAATGCTGGGGCCTATCCCAGCATTCCCTGGGCAGCAGGTGGGAAGACACCCTGGAAAGGCCGCCAGTCAGTAACGATACATTTTTTTGGGGGGGGGGGGGGTGGTTCCTCACTTTTTCTCCCCAATTGTACCCGGCCAATTACCCTACTCTTCTGAGCCGATCCAGGGAGGGCTGCAGACTACCACGTCTCCTCCGATACATGCGGAGTCGCCATCCGCTTCTTTTCGCCTGACAGTGGGGAGTTTCGCCAGGGGGACGTAGCACGTGGGAGGATCACACTATTCCCCCAAGTCCCCCCCCCCGAACAGGCATCTCGGCCAGCTGGAGGAGGCGCTAGTGTAGTGATAGTGACCAGGACACATACCCACATCCGGCTTTCCACCCGCAGACACGGCCAATTGTGTCCTGTAGGGACGCCCGACCAAGCCGGAAGTAACACGGGGATTCGAACCGCCGATCCCCGTGTTGGTAGGCAACAGAATAGACCGCCGTGCCACCCGGACACCCACCAATAACACATTTTTAAGCAATAACTGTTACGCCGATAAGCGGACAGATATATTGCGCACCCCCTAGCTTAAATGCTGAAACTGTTTGCCACAAAGAAATAGAAAACCCCCACACGGGTTTCAGTTCAGTGATCACGAGAAGCCATATTAACTAGTATCCAGTCCTGGTTCCTTTGTCAGCCAGTCCCACGACTGCCTCGCGTGAACACAGTTTCAAGTGTGCCAGCGATGGCATCACAGCATACTGATGCTGACCGGTTGTAATGCCCACGAATATTAAAATACACAGCCGGGCTCAGCACTACAAAGTATTACCGCACAGCCGAGGTAATGGACTCTTGCACTGATGTACGTAACTGCTTTTACATTTACCACCGCTCCATGTCAGGCTGAATTAATAAAGGCACTTCCTAGAAAAGCCGTGTGCCTTTTTGGGCGCGCGGGGCAATAAATATGTTATATGATGCTATTTGACCATGCTCTTAAACTCGTGATTATAAATTAGGGGACACACAAAAACGGTGTTTATCTTACGAAGATTAAGGGGGGGGGGGTGACTGTCTCAGAATAGAGCGGTGATTCTCAAGAATGAATGATGTCACTTATTTATTAAGCGGATGCTAATAAACGAATATTTCCTGGTGTAAATGGCCGTTTTGGGGGTTACTCTTCGTTGTCATTCTGCACTTCCTGTGCTCAGCAGCGCCACGGAGGCTTGTATGAGAGCTACCTGGTTTCTCTGTGGAGGTGCTTTGGTTGGAGCAACAGGTTCACGAGCTTACAGGCAGGACTGAAAACCAGCAGTATTGGTGGTATGCGAGGACCTGACACACAACTACTACCGTAAGCAGTACTACAAACAGTAAACACCACGAGAGACACAACAAGTGTGTGTGTGTGTGTGTGTGGACCAAAAAGATACATGTGAAAATATATGTGAACATCATTCCCCGGTACACTTGAAGGTATTTGAAAGAAACAAGAGCAGTTTGTGAAAACCACACCAAGTTATTCAATTTGTCGGCTAATACTGCACCATGCAGTTAAGTATGGAGGATAAGGGGATGGGAAAAAATACTCTCGAACATTTTAAACAGCTGAAGTGATTCAACCCCACTTCATGTAAATGGCAGAATTTGACTATGAGAGTGAATTAAAATCAGATTGCTCAGTGGCCTTGGTGTGATTTACTACATTGTAAATTACAGCACCGTGACACAAATCACAAGGTGTACACAACAATCAGAAGACTCTCACAGGGGACACCACAGAATATATGCCAACCTGGACATATATTACAACACTTTGTGAGCTGATGCTTTGTTTACTGGTTTGCACGCTTTATGCAAAACCAGAACCCTGAACGGTGACACGTCATGGCAGCTCAACTGATCGCACTCTGCATGCCGCCCTTCTTTAATGACTTGTAATGACGTTTGCTACGTCCAATTCCTTGATAACGTCATTCCCTCTTTCCCCATTGGTGCAGAGATAGGTGACTAGAGAGCCTAGATGAGATAGGTGCGTGCAATTTGCAAACATAAACTCGCATGCAGCACACACACGTGCACATCCACAAACACACACACATGCACCAAACCCAGCCATAGCGAAAGCGCATGCAGCCACTACACGTGCACATGCGGCAGAAATTAATGCAGGTTTTCTGCACGGAGGCTGCACGGATCCAGGGATCTTTGCATCACGTGGATGGGCAAAGTAACGAAACACAAGAGCAGAGTCCATCGGTCTGATATAAAGATCTGTGAATCCCTTTGGACAGCAGGCAGGCGGACCCAGGCACACGGGTGAAAGCAGAAGCGGCCGCAGCGGCTGCTGTCACAGGCTTAAACCACGCAGCCGAGCTGAAGTGCCAGGGCAGAGCACTCACTTTCCCAGGAAATCCCACACCATGCCCCCTATCTGCTGGGGGGCAGCTGACACAGAGGGGAGCGGGTCAGGGGGGGCTCTGCCACCGGGACGAGGGGCGGGGCGAGGGGCAGGGAGGGGGGGGCTGGTGTCGAGGGGCACAACAAGGTAAGAGTGGAAGTAGGGAGGGAAGGCGCCGGTTGAGAGGGTAGTGAGGGAGACGGAGAGGAAAGTGGATAAAGATGAGGGTTGGACGAAATGCGGAAAAAAGAGAGGAGGAGGTTGAGAGGCAATAGTTATCAGGAAAGATGGCAGAGACAGGATGAGAGGGACAGGGTGGGCATGGAAAACGAAGAAAGAAGAGGGGACAGGACAGAGAAAAGTGGGTAAAGACAGCATAGGAGGACAAGAGTTAATCAAACACTACTGATAGTCTAGCATGACGCTAAAACGAAGAGTTACTGAGTCACTGAGAGGGAAGAGGCACGCTTCCTGGGACAGGATCATCTGCATGGCGGGACGGGGACTCTCTCACAAGCTAGCACTCCCTGCTGGAGAGATCTAATCTGTGGATGTGATGTAGGCTAACAAATTAGTACTTTAGTCTCATCCATTGGACGGCCACCTTTAACGACAGCTGTCAGGCGAATAAAGATAGCTGTGCCCCGATGGACACCAATAATCATTATAATTAAAATCATATGATAACTATTGGTTTCAGGATTCCAAACACCGATACTTCAGAGTCACTTTGGGAGTTATAAGGGTTTGGAAAATGTACTGCACTGTAGGACAGGCCGGAAATATGAAGAAATTCGCAGATCAGATTTTTATTCATCTACTCTATTAACCCAGTTCATAATCCAACACCATCTGAAGTAATATAGTTATGTTTAGTATGCCCTTTCCCTGTAAATCTCCCCAATTGTACCCGGCCAATTACCCCACTCTTACGAGCCGTTCCAGTCACTGCGCCACCCCCTCTGCCGATCCGGGGAGGGCAGCAGACTACCACATGTCTCCTCTGATACATGTGGACTCGCCAGCCACTTCTTTCCACCTGACAGTGAGGAGCTTCACCAGGGGGACGTAGCGCATGGGAGGGTCATGCTATTCCTCCTCAGGTCCCCTCCCCACCGAACAGGCGCCCCGACCAACCGGAGGAGGCGCTAGTGCAGCGACCAGGACACACACCCACATCCGGCTTCCCACCCGCAGACACGGCCAATTGTGTCTGTAGAAATGCCTGACCAAGCCAGAGGCAACACGGGGATTCGAACCAAGGATCCCCGTGTTGGTAGGCAACCGAATAGAGTGCCACGCCACCTGGACGCCCTGTAAATCTACATCTGACACACCGTTTCAGAGTGATTTAATCTGAAACAGTAACACAGCATTTACATAATGACTCTGTCTGGTATTTCTGGAAATGCAGATTCGGTTGTCTCCGGTCTCGGGGCAGGAGGCGAGCTCACTACACAAAAGGAGTGGACGGCTCCGGTTCGGCCCAGTTAGCTGACAGACTCCCGATGAGGATAAAAAACAGATTACAGCGCAAATTACACAAAGGCTCAGGGAAGCAGACTTCCAGACAGCTGCAGAGGAGCACAGGCCTGTATACGAAGCACACAGTACAGGACATTCTCAACACAGCATAGTGCAACCGTCAAATGCACTTTGAACTTTGACCTTCGAAGCTCCAGGATGAGAAATTAACTCTAATCAGCCGTAGCGTCACAATCCCATTAGCATATATACTCTCCCGTGAGATTTTAAATAATGACAGCAATAATTTTACCAGTAGGGCATATTGTAAAAGAGGACAAACAGTTTTAGCTGTTTATGGGTGATTACAACAACACAACAAAATGACAGATCAGACAGGAAACAGATACATTAAAAAAAAAATTAGCCGTCAGTTCAGAATCAAATTGCCCGGTGTGGATATTGTTTGGTAGCTACCTCTCCAACTCGGCGATCTTCTTGTCCTTGTCATTCTTTTCCGTCTCCACCTCTCTCAGGATGTCAAGGAGTCTTTCCACCTCTGCCTGTGCTTTGTTTGACTCCTCCTTGTAGTACGCCACCTCCTTCTCCAGCAACTTGACCCGGTCTGTGTGCTCTGGGTTTCCCCTCGAGCCAGACTGCTGCTCTACCTCGTGGGCTTTCTGCTATGACACATGACACACACACCACACACACACACACACACACACACACACACACACAGAGTCAGATCAGAGCTATGGTACATGTCCAGCTCAGCAAACACGTGTTTACGGCCCAAGAAAGGGACACATAAATTCCAGTCAGCCAGTGTCTTTTATTGGCTATACCATCCTCTCTGTCTCTCTCTGGATGAATGAAGCAGTGTAAAGTATTGTGGACGAGGGCATCATTATTGCTGCCGACTCATTAGCTTTAATGAAGCTATTATTTAGCTCCATTTAATTGCCCTATGAGACTACCGGTCACTTAGCCCACTTGGCAGGTTTGCAGTCTGCAGGGTTGTGTGTCTGTCTAATTCTGTGTGTCTCTGTGGGTGTGTAGCTTTTTTTTTTTTTTTTTTTTTACTCAGGTTATTTAGGAAAATAAATCTTCCAGTATATTCTTTACACAGTGTGAGTGGCAGTAAATTGTTACATTCATATTGTGTTCTATCAGCCACCAATACTAACTAACCATAGCATCCCTGTCTAATCCCTCGGGGCTGATTGAATCGTCATGACAACAAATTTGCAATTCACTGCCTGTACAGGAGGACCAGTGGTACATATCACCCTTAGAGGGGATATACAACCACACATATTAACACGGGCTGCACAAGGGCAACAGCTGTACAGCGCCAATGAGAAGCATCTACCAACACACCACAACGATCGACAACCTGCAGGTCCTGGTGGTCCTCTATCACAATGAGACGACAGTGAGGCATAAGCAACAGTGACAGTAAGACATGCAAACAAGGTACGCCACGTCATGCAAACCCAACAAAGCCGCACAATCTTTGCAATGGCCAGTCCAAGAACGGAGAATTAGAAGCAACAGGTTCCAGGTCGATCCACAGGCCACCGATAAGTCTCATATTTCAAGCATGAGGAAGTGACGCTACGATTTTGCTCAAATGGAGGCTAGTAAAGCTCAACAGGTGTTTACCCATCTAATGTTGGATACCCTGTTATCAATAACTCAGCGCTGACGGATAAAATAGAGACACTTTTAGATAAAAAAAAAACCCATATTACTAAAATGACACTACATAGATAGACCACATATATGTTGGGCTCAACCTAAAAAAAATTGGGCCCATTTCAAAAAAGCAATCGCGTGACACTAACTTTACATCTGAACGTCTTTGTGTTGTCAAGTCAATCCCGTAAAGTTGTGTGTGCCGCACAAAGCTCAAGCGATATCCACTCAGTGCGAAAAAGTCAACATGCATTTAGAGAGACGGTCAGGAGGGAAAGCTGAAGTAGATCTGGTGTGGCGGCCCCGTGTTTTATCAGTGTCCTCATGCTTTCAATATGTGCCTCGGAGATCTCCAGTGAGGGACTTACAGGATTGTTCATCTGACTGAATAGCTGCTCAGCTTGCTACATTGCAAAGTGGGGGTTGTTCACGGGAGAGACGAGGGAAGGAGGGGGGGGGGGGGAGACCCAGGAGAGTATTGTTAGCATTTAGCTTTAGCCGGAGAGAACAGAAACAGGATCATGGTAGAAGAGACATGTTACAAATACATGTTGGACAGAGCAACAGTACAGCCCCGTTACGGGGCACACATGTGGGCATGTTGAGGAAGGACACAACAGAGAGACACTGCAGAGGGTCAGAAGAGAGGACATCATTTTAGATCTTAGGGTAGCAGGAGACAGATGAGGGCATGTAACCGACCATGTGCTCCGGCCAAACTAGTACCGCCGGCTTTAACGGAAATGATAGTAGGTAAGGAAAGATGGTGACCGTTATCCTAATCAGCCATCCTTAGTGGTAGTCAGGTTCACTTTTTTGGCTTACTTAGGATGACCACGATACTTATAACAAACAATAAACTTTCTTCTTTTTAAGAAAAAAAAAAAAGGAGACTGATTTTTCAAGTTGCACATATGCTGACTAAAAGATCTGAATTTTTGATAGTGCTGGTGCACCATTTCTCTATACCTGCCCCCCCCTTTTTTTTCTCCCCAATTGTACTTTGCCAACCACCCCACTCTTCCGAGTCGTCCCGGTCACTGCTCCGCCCCCTCTGCCGAGCTGGGGAGGGCTGCAGACTACCACATGCCTCCTCCGATACATGTGGAGTCGCCAGCCGCTTCTTTTCACCTAACAGCGAGGGGTTTCACCAGGGAGCCGTAGCGCGTGGGAGGATCACGCTATTCCCCCGTTCCCCGTTCCCCCCTGAACAGGCGCCTCGACCGACCAGAGGAGACGCTAGTGCTGTGACCGGGACACATACCCACGTCCAGCCTCTCACCCGCCGACACGGCCAATTGTGTCTGTAGGGACGCCCGACCAAGCCGGAGGTAATACAGGGATTCAAACTGGCGATCCCCGTGTTGGTAGGCAACGGAATAGACCGCCACGCTACTGGGACACCCCTCTATACCTGGTTAAAGGCACTGAGTATGTCAGGGGTTATTAGTCCTACCTGTTATAAGTGGAGAAAGCTTCACTGTTTTCCTCCAGGGGCACATTTTAGCAGCTTCCATAATAAAGCCATGAGTGAACAACCCACTCAAACTCAACAACATGTAGGTTATATGTGCTCCTGTACATATTTAGCATCACTACATTATTTCAGAACATCAGTCACTAATCTTTCAAATTTTTATTTTACTTAGCCTTCAACTTCCGTGATGAGCCATGGGGTTTTGAGATTGAAAGGCGCTTCGGCCTCCAGAACTTTCTGTCGCACACCAAAATCAAACCTTGAGACTAAACAATGCTATGGGTGTGAGTGAGATGATGGATATGTTGCAGTGCTACACCGTGAGGTGCACACCTACCTTCTGCAACTGTGTCTCCAACTTACTACACTCCTCTTTTTTCTGCTCAATAGCGATCTCCAGGGACTTGAGCTTTGAATCCTTCTTGAGCCCCGAGGAAGCCAAGGATGACGCATGCTCCTTCAGATCAATAAGACTGGACTGCAGGAGAAAAGACAGTGTTGACAGTGAGCGTGGGGCCGAGGCGGGCCGCTACAATGGGCCGGTACAGTCTCAGCAGGTCTAAGTGGGTCACGGTAAAAGAAGGAGCAGCACAATAAAGGCTACCGGATGAAAGAGGCTCCGCTGTACTTAATGTGCACACTGTACAGTTGCATAAAAAGCCGACAGGCAAACGGAAAGTGCACGTGGATTTATGTGCACATATACGATATGCAGTCATGCAGACAACCACACACGCACACACACATACACACACGCACACACACACATGCACGCACGTACACATTTCCTGACCTCTTTCTCTGTTAATTCCAACTGCAGGGTGTTGACCTTCTCCTTGAGGTCCTTGTTCTCCTTCTTATATGACTCCACTTCTTCCAGCCGCTCTCTGTCCTCCCTCTCTCTCTGGTCCTTCAGACGCTCTATTATCCTCTCCTGAGAGACAGAAGGAAAAATAGACGTGTGTGTGTGTGTTTGTAGTTGGTGACACACAACAGTAATAGCTGGTATATAAAACCATGATTCATTGTCATTTCAGTGGGAAAAAAAACCACGCTACCAAATAGCCCATAACAACACTTGCTGAGCCGTACGGCAGGTGTTCACACTTCCAACGGGGGGCACACAAACAGCCATCCCATCCACAGCACAGAGGTCTGCTGGGCGCTGGAGCACGGCACTAGAGGACTGTGTTGGGATCGGGTCCTGTGGCACGCAAATCTCACGGGAGCGGGAGCGGGCGGTCCCGTGGGGCAGGAGCGGGCGGTAAAAAAATAAACCGCGGGGTCCCAGGATCTAGCTAGCGCAAAGTGGAAGGATGGAGTCAACAAATGACGTTGAAAAGAAGATGGAAGTAGAGCATTCCAATACAAAAGCAAAGCAAGGCAAGGCGGAGATTTGGAAAAATGTCCCAGTTGTTCCTGACAAAGATGGAAACGAACTGGACATTGTTAGTTGGGACAAATGTGCAGAAGTACTGATCTACAAGGGGCAAAAATCTGGCCCTTTTTCTCCCCAATTGTTCCGGGCCAATTACCCCACTCTTCCGAGCTGTCCCAGTCACTGCCCCGCCCCCTCTGCCGATCCGGGGAGGGTTGCAGTCTACCATGTGTCTCCTTCGATACATGTGGAATCGCCAGCTGCTGGGAGACGTAGTGTGTGGGAGGATCACACTACCCCCCCCCCGCCCTCATAGGGTACCAATGGAAACTGTAAAATCAGCTGTGGTGATCCCTGAGAAACAGGGAATAAGCCGAAAGGAGAAGAAGAAGATCCCTCTAGCAATAGCCTCAGAGGGCGAAATCTACAGGCAGTCCCCCGGATTACAAACCAGTTCCATTTCTGAGTCTGTACGTAAACTGAATTTGTATGTAAGTCGGAACAGTTACGTACAGTTCACATCTAGTGTCAGTTAGCCAAATGTTCGTCTGAGTATATATTTTACCTAAAACATCATAAATATAATAATGCAGTAATAATACTAAATGTAACTGCTAAATGTGTGTCTGTAACTCGATTTTTGAAAATAATAGGCTATACGGTTCGTACGGTACGGGCGTTCGTAATCGGGTGTTCGTAACCCGGGGACTACTTGTACAGGAAAAACAACCGGCGGGAGTGGGATTAAGAAAACAGCCCCGCGCAGGGCTCTACACCGTACCTTCTCAGACAGCGCCTCCTCCAGGGTGGCCAAGGCAGTGTCTGTGTTGCTGGAGTCAGTCTGCAGGGATTTGACTCTGTCCTTCAAGTTCCCCAGTTGCTTGTCCTTGTCTCGCAGCTGCTCCTGCAGATTCTCAATCTGGCACGGGGAGAGTCACAAGGAGGAGACAAGAGTGAGAGAGACACAGACAGTAAAGACAGCATAGGGACACACATTGAGACACAGAAAGCCTGTTTGTTCTGATAACAATAACATATATACTACATAATTTTTTTTTTTTGGATTTTCCCCTCCCTTTTTCTCCCCAGTTGTACCCAGCCAATTACCCCACTCTTCCAAGCCGTGTCCTGGTCTCTGCTCCACCCCCTCTGCCGATCCGCAGAGGGCTGCAGACTACCACATGCCTCCTCTGATACGTGAGGAGTCTCCAGCTGCTTCTTTTCACCTGACAGTGAGGAGTTTCACCAGGGGGACGTAGCACGTGGGAGGATCACGCTATTCCCCCCAGTTCCCCCTTTCCCCGGAACAGGCGCCCCGACCGACCAGAGGAGGCGCTAGTGCAGCGACCGGAGCACCCGACCAAGCCGGAGGTAACCATTTTTGAAAGTAAGCGCAACAAAGTGTGGTTGGTGAGAGAGGTACACTAAGAGCACTACAAGATGTAGAGAGAAACACAAACTTCCACTTTACCAGGGAGGAATAGTCCACTACATTCATGTGTACAGTGTGTCTGAAATCAGCACGTGGTAGGAAGGAAAAACTGGATTTTGAAATTCAGAAACAGAGGATAAAAGGAAAAAAGTGGAAAGAGCTATTACACAAGGGAGAGTAGGAGCAAAACAGCAGAGATGAGAAAGCAGGGGAATGGGGTCAGGGGTCAGGGTTTGTGTACGTGTGTGTGAGAGCGAGAGAGAGAGAGAGAGAGAGAGAGAGAGAGAGAGAGAGAGAGAGAGAGAGAGAGAGAGAGAGAGAGAGAGAGAGAGAGAGAGAGAGAGAGAGACTCAGTGTGTATTTATAGTGCATACTAGAGTTGGCGAGGCAGAAATATCTTCTTCCTTTTCTGTCCACTCCCCCCCAGAGCAACAGAGGCTCTCTCACCCCTTAATGGAAAGACTTACCACCCTGCTTTGTATTCTCAGATATTGACCGGTGCAGTCGAGGGCCCTGCAACCTGACAAATCAACTGTACAGCCATTTTATTGGCTCCCACTAACTATTGCCCTTCGTTTCACACCATCTCAGAAGGGCACCATGGTGGCCGACAGTAAGCAGGAAAAAAAACCCAAACTTCAACAACACAACTGGGTGCAAGACTGAAATATAATCCAACATTACATATGAATAATGGGGAATATCACATTCTACATCTGCTCTGGAGATGTAGTGTGCTGGGCACTGTTGGGTTGCTGACCTTCGTAGTAGGATGCAGGTCAAGTAGAAAAAGGACTTTCCCCAAAGGATTAAAAAGTATTTCACAGGCGTCCGGGTAGCATAGCATTCTGTTGCCTACCAACACGGGGATCACCGGTTCGAATCCCTGTGCTGCCTCCGGCTTGGTGGGGCGTCCCTACAGACACAATTGACCGCGTCTGCGGTTGGGAAGCCGGATGTGGGTATGTGTCCTGGTCGCTGCACTAGCGCCTCCTCTGGCCGGTCAGGGCTTCTGTTTGAAGAGAGGGAGGGAGAACTGGGGGGGGGGGATCCTCCCACACGCTACGCCCCCCTAGTGAAACTCATCACTGTCAGGTGAAAAGAAGCGGCTGGCGACTCCACGTGTATTGGAGGAGGCGTGTGGTAGTCTGCAGCCCCCCCCCCCCCCCCGGATCGGTAGAGGGGGTGGGGCAGCGACCAGGACGGCTCAGGAAGTGGGGTGATTGGTCAGGTACAATTGGGGAGAAAAAAGGGAGGGGGATGCATGATCTATGATTGGTCCCTCCCCTAATTACTCTCCAAATCAAGTACGCTCTGTGCCCCAATATACACATCAGGGCAATCAAAGCCAAACTGGCTTATACACAGTACAGACCACTAAAACCACGGCTTTAAGTTTAAAAAGCTTGCGTAGTTTCCCCTTCAATTACACCTGCTGATTCCACTCAGACAAAATTTAAAAAAAAACTTTGAGGGAGGGTTTAGTAGCACAAGACCACGATGCAAGGATGTAGATTTTGGATTTTTTTTATTCATTTCCAGTCTCTTTATCCAGTGTCAGTATCCCATTCCATCCTCCATCAATTAATCTGTGCACTGGTGCATCTAACAACCTCTGCATCTACCAATCTATCTGTCCATCCATCTGCCCGCCTGTTACCCATCCATCCATCTTCCATCCATCATGTATCAACCCAGTAACAACGCATCATCTCCACCTCTGTTAACGTGGCAGATGTCGGCTCTGAGCCTTACCTTCTTCTGCAGAACATTGATCTTCCTCTCCTTCACCTCCAGCATGTCCTTCATGTCCCTGATTTCCCCAGCTAGCGTGCCCTTCTCCTCCGTCAGGTCCTGCAGCTGCTTGGTCTTCTTATTCAGGAAGGACTCTTTCTCCTCCAGACGCAGACGCAAAGCGTCCACCTACGTCACAACACACAGCCAACCGTTAGACACAGGACCGACCGTTGAGGAGACATTTTGGAGGGTGAGTTGAATACTGCGCAGTAGCGTTTCTTCAAGTACTGGTCACCCAGTACGGGTCACCAAAATAAATAATTTATTCTCATACTAATATTGCATGATGCTTTTTGCCTCAGGTCCAGGGTGGAAGCCCGTTTTCCTTGGTTTTGTTGAAATGGATGGAGATGTTCTGGAAACCTCTGCTGTGCATTACTAGGCTCTTGATAAACGTGTCCTCCGTTACCTCTGTTTGCAGAATGGCAGCACGTTGCTCCTTGGCAGTAAGAGACTCTTTGAGCACCTCGATGTGTTGTTTACAGTCTGAGTTCTGGTTGTTGAGGGTCTCCAGTTTGGTCTGCAGGGCCAGCAGCTCGGACTCCTTCTTTGACAGCTCCTGCTTCAGCTGATCGATCTGCAGACAGGGAACAACCCGTTACATAACCGTATGTCGTGGGAAAGGTTCGAGCATAAAGGCGTTGCTGCATTGTGTGTGTGTGAGGAAAGAGTGAGAGGTAGAGGCGGAGAGGGGCGAGGCATAGAGAAAAAGAGAGGTACAGAGAGAAATGCCGACGATCGAACGGACAGAGGAAGAGAGACAGAAATTTGTACCGTCTGAGTTGTGTTACTGTACGTAGATATCAACCTCTGCTGTGCAATATAGTTTCTTAAAAAAATGTCCACTGACGTCGAAGCCTCTGAGCAAAACTACATTTTACTCTGCAAAGCTGTTTTTGTTTTTTTTAATCACCAGGCTTTTCTCTCATTAAAAATGCATTTGGGACCGACTCCCCTGCACTCTTCATCCATTATCCATCACTCACTCTATGATTGATGAATGGGGCTCTAAAAATAGAATAACAAAACTGCGGCCGGTCTGTCCCTCGTTGACCGTACTGAGGCAAAGGCGCCTGTCAACACAAGAGTCAAAGCTCTTGAGGGGGTTGAGTGCCCCCCATGAGAGCAGGAGAGGGAGGAGAGGAAGGAGCGCGGCACCTTGACGTGATCACAGACTACAGGCTCGGATGCTGGGAGGCTCGGCTGTCTGGCTTCACCGGGTCACATGACGACCACGGCGGCGAAACGTGAAGTAATCATAGTAGTAGTACGAGCTGGCGGTAAGTAACACTGACCACATTGATCTTCCTCTCTGAGGGAGAGGAAGATCAAGACAGCGCAGTCCTTATCTTCACGGATAAGAACTGCACTGTCAAATTCCGTTGTACTTGTACAATGACAAATAAAGTTCTAATCCATTCAATTCTACTCACACTGAAATCCTGACCGGGTGGGGTCAGTTAAACGTAAAGCTAAGGACGTGCTGTTATTTTGCAGACGTGCAACTATCTGCAGAAGTAATTAGCAACTCACTCAAAAGATACGCTGTCGGTTTTTGCACACGTTGGCAATCATTTGCAACAAATCAGTTGAATGACAGCTGGATAATGAAACTGACATGAAGGCCATAGGAGGCATTTATCATGAAAGTTGTTTGGTTTACTTCACTCTGTTGAGCATTACTCAGAAAACAAACAAACAGGCATGCGTCGGTCAGCTTTTTGGGAAGTGACAGCACGGTGAGGGTATGTCTCTATGTGGTGTACCTTGGTTTTCATGAACTTAGAGTGGTTTTTGTAGACCTCCATCTGTTTGATCTCCTCCTCGCGGTCCTCTGTGTTCAATAATCCGTTTGCCTTCAGCATCTGGATCTCGTCCTCCAGATCCCGAATATTGCGCTCCAGAGAGGCAATCTTGGTATCCTGCACACACACACACATGCAGAGAGGGGTCACATCTCAAAATCGAGGTTGGCATTTTCCGACATTGCATACTGCAAAATACGGGCATAGCAAGAAATGGGGATTAGGAGAGAGAGTGGTTGAAAGCACAAAAAAGGGAGGGGGGGAGGCGGGAAAGGAGAGAGAAAGGCAGAAAGAGAGAGGGAGAAAGAACAAGAAAGAGTTGCAAGAGTAGCAACTGCGGTATCGGGATCTGTGGGTGAAATCGGAGGCTTCCTCCTCTCGTCCCCTTGCAGCAGTTCAGTGGATTAATCACCATAGGGAAATACTGAGCACACATCCAGCATGGAGAGATCAACCCAGCCACAGAAAAAACATGCGGAGGAAGCGACTGGGAAAAAGTAAGTCAGTCTTCGCTGTAGCTGCTTGCAGATCAATGCAGAAGCCTGTGGTCTCTGGACTGCAACTGTGAGTGCAGTTTTAGCTTCGCGGCTTTTTAAATAAATAATACAACGTCTTTAAGATTAGCCATGGTCCATCTCCCTCTCCTGCAGAGCATGGAGCGAGAACCTTGTTCCTCGCTCTCTCTCTCTTTTTGTCTCTCACCTTCGCCGTCTCGCTTTCCCTCCTTCCCTTCTTTCCTTGAACTTGTGACCGGCCCCCTTGCAGGTCAGTGGTAACTGACTACGGAAGAACACCGGTCAGATACCTACCCTTCCTCAAGCCAGTGAGCACCGAATGACCACCTTGGATGTATGCCTGAACACTGCATATGCACATGCTCTTCACTAGTTAATAGATCTCATCTCAATCGCCACGTGACCCGTTACGAAATAACCAACACTGCTGAGAGAACATAGCTGCAGAGACATGACGAAAAAAAACAAAACTGTACCTTAACAGGACAAGAGGGCTTTTTTATTCCATCCAAATGTCCTCACTGGCACCCTGACCCGGTCAGTGAATCCTGCTGTTCATCCATCCATCCATCCATCCATCCATCTCTCTTTCTCTCTCTCTCGCTCTCTTTCTATCTGCATACTGGCCTCTCACTGTCATAAACAACCACACCTGTTTCCATGGTAGCAGCAGGCAGGCTGTGTGCTCTGAGCTGTCTCTGGTGAGTGAGGGAGGGGAGAGGAGGAGGCTGGGGGGGTAGCAAGGGAGGATTACTCATGCTCCTATCAAGCATCAACACAGGCAGCGGAGCAACAGGAAAAAAAGGGGGAGATGCGGGGAGTTCCTCCGTAACAGAGGAGGCAAGCCTCGCCTCGCTCTGTATGCAAATCCACAGCACCCCAAAACCCGTCGATCACATGATTCTGCCGAGAGATGCTGGGCTCTGCTCGGCGCCAATCCAGCCCAGTGTGAGCGGCTGTGTCGGCTCAGCGATGATGTCATGATTTATTTTGAGGAAGTGATGTCAGGGCTCTGCAACTAGACTAATGGGTTCTAGGCTGGGTTTGTACATGGCTGTCCTATCTATGTTCTATCAATAATACATATACATCAACAATACATCTATAATGCATACTATTATACATCTATTTGCATACCACAGTTTTATAACTAAGAATACACCAAGGCTGGTAGAGTCGAGGGTCTAAGGATAAGGGGTGTTTTACATTTTACTGATTGTATTTGTAACTGTTAAGCGCTCTGGAACAAATCTGTGATTTTGGGCTACAAAAATAAACTTGACTATGATTAAATTCAATTTGACTGCCGTCAGATTTTTCTGCTGAAATCTGACTGTCTAGCTTTCGATGGCGGTGGGGTTTCTTACCTTCATTTCTATGATGGTTTGCAGGGCCTTGGTTTTGCTTGGATCCTGGTGCAGCTGATTCCTCCTGTGTAACTCCTTGGAGAAAAGACCCAACATTATGCAGCACAGAAATGCCATTTTGAGGCGTCTTTATGGCCTCCGCTGGTGCCAAGGCAATAAACATGGTGATGAAAAAAGCACTTTAAATGTGTTAGAAAAATATTTAGCCGCTCAGAATTCAGTGACGTTCAGTGCATTCAAAGCTTGCAGGTTTCCAATCAAAAATTTCAATAATGTTCAATTATTACAGTAAGTAACATAACATGCGCAGCCCAGCATCGCCCTCTAGTGATAGAAAAGTAAAGAACTCAAAAGGAGCGGCGGGGAGATTTCCTCCCAAGCAGGCATCACTCTGGTCACGCAATACCTCTCGCAAATGGATATTCTCCTTCTCTTTCTGGTCAAGGATGACCTCTAGGTGTCCGAGCTGGGCCTCTGCCTCCGCGATGCGCCTGGCCCTCTCCTGTTCCTCCTCCTCAGAGACCCTGCCTGGCCCCGGGGGCAGCCCTTTGCTCTGCAGCATCTCCAGCAGCTTCTTAATGGACTCATCTCTGGCACCCAGCGTCTGCTTCTGGGTCTCGATCCTCAGTTCCATCTCCTCCAGGGTCTTCCTCAGCAAGAAGAGCTCCTTGGCCTGCCGATCGTGTTCCGCCTGAAGCCGGCGGAAGTTCTCCTCCGTCAGCTCGATGGTGGTGAAGTGCTCGGCGCTGGACCGGTTGCCACTTTCCTGCTGCAGCAGGTGGTTGAGGTCCCTCTGGGTGCGCAGCTCATCCTGCAGAGCTTGGATGGTCAGCTGTAGGTGCTGCGGGGGTTAACATGTATGCACGGGCACGCGCGCACAGACACACACACACCCAAAATCAAATATGTATCCAAGCATGTACCAACACACACACTCAGACACACGCATGCACACACACACACACAAACACCAGAAAGTTCCAGAATTAATGAGATTTGATCTTGGAGCAATTTTACAAGGAAAGATATACTAACGGTCCGCTTCAGGGACACTACTCTCAGGCGCACTTTGGAAAGGCTCTCCGTGAGGTTCTGTGCCCAGCTAGTGTGCCAGATTGGTGTGAAAATGGCGTGAAGATGTGAAGCGCAGCACTTACAGAGGTACAAACAGCGAGGAGGGAATGAACACTGCCAAAAGACGATGGATATTCAAATGTGGACCACGTGGAAGGTGTAAGTCAAAGGATTTGTCTTGCTTTACGTCGCCACATGAGCTGATTTATTCAGAGATGTAACTGTGTGGACTCGGCGGAGGGATCTGCTCAGACAGGCAGGCTACTCGATGTGTCAGAATAAGACGCAGCTGCCCGGTGGATTAATTCCTAAGTGTGCTGTGAAGGGCTGCTGCGTTTTGTGCACTCGAGGAGACTTCATGTAGGGTCTTGATTCGCTAATCAAAGCAGACCTCCGTCTCCCATTACCCCAATACCGTCTTAAAACACAGAGGTTGCTCTCGGCCCTGTTGATTCATATACAGCACATGGACAGTATTGCCTTTTCATGGCCCTAAAATTGTTTTCAACTTAGTTTTTATTTCAATTTCAACAACATGTACAACCAAATTCACAACTTTGCCTGCTGTTTTTTTCAAAATTTTCCCCCCAGCTGTACCTAGTATGTTTTACAGATAATTTAACAAAAGGAAATTGAAGAAAAAAAAGAAAAAAAAAAGGGGGGGACGACCCTTTACTTCAGCTTGAGGTGCTAGTTGTAATGGAGGTATAAATTTGAAATTTAATTTTTTTGATATGATTTGATTTGAAATTTGAAAAAAAATGTAATGTTGGTATAAACTGAAACATTTTTTTTAAAATTTGAAACACCCCCCCCCCCATGGCCCTAAATTTGAAGATGAACAGACACTCAATTCTCCATTTGCTGACAGGAATAAGGGGTGTGGGAGCATACGCTGGATTAAAGAGTATGTGAAAAGGCTCGTGTTTATTTGAGTGTATTTATGTGTAAAAGTTTGCATCTGTCTATGTGAGTTGGCAGACTTGTTTCTAAATATATATGTGTGTGTCTTTTTCTATTCATCTGTGTGTACTTTATTACTTATTTTCACAAAAGGTTGAATGTAATTATAGTGAAGTAAAACAAGCATAACAGTAAATATTAAGATAATATATCGTGTAACGGGCTGATGGTCTGGATTCAGAGCAATAAAACTAGGGTCTGGGTTCTGTCAAAGCTTTGTTTACGAGGACTCGTCCTTGAAAGTGGAGCTTTTCAGTGGTTAATCCATGTCCAGAGAAGGGCTTTCTTTAAGGGTTCAAAAGAGCACACAAGGGAAACAGACAGATTATTGCACTAGAAAATAAAATCCTGTTTACTGTGTTTCTAGGGGCTGAAAAACAAAAGATACTACAGGGGGGAACAAGCATCACATGTGTCTGGGGTGATTTTTTTTAACAATCTGTGTTCTACAGTTTCAGTGTGTGTAGGGAAGTAAACAGACCAGGGACATTCAGCGGACAGAGAGACGGAGTTTAACTGCTGAACAGTGTTTCATTCCCCTGTGGAGGGCGGAAAGGGTTCACGGAAGGGGTGTGTTCGGTGGGATAGCCAGGGTTCTGAAAAACACGTCACACAGAAGGTGACTCTATGTTGTGCACGCGGCAGCCGGTGCAAACATAGGGACAAACCTTGGTTCTCCTGGCATCCAGCAGCTGCGGCGCATGGGCAGAATGAACAGAAAGAAAAAAATGAATGGTAAAACATAGCGTCAGAGAACAATGCCGAGAAGAGGGGATGCTCAACATGAACCTGTGAGGGCTTGAGTAAGTTAGTGCTGGGCGATGAGACGGCATCGATACAGGGGCGTGTTCGGTTTGCTGGCCACCTGTTCGGCCTTTTGCCACAGGAGGGCGTTAGCCACGTTTCCATACAAAGTAACTCATGAGTCAGCTTTGGGGGAAAATAAGTAAGAGAAAAACATACAAGGATTGTTATTTGACGTGTCAGGAAGATGCTTCATGACATAAAGTAAGAATTGATGCAATTTATTTAAAATAAAGAGTTCCTATGACTGAGGCGTCTGTCTTCAAGTCAGGTATTAAGCGGCGTTCCTCATCATGGACTAAATCAAGAAGCTGTTTTAACCAGTTAGGCTTGTGTAAATACTATGACGTCACATCGGCTCAGCACTGTTCCAGCAGATTGTAATGGCGCCACCTACTGACTTTAGGCCAGCGACACAATAAATTTCAACTTTCTCATAAACGACGATCGTGTCTAGATGGTAACCTTAGATTTGCCCTGATCACAAACAAGATTTAAAGAGGTGTCCTTTCAAATCATTCATAAATATTGTCCTGCCAATCACCCCGTGCAGAAGAGTTGTAAACACGAACTGTTCTCCCTGTGATGAACACCCAACCAAGAAATTCTGGCAAGACCTTTGCAGATGTCATTGATCATCTTTTCAAAAACTTTTGTTTTATTATGGGAGAATGTAGTATTTGGTTTCCATCAACACCCCAAAAAAGGTAACAAATATTTTTTCATTATAAATCTGATAATAATATTTGCAATTTTTTTTATTCACAAAAGCAAATTCACAAACAAAAAACTTTTTTGCTGGTGTTGTTTTCTTGAAAGAAATTGAAACAATATGTAAAACTAATTTCTTCTTCTACGACCAAAAAGGCTGTCAAAACTTTTAATTAATTTATGTCTTTTAATATCTTTACGTAATGTACCCCTGGCTCCTTTCTTACGTACGTTCGTTTTGTATGCTGTCCTTTGTATACTAAATCCGTTGCTTTCATAAAGATTTGTTTAAAAAAGAACTTAAGATTTGCAAAAAGTCTCGCGAGATTGTTAACCTAACCTCAGCCTGACCCCAACCTTGACCTTACGCTCATCTTGCGCACGTGCGCGAGACGGTGAGAGTTTCGCAAATCTAGGGTTACCGTCTAGACACGCGCATAAATGATCAAACATGCAAGAAACTTTTCTGACGAGCTCTGAAAATACAACTACTAACCCGTCCATATAGCTGCGTTACATTTACTAACCCTTTAATAGAAGTTGATATTCTGTGTTCATCTTAATTTGTGTTACGTTTAGTTTGTGTTAAATTGGCGTTGCGTTAATTCTATTAATTAAAAAGCTGAAGGAGAAGTTAAATATCTGCTGGCTCTCTCCTAACAACAGACTTTCAGTTGCTCTGTATTAACTACTGTAATCATGCACAGGTTCAGTAAATAGTACAATCTGGCATTTGGAGGGGGGGGGTCTTAAAAGCAGTAAACCCTCTCGACGATTCATCTTTCATGATGAATAGTTCAAAATGAACCCATAAAAAATGGACCAAATAGAACTTTTTCAAATACCATGATACAAATAATTATTGTCTCGTGTGAAAATGAGTCGTGATAACATTTTCAGCCCTATTGCCCAGCACTACTTTTATATAGTGTAAGAATTGCCCAGCCGTCCATATTTCATCCCTCAGTTATTGATGAACACCGCCGAATCCCCAAATCCCCATGACGTGATCTGTCAGACCGTTCTGGAAGGAGATGAATGCTTGTGATTAAAACAATGTTGTTTCCCACGTGTCAACCCCCAGACAAGCTGATACTGTCACTATAATTGTCTGCTGAATCTGTTTTCCCTCCAGTGGAGCAGACGCCGAGGTGTGCGTGTGTGGACCGTGTGCACTTTCAGCCAGCAGAGGGCAGTGTTCCTGCTGCAGCAGCTCCTGCTGGACTGTGCCGGTGCATCTTATTTCTCCACTCCTTTATGTAAGCCATCTTAGACCAGCGCGCAAAAACCTCTCAAAACTTCACAAACCTTCTCTGTCACGAGCCCTGTATCAGCCTTCTAATCACAATCATTACAACTGATTGCAATATCCTCGTGTCATCTCTGGGATGTATACACAAGGAAACAGTGGCAAACATACGATCGATCATCTTCAGTAATGCCTCAGAGATGTATGGCTGTAAAGCACGAGCACCTCTGAATTCATCTCCTGTACCTCTGTGTTCCCATAACAATTTAGCAGGAGACAGGGGAGTGTTCAGATAGTGTGGCTGGTATAACTTGCGAGTCGGCAACCCACTTTCAGAAATCTTGACAAGCACTTAACCTCTGAACGCACTGTGAGATGTTTTGCAATGACTTGTGCTCCATCTTTCCAAGTTGGAGGGGGGCAACCAAGGCTTGTTCACAGTTCACTTACGTTTCATACCTCTCTCTCTCTCTCTCTCTCTCTCGCTCTCTCTCCATTCCCTCCCACCAATCTGTCATCTCAAATGAAAGAGTGCTCTCTCTCCTTCTCGCATCTGCACTCCTTTTCTCTGCCCTGATCAATATTCTGTCGTCTTGAAGCTAAATTGGAGGAAGCAGTCCAATGATTCCATTTACATAATTGCACCGAGGGTTAGAGTGACTACGGTCCTCTCCTCCTCCAGCCTCTCAGCAGCCACAGCAGAATTGAACTGGCCTCTGTTCAGGGTCCTCTTGTGGTGCGTCAGTTATGACTCAGCGGATATTGGAGCTGTGGTCTCTCTTGTCTCCAGAGGTGGTTTCTCTTTCACCGCATAGCCTGTCGATGAGCTTTGTGAAGGCTGCACAGAACCGAGGGAAAAAGGGTTGAGCTATCTCGGCCCACCTCTCTTTCCCTTAAGGTGGCCGTGGGTAACGGGGTTGAGCAGCGCCTATCTGGCTGTGACGAACTCTTTGAGGTGGGGGCACCTAAACATCTACAGAGCCAACGCTAGGACCTTGGTTAGAAAATGGAACGTGACAGTCAGGTGACAGAGTGCCGCCCTATGTGGTCTGTTCATTGTCACCTCTCTTTCTTAAATGTGTACAAATGAACATTAGAAATGGTGCACAAGATTTCCCCACTGGGACATGAAAACGTAAAATGCTCAATACCCCATAACCACTTAACAACGTTATTAGCAGACGTCTTCATCTAAAATACCTGATACTTTTTTACCATAAAGTAGAGTGTGTGTGTGCATGTACAAATTAAGGGAAAATCATGAATGCTTGACCCCTACAGGGAGAGGGTCCGGGGTCTCTGTTATGCTGTGGGGGGTATTTTACTGCCATGGTTTGGGACCACTTGCCCCCTTAGAGGGAAGGGTTACTACAAATTATTACTAAGTTTCCTTTTTTAATCCCCTTGGGGAAATTCGGTTACTGCAAATTAATTCATCCTAGCTGTGACCTGTGTAGCTAGGAGCAGTGGGCTGCCGCCACCATGCTGCACCCGGGGACCAACACCGGGTCTTCGTTCCATTGCCTTGGTCAGGGGCACAGACAAGAGTATTAACCCTAACATGCATGTTTATTTTGATGGTGGGGGAAACCGGAGCACCCGCAGAAAACCCACCTGAAAACCCACCGGGGAGAACATGCAAACTCCATACAGAGGACGACCTGGGATGACCCCCAAGGTTGGACAACCCCAGCTTTCGAATCCTGGACCTTCTTGCTGTGAGGCGACAGCGCTAACCACTGCGCCACCGTGCCTCCCAAATCAATACAAAGTTATTCTCACTCAGAATAACTTGGTAGATATCTGCTACTAGCATAGTTAAGTGGTTATGAGGTATTGAGCATTTTAAGTTTTTGTGTCAATTCATGGGGTAAAGGACCATTCAAGCTCACCGGATGGTTTGATGAGGATGAAAATGATGTAAATCACATGCTACGGCCTTCAAAGTCGCCAGATCCCAACCAAACTGAACATCTGTGGGAGGTTTTGGACCGACGTGTCGGACAGCGCTCTCCACCACCACCATGAAAACTCCAAATGAAGGACTATCTTTTGGAAGAATGGTGTCCATCCCTCCAATAGAGCTCAGAGACTTGCAGAATCTATGACAAGGAGCACTGAAGCTGTTCTGGAGGCTCGTGGTGGCCCAACACCTTACTAAGACCCCCCCCCCTTTCTCCCCAATTGTACTTGGCAAATTACCCCACTCTTCTGAGTCATCCCGGTCGCTGCTCCACCCACTCTGCCGATCCGGGGATGGCTGCAGACTACCACATGCCTCCTCTGATACATGTGGAGTCACCAGCTGCTTCTTTTCACCTGACAGTGAGGAGTTTCGCCAGGGAGATGTAGCGCGTGGGAGGATCACGCTATTCCCCTCAGTTCCCCCTACCCCCGAACAGACGCCCCAACCGACCAGAGGAGGCGCTAGTGCAGCTACCAGGACACATACCCACATCTGGCTTCCCACCCACAGACACGGCCAATTGTGTCTGTAGGGACGCCCGACCAAGCCGGCGGTAACACAGGGATTCGAACCGGCGATCCCCATTTTGGTAGGCAACAGAACAGACCGCCACGCCACCTGGACACCTCTACTAAGACACTTTATACTGGTTTTTCCTTTCATTTGTCACCTGTCTGTATATGTGCATGTGTATGTTTGCACGTGTGCGTCCGTGTGCCTGTACAGCTGTATTTTAGGCAAGTGTGGGTGTTCATATCTGACCCATGCAGCTCCGAAGCACTGAGTCAGAACAGCCTGCTGCATTTCTAATCTCCGTGTTATGTGCCACTACTGCTGACAATATACAATTACACCCAAAACCATGTCCGTGTACGGGCACTGATCCATCTGCACTCAGCCGCAGGGACGGGAGGCCGGAGGATGAACGGGGTGGCATAGAAGAGAGGCTGAAGATCAATATCAGATGTTATGAAAATACTTTTTAGAAGAAACGTTCTGCAGAACGTGAAATAAAAATGTTAATACCTAATTAAATATCTAACGCCTCACCTTTTCAAGGTGTTTCAGGCTTTTGCAAGCAGAAGTTTGTTCTCAACAAAATAAGTGATTGATTCAAACCTACACATTAATGCCCCCCCTGGTCATAATACGATAGTTAAGGGGGAATTATTCTGAATTGAAATGCCATGTTGTACATGGTAATCTGTATATTTAACAAAGCAAAACAAAGATACCATGTGAATTGGAATATACAAATATACAAAGACGCTCTACATCTAATGGATTTGGCCATACCGGTACGGTTTAAGCCTTGTTTTCTTAACAATAACACGGGTTTACGGGGAGTCTGCAAGAGACCGTTGAAAATCTATCAAATGTATTTCAATTAGGGTGGCACGGTGGTGCAGTGGTTAGCACGGTCGCCTCACAGCAAGAAGGTCCTGGGTTCGAGCCCTGGGGTAGTCCAACCTTGGGGGTCGTCCCGGGTCATCCTCTGTAGGTCAGGTGAATAGGCTGTACTAAATTGTCCCTAGATATGAATGTGTGTGTGTGTGGGCCCTATGTGATAGTCTGGCGGCATGTCCAGGGTGTCTCCCGGCCTGCCGCCCAATGACTGCTAGGATAAGCTCCAGCAGCCCCGTGACGCTGAGAGCAGGATAAGCGGTTTGGAAAATGGACGGATGGTATTTCAATTACTTTACAAGACTTTGTTGTGCTTTACAAGGTTATCATACGAAGAGCACAGGATATGCAGGGTCCCTGTGGGCTGATGAGAAACTGCTCAGGTGTGTCGACACAGACACAGATCCGTCCTTACATAGAGGGGTGGGAAGCAGGATGTGGGTATGTGTCCTGATCGCTGCACTAGCCGCCTCCCCTGGTCGGTCAGGGATGCCTGTTCGGGGGGGGAGGAGCGGGAACTGGGGGGGGGGGTAGCGTGATCCTCCTATGCGCTACATCCCCCCGGTGAAACTCCTCACTGTCAGGTGAAACGAAGCGGCTGGCGACTCCACATGTGTCGGAGGAGGCATGTGGTAGTGTGCAGCCCTCCCCGGATCGGCAGAGGGGGTGGAGCAGCGACGACCGGGGCGGCTCGGAAGAGTCGGGTAATTGGCCAGGTACAATTGGTGAGAAAAAGGGTGGGAAATGGGTGGGAAATCGGGAAATCCCCCCCCCCAAAAAAACATGCCCTGAACCCAACTATCATTGAAGGACTTGATAGTACTATTGCCAAATTCAAGCCAGTATCATTCTGCAAAAGGTTGCATTCATTCATCCATTTATCAATTTGTTGGTCGGTAAACTGATCATGACATATACACCCCTACAATCTGAGACACAGACCGCACATAAAATGGGTCTTGCTGTCTCAATCTGTGTTAAATCATTCACTACGCATAACGTTCAAACTACCCTTAAATAAACGAATAAATCATTCGAGTAAACTTCAACACGGGTATCGACACCATTAGCAGAGGTCACGTTTTTCAAGCCGCAAAATCTCCCAACCTCACCCGGGTGTACGTGCATGACAGCAAAATGACGCGATGAGAAATCTACCTTTATTTTCATATCTGGGCACGGGGGGACGTGTGGCGGCAAGTGGGGAGTCACCGAGCGCTCCACTTGCTGCGCAGAGTTCCCATTCAGAGCTCACAAAACCCCTATCGGTGTTGTAAACCAGGTATAGGGGGTCTTCAAGCGGTGGACAGGGGGAGTCCATGATCTGACTGCAGAGGTTTATAGTGTTTGACCCGTCAAGCCCATATTTGAGTGGAGGAAAACCTAAAACGCGGCCGGTTCTGACTCCCCTCACTGACCCAAACCCTCTCTGCCTTGTTTCCATCTCTCTTTCACCAACTCTGTGGACCGTTTCGGCTGAGCTGCTCTCGCTTTCCTTTGGGCTCGTCGGCTGACCTTTACTTTTCAACCGCGCCGATCCGATTTACAGCCTCGCGCGAGGCGTGATGGGTGGGGAAAAAGGTGCGGAGGGGAGCGTCTCTCATCCCCTCTCGCTTTATTCCTCCATTTTATCTCCCTCTCGCCACCGGGTCGACTCCCAGTACCTGTTCCCCACCCTTCCCCTCTTCCCCAAATTGTTGCACTCCGATTCCCGTCCTCCATTTAAAGCAGTGGCCATCTTATACGAGCAGACTGGAGGGAGAGTCAGGTGGTCTACATGATACTTCCTGTATCCACATGGGCTCGCCATCAAACGACAGCCCAAAACAGCGACACACGTACTGGCTCGCTCGAGCAGAGCTAAACGACACGCGCTATGACTCACTATTAATTTCCTCCTACATCTCTTGTCAAAGATGAGTCAGTCCAATTGTTAGCTAGGCAGTTACACAATCTCTGCATCACGTGTACGGATGCTGTGTTCAGAGGTGTGTTCGTGACCGCACGGCTCCACACACACACACACACACACACACACACACACACACACACACACACACACACACACACACACACACACATAGAGGGAGCCCCCGCATGCGGGCGATGATGGTGACTAAAAACCCTGTGCATGCATTATCAGCCACCCTGGCTGAACCTTACCACACACACACACCCACATGCACAACCTACACATTCAAACATACAACGTCATTGTGCTGGACCTGCAAGAGAATAAGAGGAACCTGCCTGCTGCACAGAGCCAATTGCCACCACATTACCCAAAGACTGAAGGAGGCCCAGCCTCGCCACACATGCACGACTACCCCTTTCACCGTGTGTTCTTGCATGGTGACATGTAACAACCCACAGCTTTGGAATGGAAATAAATAAATAAAATACCAATAAAAGCCTCCACAAGAACCACGTCACGTCTCCGCCGCCGTATCTGTGCATGAACAGAGCGGCGATATGGGAGGCTCAGCCTCCATTTTGGGGATTGCGTTGATGAGGGCTGTCTGGCTGGCTGAGCAGCGGCGCTCCTGACTCAGTCAGATATGGCGCGCTCAGGCTCACGCGGGACGCCTCCAGCAGCTCCAGTCCAGCTTCCCCGCGACAGACACGTCCGCTGGAATCCAGTCGCATGAACGGCCGTGAGCTGCAACGGCCTGCGCCAGTGGATGTACGACGATACGATGATGTTGAAAATAAGCCCGGCAAAGACAATACTCTCTTGTCCTTGTGTCCAAACGATGTCTTCGGATGAAAACTCCTTAACCGTCGATGAAGCTCCACAGTTTGTGGTTCAAATTTGGTGAAACTGATGTGCTACAACACAACGACGACGTTGTCTGGATAGTTTTCGGAGTCAATCTCGCCTTGATTTTATAAGTGGAGGCTTATATTCCCGACTCTTGTTTTTCACAATATAAATTATTTATGCTGTTTGACCAAACTAATAGAGGCCCGAGGCACACGCGGCCAGTGTATCGGGATACCACCAGACAGATGTAGTGATTGGCCTGAAATTACTCCATAATTAATGAAGCAATTTGCTCTTCAGCCAGCCTCCCTCTACAAACCTCATGGGTGTGAGCAAACCCTAACTCTAGAGGCATACGCTTACATAAGGACGCACAACAGCCCAGAAATCAGGATACAACTGTCCAATTATAGTAACAGGCCACATCTGCCTTTTATTAGCTGACACACTTCATTAATGGGATTCTACCAGGCAGGAAACAAAAATCCTTCACAGCATCCCAGCCAGAGACAACCCTGATGACAAGGCCCGGGCTAAAAATGAAGTCTTCTCTTTTGTACGGCGCACAAAAAAAAAAAACACCTTGAAAGCCCACACTCGGCTCGTTTCATATCCTCCTGAGCACATTCATGCGCAGTTCCCTACAGCGTATAACGTAATGCTAAACATGCGAGCGTTACAAATCAATACTCACAAGTTGTGAGCATAGTGAATAACTGAAATGATCAATACTTTGTGTTAGTTGGTGCGATTCCATCAGGAACGCCATCTTGTTTTGACCGTTTATCGGCTCCATTTTATCTTGACGCTACATTTTTGTGACTCATCGGGAAATGAATAACAACTACAGTGGGCCCCATCCGGCTTCCCCCTCTGGGGATGACCGGAGGGTGAAGTCGCCCACTTGTGAGGCAGAAAACGTGGCACCTGTCCCGCTAGCAGCGTAGCTCCTCTCCAAGGGCCAGGCGGCGCACTGCAGACTCGTTTACCTCCAGCAAACCAGCCAGAAATGACTTGTTTCGGGAGTGGATATGAACACCGGAAGATGCTGTGTGCACCACAGAACCACGGGGCTGTGTTCAAGGTCACGGCGATGGGATCCAGCTGTAACCTTGGGAAGCCAAACGGCAGAGTACGCCGTGGTGAGTAATGAGCGGCCTGTCTGCTGCAGGAGTGTCCGAGAAAATCCACACAACCACACACACACACAAGTCCTCGGGACTGACCGGGACAAACACCACGACCGGATGTCAATTAGGTTTCTGTCACTGAAACTGCTTGAGGCGTTGTGTATTTTTGCTGCATCATGCCTCAGCGGGCCCAAGAAAACATAAGAGGAGACCAGCCTAACCAGTCCGGCAGAATGCTGACCCGTGCAAAAGTACTCCTCGGTGTGCCGCGTGTCTTCCCCTCAGTGTCTTGTACCACACAAAGTACGTCCGTGCACACCATACAAAAGCACAACATCATCTGAAATAGAATAAAAAGCCCCTTGAGATTCGCATTTTAGGAACTGAATGGTCACCTAAAGCGTCCAAATTCAGTTGTGATTCAAAACCCGAATCTGCCGGATTATGATCGTGATTCACGAGGGCTGTATACGAGGACTACCTACACTACCCAACAGGCCGTTAACGTACAGACTGTTGGGACAGCGGCTCTGTTGAAGAGGCCGCCGTGACAGCGGATGACTAGAAATTGACCGTCATAGACGATGAAAGTCAGTCCGAGGAAGGTTGTGGACCGTGTTGAAGGGGAGGGGTAGCGAGACAGACAGGAAAAGGAAGCGCAAGACAGATGGGGGAGCGTTTAAAGGCGTCCTTGACATTTCACTCTCGGCCTCGTGAGTCCTCCAGTCTGCAAGTGATTTAAAGAGGCTACGCATCCCGCCCCAGACAGGAAGTCACAAGACACCGGGGGAAGACCAGGTGAGAATGGAAAAACACCGCTTCAGCGGGACTTTCTAAGCTTTCGACACAGACTCAAACTGAATCCACCTGTTCACAAAGCCCAAAGTCACCTCCGTCAGGCTACACCCCCCAAATTATCTGATTTATACTATCCGACATTATATTACACTACATGGCATTTAGAGGTGAGCATTTTAAAGCGACGCCAAATTAAATATGCTTCATACTAATAAATCAGTTGGTAAGTCGAGAGCTATGCAGATCGTCGTATATCCTGCTGCACTGCGCGTTTGGGTTTTTTTTCAGACGGTTTTCCCCCCCATGTCACCCCAGACGACGTTTTGAAAAAACCCTTAAACATTTATTTACACAAACAGCTCTTTCCAGAAAGTTTCCACACGTATTAAAAACATGACTGAGCAAAGCACCTCTCAAAGAACATGGCGGCGGATGACTGTTCCTTGAGAGAAAAGACAACTGTTGAAAATGAAAATGACTGAAACAGAAAATATAGTCTGGGTGAAGAGTGGGGATCTCATTCCTACCTGGTTCTCTTCATGGGTAACCCTCATCTGCTCCTTCAGAATAGAGGTGCGTGCCGCCTCCTCCTTCCGCATTATCCTTTCCTTTTTCAGCTCGGGGCTCCAGAAGCTCTTGATGCTGTTCGTGGAAGAGCCCAGCTTGCTGTCCTTCAAGTCAAGCTCCCTGCGCAGCAGCTCATTCTCCCTCTGCATCTCCCGGAGCTGGGCCTGCATCTCCAGCAGCTCTCCCCCGCTGCCCCGCACTGCCTGCCGTAGCAGGGCAGAGGGCACCCCCTGGTGGTGGTGGTGGTGCAACATGGAGAGGGAGCCCAGATCACTGTAGGACAGAAGGTCAGCGTGGGGCAGCCCCACCGAAGCAATGTTGGGGCTGCTGCCCATGGCTGTGACGCGGCCCCCGTATATGGCCCGGCTGGTGGCACGCCCCAACGTCATGGTGCCTTTTGGGTAGGTGGCAGTAGAGCCCACGCCCTCATGGTCACTCAGGTACATGGGCCCGGAAGTGGCGTAAGCAGCGTTGAGGGACTGGATGTTCTCCATGGAGAGAGTCTTGCCCCCCGCACCACCCCCGCCCCCACTGTTGGCCCTCCGGTGGCCAAGTCTGGGGGACCTTGGCAGGCGCGGGGACCGTGCGGGGCTGCTCTCTATGTGGCCTACCGCTCTGGCACTGCTGTACATGTCCTGCGTGTGGGAGGTGTGGCCACCAGAGGGTCCTTATCAGGGGCGCGCTGCAATGAGACTGCTCAGACTCTCTGAATCACACATGGGTGGTTTATTGCATGCCCTGATAGCTTGTGCACGTCGGAGTCAGATCTGAGAGGACAAAACAGAAGTGAATGAGGATATATAGCATACGACAATAAATACAGAATGTGTTACACGTGAGATGACGGGCATGTGGATACCAAGGGTAAAAAAGCGTGTTCGGCACAACATATAAGCGCACTCCTCCATAGTTACTTAACGGAGGCGAGCAATCGCAGCCTCCCTCTGCATAAGGTTAGAAATGGAGAGAGAGACAGCCCTCCCCCCCGAGTTTCAGAGATGGGTGAGTCACTGCCGGCAGCCCGCTGTCAGATTTTGTTTGGCTCTCATTCCGAGTGAACCCACTGGGATTCCCAGCATCATCCTGGCTTTCCCCATCGCAAGCAGACCGTAATTCCATAATTGATAAAACGACGCGGTAAGCATGGAAATCGTGCATTCGAGAGATTTACTCGTGATGCCGTTCTAACAAAAGTCTTTGGATATGATTTTCGGGGACCGCTCCTTTTTTTTTTTTTTAGCAGAGACCAAAGATGTGATTTTGTTTTTACTTCCTCCGTCAGGTTTTCCAGGCTCTGTTTTTGGGGACTCTGCAGCGATATGAAACGTCGTACATCATGGCGGTTAGCAGGGAGGTGAGAATAGCGAGGGACTGAATATTTAATGGTGAACTAACGCCCTTTCGGTTCCAAAATGGCCTCTCAGGAGTGGGGGTGGTGACTAAATATAGACTGATCATATCTTAAATTCAGAAGGGGCATTTTAATTAGCAAACGAAGAAGATAATGAAGGAACCAAAGCAATAAAGTTAACTGAAGAAAAAAAAAGCCAGCCTGGACAGTGTTAGCGCTGGTTACTGTCAGTGATGGACCATTCATGATAATGATGATGACGATGATGATGATGATTATGGTGGTATAGATTACGTTCTCTCGTTGACATTTCATCGTCAGAAAAAAAATTCTGGTCTAGAGGAAGAGTAAAAGAAAAAAAGACACTGCGGATGGTCCGGGCACATATGTGATTCTTGCCCCAACACCAGCATGTTTATGACACGGCCAATAGACTTATTCAACGCCCCCCCCCCCAAAAAAAAGATGCTCTTCTCTTCTTTTGGCTTCATGCAAATTCTGACACCATTTTCAAAGGCAGAGATAAGATGACAACAGGCTACAGGCAATCACACACACACACACACACACATGCTGAGGCGTCGTCGGTGTGGGGAATCACTTGACCAGAGGCCCTGACATTAGCCTGGCAGAGGAGGAGCGACGGTCAGGACACCGTCATCTCCCTCAGCCAACTTGAAAAACAACCGTTTTGAATCGGGTGGGTGGGGTGGGGTGGGGGGGCAGAAGCAAAAGCAGAGGAGCTCAACCAGAATCTTTCCAAGGGATGTGACCATCTGTGTCGTCCCATATAACCGGACCGATTTGGAGCTGGTGTCTCACAGCAAAGCCGAAGAAGTCCCCCTCTCTGCAGCAGACGGTCCCTCTGAGGCGACCCCAGCTAATTAACCTCGAATTAAATGTACGGCGCACACGCACGTTACAGCACCAGGCCGCCATGCCATTCTCATACACACAGCGGGCCTGAGAAGTCCGACTAGCGACTAGTTTAAAGGCAAAAAGCGCTTCTTCTCAATCTCCCAATTTCTACCCAATTTTTTACTTCTACCCAATTCCCCTCGGGGATGAATGAAGTATTCTGATTCCGGCCCTGATTCTCAAAGCGAGATGCTGTCTGCTGTCTGCTGTGTGCGATGGGCCTGTCTGAACTGGCAGCAGTCATCTATATATCAGTAAGTCCAAACCATGGAAAATGAGACCCGGGTCAGAATGAAACACTCAACCTTTCTATCCTGGAAGCGGTAGGACGTCTCAGCATTACCTGGTTGGTGCACAGTGGGGAGGTGGGACACGTAGAGGAGACGACGAAGAACAAATGAAGACACAACATGGCATGTGTCAGGGCTGGCCACTAATTCACTATCATCTTGTGTCCTCTTTCAATGGCATTGTATCAGGATTAAATCTAAATATTGTGATACACAATTCTGTTGCCTAAAGTAATGTTAACAAATATCTGTTAGCTACAATGTCTCACAAAATGAGGTCTGAAATATCTGTGGGGGGGTTTTAGTTGAAAACTAGTTTTGGTTTGATGTTATATTTCACATTACTAAAGAGTTCAATGTGATGAACCTCATTTGCATTCTTAAACATGATGTTTTTACATATCTATCTATCTATCTATCTATCTATCTAATCTATCTATCTATCTATCTATCTATCTATCTATCTATCTGTGTCTCTGTATCCAGCTATCTATCTATCTATCTATCTATCTATCTATCTATCTATCTATCTATCTATCTATCTATCTATCTATCTATCTATCTATCTATCTATCTATCTATCTATCTATCTATCTATCTATCTATCTATCTATCTATCTATCTATCTGTGTCTGTGTATCTATCTATCTATCTACCTTCCTACCTATCTATTTATCTACCTACCTATCATCCATCCATCCATCCATCCATCATCTACCTACTTACCTACCTACCTACCTCTCCATCCATCCATCTACCTTCCTACCTGTTTATCTACCTACCTATCCACCCATCAATCCATCCATCCATCCGCCTTCCTACCTACCTACCTCTCCATCCATCTATCCATCCGTCTACCTACCTACCTACCTCTCCATCCATCTATCCATCCATCTGCCTTCCTGCCTACCTATATACCTATCTATCTATCTATCTATCTATCTATCTATCTATCTATCTATCTATCTATCTATCTATCTATCTATCTATCTATCTATCTATCTATCTATCTATCTATCTATCTATCTATCTATCTATCTATCTATCTATCTATCTGTGTCTGTGTATCTATCTATCTATCTACCTTCCTACCTATCTATTTATCTACCTACCTATCATCCATCCATCCATCCATCCATCATCTACCTACTTACCTACCTACCTACCTCTCCATCCATCCATCTACCTTCCTACCTGTTTATCTACCTACCTATCCACCCATCAATCCATCCATCCATCCGCCTTCCTACCTACCTACCTCTCCATCCATCTATCCATCCGTCTACCTACCTACCTACCTCTCCATCCATCTATCCATCCATCTGCCTTCCTGCCTACCTATATACCTATCTATCTATCTATCTATCTATCTATCTATCTATCTATCTATCTATCTATCTATCTATCTATCTATCTATCTATCTATCTATCTACCTATTTATCTACGTATTTATCTATCATCTAGCTATCTGTCTATCTATCTATCCATCTATCTACGTATCTATCTATCATCTAGCTATCTGTCTATCTTCCATATCTCCGAGCACTAGTATGGGTCTGCTATACAGTAATTAAACTTTCGGAGAGCGAGGGATGCCGACTATACGGTGGCTATGGAGAAAAGACAGGGAACTGTTTGTATGCAGTGGAGAGACACTAAGGGGAATGCAGACCTATAAATCCACTTGCAGTTAAAAGGAAGTACATTTACGCCTATCCACTTGTAAGCAATCCTGTTAATAAAGTCTCCAAGCCAAAAAGGGCCATAAAAACTGATTAGTGGAACCTCATGCAAACACAGAGATAAACACAACTTAACAGCTCCACACATTCACAAACAAACACAAAGATTACAGTCAGACACAACAAACGAAACCAAAACTTGTGCTTCCGTATATATAATCCTGGGAGCACATTTCCAGTAGTACCACTAAATCCAGTTTCAAATTATGTTGTCGTCTTTTTCTTCAGTGTACAAATGTTTAATATCGGCAGTTAAGAAAAAGATAACTAAGTCTTTCTTTAATCACATGGAAACAAGTCCGACATGTTTTAAGTGATTGCAACTGGAGTCATATTTTAAAGGAACAGGGTTGGGACTACACAGTACTTATGTATTCTGCACTGTTCATGGTTCTAGTGAATTAATGATGCAGTATTGATGAAGCTGGGATGGGAATACATGCATCTCATAATTTGTGGTGAAATTTAAATGTGGATATCAGCAGGTGTGCAGGAACACAGCTGTCCAAACAAATATTGCAGACAACTCTGTGTATCAGGGCTACTGCAGTCAGCTCCTGTTTGTTATGATTTCGATTCATTTTTAATTACACATTACTGTGTATTGGCAAGCAGACAGAGCTCAGAGGCGCAAAAGAACTATCTGCAAAATGCCGGTCCAGAAGAAATTACCACCGGTAATTCAGAAACAAGCAGTGCAGAAACAAAAGACAGGATACAGATGCTGTGAAAAAAGATTTCACCACAGGCAATGCTGCTGCGCTAGTGAGGGGCTCCAGGGTATGTATTAGTAAGGCCACCATGCCATTTTGAGAGCCATATCAGAAAAGCCTGGTTTACTGGAGGAACTTGGTGCAACTAACTGACTGGGCACCTTTGCAACCAACCCACTGACGAGTGAATAGTTGAGGTGTTAAAAAAATGAGTTGAATTTGCAGGTTATACGAGAATGTATGTGTTGTATAAGGTCACATATTTCCGTCAGAATTTGTGCTCGGCTCGTGCATGTGGGCCTGAATGGAAAGGGTCGATTTTCCTTGCTTATATTCCAGGTTTGGGGTGGATGGGGATCCAAACGCTGTTGACCCGTAAGGGGCGGTAACGTTAGAAGTACCTCACCCAATCGTCTGGATTTCAGTTCAACGTCTGGTTCAAACATTGGTGAATAGTCCAGCCGGTCTTAAATAAACTGCACTTAAGATGAAGGCGTGTTTACAAAGGCGAAAAGTTTCAAAGTGTTACTGAACAAGGCAACCACTTGTTAGACGGATTAACCTACATAGTGCAACCATCACACTCGTACTCATCACCTATTCTGCTGTGGGATCCAGATGTCTCAGTGACAACCTAAGCCCCGCCCATCGGCGTCTGTGATTGGTCAAGCGAGAGTCGAGATGAAAACGTGCGCTTCCAAATGGCCTGTTCACTTGTCAACCAAATGCCAATTTTGAACGAAAGCCTGTATTAGGCAGGTTATATCCTTAGTTATTAATGCACTGAATATGGTATAAGACGGATCATAAAAAGCTATTTTGGGTCTTCAGTGACCGTTGCCGGTGACCTATCGGAACTGCCACACGTATTTTCCCGAGGACAAAGACAAAATGGCCTGAAACATGCAGATATTTTTGTTCAATTGTGTTTTGGTCTCATTCCCCCAGCCGAAATATTGCAGTTGACAGGGCCGATGTGTAACCTGTTTTGTCGGGTAGACGTAACGCCGCACTGCCGACCAAATTCTACCGTTCACGACTCGACCATTTTTTCTGGACCATCAGCGGGGTGAGCGTCGAGTATTTGACAAGAGACTTAATGAAATACCGGGCAGCCGCCTGGGTGTCGTAAGGGGAGAAGCAAAAGACGTCTCCGGCGCTGTTCGGCATGAAAACGGCATATCCGTCCATCACGCGGCTTTAAATGCGAGCTTGTCGAGCGAACGCCGCTAAATCGGCGTCCGTGTCACTCACCGCGGCACGCGACTCGTTCTCACACACAGATGCTCGTCGTCAAGTCGCGGAGCGAAATCCGCACGAAACGGAACCAAAAACGCCCGCTTCTTTCTTCTCTTTCCTCTTTAACTCGCGTTTCGTTGTTTGCTTTTATCAAAGGGACGAATTAGATAAACCGGTAGACGCACTGCATATGCACACCATGTACGTAAATGTACCTTTTTCGATGTCAAGCCCTCCTCATCACGCGTCGAGACGGCATCTCGGTGCCTCCATTCAACCAGCCAGCCTCGGCTCAGCATCACGCCCCGTCATTGGGCAGCGGATATACGCGCTCCCCTCCTCTCCACGGCAGGGAGCAGCAGCAGCACCACTACCGGCTGGAGGGGAGGGGCGCCTGTGTAGGATGCGGTGGTCGGCCTCCGCGCAATTCAACATCCACCACCCCCACCCCCCCACCCCTTTATGAAATATCGATCAGCGTCCATGCACCCCGTTAACAGCAGGGCTTGGGACACAGCAGCCAGTGTCGCCGAGGGAGACCTGACGGAGCCTGCATGCTGTGCAGGAGCCCTGTTGGCTAGGCTGCAACGCTGCCAAACCCCCATCTGACCACGTTACAGCTGCCATGTCGTGTGAAGACGTTACACGGGGAATGGCAAGTTCTCCAAACCTGATACGGTCTCCTAAGCCAGGCGATTCAAATGTATGTCACTTACTTAATACGATTATACATTAAAGAGGGTGGATTGGTTTTTACGCTCCCGGTTGTTGGCCTCCATTTGATTTGAGGTCAAGAAGAGCAGAGAATACACTTTATTTGTACATACATACAATGAAATTCACTCTGCATATAACCCATAGCTAGTGGGTAGCTGGTGGGCAGCCGCCGTGCAGCATCCGGGGACCAACTCCAGTTCTTCTTTCCATTGTCTTGCTCAGGGGCACAGACAGGAGCATTAACTCTAACATGCATATCTTTTTTTTTTTAATTTATTTCTAGTTTTTCCCCTTATCCCACCCGATTAACCCAATGGCATATGGCCGGAACTCTTGTCGAATAACTCCCCTGGCTCACGTTTCCACAGGAAGGAGATAGGCGTAACACCAGCTTCCTTCAAACTCGCGTCGGCTGCTCTCGCCATTTTACACGCTGAAGCCTCGCATGGATTGCATCACCTTCAAGCCGCGAAGGAGGCGTAGGGAGAACGCTTTCGGTTGCTTGGCTGCAGGCGCCTGGATGGGCCAGAGGGGTCACTGGAGAACGACGAGTCCCCGAACACTACACCGATCTACACCCACTATCCCTCGGGTAAGGGTGACCTAATGAATGCCTCACCCCGTGGACGCTCTGGACGTGACCGGTTACGGCGAGTCTGGGATACGAACCTCCCAGCCACATGACGAGCGGGTTGCAAGAACTGCGGTTTATTCCGCTCGGCCACCAGAGCGGCCTACATGCATATCTTTTTGATGGTGGGAGGAACCCGGAGCACACCCACACAGACATGGGGAGAACATGCAAACTCCACACAGAAAGGACCTGGGACGGCCTGGGGTTCGAACCCAGGACCTTCTTGCTGTGGGGCAACAGTGCGAACCACTGGGCCACCGTGCCGCCCCATCATGCCTCTTCCAAGAGAAACCTTATAAACCTGCTCATCTGCAGATCCATTGATTACAATGTGATTACAACTCTTATGAAGCACATTGAGTTGCCTGTGCATGAAATGTGCTATCGTCATCGGCGGTCACTCGGGGTCGAGTATGACCGTCCTCCCGCTGGGTCCCTTGAGCCCTCAGGTGGGTGTAAAGGCCGATCCTGGAGCCGCATAATGGGAGGACGCCTGTGCGTGATAGCTTTTTACATGGAGTGGCTGATGCGCCTGCAAGCCGCCACACGGTCCTTGGCAGGGGGTGGCCAGAGTCCAATGGCATGGAGAACCAAGACGATTGGGGACCACCTTCTGTTGCAGCCTTCATCCACCTTCACTGCCATTATGAGCTGGAGACATTTTCCGCCAGTTCTGCCATTGAGGTCTTTGTTGGAAATGTGCTACATCGTTGTGACTCATAGAAACAGTTTGTTGTATCCTTAAACTTCATAATTTACAACATTATCAGTCATTAAAGACGGAAACATGGTTATACCCCGGTAAATATAGACTATTTTTTGGCTGGGGGGCGGGGATGGGGGAGGCAACAGGAGTCATATAAGATGGCTGTGTCTTTGCTCAGCACGCTAAAGAGTATCATGACATTGATGCGGGTGGGGGAGTTTCTGGCACAGCACATCAGCGGCAGCGTTTGTCTCAGGGCAGCTAGAGTGAAGGCCCGAGGCTCGCTGTGCTGCATCAACCAAGAAACTTAGGACATGTCACAACACAGGACACCATAGTCAGTAGCATCAACACCAGGGGAGCATTTCCTCCAGACTTGTCCCAACAGAAAAGCTACAAAGCACAAGTGACGTCCCCTCAAGGCACACTTCTCTCTTCCTACACAAGCCTCGAAGTCTTCTTTTGTCATGTTCATTTTCTATGTCCGGTGTATGCCAAACGGATACTAACTGTTTTTGACAGGACCTGGAGGAGGTGCATTACCATTACACACACTAACAATGTGAGTTGCACAAGAAAGATAGAGGATGGTTAAGGGTCCTTTTAGCTCTGGGTAACTGAGAATGTCTTTCTGAGTCATTTAATAAAATAAACAAAGATACAAGATACAATCAAATGAGTAGGACATATGTTTTTTTGTTTTTTTCTTGAGAAACAAGACACAAGTTGGAAGCTCTAGTAATTTAGGGGACAGTAATATAAAGACAAATGACCTGGAGGTAAAAAGCCAGACGAGGGTTTCATACAGAGGCCCATATGAAGGAGGCTGATGGTATCTTTTATTGGGACGAGGGCGCCCTGCAAATCATGTCATGGAAGGATTACTGCTAGATGTTCATGTTGAGGCACCATGGGAAAAGAAGAACCCCTCTCTCACTAAACGCATCCCAAAATGCATAGCTCTTATTTTTCAAGCTGTTTTTCCCAGAGGGTCCATGCAGCCCTACGGCAGAGAGAGAGAGACACTGATGCTCATTAACAGGCAGCTGCACAAACCTGCACCTCATTTTTACGACTATGAAATATGAAATAAGTTACACTAAAGATAACTTCTGAGATTCACATGTAATGGTTACATTATAGCTTCCTCGATTTCAATCAATGAGAAAATCATGAAGCGTTGAGTCAGAGGGAATTTCTGAGGAAAAGAAAAGACTCTCCTCCCAAACCGAGTCTGCTTATTTTCTCTTGTGAGACTGCAGTCATTTCGTTGACTATTGATCCTTTTTTTTTCTTTTTTTTGAGTCGAGACAACAATAATGTCCATTTTCAGGACAGCCAACCCCCTTTTAGAAAGCATGCACGATTGGTACACATTTCAAAGCATTGTGTATTGATTATCCAGTCTGCCCGTTTCTCAGGAAGGCAAATACGAGACAGTGAGTGATGGCGGAGAACCTGGGCAGTTGACTCTCCCAGGACTATTTCCATTTGTAATTTTTGCTTAATAAGTCGGCAGTGATAAATCTCTGTGATAGTCCATGGGCCAGAGCCCAAAATTTCCTATTGCGGTACACTCAAGGTGGCAAAACTTACTTATAATTTCTTGAAAGGATCCATGTCTGTAGATGATATTTTGGTATGATAACCATTCCTGAGTGGCAGCTGTATCACAGTTATCAGCTCATGAAGTTAACCACCCCCTAAAGTAAATTGCATTTTAGACGCTGGTGCATATCCTGGTTTAGCCTCATGGTCAGGACATTTTTCAATGTTCTATAATATTGTCTTTGGTATCATTTTAAAGGGGACCTTCTTAGCTTTCATTCAAGCCCTGTTGTGGATATTTCTCACAAATATAGAGGTCACTTGAGCTCTTCAACCCGTCAATAACACACATCTTTCTGCAATGTTCGCCTAAACTATATACTTTCTTTTAGCCCTGTGGCATCTAGGAATATCAGGGACACAAAACACAAAAACTGGAATACTCACAGGACTGTAAAGATTCAGGAAATGTATAATATACCCATACTATTTCATTGTGTGAGGTGATTGTGAACCTTAAATTAGAAGGGCATTATTACTAAGAAACTAACTAGACCAAAGCCAGTTAGTCCATGGGTCAGACCAGATATCGATATCACCCAAGGTGACACAACTTCACTGGTGCCATTTTATTTGGTACACTAACAGAAGTAAAATAATACATGATAACCTTTCCAAATGAGCAGCTATTTCATTTTTCTTTCAGGAAACCTGTTTCTGTGCCTCTCACGATTGTGTATTTGCCCAGTTTTTTACAAATATAGCATTTCAACACCCCTGGTACTGATTAGCCTAGCTTAAACTCTGGGACAGTTCTTAGTTGGCCAACAACCAAGGATAACCAGTACTGTGTACTTCCATTCATTGTGCTAAGCTAGGCTAACGTGCAGCCAGATAGCTTTCTACTAAACACATATAGAGGAAACTGGTATCTATCTTCTTGTCTCACTCTGGAGAAAATTGTAAGCTAATTTCCCATAATGTTAGCATGTTCTTTTAATGTATATGTTAATATGATTAGTTAAAGTGGCTACGAGGAACTTTCATCTTGTGTTGATTTTAGCGGCCTCATGTGGACAAAATACAGCTGTTGCATAGCAACTAGGTAATGTATCTATTTGTGGCTATGTAAGATAAATAATGGTAATATGACGCTGGTGAAGCAAAGTAAACTTTGTTTTAGTAGTGTTCATACACCTAAGTTACATGTATTTGTTTGTATGTGGCAGGTGAAAACTGACTGAATATGGCCACTGGTGAACAAGCAAGTTTTTACCCAATACCAAAGCGCCCACGGGTGGAGTGCATTATCCACTGTTCTGATGATACAGATAAGCTGGTTTCACTACAAAGTGTCGACTCATGGAGAACTCTGCTCAGGGCAGCTCAGATACGAAATCATGCACCAGTTTTGAAACTGGCAAAAGACATTCCTGAGGGACAGATTCCAGCAATCTACTACCACAGAAAGTGTCGCAGTATCTTCACTATGAAGTATATTCTTGATGGCCTCCTTGCAAAAGAAAAGAAAAGTTGTGTCTCTGCTGAAGAGAAACAATCTAAGAGAGTAGCTCGACATGCTCCAAGTACATCTAGGACTTATGATGCAGAGTGCATATTTTGTCAGAAAAACAGCAAATATTCCAAGAGACAGAATACGAGAGAAGTACTGGTGTAGTGTCGAGAACTGCGAGCTGATGCAAAGATCAGGAGTGCAGCCACAAAGAAAAGGGACAGCAGAATCCTTGCCATTGTGAGTAGAGACCTTGTAGCAGCTGAAGGGCACTACCACAGGTCATGCTATAGACTTTACACCAAAGAAGAGGTTTCCAAAGGAGAGGTTGCCAGCAATGAAGATGATGATGCTGCAGCCCAGTATGAAGCTGCTGTGAATAAGGCATACAATGAGCTGTTCCTCTTCATCAGGATGGAGCTTTTTGGCAATCCTCAAGTGATGACAATGACTGATCTCTCTTCTAGACTGGTAGCTTCAATGAACTCCCAAGGCATTGCCCAAGTCAAGGAATCAACCAAGAAGCACATAAGGCGAAACCTGGAGAGTGAGTTTGCTGGAGCCTTGCAGATATTCCCTGATGAGAAAGGAAAATTCCTCCTCTATCCCGATAACTTGTCCATGAGGGAACTTGCCAAAGAAAATCAGTCTCTCAAAAGGGAGCCGCAGACCCTGAAAAGTGTCAGTGCACAAGATGTTATAGCCAAAGCAGCCATCAAATTGAGAGCAGACATTAAAAGTCAAGATGTTCCTCAAACCTGGCCGCCTGAAGTCAAACCAGAAGCAGAATGTCCTACCATTCCAGAGTCGCTCATTATCTTCCTGTACTCTCTACTCACAGGCTCAAATGATCCTGATCATGCATCCCAGAGAGTGCAGTGCCTTCTGCAGTCATTTGGCCATGACATAGTATATGCAATGACATGTGGAAATACCAAGCCTTCCAAGCACATTGTTCTACCATTCAGTGTCAAATCGTTGACAGGAAATGTAGAGTTGATAAACATCCTCAACCGACTTGGTCACAGTGTGTCCTATTCACAGATGGAAGAGATCAACACTGCCCTGTGTCTCCAGAAACTCTCATCATCAGGGAGTGGCATTGCCCTTCCAGCTAACATCCATCCTGGCATATTCACAACTGTAGCCTGGGACAATATCGACCGTCTTAAAGAAACTGTCAGTGGTGAGGGAACATCTCACAGAGTCAATGTGATTGCTGTGCAAGCAAAGCCAGTCAACCCACTTCCTGTCCAACCCATGCCCACTGTTCCCAAAACAAAGAAGAGAAGCATTGATGGACCCCCACCAATGTTACCAACTTACAATGCTGGACAACGGGTAGGGCCACCACAAAGCAAAAAGTCAGATGCCGATACTGCAGCCAATACTAAGCTTGCCAGAGAGAAAAACCTTCTTTGGGTCCTAGCACGCATGTCACAACAAGAAGAACAGTCAGTCAGCAGCTGGACAGGCTTCAACATCCTGACTCGAGGAGAGATGACGGTCATCCCCGACAATACAGGCTATCTGCCTACCATCAATGCTCCAGCGACACAAATGTCTACTGTCAACGAGGTGCTTAACCAGTCACTGAGCATCATGCAGTGCTTAGGCCTGAGGAAGATTGTCTGTGTCTTTGACCAAGCCCTGTATGCGAAGGCTGTCGAGATCACATGGAAACACCATGACAAGTTCCATGATATCATCGTTAGGCTTGGGGTATTCCACACCATCTGCACACTGCTGGCAATAATAGGAAAGCGTTTCCAAGATGCTGGACTCAAAGACCTCTGCATTGAGTCTGGCATGATTGCAGAAGGCTCAATTGCTGGTGTTATGGATGGCCGCAAGTACAACAGGGCAGTGCGACTACACAAGCTCCTGTATGAGGCTCTCATGCAACTGACCTTGAATGGTTTCCTGTCCTGGTTGGAAGAAACTCACAGGAATGACATGGTTCACCTGAATGAGACACTGAAGACCATTGACAGCCTTGGGAAAGAAGTCTCACAACATGCTTTGAAGGAGGTCCTCGAGAACAGCTCTTGTACACGCATCATGGATCTATTTGAAGTCTACCGTGAGTTCCTTAGAGGTGGAAACGGCAGCCTCTCGAACTTCTGGATGTCCTATTTGGACATGGTTGAAATCTTGTTGGGGCTCATCCGAGCATCCAGAGAGGGAGACTGGATGCTACACTCGGCTAGCATTCGAGCAATGATCCCATGGTGCTTTGCTTATGACAGGATGAATTATGCACGCTACCTCCCCTACTACTACGCCCAGATGTCTGAGCTGCCCATCACACACCCAGATGTGTACACAGAATTCATGGAAGGAGGCTTCTCAGTCCAACTGGGCTCCACCAATCCCTTTGGCCGAATCCCTGTTGACCAAGCTATAGAAGAAACGGTGAACAAAGACACCCAAACAGCTGGAGGGACAAAGGGATTCAGCTTGAAGCCAGGAGCTGTGACCAAATATTATCTCACAGCTGAGTATAGAAGCATGTACCTCAGACAGCTGAGAGACCTGACAGGTCAAGGCAGGTGCAAATGGTCTCATCCAGATCTACAGAGTCCAAGGATCAAGAGAGATGAAGCAGATGTCCAGTCTCTCATGGACCTTATGGAGAATAACTGGCTCAATCCTATGTCCCCTGATGAGATTGATTTGGTTAGCCTCTCCACTGGCAACATGGCTCCACCTGATGTGACCATAGATCTCTTGAGAGCTCTTGAGAAAGGAGAAGAGGCCTACCAAGCATTCCAGCAAACAAGGTTAGATGCAGACCCACCAACTGTGAAATTCCACAACAAGATGACCAAGCAAAGTCTGAAAACATTCTCCAATGTCAGCACAAAACAAGCTCATGGAAAGAAAGCACAGGATGTGGTTCTGAAGGCAGATAGAAACCTTTTCAGTCACATTATCCTGGTGGCTGAAAGCAGGAAGATGAATCTGAAGGATGTCCTTGCCTACCCATTGGGCCCACTACCATGGGCACTGGCAAATGCTGATGGGTCCTTACGAAAAACAAACAAGGCTGCACTTGCCAGAGAGCTTGAAAAGAATGTATCTCCTGCAGAAGACATCCCAATCCCATCTACTTCCATCATTGATGGGATGAGCCTGGTCCAAAAAATGAATGGCAACAACAAAACCTTTGCACAGGTGGCAGAGTCAGCCTTGACCCAGGTCCTCCATGAGGGAGCACAGAGTGGGAGGATTGATGTTGTTTTTGATGTCTATCACCAGACTTCGATCAAAGATGCTGAACGACTGAACCGGGGTGGAGACATCACTCTCCAGTACAAGAATCTTGCAGGGGGACACCACGTCCAGCAGTGGAGAAAATTTCTGTGCAGTTCCTCCAACAAGACCAGTCTCATCAAGTTTCTGGTGGAAGAGTGGAAACTCCCACGATACAGAGCTATGCTGCATGGCAAGGTGTTGTACATGACCTGTGAGGAAACCTGCTACAAGTTGACAGAAGATGGGTGCGAGGAAGCAGCAGAACTGCACTCCACACATGAAGAAGCTGACACCCGTCTGCTCCTGCATGCATTGCATGCAGCAAATGCGGGCTCAAAGTCAGTTATCATCACATGTGAGGACACTGATGTCATGGTGCTTTGTCTTGGCTTCCAGAAGGACATCACCTGTCCCATCTACCAGAAGTGTGGGACTCAGAACCGCACACGGTTTGTCGACATCACCAAACTGGTAAGTTCACTTGGAGACAGCATCTGTGACAGCCTAATTGGCTTACATGCCTTCACAGGCTGCGACACTGTCAGTGCATTCGCTGGTCGAGGGAAGCTGAATGCCCTGAAGATAGTGAGAAAGCACACTTCCTGCCAAGAGACTTTTAGTCAACTGGGACAGACATGGAATGTGAGTGATGAGCTGTTCCAGAAAATTGAGCAGTTCACCTGTCGGATGTATGTTGCTAATAGCAGCACTGCTGAGGTGAACAAACTGCGTTACCAGCTCTTCTGCACCAAAAGGGGAGAGGTTGAGTCCAGCCAGCTGCCACCATGTAGAGACTGTCTCTTTATGCATGTTCAACGAGCCAACTATCAGGTAGCAATATGGAAGTGCTGTCTGCAGGCTAACCCTGTGGTGCCAAGCCCTACTGAGTATGGATGGACAGACGATGAAGGCAAGCTGGCCATTTACTGGATGCGCTCCCCACCTGCACCAGATGTGGTCTTGGAAATGCTAACATGCAAGTGTGTGCATTCATGCAAAATGCCAAGCTGCATGTGCCTGTCAAATGGACTTCCATGCACAGACATGTGCAGGTTACAGACCTGCAGTAACCAAAAACAGCAGGATGGTCCAGAACTGGACTTTGAACTTGGGGAGTCAGATGATGAGAGAAACGAGCAGTTTGATGAATGACAGTGTGATGATTCTGATGGTATTACTGTGGTAGTAGTCTATTGATGCACAGGATTTTGATTCTGGACTTGGTTACCCAGAGCTTGATAACAATAATGTAACCATATTCACATATACCCATTACCCTACCCATTACCATTACATATACCCACTAATGATATGGGATTACATGTATCATTGACTAAGTATATGTAAATGTCAATGTTGTTTAAAATATTAAAATAGTTCATTACCTCACTATGGTATTCCTTTTTATCATGTATTTTGATTGTGTATTTAAACAAATGTATAGAGCCAGTTTGTGACCTAACTGGCTTTGGTCTAGTTCTCATTTAAGGCTCACAATCACCTCACACAATGAAATAGTATGGGTATATTATACATTTCCTGAATCTTTACAGTCCTGTGAGTATTCCAGTTTTTGTGTTTTGTGTCCCTGATATTCCTAGATGCCACAGGGCTAAAAGAAAGTATATAGTTTAGGCGAACATTGCAGAAAGATGTGTGTTATTGACGGGTTGAAGAGCTCAAGTGACCTCTATATTTGTGAGAGATATCCACAACAGGGCTTGAATGAAAGCTAAGAAGGTCCCCTTTAAAATGATACCAAAGACAATATTATAGAACATTGAAAAATGTCCTGACCATGAGGCTAAACCAGGATATGCACCAGCGTCTAAAATGCAATTTAGTTTAGCGGGTGGTTAACTTCATGAGCTGATAACTGTGATACAGCTGCCACTCAGGAATGGTTATCATACCAAAATATCATCTACAGACATGGATCCTTTCAAAAATTATAAGTAAGTTTTGCCACCTTGAGTGTACCGAAATATCGTCTGGCCTATGGACTATGAAGGTCGCGTACGCTACCTAGGCTCGACGAGGCTGTGCACTGCCCTCTGCTGGCCACTTGGGGGTATCGTATGCATCAGGGACGTCTGCAGTGCTCCTTCTGAATCACAGTATTGCAGAATTATTGCAGAACTACTTTTATCACTTCATTTTCTCGTTCTATAAATCCTTTTTGAGCTGGCAGAGAGTTAACGTAGAGGGTTAATGTTATCTTGTCAGAGGGAAAACAATATGCAATACATGGGGATTTGTGGGGTCACATCAACACTCAGTGACGAGAAAAAATGATTGCCACAAATAGGCAAAATCATTCTCTTGGTAAGTCATCTTCAACTTTAAATAGCTGGGATGGGCAGACTAATAGTCTCAAGAAGAAATAAATGTCAGACATCCGATTTGCAGGGGAAAGACGGTGACTCAGTCGTTTCTGGTAATGCCGTATTGTGCCGGTACTGGCTGGCTGTTGAGAAGAAGGTAAGGAATGAGCAAATTTGGACGAGTCCTCTTTGTTCTCCTTCGGTATTCTTTCTCAGATGGGTGCAGCCAGTCTGAATCATGAATCATAAAAAAACCCTGTGTCCTCTGAGGCCGCGAACCCGAGTTACCACACACAGGCCGGTGTTCCCAGAAAATGACAGTGAGCAAGCATCCCGGCTCCTGCTCACATTATGAGGGTGAGGTCAAATCAGGTGACTCATTAAAGAGATCCGTAATAACACACCGTTCATCAATCTTCTACACGGAAGCAACCGTGTTCCCTTCTGTGAGCGGAGGATGGGAATAAGTGCAAAATAAGAAGAAGAGAAAAAAAGACAAAAGGAAATAACGTGAGGCTAAAGTGCAGATCAGGAGAAAGCAGGGTGTGAATTATTCATTGTGGTGTGGAGATATCCCAGCATTTCAGTGTGTTATTCCATCTGGAATTTACCTTCTGCTTTCCACACGGTGGATGGAGTAATGTTGGGGTTACCTTCAAATGAATGTTGTGTGGTCTGCCATGGTGTTATGAGTCCATTGTACGTTTTTTTTTTCTATTTTCAGCTTGGTCTTCTATGTTTCATCTTGAATAAGTTCTATTTGGGCCGTCTGAGCTAGGTATTCTATTATCTGAACTTCTCTGCTGACAGCATGGACATAACCGCTGCGGAGGAAGTGCAATATTAAAGAATAGCCTCATCTTCTGTAGTGTCATCACTGGCTGCTGGACTGTGTTAGATTCCTGTAGGGTCTTTACCACCGTAACCCAAAACCATGTTTCCATTCAAAATGTAAACTCCTGGGGCATCCGGGTAACATAGCGGTCTATTCCGTTGCCTACCAACACGGGGATCGCCGGTTCGAATCCCCGTGTTACCCCCGGCTTGGTAGGGCGTCCTTACAGACACAATTGGCCGTGTCTGCGGGTGGGAAGCCGGATGTGGGTATATGTCCTGGTCGCTGCACTAGCGCCTCCTCTGGTCGGCCGGGGCGCCTGTTCGGGAGGGAGGGAATAGCGTGATCCTCCCACGCGCTACGCCCCCATGGCGAAACTCCTCACTGTCAGGTGAAAAGAAGCGGCTGGCGACTCCACATGTATCGGAGGAAGCACGTGGTGGTCTGCAGCCCTCCGCGGATTGGCAGAGGGGGTGGAGCAGCGACCGGGACGGCTCGGAAGAGTTGGGTAATTGGCCGGATACAACTGGGAGAAGGGAAGAGAAGGGAAGAGAAGGGGAGGGGGGATAAAAACTTCTCTTTACTAGTGCCAAATGCCATTAAATATATTTAAAAATTATAGTGTGAACCCAGCTACTGAGGATGCACAAGCCAGTGCCGGTCCCAAGCCCAAATAGATGGGGAGGGTTGCGTCAGGAAGGGCATCCGACGTAAAAATCTTTGCCAAATCTAATATGCGGCTCATAAAGGGCGGCACCGTGGCCCAGTGGTTAGCGCTGTCGCCTCACAGCCAGAAGGTCCTGGGTTCGAACCCCGGGGTTGTCCAACCTTGGGGGTTATTCCAGGTCGTCCTCTGGGTGGAGTTTGCATGTTCTCCCCGTGTCTGCAGTGGGTTTCCCCCACCATCAAAAATAAACATGCATGTTAGGGTTAATACTCCTGTCTGCGCCCCTGACAGAGGCATATAGCAAGACGAGCTGGAGTTGGTCCCCGGGTGCTGCACGGCGGCTGCCCACTGCTCCTAGCTACACAGCTAGCATGGTTTACATGCAGAGAAGAATTTCCCTACGAGGATTAATAAAGTATATCAAAATAATATTTAAAAAAAAATCAGATTTCCATACTGGATCGGGTTACCAACGACCGCCACCAGTACTGCTGGCCAGCAGGGTGCCGGTGGAAACTATGCTACTGTTGGGTGAAGGAGAGGGGAAGGCATGGCCAGAGGCAGCGGGAGAGGAGGAAGGGTAGGAGTGTGGGGGTGAGAGTCGAAACTTTGAATGTTGGATCTATGACTGGTAAAGGGAGAGAGCTGGCTGATATGATGCAGAGAAGGAAGGTAGATATACTATGTGTGCAAAAGACCAGGTGGAAGAGGAGTAAGGCCAGGAGCATCGGAGGTGGGTTCAAACTCGTCCACCATAGTGTGGCTGGGAGGAGAAATGGGGTAGGGGTAATTCTGAAGTGTGTGTTGGAGGTGAAGAGAGTGTTGGAGTGATGAGTATGAAGCCGGAAATAGAGAGTGGTGGAGAGTGTACCCAAGGAGGAGAGGGTGGTGATTGGAGCAATGGGCATGTTGGTGAAGGAAACAGAGGTGATGAGGAGGTGATGGGCCCGTGTGGTGTCAAGAAGAGGAATGTGTTGTAGCAGCAGCAGCAGTAGTAGTAGTAGTAGTAAAAGCTATGGTGTGAACTGTCAAAATGGTCTGTTTCCAGAGTTCAGCTCGTAAAGATAAGATTTGCATTTGGAGATTTGGAGAAGGCAGCCGACAAGAGGAGGTGTGAATAATCTTGGGAACTCTCTGAACAGGTCCGCTGACAGCCAAACTTCAGGTCGTACAGGAGTGTACTCTTTTTAATCGTGATTCCCCGCCCCCTTTTATTGACCAATTACCCCACTCTTCTGAGCCGTCCCGGTCTCTGCTCCACCCCCTCTGCCGATCCGGGGAGGGCTGCAGACTACCACATGCCTCCTCCGATACATGTGGAGTCACCAGCCGCTTCTTTTCACCTGACAGTGAGGAGTTTCACCAGGGGGACGTAGTGCGTGGGAGGATCACGCTATTCCCCACAGTTCCCCCTCTCCTCTGAACAGGCGCCCCGACCGACCAGGGGAGGCGCTAGTGCAGCGCCTAAGACACATACCCACATCCGGCTTCCTACCCGCAGACACGGCCAATTGTGTCTGTGGGGACGCCAGACGAAGCCGGAGGTAACACGGGGATTCGAACCGGCTACCCGGACGCCCTGTGATTTTTTCTTAATCGTGTATCTGGGGGCCTCCTTGGCGAAACAGTCGCTATGTTTTAAGATATTGCTGCATAATATAGCATTCAACGTCGCATATTTGCTACTTTTGCAGTCATCAGAAGTATTTTTTGTTGGATAGAGGACAAAATTCAAAGGTTTAACGACAGAGACATCCTAATGACACCAATACCTGTTGAGGTAAACGCACATAAAGCGAGGCGAGAGACAGAAACTGTAGAATCTAACACCATTCCTCTCTCTTACACGCACACACAAACAATCTCTTATACCTGTACTGTAGGTTTTACTTACAATATACCTGTACATATACTTATACATACATAAACTTATACACCGATCAGCCAAAACATTAAAACCACCTGTCTGATAATGTGTAGGTCCCCCTCGTGCCACAAAAACAGCTCTGACCCATCGAGGCATGGACTCCACAAGACCTCTGAAGGTGTCCTCTGGTATCTGGCACCAAGACGTTAGCAGCAGATCCTTTAAGTCCTATAAGTTGTGAGGTGGGGGCCTCCACGGATCATACTTGTTTTTCCAGCACATCCCACAGATGCTCGGTCAGATTGAGATCTGGGGAATTTGGAGGCCAAGGTAACGCCTTGAACTCTTTTGTCATGTTCCTCAAACCATTCCTGAACAATGTGTGCAGTGTGGCAGGGCATGTTATCCTGCTGGAAGAGGCCACGGCCATCAGGGAATACTGTTGCCGTGAAGGGTGTACTTGGTCTGCAACAATGTTTAGGAAGGTGGTACGTGTCAAAGTAACATCCACATGAATGCCAGGACCCAAGGTTTCCCAGCAGAACATTGCCCAGGGCATCACACTGCCTCCACTGGCTTGCTTTTTTCCCGTAGTGCATCCTGGTGCAATCTCTTCCCCAGGTAAATCATGCTAACGCACTCAGCCATCCGCATGATGTAGAAGAAAATGTGATTCATCAGATCAAGCCACCTTCTTCCATTCCTCCATGGTCCAGTTTTGACAGTCACGTGGGCACTCTGACTGGTCTTCAGCTACGCAGGCCCATACGCAGCAAGCCGTGATGCACTGTGTGTTCTGACATCTGTCTGTCATAGCCAGCATTAAGTTATTCAGCAGTTTGAGCTACAGTAGCTCTTCTGTGGGATCAGAGCAGATGGGCTAACCTTCGCTCCCCACATCACATCAATGAGCCTTGGGCGCCCATGACCCTGTCGCCAGTTCACCGGCTGTCCTTCCCTGGACCACTTTTGGAAGGCACTGACCAATACATACCGGGAACCCCGTTTTTGGAGATGCTCTGACCCAGTCGTCTAGCCATCACAATTTGGCCCTTGTCAAAGTTGCTCAGATCCTTACACTTTCCAATTTTTCCTGCTTCCAACACATCAACTTCAAAAACTGACTGTTCATTTGCTGGCTAATATATCTAACCCCTTGACAGGTGCCATTGTAAGAAGATAATCAATGTTATTCACTTACCTGTCAGTGGTTTTAATGTTTTGGCTGATCAGTATGAATTAAAGTTTTTTTCCTACATCTATCTTATATATATATATCACATTCCCTATTCACATATGTGTAAATATATATATATATATATATATATTTACACATACGTGAACAGGGAATGTGAGACTGTTGTGAGACAAGTTAGTTTTACGCCACTGCTCCACTGATGTGTTGTTGCAATAGTAATCAAATTCACACGCATATGTGAGAATAAGTGTACTTGTATTCATAAGTACACTTATCCATAAATACCGCTCCATCCATCCTTGTTCATTTGCATCAACATGTATCCTCTGGCTGCTCATGTGTATCCACCACCCGCTGTGTTAAAGCTGAACAGTCTCTTTGCTCGCTGGGCCTTACTCCTAATCTCTCTCCTCTCTGGATCACAGCCACAACAGCACACAGGTGTCCCACTTATAGATGACTCAGATGTGCAAAGTGATCACACACACACACACACACACACACACACACACACACACACACACAGTGACAACATGACTCCAATATGCCCATTTTCTCTTTATTCTTTTTCTGACTGGAAATTGCAGAGTCAATATTTTCATTAATCACATTACTTGACATGATGCACCAAAATTTACTCTATCTGTTTACAGGAGTACACTGAATAGAACACGAGGTTTCACAATGGATACACGACTGACATTTTGCCCATTGCTCTTACAACAGTGAATGACACTTTGCAGGTTTTTGTATCATTCCCCCCCCCCTAAACGTTCGTCGCCTTACAGGTCATTTCAAATCGACTTGAGGACCCCCTGATGGTCTGATGAAGGCGCTCTACATGGCACTGGCCATGGAGGTTTTGTTTTGTTTTGGGTTTTTTTGTCTTGTTTTATAAACACAATATGTATAGAAACTCTACAGAGAATGGATATGTTTCTCATTACAACTTTTTTTCCACTGTTGTCAAACAGTCAATACGAGTCAGCCACATGTACTATGCTTATTCAGTAATACTTATAATAATGATGATGAGCATCATCATCATCATCATCACCCCTTTCATTGTGATAACAAATATTCTTTTACACACAAAAGTTGGCAGCAAATACGGCATGGGGGTGCACATGATAGCCGTACTGGGAACGCAAAAGCTGTACAGAAAGAACTGAATCTGTATTTACAGTAAGGATGTGTGTCTGTCTGCCCTTCCCTCTGTCTGGCCGGCTGAACCGAAGGCCGCTTCGTCTCGTCCGCCTTATACCAAGCAGTCTCTCGAGCCACCGCGGTCCCTCGTAGCATCCTCCCCGTTCCACATTTCCATCGGTTAGCGGGTCCTGGCAATACTCTCGGGAGAGGTACCACAACCCCCACCCCACCCCCACTTCTGTGTTTTATCTAAGTGACAACTGCTACCAGTCAGGCTTGTGCTTTCAAAATGACATGCCCTGATTTAGTGGATGACTGGCTTGGGGTTTCGGGACGTGAATATTTTAGCTAAATCAACATTCTCTAGGGTAGGCCTGCGAAAAATCAAGCTTCAGCGGGCCAAACCCCGGCGAAAACATGCCTCGTTGTGTTCATTCAGGTATAACTCCCGTGGATATAAGATCTAATCATGCACCTTTCCAACGACTTGGCCGTTGAATGGTCTGACCAACAGAGGGCTAGTCTGGTCAGCAGAGCCATTCCATTCACCCCACAGTTTTAAATACTAACACCCAGTATGTACATTGACACGTATTAATGGGAAGTGCTGACTATCTGCGTCACGGGTCTCTAGCGGCACAGACGGTAAACTGGAAGCCAAACACCGAGGAGCCCTGGTCAGCCAAAACACACAAAGACCGAAAGGGGGCTTACAAACAGCCGGACAAAGCCAATCAAACCCATGCTCACAAGCGACATGATGGTGGACATTCAGAACTGACAGTCTACACAGTTAACCCTTTGGCAACGAGTCCCCACGCGGGGGAATGGTGGGTCTGAACATGCCACAAAAATAAAAACAAATTCCTAGTTCAATATTCAATATTCAAAATCATATAGACAAGTTGCTTGCTAGGTAAAAACATTTTTTTTCTCATAACCGTTTTAACACCTCAGTTCACAATTTTTGTTGATTTCCTGTGAAGTACAACGACGGTAATAAACTGTTTTACTATACGCTGAATCTCTACCAGGTTCAAAATGAATCATTGCATAGAACGTCTGAACATTTTGACAATTGCTTACAACCACTTCTTTTGTGTATCCGCATGTACGTGTGTGTGTGTGCGCGCATGTGTGTGTGTGTGCGCATGTGTAGCAGATGTAAGATGGCTGCTCACGGACCGAAGAACGCCAGTCGCGCCGGGGAACCGTTACAAGCGCTGCTCAACTTTTACCGCCAATTCGCAGCTACGTCACTCTTGCGCGTCACTAATTGAAGTCCCCCTTGCTACAACAGCTAAACCGGAACTACATGTTCGTTTGTTAAACAGACGATTGGTGATATACAGATTATAACAGGAAATATTACACACAGGTTTTGAGAACGTTCACCAAGAGGAAAAAAATAAAATAAAATAAAGATAACATGAACACCATATTGACTCAGCTACACATGCACGTTGTGTGTGTGTGTGTATGCGGCGCTTCTTCGTGTGTATGTGTGCGTGGCGTGTTTAAACAGGCAGTGGGCCCAGCTTGTTAGCGAGATTATCTCGTTAGTGAATCGGTAACCTCGTTAAGCAGGAGGAAGCTAGCCGGTCTGCTCAACGAAGAGCACACTTGACCCCGGCGCTGAACTGTAACTGGGTTGTGGAGTGGTCGTGGCTGTACCCACCTGCATGCCTGTCTGCACCCGCATGCATGTATCATGTAGCATGTAGCGTGCATGTGAGGACGTGGCGCTGCGATTGTAAACCCTCTGACAAATTGTGTGTACAGCTATTTATCAACCAGTTTTTTTGTTTGTTTTTTTTGTTATGTCCAACCATTAATTTAAACATCATTGATACCATTGTGCTATATGCCATTTTCTGCATGCTATTGCTTTTTAAAAAATCAACAAGCAAATCTTCAGAATGCAGGAAAAAGGGTTGAAAGAAATAATAAAAAAATTAAATATGATTTTACTAAAGAGAAACAATACACAAAAGAGAGAGTCACTCACAAATGACTTCATAATTACACAAATAGGTATTTTACACGAGTCGTACTCTGATATGATTTATGTACATTATATAGTCTACAGTGCAAAAACAAAAGATGATGTGAGTTTTAAAACATATGAGGTATACGAGAAAGACGTACTGAATAAGGCTCTTCCTTTCAGTGAATGTCAGGCAAAAATGAAAAGAAACTAAAAGATGACTGCAAATCCATGGACAGAAATCAAACAAGTCCCAGACGATTCTGGAAACGAGCATAACGATGGCTTCGTAGTGGCTGATAAAGAGCTGTGGCCACTCTTTCATTTGGTCCTGTCTTCTGTGTGAATCTCACACTTGTGGGCACACTGGTAGGTATTGCCTTCCCTAAAAAACCTAGTTTTAATCACCGGTGGCCTCTCATAGGTGGTGAAAAAAAGTTTTGATATGGGCTTTATTTTTATTTTTTTATTCTTTTTTTTATTCTTATTTGTGCGTGCATTCCCATGTCCACGTTGACACAATGCATTCTGTAGACATTAAAACAAAAGGAGGATAAATAAAAACACATTCAAAGACAGGGTCAAATTCCCTATATTGGAATGTAGAGATCATAGAAACCAAGCATTCAAGGATCATAGTGGGGTTGATTGGGTGGTCATTGTCATGGTATAACATGTCTCTAGCAGGTATGAAGTGTCATTTTGGGCTTTAGTGGGTCTCTTTGGTACAAGGAAAACCTATGAAAATCCATCCATTGCGATCTTTCCCATTGCATTTTACTGAGGTAAGGCTTTGAGTACATCAAGGAGGGATCAAATATGCCGGCCAGGTGCGAGCTCCTCAGACATGAGTGGCTTTCCACTGGACTGCCTGTAGAGGGCGCTTTAAAACTTCCTTCTTTCCTGACTTTCAAACGATGATTCGTCTTGCAAGCGGTCAGTGTTGTGATCTTGGTGCAGGGATGGCCAAACTGTGACTTTCTCCACTGATACCCAGGTAAGGCTGCCTCTGAGGATGGGCCTTTAATCGAAGCTGAGAGTGGCCTGAGGTATCGCCCGGATCCCAATATAGGGTTCTGCTGGAAGGGGATGAGCAACTGCAGTCTTATTAGGCCTTGTTTGTTTCATCTGAAATAAAAAAAGAAGAGTGCAAATATCATCACAAATATCTCTGTATTGTTAATGTATAACATCAAACTCAGGGTCACCAGGTGCACGCACAGGATGCTATTCCTGTCTGGATTTCAGCGCATTATTCAACCTCAAGATGGCACAATAGAGTCTTAGACAACCACAGGAACAGACAAGCATTGGCAAATTGTCATCACAGTCACACACTTAGTTCCTCCTTTTGTCCTTTATAAGACCGGTGCTCTTTTTCCTTGAGTGTGTGCAGGTGTTTTTGCAGCGCCATCTCAAACAGTCACAGACCACAGTGTATTTTTGTAGGTCCCTCCGCTCAATAGCTCATCTGTTTTATAAATGGCTTCCCATGAGTCGCGGCCCCCCCTACGTCACACTCTGACACAGACTGACGCTGCTGTGATGTCACAGCTCTCACAGGCTCCTCCCACACTTGACATATAATGTCCTGGCTGATCGTAGCCCCTGCTGGGATTGGCGGTTAATCCGCTGGGTTGAACAGGCTTGCCTGCTGCTCAAAGAGGCACTGAGCAGCTTTTATCTCTGGATCCCCCCACTGAATCCTCAAAGCAGCCACAGACAAAAGAGATGACTGGCATGGCCTGTGATATAATGCCAAGGGTAAATACAGGTGGCTTGACAAGCTGGGTGACAGACACAGCAAGTACACACAGGACATCGCTGTCCTGTACGAGCCAACATGTGGTATGACGGGGCAGCGGGAAGTTCATCAAGATCAGCTTTATTTGCTCAACTGTGATTCTGCTACAATGAGCAGAATTAGTTCAGTTGTTTGTTCTTGCATGTAATGGGGGTGATGCCTACACCGAGTCATGATCCCATGTGCTTGGCCTGGTGCACATGCATGCTTGTGTGTGTGTGTGTGTGTGTGTGTGTGTGTGTGTGTGTGTTCAGGGGGCATCAAGTCAGAGAGCGAGACAGATAGATAGGAAGTCATACGTAGTGAATTCAGGGGGCAGCCGGGACGCGAACCCGGGTCACCCGCACCACGGACGACTACGTTAACCAGTCCACTAAAGGGTCCGGCCCGTTAGCCAAGAGCTAGCGAGTCTACTCATTCATGATAATTACACTACCTACCTCCTTCAGGAAGCGCATCCCTGTGCTTCAGCATATCAGCTCCCTCGCGCCTCTGGGCGCACACGCTTCCGATGGCCTCACGGTCTCACCATCCCACTTCTGACACCAAAGTAGCGAATTCAGAGGGCATCCGGGAACCACCGCAGCTGAGATGCGAACCCGGGTGTCCCGCACCATGGGTGACTATGTTAACGAGTTGACTAAAGGGTCTGACCCCTTAGCCAAGGGCTAGCGAGTCTACTCATTCATGATCATTACATTACCCCCCTCCTTCAGGAAGCGCATCTCCACGCTTCAGCATATCAGCTCCCTCACGCCTCTGGGCACACGGGCTTCGATGGCCTCGTGGTCTCACCATCCCACTTCTGACACCAATGTAGTGAATTCAGAGGGCAGCCGGAACCACTGCAGCCAGAACCGCCGCAGCTGGAACCGCCGCACCCGGGACGCGAACCAGTCGACAAAAGGGTCCGACCCCTTAGCCAGGGGCTAGCGAGTCTACACATCCGTGGCCGTTACACATATAAATGTTTCTCTGCATGAAAGCCCAGTGGTCTTACCCCAATTTAATCAAAGTGTGTGGGGTCAGAGGGTAACACTACAAGTACTGGCCTAGCCTGCTGCTGGCTCTCCACTCTCACCGCTCCAGCAGTAGGAGCAAGAGGATAGTGGCTGTAATCACCTGACCTAAACACAGCAGAGAGCCAATTAAATGACAATGCTGAGCAACCAAACCAACCCCAGCAAGCCAAACAAGAGACTAATAAACACCTCTAGGCCCGTGTGCACGCACGCACGCACGCACGCACGCACGCACGCACGCACGCACGCACGCACACACACACACACACACACACACACACACACACACACACACACACACACACACACACACACACACACACACACACACACACCTGGGTCCACAGTCACAGAAGAATTAGAGTGATCCTTACTTACTGTTGGTCAAATGAGGCCACAGAGTTCTCTCTTTAATCATCAGTGTAGGGCTTCTGTTCTGACAAGGCGTCCATCCCCTGTACAGGCCTCCTTAAGTCTTCTGCTCATGTCTCGAGATTCCGTGCTGACAAATAACGCACCCGTCCTTAACTCAACCGGCTTGTGCGCCCATGTCTGGGGAGTTCGGTGCTGATGAGGCATCCTTTGATTCCAGCTCTGCTTGATCATTTGGGGGCGAAAAGAGCAGCGGAAACACCCAGAGCGTCGGTCAGAATACACAGATCTTGAGTTATTAATGAGTCATCACTTCACTCGTGCCTCCTCATTATGGAGAAATGGATTTAGGTTAATCTATGCAAATAACCATCTGATACGACACTTAATCCCCTAATCAATCAAAGTGCTGCTAAACACTGTCTTTCTGCAGCCTGTGGTGTGTGTCCCTCAGAGTCCAACTGACAATGCCGTCAAGTCAGAGACTTAGCATTACACAAATAGACTTTTTGTATATGACATGTTTTCCCCTTGCTTTATCGTGGAACAAGAGGCAAGAGGTGATCTCTCATGGGAGAGATGAGCATTACTGAGATACTCACTGATGCACTCCGAATCGCTCCTCTTCCTCTCTCCTCCAGTCCCTCTACAGTGGTGAAATGTGTTAAATGCTGGTTACAGTTTCATAGGTTTTTCCAGTACAAAGTCGTCAGTTCGTCGTATCTCAACTCCTCATACCTGGGAAGAAAAAAGAAATGGCTCTCATTTAAAATTGACAAGGGGAACGGGCAAACAACAGCCATTGTGTACAACTGGAAGGTATTGAATATTTTGTCTTTATGCATGCTCGATAATATGATCCAGGTAGGGAAATCCCAGGGAGGTGAATCAGTTCATCTGGACACAGCGTTTATTTAGAGAGAAGCGTTTCATCACTCATCTACGTGACCTGTTCAGTCTCAACTGACTGCAGGTATCCCCACCCTTATAAACAATACAGTGGCAAACAACCGAAACCAACGATCAGTTTCATATGCAAATTGCTATAGATTATACCCAGGGGAAGCTACACCTAGTCTGTATGGTTTACCTAAAACACATAGGATGTGCCGTTACGTACACAGGATGTGCCATTATGGCCTATTGTTAGTATGATTGGTGAGCTATAACGTCTCGAAGTCTCTGGCATCTATTCTTAACCCGTTGGTAGGCAGTAATGGACATCACATTCAGAACACGATGGTTTTTGTGGATAAGGTGAGGGACATCATTATGGAGGGGGATGAAACAATGGTCTCTTATGATGTTAAGTCTCTCTTCACGTGGGTTCCTGTTGATGAAGCAGTGGAGGCAGTCCGTACAACAACCCCACCCTCAACAATAGGACCACCCTTAACACTGACCAAGTGTGTCTGCTCCTGAAGCTGTGTCTTCAGTCCACCTACTTCACATACAGGGGGCAGTACTATAGGCAGAGGCATGGGTGTGCTATGGGTTCTCCAGTCTCACCTATAGTGGCCAACTTGTATATGGAGGAAGTGGAATAGAGGGCTCTGGTGTCCTATCTAGGGACACCACCTAGCCATCGGTTCAGATTTGTGGATGACACCTGGGTTAAAATTAAATCTCAGGATGTACCACATTTCACCGACCACATTAACTCTGTGGACAACCACATCAAGTTCACCAGGGAGCATGTGAAAACTGGCAGGTTAGCCTTCTTAGACTGAAATTGCAATTGTTTACCATAAACCAACACATACTGATCAGTACTTAAGGTCTGACTCTCATCATTCACTGGAGCACAAACCAGGAGTCATCAGGACGCTGTACCACCGAGCTGACAACGTCCCCACTGACACAGTGGCTGGGGGAGGGAAGAAATCCCAAATTAAACAGGCCCTGGTTGTCAAAGCCAGGAAGACGTCCAAACAGTGCACCAGCCAACTGAAGAGACGAGAAGGACAACAGCCGTCTAAGCGTAAACCAGTGGTGATTCTGTATGTGGTGGGAGTGTCGGAAGAGCTGAGACGCGTATTTTCCAAACGCCGCATCTCAGTTGCTTTCAAACCCCAAAACATGCTGCGCTAGAAATTGCTGCACCCCAAGGATTGGGTCCCCTGGCATGAACAGAGCAATATAGTGTACGCTGTTAAGTGCCAGAGGATTGCCGTGACTTGTACATTGGGGAAACCAAACAGACACTGGCCAAGAGGATGGCACAACACAGGAGAGCTAACACGTCAGGCCAGGACTCCACAGTCTACACCCATTTACTACAGGCCAGTGGCCACTCTTTCAAGGATGAGGGTGTACACATCCTTGATAGGGAGGAACACTGGTTTGAACGGCAAGTAAAAGAGGCCATCTATGTGAAGTGGGAACGACCATCCCTGAACCGAGGGGGGGTGGGGGCTAAGAGTACATCTGTCGCCATCTTACAATTGCTGTGATTGCAGCTATTCCCCAATCCTCTGTGAATAGTACACATGACCATTGAAACTCTAATTAATGTTCACGGCAATTTGCATATGAAACCGATCGTTGGTTTCGGTCGTTATGCCACTGTATTGGTTGTAAGGGTGGGGACACCTGCAGTCAGTTGAGACTGAAGATGTCACTTAGATGAGGGATGAAACGTTTCTCTCTCGATAAACGTTGTGTCCAGATGAACTGATTCAACTTTCTGGGTCTTAAATATTTTGTTAACAGACTATTGGGCTGTTTTACATTTTCAAATCACCTGCAGTTTAGCCCTATGGGGATTACTCAAGTAATGAGAAAATTAACATTCTGAGACGCTGTAAACATTCATTAAGATATTGGGCTCACGTACCCTCCTTTCGTCAATTCACCAAAACGAGGTGAACTTCTTCCCGAGGCCAGATATAGCTGCAAGAATAACAAAATGAAGATTGGGAACATGAGAAAACAATCCAATGCAAATAGTAAAATAAGCATTTCAGGTTTATCCAACATTTTAGATTCTGCATTGTGAACGTGTTACCAAAAGATAAGTAACTGACTGTAACCAGGGCCTGAAAATCACATGCAACAGCCATCATGCCAGTAAGTTTGTCAAATAAATGGTTACCTAAACACTTACCTAATGGTTACCTAAACACTTAAACACACATACAAAAACTTTATTCATTAATATTCTTATTATCATTATTATCCTAGTAACAGCAGATACATGATAATAATAATAACAATAGTAATAATAATAATAATAATAATACAATACATAAGTGTGTATGATTTCTTGACCATACCATCTCCCAGCTTTCCCGCCTGCTCTGCTGCCCCTCCTGTCAGGATCTTGCTGAGGACATTTTCCCCTTCAGCAGGGGCCGGTCCTGCTGCTGCTGCTGCTGCACTGCCTATACCTCCAGACTTACTACCAATAGCCACAGGGGCTGCCTTGGAGCCTGTCAGCAGGACACAAGGTAACGGTCACATTTGAAGGCAAAGCCACAGTAACTGGATCTGAGTTTCATAATATTTGTCATGAAGCATCAAACCACTATGAATTTAAGCCTCACCGATGCCTGTTACAGGAGGTGTTGCTATTTTGGCAGGCTGTGTCACTGCTGGGGCCGCTGCTGCAGGTTTCATACCAGCAACATTTACTGCAGGTGTAGCATCCATTTTTGCCTACATTTTTTTTTGAACAGAGACAAAGTTAGAAACGTGTATTGCTTTGCTAAATCTATTCTGATAATGAGTATTAATGTCAAGTTCTGTGATCCATATAAGCTTTCAAGCACAACTCTTTAGTGCCTCTCTTTATTGTGTTCACAAGGAACCCAAGAAGTGTAATACTGGACTGAATGGTGGCACAAAGCAAACCACCGATATTCTTCACTTTGTGCCCTTAACAGTAGTATTTTATGGGTTGTACTATCATCTATTATCACAGTCTTCACACGTAAGCACGTAAGGCATGAAGAATATTTAAGAAGCATATCTCTACTCAATAAGAAAAGACATCTTTATACAGAAAAAAAGAAAAACAGGTGTTAGGTGTAGTCTACTAACCGGTGTGGCTGCTGGTTGCCCTGCTGTAGGCCCTGCTGCAGGCTGCCGTCCTTGTGGTGTGGCCTGGCCAGGTTTGGACTGTTGCTGGACTGCCCCTGCACCAGTAGTGCTTGGTGTGACCTGTGATCCACTGGTGGTGGTGTGAGGGGGCTGGCCTTGCTGCAGTGGTTGTTGATTCTGTTGTGGACGCTGTTGCGGCGGGGCTCCGTCAACTGTCTCAGAGCCATGCTGTCTTCCAGACTGGGCCTGGCCTCCTGACCGCTGCTTCCCAGTTTGGCCCTGAGGCTGTTGCTGCTGCTGTTTAGGCCCTGTAGAAGGATCCTGTTTTCTTGAGGAGGTACGATCTCCAGGTGGCCTCTGGCTCCTTCCCCCTGTCCCATGGTGGTGGCCGGGGGCTGTGTCACGAGAGAAATCACCGGAATCCCGGTGGCTTCCCTGGGAAGAGCGGGACTCTTGACCGCCCCTCCTTTGTGTAGAGGAGGAAGTTCGGCCGTCAGAGCGGGCAGATGGGTCTTTCGGATGTGTCCTAGTGCGGGAGGACCTGGACTCTTCTGAGTGGCGGGAAGAGCTATGCCTCACAGAGCTGTTGCCATGGTGACGATGTTCCCGTGATGACGTGGATGAGGGGTGCCGTTGTTGGTTGTACTCATCCTGGGGCCAGTCTTCCTCTGGGGGCTCATCATAATCATGGTATGTGTGCTTCACATTGGTACGCCTGCCTGTAGATGAATGACCACCACCTCCATGGTGTCTTGAGCGTTCAGAACGGGCCTCACGAGGTTTCTCAAACCAATCGGTCTCCTCTTGGCCCAAGTGATAGGCTTTTTGAATTAAAAACAAATATCAGTCAATTGTTTTTTTGTAATATGAGGAGAGGAGTGGCATGCACACTGAAGCCAAGCAATACAACTGAAAAAAAATGTTCCAAGTCCAGAGCCATGCAAAGTCCAAAAGAAAAAAAAGAAAGGAAAGAAACGAGCACAAATAAAAGGTATGCATGCAAAAACGTACATATAAAAAACAGGCATATGTGGCATTATGCATTACGGAGCGCATCCAACTTATCAAAGATAGGACAAAAAAGTCATCATACTTGTTCCTACACTCAGCACTTGACATGCAATGACTTTTCAGCACACATTTAAGAAGCGAGGAGTAACCATCAGGTCGCTGTCAAAATTCAGCACCAGTTACCTTCACTGTCAGAAACAGCACAGTGCATGTCATCTACCAGGTAGGGGTCATCTGGTTTGTAGACGTGACTCCTGGGTAGGTCCTTCGTGTGGTGGTCCTGTACATCTGGCAGGGAATGACTGGAGCCATACTGGTTTCTCACATCATGGGAGTCAGCTATACCAGAGCCTCTACCCATCCCCACAGGCTTCCCCACAGGGCTAAGTGGACTCTCCTCTTCTGAGTTCTGACTACGCATGGGAGGTCTTCCACCACGGCTGCTTCTCTGGGTTCTTTCCATGGCATCTCTTTCGTAAGACTTACTCCTGTGGCCAGCTGCATCTCGGGAGGAGATCTTATCCATTCCATAGCCAGTAGACCTGGACCTCCCAGAGCCGTACATGCGGTCTTCCTCCTCAAGACCCTCGCGACTGGTGCCGTAATACTTCTGCTGGTCATAAATGTTGTTTTTCAGCCCATATGCCATGTCATCGTGAAGCTTCTTGGTTCTGGAAACAACTGTACAGCTGCCACCTGTTGATGTTGTCATGGTGTATGAAGCAAGATCAGACTCCACATCCCGTGCTTCTTCAATAGGGGAGAACTTAGATATCTTCTGCTCCATTCCCTGTTTCCTATGCTTACTACGTTTGGAAGAGACTACAGCAGGGGCCAGATTCTTGGATGTGATTTTCTGACCACTGGAGCCACTGCGTGTTGTGGAGTGTTTATAGTCATCATAATAATATGAAGATCCTCCACTTGCTGTGGTGCCGGTGCGGCTGTCCACACCACTCTGGTAGCCTACCGTGCTTGATGATCTGCCATAAGAATCCACTGGTTCATCTTCAGGTCGTCCATAGGCACTACCACGTCCAGGACCATTTTCACTGCCATAACGCCCTCCAATGGGATGACCAAGAGCATCAGTGGGTTGATTTGTATTCTCTTTTGTCAACTCACTAATGTCATCGATCATGACATAGTTCCTTGGGATGTTCTGCTCTAGATTGGAGGTGTAGAGGCCATCTGCAGCATAGGCAGAAGTGGGGCTGTCCACAGAATGACTCAAGGCAGGCTCAGGGGGGCGATACTGCCCATAGGCATTGTTATAGACTGAGCCATAGCTGGTATCAGGAGCTGATGTGGCCACTGACACTGCAGGGTTACTGATGACTTCATAGTTGGTGGGCAGTTTCTGTTCAAGGTCAGCCAGGGAGGTCTGCCTTGGCCTTTGGTGAACTGTTAGGATCTCTGCCTGGGGCTGGAAGGAGAGGACTGGCTGGTAGGAGCTATGGCTGGGGTAAGGCAGGCTCTGACCTGGCATGGGTGCGCCAGGAGGCTGGAAGCCCTGGTGACCATGTTGCTGCATGCCAAGGTCTGTCTGATACAATGGCTGGCCATACATGTGTGAAGAGAAGGTTCCCTGGGTCTGATAGCCTGGGCCTGGTGGAGGATGGGGCTGGAATGTTCCTGGCTGGGGTGCAGAGGAGGAAGAGTATTGAGGAGGTTGGAAACCTATCTGTTGGTAAGCAGGGCCTGGCTGCTGTGTTGATGGTTGGCTTTGAGGGTATGGATAGGACATGTAAGAAGAAGTTGAGGGATATTGGGAAGTTGCACTGAGGTCACTGGTAAACTGACTCAGTGGAGCAGTGCTGGGCCTTGACAGTAACCCATTAGGATCAAAAGTTCCTGTTGCAGCTGCCATCCTAAGATTGTTAAGCTCACTGTCTGACATGTAATCCCGGGCATCACCCATACAACGCAGATAAGCCAGCTCTCTCTTCTCTCTCTCCTTAACCATTGTCTCCTTACGTTGGGTGATGCCGAGCTCCAAGTAACGTAATTTAGCGTCAATCTCCTTTTCCTCCTCCTCCAGCTCAGCCTGCTGCTTGCGAAGTTTGGATGACTCCTGTTCCACAGCCTTCAACTCATTCAGTAGGCCTGCCTTGGTGGTGCCCTGGGAGGTCCTCGGTAGGACCCTCTGGGACATACCAGGGGAAGTGTACATTTGAGCAGGAGTAACGATGGGGAGGGGAGTCTCCTCTGGAGGGGGGCTGGGGAGAGTTCTCTTTACCTTTCTCATCAGAGTGTTCTGCTGCTGCTGCAGGGAAGCCATCTGTTCAGAAAGCCAGAGAAACATCATGAGCAAACGTTAACCTGTAAACACAACACTTTTATGTAAAGTAGACTCATTACTGTACACTGGATACTTGCATAGAGTTCGCAAATTTCTACTCTTCTCTAAACAAGGCTAAGGACTATTCAGCCTGACGTGCTGTTAGGGTACTGCATAATAACTGACTTTTATGAATAAGAAGCTTTATAGTCCTCACTAATTCAATTAATGCAGACTGAGTTCATATCATAATGCTTTTCTTAAAAAAATGCATAACTTTATATTCATATTTCACTTCATATTTTCTCTATTAATCCTCATTTAATTGCAGCTGCAGATAGCACAGACAAAACAGAGCTTAATATGCATCTAATTACAGTGCATGCTCATTTTGTAAAATGTTTCAGCATAGTTTTGGGGTAGAGTTTGTACAGTCCATTAGATTTGGGAAATATCTTCTGTATAAGGTCATGATATTATAATTACTGCCGACGAGATTTTGGTGCAATATGTCAATGAACGTCATTGTTGAGACTAAAATGCTGAAATATTTACACCAATAGTAAAGCGATCATTTGACTTTCTGCAAAGGAGCATAAGTGTGACTATTTTCAGTTCAGCAGATTAACACTAGCGTGGTGGTGACAAAGCCTATTTCTGAGCTACTTTCAGGAAGTCATTAATCTGTAAAATTGTCTTTGGGTTTTTCCAAACAAATATTCAGAAACTCACAGATGTAGTCAAATTATTGCTCGTTTTTAACATCTCTCAAAATGATCTCATAGAGACGTTATATAAGAGCAATATGTACTCAAGAGTAGTCGAAAACAGATTTAGGCTAGTCTGTTACTTACAAGTTAGCTGTTGTGTGTCGAGCCGCGGTGAATCTAATGAGTATCCGCAAGAGAGCCATGTTTCCAGCACTGATAGAGGAGCTACTTAAAAGCTAGAAATGTCTCTAATCCTCATATGATTTCTATGTGTTTGTTCCTCAGACTGATTTTGCACTGAGTGCAAAGGAATATAAATTTACTTTGACCAGCTGCTAACAAGCAGGAGGACAGCAGGGCACTGCCAGGATGCTTCCACATTGTGTGTGTCCCCCTGGCATCTCTTAAGGGTTTGCCAGATATAGAGGGGAGAGCAAAACAGATAGACGGATAAAGAGAGAGAGAGAGAAAGCGAGAGAGAGAAAGCGAGAGAGAGAAAGCGAGAGAGAGAGAGAGAGAGAGAGAGAGAGAGAGAGAGAGAGAGAGAGAGAGAGAGAATCACAAAGATGCAGAAAGACAGATAGGGGAGAGTAAAAATGCAGATAAAAGAGAAGAAAACACAGGAGGAAAAAATAGAAAAATAATACAGAAATGCTTTCCTGGCATTACCAGCTGCTCTCCTGAGAACATTCTGTCACTTTCTCTGATGCCAAGCGCCTATGTGACGCTTCTATGTTCATTCACACGATTCTTCGACTGGATCCTATCCTATCCTTGACGCTCCGTTCTCTTTTCTACATTTTTTTCCCCGATCAAACTAAAAGCCTCTGAAGAGTAGAGTCTAACAATGGCTCATTAAAATTTGTTAATTTTTAATCTACAATCATTTAAAAATGTTAAATACCTGGCTAAGTTGCCCTTCGAAATATGGAATAACATTATTGAAGTACATTAGTGTCATTTATTTAAGTTCTAACATTTATATTTGTCATAATGTATTACGATGTTCTATTGTGTAGGGTATAATACTTCATTACTTTTAAGTGATAATAAGCCACAAATGTTCACCACATGCCAAGTTATTTCGCCTGTGTACGGTGAATGCATGATGCAATCATCTTAATAACTAACTCCTTGGTTAAAGTCCGACCAAAAATTGAAATCTCCTCACTTTTGGTGTAAATAAAATAAATGAAAGTGATTGTGACTATTTCTCGGTTTTTTTTTTTTTTAGCTCTATGCTGAAATGGCATCTAGACCTCACACTGCTGAATGGGCATTCCCATGATGTTGTGACAACTGACAGAGCTGCTTGGAGATGCTCAGTCAACTTCCCTGGGATGTTACAAGGTAATACATAGTACACTTTTTATTATCCAAACCTTATTATCTGGCACTTATGGCGAACTGTATTTTCTATGTTGACATTAATCAGTAATATTAAAAGTCAAAAATCCATATATTCAAAAAACCCACTTGTGCAGTACCAGCCAGGGATACCCCCAGGTTTCAGCAGCAGCTGTGAACCGAAGCCATTCTGGTTATTGCGCCAATTGATGAGCGGGGCTGGCTAGAACTAGCTAGTGTTAGCTACACATTGTGGCTAGTTGCTGCAATAGCCATTAATATTAGCCTTGCTAAACAAAAATATAAACCCCGACCATGGTCTTTGAGCTGGACCTTTAGATGTGTGAAGGTTGCTGAGGAAGCTGATGAGGATTGTTGGTATGCTTCCAGACTTCAAAATCAGGGAAGCCACTTTATAAAAACAAGTGGGAGCTTCAAATCAGCACCGGAAACTCTTATGTGACACGCTTTCCTAGAAAAAAACCTCACCCATTCCCCTCTGGCACCAGCTGGGACTCCTCACTAGTGCACCTATCTACAGAACATCTGAACTCACCGCGGCTAGCTGAAGTTGATGTGGTATACACGTATATGGTTGTGTTGTGGGATAGAATACTGACTGCTCTGAGAAGGCAGACCCTGGGGGAAAAAACTATCCTCGAAATAAAATTTGGTGATTGGCTATAATTCATCTACATAGATGGACAACCAAAATCAACGTCTACCTGTAGAAGCTGAGATAGGTGGTGCCCTTATGAGAACAAAAAAAGAAAATGCAAATGTCGTGTTTTTTCCCTCCAAAGACAAAAGACATACCATATACAGAGCAGATTTTAGTTGTTATAACAAAAATATGAATTTTAATTTGGTAATTTAATTATGATAATTTTTTGGGTTTTCATATAACATGGAAGTAATTTTGTGAAGCCTTCTCGATTTGTTTGACAGAAGTAAAACGTTATCGGGCAGAAGGAAGGCGGCAAAAATACACAATGTTTCTTTCTCATACCTATGGGGTATGAGAAATGAGAGTTGTCTCAATGCACAAAAGTCTGGTCACACATTTAATGAGACTGAATAATAAATTACCATTGGCTTAGCAATGAATGTTGCCTAAATCAATGTTCTATATGTGTAGTACCTATTTACTTTTCACTTTGATCAATGTACTGTAGCTCTACTTAAAGGAACATACTGTGAATGTTGTGAGGGTGCTACATTTCTGTAATTCTGCATGCTACCTCCTGTAAATGTATTTTCATTTTCCTTATATGGTCACAATCATGAAAAAATGTTGTGACATTGTAAATTGTTTTTAAGTTAATTCACTTTAAAATATGAAATAATGATAATATTTTACCTGACTGTTGGAGAGAGCTTGCTGATGGTATGGCGAGAACCTATTCTTGGCAGGGTCTTCTGATGTGGGGCTGAGGGGCTTGGGATCTGACATGGAGCGCTGCACACTCTTTATGGGCCTGGGGAGGGTCTGGTGACGCTGGGGGGATTCAGCAGTAAAGGCCTTCTGCTGGGGTGTGACATGTGCCTTGTTGAGTTTCTCTTGGGAGGCAAATGTTGTCTCTAGCATGCGGTGAGGAGACAGCGGGGATACTGGGGAGTATAGTACCTGTGGAGATTTGGGAGGCTGGCGAGACGGAGACTCATTTTGTTGTTGCTGCTGATAGCTAATTTCCAAGGGGTCTGGTTTCCTTCTCTCAAACTTAGCAACCCCTTGGAGTCGTGGAGAAGCTGGATCAGAGGAGTTAGTGCCCACCATATGTAGACTAGTAGAGTATGGACTGATGGTTGTAGGCACACTAAGCTGAGGGGCAACCACACCTTGAGACTGGGCCTCTGGATCTGTTTGGCAGGCCAGACTCTCTCCCTTCTGGGTCCTTTCAGGGGCAGCTATGTAATGTAAAAGGTCCACTTTTGAGGTCTCTGCCATGGTTATGTGAATTGCAGGTGAAACCCTTCCTAGCTGATCTGGCTCTGTTTGGCATGAGGAGTCATTGGTTGTTTGAATAGCAATACTTGAGGAAGACACTTTGCTTGAGCTGTCGGATTTAGTGTCAGAAGTAGGATCAGAGTGCTTAGATATGCGTGAGCGTCTGCGCCTCACTGGCTGCTGGTCCCATTCTCCTTGGTCCTCTTCATCTGTTTGAACACTGCAGTCTGCAATCCGCCTGGTCCTCCTACGTCTATTAATAAATCTGTCCTCTCCATCTTCATCATCTGTTTGCACACAGCTATCTGCAATCCTCTTCACTGAGTCCTCCTCTGAGCCATCCCTCAGCCGTGGCATGGAATTCTGTTTTTTCATTATCTTGGACTCGGCCTGGTCATCACTTCGCAAAGACATTTCCGAGGCAGAACTATGAATAGGCCTAGAAGACACCAGTGCTTGAACCACTTGCCCGTCCTGCCAGAACTGAACACTTTGTCCATCTTGTTGGATCACTCTTCCACTCTGGTCACATATAATGAAACTCTGAGGAGGCCCTCCTCCTACAACTACACCTTGTATTGCACCTTGTGCAGATGTTGCTGCTGCTGCTGCCGCTGCTGATGCTGCAGCTGCCTCTGCTGCTGCAGCTGCTGCTGCCTCCACTGCGGCTGTCTTCTGCCTCTTTTGCTCCTCCAGTTGCTGCTGAAGCTGCTGCTGCAGAGACTGAATCTGGTCAAGCTGCATCCTCTGCTGGGCCAGTTGCTCTCTCTGCATAATGAGCTGGGTCTCCCGCTCTGCCTGCTGCTGCTGTAAGACTTGCTGTTTTATTGACTGCAGCTCCTGAATCTCTCGCTGGACAAGCAGCTGTTCTTTCTCTCTGTGTCGCTGAAGCTCCATTCTGTCTCTTTCAAGCTCTTCCTGTAAGCGCAGCTGCCGCAACTTCTCCAACTCCACTCGCTCTCGTTCTAACTGTAGCATCTGCTCTTGTTGCTGACTTAGTCTCTCCTCTTCTTTTTCTTTCTGTGCATCCATGGGAGGAGAAGGTTTGGTACTAGGTGCTGCAATAGCAGTAGCTTGGGGTGTGGTTTGGGTCTGGGCCAGAGGCTGTACTAATACCTGAGACTGAGGGTGTGTCATGTGTTGAATTTGGAGCTGGGCTTGGGTCAAAGATAAAGGCTGAGTTTGAGTGGGCATTTGTTGTGTTTGTAATTGTGCCTGCATTTGAGCTTGCACCTGCTGTACAATTTGAGGTTGACCCTGATCTTGAGAGATTGATTTAACATTCTGTGTTGGTATTTGGGTTTGAGCTGTGTGTTGATCCGCAGGCTGAAGTTGCATTGTAGTAGCCTGTATACCAGGTGCTTGTATATTTTGTGCTCCCAAATGAGCAACAGGTTGGGTTGGTGGCAAGGTTGCAGCTGTATGTGCAGCGATGCTTGTTAAAGGCTTCCCAAGGTAGACTGGAGTTTCTTGGTTGGAGGTACTTGTAACAGGCACACTTCCTGGGGCAGGGGCTGAAGTAGGATACTGGTTAGAAGGAGGGTAAGAGTATGGTCCCTGTGTGGATAGAGGCATTCTGGGAGTCACTTGAGGCAACCTAGTAAGGCTTGCCAGTGGTACAGCAGTTACACTTGTAGGATAAGGTCTGTATATTCCTCTTGGTATGGGACGTAGGACAGAGGCAGGCTGAGTAGTAATTGGCAAGGTAGAGGCTATTGGAGTGTTAATTGTGGAGTATATCATGCCATCAGCTCCTCTCATAGCAGCAGGGTACAAGGCCCTTATACTTGCTTGTCTAGCATTTATTAGGTTAGTTAGGGTTTGCCCATGGGCTGTTGGTCTGCCATCAGGACCATAGAGTAGGTTGGCTCTTATAGATGCAAGGCTTTGCTGCAGATTGAGCCTACCCATTGGCCCTCCCCTTCCAGCCCCGTACTGCATAAGTTCAGGGTTTCCATATCGGCTCCCATACTGGTCCATTGAGTTAAGAGCTGCACACATCCGACTGATTTCCCTGGCAGTGGTTGCACTGTACTGTGCCAAATTAGAGTCTTGTTTACCTGTTAGGTCACGTGGATTGTAACCATAATCGGAATTTATATTTGACATAGAGCCATATCGACGTAGGGGTAATGGAGGGCCCACAACATCTCCTTGGTGACGCAAGTCAGTGTAGGAGCCATACTGTGCACCCATGCCAAGGTATCCACCCTCATAAGCCTGATTCATGCTGCTCAGATCAACTGCCAGACCTCGCTGGTCATTTCTTTGATGTTGCTGAGGATCTGCATCAGTCATGGAAGGCAAGTTAGTGTCAGACATAGAGGGTTGTATTGTTCCTGGTGGCAGTATTGGTGGTTGATAAGGTTTATGATCCTCTGTTACTCCTAACGTGGGCGGTGCTTGCTGTTGTTGCTGGTGGCAACTGTCATTGTAGTGTGGGGCAGGGGGAGGGCGGGCAACTTGGGAAGGTTCAGTGGTTGGATTATGTTCTGATGCCACTGTTGTGGGCTTCTGAGCAAAGGATCCCGAACAGCTACTAGCAAAGGGCAGTTTGTAAACAACATCACAACAAGCCTCTTGGTTCTCTGGTTTGAGCTGCCCAGTGAGATCCAGAATCTGGGGAGCGGGAGGTGGTTCTTCTTTTTTTACCAGCTGAGTCACTGTACCTGCTTGGGAGGAGCTGCTCTCATCCAGCTGTACCATCATGACATGGGGTTTACTTGTTGACAAATTAATTACTGTGGGCTTATTTTTCAACTCTAAGGCAACCCCACTATAGATCTCATGTGGGACATTAGAAGAAGGAGCTCCAGATGCTGACTGTGGGGGTAAGGGAGATATCCTTGGAATGGCACTAACACTCACGACAGGCTGAGAGCTGCTTGTCTGGCTTACAACAAGGTCTTTTTTCAACAGCAGTGGTTGGACCTGATTTGCTAAGTTGTAACGAGCAAAGGAGGATTGCTGCTGATGTTGCTGGAGCTGCTGTTCAAGGAGCTGTTGCTGCTGCAGGAGCTTCTGTTGCTGTAATTGTAGCTGTTGCTGTTGGATGCCCAAATCTTCCAAGCAGGCATCAATTTTGGGAATAGATGGGTCTGTAATTGGTGGCTTAGTCTGTGTTAGACACACTGCTGAGCCAACACCCTGTCCCAGATCTACACGATTCTGTAACGGATCTCCGTAGACTACTGGTTGCTTAGGTGGGGATATGAACATAGAAGCTGCAACTGTGACACTGACTGTGGTTGGAGTTGATACAGATATCTGTGGTTGCTCTTGTGCATTCAGGTTCATGATAAGTGGCTGCACTGCTGTGTGTCGACTGGATGGCTGCTCTGCTCCTAGTGAATATCTCCTTGTGTCAGAGGCCAGAGAGGTTAAATCCATACCCTGGTCTGTCATAATAATCGGGGCAGGCCTCACTGGGGCTCTTAGGTCAACCACATTACCACTTTGGCTTTGTCCTATCACCTTTGATGTTCCAGGAATGTTTGAGATTTTACATAGAGAAATGTTTTCCATAGACAATGATCCACGGCTATATGTGGTTGTGGTGGTCACTGTGCCCATACCAACATTTATTTTTTCAATACTTTGGACTGTCTGTGACGAATGTTTGGAGGATTTCTGTGATGGATGTAGTTGCGGGGATGTTGGGGAACTTGTTGAGGGAGGCTGGGAGCCATACAAGTGCTTACAACTGATCTGTGTTGGTGATGACAAAGGGGAAGTGGAGGAATTTACAGTAAGGGGTTTGGCAGCACTGGTTGTTTCTGAACCCAGCGTTATCACCATTACTGGTGATTCTTGGGAAGACTGTTGTCGTGCAAGGCGAGGTGAAACTGCTCTTTGAGACGCCTGAGTACCATGGGGCACCGCTGAAGATGCAGGGCTACCAGGCAGACACGGCAGCTGCCTACCTACTCCAGTGTGTCGCTGTGTTGCCAAAGGAGTGGGGCTTTGGGTAGGAGAAGTGGTGGGAGAGAGTGGGGGGCTGGAACCCTTGAAATATGAGAATACTTTGGAGGAAAGGGATGATGACTCAGGGTCAGATGGCGCAGCCTTAGTAGGCCCCTGGGAACCTGCTCTGCCAGCAGCAGAGCCTGCACTTCCCACCTGCCGAGCAGTTGTGATGGGTTGATGGCTTTGGGCTTTAGTTGTGGCAATCCCAACAACGCCTCCAATTTTGGCAGTCTGTGTAATCATCCTGTTTTGTGTTTCTTTTGATAAATGCTGTGCTGCAAGAATTCTTGGGTCACTTCCAGTTGCGGAGAAGGATACAGGTGCAGCAATCTGGGTGGGGCTGGAGCCAGGGGTTAAAACAGCCCCAGGTTCTAGATGTGGTTTACTGACTGACAGAGGGTCACCTTTCTGCTGAGTGTTTAGTGGTTGCCCTTTCCTGTGCATCAGCTCTGCTTTCCTCATCATCTCCTCATAGACCTCCTCTGCACTTTTTAATGTTTTATCAGGTGGTGAGGTTTTTGATATATTTTCAGTAGGAGAGTAATCAGATGTGAAGGTTGGGAGGTTATATTCACTCCCTGACTTGTAGAGCTTTCCACCAATCATCTCAAACCCCTCTGCTTCTGAGTCCATGGAGGGTGAATATTCAGAGCATGAGGATCTATGAAGCTCCTCCATCTCTGCTGCCTGTCTCAATTCCTCTGTTGGTGATGCATCTTCTATTGGAGAGAGATTACTGGGGGGAGTTTTGGATCTTTCCCTGCGTCTCTGTGCCCGCAGTTCCTCTTTGTCCCTCTTTGTTTTCCTAGCTGTGCTGCGAATCCTCTGCTGCTCCAGATCTCTCATCTGCTCCTGTTCTCGGAGAAGCTCCTCCTCCTCCCTCAGCTCATCTTCCTCAGATGAATCCTCGATAGTGGGCAGCAGGGGACCATGGGAACGATGTCGAGCTTTCCTTTGCTGCTTGGCCTCCTCAAGTCTTGCTCTGCGACTAGGGCTGCTGTCACTGTCATCCTCCATGGATGACACAGATGTAGGTGATGTTCCAGAGGTGTAGCTTGGGGTAGTGGCAGGTAGAGTGGATGAATATTCCCCTCTAGATCGCTCCTCAGGAGAACCAGTCAGACTCTCCATTTCTAGCTCTGGTTCTCTGAGGTCATGTTCTGTATTGAGCTCCATATCTCGGCTGAAACTATTGGTGTTGTTCAGTTCAATGGTCTTAAATCGTCGAAGTCCTCCTTGAGAGGCAACCATGCCTTCATCATCTTCATTTCCTTTATAAACACTATCTGACCCCTTGGTTTCCTCTTCAAAACTATTAGATTGTTGAGTGAGCCGTCGTCTCTCCTTTCCCAAATCACCACTGGTTTTATGTCCCCTTTTGGTTTTTTGGGTTCCATATTCCTCTGTCTCTTCTTCATCAGCACTCATCTCCATGATTTGCCTCCTCATGAATTCCTCATCTGTTAAATCTTTATGTGATTTCTTCTGCCTGAGTGGTAATGGTGAGAGACCGCTCTCACTGCTGTCCTCCACATAGTCATGACGCAGTTTACAGCTGAGGTCATCCTCTGACTCTTCCCTTGCTGCATCTTCATCAGAGTTATACTCCTGGTCCTGTCCAACAGACAGTGAGTGTGGTCTCTGCTGCTGGTCTGAGGCTGTCTTTGACTCAAGCAGGGGCCTCATGGAGCTCTCCAGCTTGGTGATCTCAGACGGACTTGAAGCACCTCTTTCACTGAGTTTGATTCCATCCTCCCGGATCTGGCCTGTGATTTCCCCCAAGGAGCCGGAGATCCCATCAGAGGAATAGCCTGTGTCACTTAGACTGTGCATGCTTGACTTGTTGGAATCCTGAGGAAAGAAAGGAAAAGAGAGGAAAAAGTCAGGCGCAAAAAACACTTAATTTTTTTCCTGTATTAACTTCTGGCAATATCTATTACAAGCCTCAGTGCACCCTTTATATCCCACTCATCAGCAGTGACACTTTTATGAACATTCATTTCAAAGATAACAGGGGTTTGAATAAAAGCACTGGACCTTAAACAGAAAAGTCTTCACAGTCTGTAATGCCATTCTAACAAGTCATTAGAAAATAATTGCAAAGACACTACTCTTATCAACACACCAAAAATATTAACACATACAGGTAAAATCAACCCAACTACATTGTCTTTTTGATCAAAATATTGCTTGCGAAAGTGTGAACTATACCTACTGTGTGCAGCAGCAGGCTCCAGAAGGGTTAGGTTTATGAAGTTAAAGAGCTCAGAAATATTTCCATGTCCGGACTTCATCAATAGTTCCCATAAAGCAACACAAATCCAATACACTGTTTTCAATGGGAAAGACACTAAATAAATATCGATTTTTTTCTTTTTAGTTTTCAAATAATAGCAAAAACCCAGAAGAATATAACAGTTTAGATAAACAAATTTGGTTTTGAAGAATTCAATTTAATTTAAGTACAAATGTAATTTAAGTACAAATTTAAGTACAAAGGAGATAAAACCTCCTGTCTACATTTTATCTATTTTGGGTTGAATTTGCCCGTCATATAATATACACATAGATGGCTAAATAAACTGACAAAATGTGAATACAACAGACAGCTGAATATACAAACATTTACAGACAAATGCCATTTAGTTACATGCTTGATAGCCATCTTTGATGCATTCTCCATCGCATTCTTCTAACAGTTGAAGAATAATGAGAATCCATGAACATGCTCAAAATATCTGAAATGACCTCGTCACAGATAGTCACATGGAATAAAAAACTTGCATTGGGTAAACGAAAATAAAATGGGTATAAAGGAACTGCAGGAGGTGGAAAGTAAAATGTAATGATATGCAATGATAACACAATGACAATGATGATGTTCTTGATGATAAATGGCTCTATGATAGAGCTTAAATTGTGATATTTCATGATATATTTATTACTACAGCAGATGATGATGTCAAAATATTGATAACTGAATCATAATGATTTTGTGGTGATTTTGACATTGAACTGGGATGATACCATCAGAATGAATGTGGTGGGGGGTAACTGAGCTGATAAATGCAAAGAAGAAAAAGAAGCTGGAGAAGAAGTAGGAGAAAAAGAAGAAAAAAGGAGACCAAGATAAAGAAGTAGGAGAAGAAAAAGAACAAGACAAATAAAAAGAAGGAGTAGGAGGGGGAGGACAATAGAAGAAATAAGAAGAAAAATGCGATAAAGGAGGCAAACACAAATATGTGATGACGATGATGATAATGATGACAATGATTACAATGAGTAGTGGTTTAAACTACTGGAATGGAACAATACATAATTCAAAATAAAGTGGTAAATCAAGATCAACAGGTGAAGGCGAAGAAGTTGCAGGTAGCTCACTTCATGGTGTCTCATCTTCTGTGAGTCTTCAGTCATCTTCACATCCTTTGATGAAGTGATACCCTCTGACACTGCCTTCTTTGATGAGGCCTTGACTTCTTCCTTTAGAGATTTAGAAGTGACTTTACTCTTCTCTTGACTTTGTTGCTGTTTCCGGGTCTGGCTGTTACCTGTGGGTTTAGGTTGGGTAGCTCCTGCTTTTACAGGGGCAGAAGAGGCTTTGGCAGAGCCAGGTGCTGCTTTACCAGGGGTGGATGAAGACTTGGCACTAGAGGTATGAGATGGCCCTTTACTCTGACCAGAAGTCTGGGAAGATCCCTTTGTATGAGTAGGCCCTTTGGGTTGGCTAGGGCCCTTTGCTTGGTTAACAGACTGAGTAGGGCTTTTACTATGAGCATGAGCATGAGCTTGACTCGGGCCTTTCACTTGAGGAGAGGGTCCCTTATTTTGAGAAGAGGGTGGGGTAGGGCCCTTGCTTTGAGGGGAAGGTTGGGAGGAACCTTTAAGGTGTGGAGAAGGCTGACTGGGACCTTTAGTTTGAGAAGAGGATTGGGTGGGGCCCTTGTTTTGAGAGGTAGGCCCAGCCTGTTTGACAGAAGAGAGATGGCCACTTACTTGGGCACCCGGTGGTTTCTGCTGCTGTTGGGGACCTGTGGGCCTGTGCCCTGCGAGTTGGCTGGTCTCTTTCTGTTGAGGTGGTTGTTGATTGGCGGGGGCAGGTGTCCGGGGGGATCCCGTTGGCTGTGTAACAGGGGCAGGAGCATCTCCTAAGTTTCCTGACAGAGCCCTCTGGGTCTGGCAGTTCAAGCATAGCCATTCTTTCTTCTGAAAACCAAGCAGAAGCACAAAAAAAAATAGTCAAAGGATCTGAAAATATATTAGTTTGAGAAAGTGCGTTGGTCTCTCATACTTAACTCTGTTATTAAAGGAAATACAAAATACGACTGTAAAAAATTTTGTGATTAAATATCATACATCATTAATGGTTGTGCTGCAAATAGACAAAGATTGATGTCCAATATAAATATAGTGTAGGATAGTGTAGTATAGTGTAGCTACTGTTCTGAAATTACATTAAATTAGATTAGATTATTAAGTTTGTGTTTCATAATGGGTCTTAGAAAGCCAAGGTCTGAGTCTAGTGAGTCTGAACAACTGAATATTTAAAAGCCTGTCCAAAAAAAGTCTTTCATCTCTAAGAGAAGACTTAATCATCCGGCAGTCTTAAGCACTTTGAAAGCAAGTACACACGGTGGAATAGTGCTGTGTGTGAATACAAATGAACACATCTGTTATTAGATTGTAGACACAGGGTCCGACTGCAACCAGACCATAGTGGAAGCCTCAGCGTCCCACTCATCAGCATGGGCAGGGTGAGAGCGTTTGTCCTTCACATTTCTATTCCCTGAACCCTATCCTTGAAGATAGTGACAGACCCAGACACCGCTAAAAATCTAGCGCAAAACCCCACCAAACACAGGATATTAACACAAACATTCAATTCCAGTTAAAGGCAGTGGATCAACGAGGACGCTCAGTGGCAGAAAAAGGTCTTATCACAGGTTATGAAAGCTGGACAGAGAGACTAAAACACCATGCCTGTGACATAACACTTGGTTTCTTTTTCTTCTTTTCTAGGGGGATTCCCCCCCCTTTTTTCTCCCCAATTGCACTTGGCCAATTACCCCTATCTTTACCCCATCCCGGTCGCTGCTCCACCCCCTCTACCGATCTGGGGGAGGGTTGCAGACTACCACATGCCTCCTCCGATACATGTGGAGTCACCAGCCGCTTCTTTTCACCTGACAGTGAGGAGTTTCACCAGGGGGATGTAGCGCATGGGAGGATCACGCTATTCCCCCCCAGTTCCCCCTCCCCCCTGAACAGGCGCCCCCGACCGACCAGTGGAGGCGCCAGTGCAGCGACCAGGACACACACCAACATCCAGCTTCCCACCGGCAGACACGGCCAATTGTGTCTGTAGAGGATTCCAGATCAAGCCGGAGGTAACACGGGGATTCGATCCGGCGATCCCCATGTTGGTAGGTAGTGGACTAGACCGCCATACTACCCGGATGCCCCCACACTTGGTTTCTATGCTAACATAGCCCGACAAATGGTGTTGCTGTGTCACAGACTCGTACAAAAAAAACAATGACCTCATAATCTCTTTTACAACTGATTAGCACCTGCCCAATACATCACCGCTTTCATTGCTGTCCTACCTCACACAAGGAAACACAGAGGACGGATGGATAAATAAAAACCATGCCGGTGTTAAATGACCCTCTCAAAGGACGTCTTCACCCACCGCAGCTCAAAAGTCCATTTAAGTGCCGTCCAAGTCATTTAAGTGCCCCGTTATTTTTTCAAACTCAAATTCAAATGTCTTTATTTCGAACATGCAAAACAAAAGACAAAATGACCAAGCATAAATAAAACACAAAAAAACCCAACAACAAATGATAAAAATAAAACCAGAAGAATTCAACAGGAATTCTCAATAGAGATTCCAACAAAAATTATATGTTCGAAAAGGAGCAGGAGGAAGTTACTACTTATCATTTCCTGCCCCCTTGCTAATGCTCAGTTAATAAACCTAAATAATAAACTTAGTTTTTATACACATCAGACTGTGTCATTCTCAATAACTATCTCACAACGACTCAATAAAAAAATAATAACAAAAGCAATAAAAACAATAGAACAAAAACAAAAAAAGAAAGAAATTATTTCCAAGAAACAACAATAACAGCATCCACCATGGGTGTCACGGTCAGGAGAGGAGCAAGACTTCCTCCTCATCCTTGAACCTCTTTAAAATATGTTTTGTACCTCTTTTTGAATTGATTTAAACTTGTGCTCTCACTGAGTTCTTCATCTACCATTCAACAAACTTACCCCACAGTCTGAAATACACATACTTCTGCGAGTGGTACGAATACATCCATCTATACATCCATTATCTGAACCGCTTATCCTGCTCTCAGGGTCACGGGGATGCTGGAGCCTATCCCAGCAGTCATTGGGCAGCAGTTGGGGAGACACCCTGGACAGGCCGCCACACACACACACCCATTCATACCTAGGGACAATGTAGTATGGCTGATTCACCTGACCTACATGTTTTTGGACTGTGGGAGGAAACCGGAGCCCCCGGAGGAAACCCACACAGACACAGGGAGAACATGCAAACGCCACACAGAGGATGACCCACCAAGGTTGGACTACCCCAGGGCTCGAACCCAGGACCTTCTTGCTGTGAGGTGACCGCGCAAACCACTGCGCCACCGTGCCGCCCGGTACGAACACAGTGTTTCTTAAAATTCAATTTTCCTCTTAAATTGTACCCCCTCTCTATCTGAGAATAATTGTTTTCAGCATATTCCGACAATCACACACAACTTTTGAACGAAACTAGGATTCTGACATTTTAAGGGAATTTTGACATGGAAGTAGGTAAATGCAAGACAGGTTTGTGACAGGTTGGTCTGACACACAGGAAAAAAAAAGGTCTGGGGGCATGCAGGTAGTGTAGCAGTCTATTCCATTGCCCGCCAACACGGGGATCGCCGGATCGAATCCCCGTGTTACCTCCGGCTTGGTTGGGCGTCCCTACAGACACAACTGGCTGTGTCTGCGGGTGGGAAGCCGGGTGTGGGTGTGTGTCTTGGTCGCTGCACTAGCACCTCCTCTGGGGCGCCTGTTTGGGGGGGGGGACCGGACTGGGGGGGAATAGTGTGATCCTGCCACGCGCTACATCCCCCTGGTGAAACTCCTTACTGTCAGGTGAAAAGAAGCGGCTGGTGACTCCACTTGTATGGGAGGAGGCATGTGGTAGTCTGCAGCCCTCCCCGGATCAGCAGAGTGGGTGGAGCAGTGACCAGGACAGCTCGGAAGAGTGGGGTAATTGGCCGGGTACGATTGGGGAGAAAAAGGGGGGGCGTCTGGTTCTGAGCGAGAGGTGAGAGGCAAACGAAGAGTGAGAATTGTTTAGTCACCAAGAGACATCCTGACAGCTTTATAGGTCGTCCTAATCTACAGACCAGTGCTTGACAGACAAGTCCCCAATAACACCACCATTTCTCTTCTCACACCAAAACCACGTAGCGGACTGATCAGAACGCATAGGGGCGCGTTGGAATACTTTTGCATGACAAATTGAAGGGATAGAGTGAGAAAGAGTGAGAGACACACAGCGAGACAGCAGAGAGAGAGAGAGAGAGAGAGAGAGAGAGAGAGAGAGAGAGAGAGAGAGAGAGAGAGAGAGAGAGAGAGAGAGAGAGAGAGAGAGAGAGAGAGAGAGAGAGAGAGAGAGAGAGAGAGAGAGAAACAGAAAAATCTGTTATTTGTGTTTTCTCCATCATTATACGAGGCCCGTGTGTCCTCAGGGTCCTGATCTAATTTCATAACGTCAGGTGGCAAAACATTCTGCAGAACCGCAGCAGAACACACTGTAACATAACACACTGTATCATAACACAGTATCATAACACACTGTAACATAACACACTATCATAACACACTGTAACATAACACACTGTAACATAACACTTGGACAGCAGATGCTTCAAAGAACACGTGTTTCTACCTGAACATACTGTTCACATGCAGGTGCAGAAGGTGGGCACACACACACACCCTTTGAAAGCACATTTGTGCATTGCAACTATGGCAGGCTGAGGCGGTCTGTGCAGAATTTCAACCAGGAAACACACCGCTGCTATAAGTCAGCACCTAATCCACACTCACTTGCTAGCAAGGTTACTTATCTCAGACCTCAACTTCCTTTTCAGAAACTCCCTTTCCCCCTTCTCCCGGGAGCTTATCAAGACATCCAACTCGGTTCAAACGCCGCTGTCAAGTATCCTCTTTGGGCAAAGCTAAGTTTCCATCCCAAGTGAATATGTCTGAGAGAAGTTTTTTTTTCTGAGCAGACAGCACATCTGAGGTCCAAAAGCTTTTCCTAGGCTTGATCTCAAGACTTTGCACTCGGGTGTCTGGGTGGCGTGGCGGTCTATTCCGTTGCCTACCAACACGGGGATCGCCAGATCGAGACTCCATGTTACCTCCGGCTTGGCTGGGCGTCCCCAGACACAGTTGGCCGTGTCTGCGGGTGGGAAGCTGGCTGTGGGTATGTGTCCTGGTCGCTGCGCTAGTGCCTCCTCTGGTCGGTCGGGGCGCCTGTTCAGTGGGGGGGGGGAATAGTGTGATCCTCCCATACGCTACATCCCCCTGGTGAAACTCGTCGGTGTCAGGTGAAAAGAAGCGGCTGGCGACTCCACATGTATCAGAGGAGACCTGTGGTAGTCTGCAGCCCTCCCCAGATTGACGGGGGGCTCAGGGTGGGGGGGGGCAGCGACCGGGACAGCTCGGAAGAGTGGGGGTAATTGGCCAAGTATAATTGGGGAGGACAAAGGGGAAATATGAAAGACTTTGTCCTCTTCTTGCCGTCTTGGCTTTCTTTGGAGTGGAGAAGTGGAAGTGGAGGAAGTTACTTCATGGGGCCTTGTTTCCTGGGAGAACAAAATCCATTAATTTTCCCGTAGACAACGTCATGTGACAGGCCGTCCATTTCTAACAGCGGGGTGGTCGTGAACCTCGCAAACTCGATGGTCGTTGAATCGTCAGTATGACAACCGCGCTGAAAGAAATTCCGGTTTCTTGAAAAAAGAAGTCAAAAGGACAAGCCTGAGTACATAATAGATAAATTAACTACGAGTCCCAGTGTGCATTGGGCTTTAGACACATCCAATCATGGAACTTAAAACTCTGCCGCCTGCATTGGCGAAGCTTTGTAGCTTGCGAAACTCTTCAGCTAAAATAACCCAGCAGTCATTTTCATCAGTTCGGCTGCCAGAAGTATGGTGACTTGTTTTATTCCTGACTGCTGCTGCCAGTCTGAAACACCCCGATGTGCATTTTACCAATTTCCTTTGACTCGTTTTATGAAGAAGCGGTAGATTCCCCACAGTGACCGCCACTGAGGCTCATGGGTACTGTAGTTTCTGACATACTGAACAGACTAAAAAAACGTGATTTCTCAGAAATGAAATCGAAACCTTTATAACCAAAGGCCACAAAACAACCCTGTGGTATCACTTAATCGTCCAGGAGACTCTTGTGTGTCTGTGTTGAGTATCGTCGCGGTAATCGTCAAAATCACAGTTTCCCGCGGGTGGTTTGAATGGGAAAAACTCTTCAGGGAACCAGCGGCTTGGCCCACTTCTCCAGCCTATTGGCCCCGCTTAGCTCGAGAAACTGCTCCGGCAGACTTTGCCGTCCCTCTTGGCAACGTTTCTTTCTTCTACTAATGGTTTCCTCTTTTTCAGCGATGTTGCTTCATTTCACTCCAGTTTACTTGTGCTGCGGCCCATATCTCCGTGCCCTTACAGCATCACGGCGCCTGTGCACCGGTGGCTGAACTGAATCCGGAGAAGTTCGTGTCTACCAGTCATCTGGAGTAGGCATCTCATTTATTACTGTTGCTAGATGAAAGGAGCTAAGTTACCCCCTTCCTACGCAGTGCTTCACTGTGTCGACATCGGGGAACCCCAGGCCCCCTTAAGCCCCTCTCTGGTTTGCCTATCACACGCACTGCAAAGGGTTTCATCAGCCAGGGCATCAATCAGATGTTTGTAGACCACAAGTCGAACTTGCTTGAGAGAGAGAGAGAGAGAGAGAGAGAGAGAGGGAGAGAGAGAGAGAGAGAGAGAGAGAGAGAGAGAGAGAGAGAGAGAGAGAGAGAGAGAGAGAGAGAGAGAGAGAGAGAGAGAGAGAGAGCTCCTGTACGTATGGCAATACTGGAGAGAGAAGTAGGGGAGGTGAAAAGGGAAAGGTGCCGTGGAAGAAGAGAGGAAGAGAGAGGTAGAGAAGAATGAGGAGAAATAATTAAAGTTAGAGATAGAACAAAAGAGAAAGATGGTTTAAAGGAATGCCTCACCTTTAATCCCAGTGACAGACAGACAGACAGACAGACAGACAGACAGACAGACAGACAGACAGACAGACAGACAGACAGACAGACAGACAGACAGACAGACAGACAGACAGATCGATCGATCGATCGATAGATAGATAGATTCTCACTTTCTCCTCTCTTGTACTCTGCTTATATCTGACTCTGTCTGTCTGTCTGTCTGTCTTTCTGTCTATCTGTCTCGCTCTCTTTCCCTGACCTGCCTGGTACCATGGACTTCTCTAAATGTTATGCCACAAACACCTTACTGTAAAGAAAACGTTTAATTCATACTTAGCTGCCATATTATTCAGCCTGTAGCAGCTGAAAATACTATACGGGGTGGGGGGTATTGGTTGTGTTTCTTATCTAGATTGACATATGCTGATTATCTTGTGAGCACATTTTCTTTCCTTGAGAGAGAGAGAGAGACAGAGAGAGAGAGAGACAGAGACATAGTGGGACACTGAATCACAGGCTAAGAAGTACCAGAGATGGAGGGGATCCTTCAATCTCGTGCAATTTGTCCATAATTGAGCAATCTTAACAATCTAACCCGTATCTCTCCCCTCCCGTATGCCTGCACTGATTTAATTCTCAAAGATACGGCACAAAATACACCCCGTACAGCTTCAACACAACTCTCCCGTTATGGGACGGTCCTTCATGGGACAGCTGGGCAACCCCACCTGCACGCAGTAACCCTATGACTGAGGTTTGCAGCTGTCAGCAAAGGCGGTAGAAGAAGACGTTGCCAGAGGTTTGGCAGGGGAACGCAAAGTATATATTTCTGCACACGGATGCTGTGATAACGGCACATCTCGCATGACCAACTGACAACTGCGCCTCGCGATAACAGACTCGAACGCCACGCGACATAAGCGGAGAGAGGAAACGTGGCGAAGGTTCAAACGTGGTCGGTAATTCTGAGAAAACTGTTTCCTGCTAATATTAGTGTAATAACAAGCCAGCGCCACGCGTTGACGAGTCCCTATTACTGTGTCCAAATCCTACAGGGCTCCGTTGGCTGGTGTGTGTGGAGGGAGTCACTAGCACGCCAAACACACACACACACACACACACACACACACACACACACACACACACACACACACACACACACACACACACACACACGCTTTGTTTTCATCTCTCTCAAGCGAGCTACTGAGAAGCTAAATATAAACGGGTACAGTGCTCTCAGAACTAACCATCTGTGCTGCTTGCTTCATGTGATGAAGAAGAAAAAAAAGGAGAGGGAGTCAGGGAGGAACGTCAGGAAATAATTGTGCGTGTTTGGTGATGTGAAGGTGCACGACAAAGATGGAATTAATGATGCAACACAACAATATGCCACACATTTTGCAGAGAACCTTTGCAAAACAAAATAAGCACGTGCGCACACACACAAACACACACACGCTGAATTTGATGGTGAAATCTGCCCTCCTCTTGATAACATGTTATATAAATAAATAGTTATTATTATTATATCTCTGTCAGCATACAAAGACTCGCTCTACCTTCCTCCAAACTTGCAGAACTGGTCCAGTCACTCGTTCTGATTTGCGGGACCACTTCCCTAAGGGAACTTCTAATGGGATGCAAATAGGCTTTATTGTTTGTTTGTGTCACAGAGTGGGCTTCTTCCTGTCGGTTTCACGCTGCCAAACTCCGCTGTTCGCTCCTGAATCAGCACAACGTGCCTGTGTAGGAAGGAGAACGGCAGTGAGGAGCGGGGCCAAACCGGAGCTGGGAGCAGCAAATTATTCATGTCGAGTGCTTTGGCTAGCGTAGCCGTGAGTGATGTAGGCCGTGCGCTCTCAGGCTCACCACACAGTGTGTGTGTGGGGGGGGGGGCAGGCCCGTATCAAAAGGCGGTCAGAGCCTGCGTACCTTTGAGACGGTCCATAATGGACCGTGAGAACAAGACAAACCGGCCGACTAGCCCATAGTGGGCATCTGTGCTACATGGCCCGCAGAGGACTCAGTTTTACCAGGGGGACATACTGTTCAAATATAGAACTGAACTGAAATAAAGTTTTAATTTTTTATATGGGCGTCCGGGTAGCGTGGCGGTCTATTCCGTTGCCTACCAACACGGAGATCTCCGGTTCGAATCCCAGTGTTACCTCCGGCTTGATCGGGCGTCCCTGCAGACACAATTAGCTGTGTCTGCGGGTGGGAAGCCGGACGTGGGTATGTGTCCTGGTCACTACACTACTGCCTCCTCTTCTCGGTCGGGGTGCCTATTCGGGAGGGAGGGACTGAGGGGAATAGTGTGATCCTCCCATACGCTACGTCCCCCTGGTGAAACTCCTCACTGTCAGGTGAAAAGAAGTGGCTGGCGACTCCATGTGTATCGGAGGGTGGTAGTCTACAGCCCTCCCCGTATCGGCAGAGGGGGTGGAGCAGCGTGCGTGCATGTGTGTGTGCATGTGTGTGTCAGTGTGTGTGGATGTGTGGGTGAGTGTGTGTGTGTGCATGCATGTGTGTGTGTGCACGTGTGTCTGCGCACGTGTGTATGAGCATGTGCGTGCATGCGTGTGTGTGCATGCGTGCGTGTGTATGTGCATGCGTGTGTGCGAGTATATATTTGCATGCGTGTGTGTGCATGTGTGTGCGCGTGTATGTGTGTGTGAGTGTGAGTGTGTGTGTGTGTGCGAGACTAGTGTGTGGGGTCATTCATGGAGGGAGTGGGTTCAGCTTGCTGGTGAGATTATGTCGTTAGTCAGCAGCAGGTTAACACCACCAGCCTAAAGACTTATGTAACCACCACTGTCTGCCATTCACACTTCCTTCCACTGCAAAGTACAGCGAGCCAGAAGGCAGGTCTTCCATCCAGTTTCTAAGGAGAGGTGGTGTCGTGACTTGTCGTTTACTGTATCTGTTTTTGCAGAGTGTAATGTGATGGCAGCCCTCTGAGACTGCAACAGTGATTTAGGGCTATGCAAAACACACTTGACTTCAATGTCTTGCTCAGAGACACTCTGGGGAAAACATATTGGCCGTTGTTGGTGTGGAGTCTATGTCACCGTGATTACTGGACTGGCTCTTTTCAGACTCTTCCCTCCACTACTGGGTGGAAGTCGGCTGATCCCTTTAGCGAAGGTATGCGCCACGCCCATGGGAAATCAGCTCGGGTGCTGCCACAGTGTCCCTCGCGGAGGCAATGAGCAGCTTTGAGGAAAACTCCTTCGTTGACTCGGCTGTTCAAGATTATGGTAATGGCGCATGCAAATTCTCCTTTAAAACATTTCTCTTAGAAACGTCTGACTTGCCAGTTTTCAAAGTGCCATGAGTGGGCAGATGCTGAGCGTCCGGATCTAACTTTGGCACGCACGGGAGACAATAGCTGTCGATACGGCGAACGCCCCCAGCGGGACGGTGGTACTTCCTCCAGTCAGCTACGGGACGGAAACGCTGCCCTTTCGCTTTCAAATAATGAGAGACTGAACCCCGCGGGTTCGCTCGAGGGAAAAGGTCAGAGAGATTGATCCTGCTCTCGCAACGCACAGCAGCTCGCTTGGACACGAAGGCCCCAGTCGCTCACAACACTGTATGTGTATCGCTGTGTGTGTGTGTGTGTGTGTGTGTGTGTGTGTGTGTGTGTGTGTGTGTGTGTGTGTGTGTGTGTGTGTTAGTGTATGAAAGCTTGCATGTGTGCTTGTAGGTAACAGTCATGTAAAAAAGTACACTCGTGACGTCATAAAAAGGGTCAGAAGCCAAATATCAGCTGTCATGCATTTCTGCCCTTAACGCCATACGACCCTACAGCCAATCAGCCAAAGTAAAATCTAGGTTCAGGTAAGGGGTTCGTTCAGGTAAGGGGGTTCAGATAACGGAGCTATACCCTACTATATGAGTGGAGGGCGGCGTAGAAAGCGTTTACATTTTCTACCCATAGAGGGCGCCAGAGAGAGGAGAATCACATGGAGTATGGGGATGCAGCCTCATAGGAGTGCACACACCCAGACATGCACAAAACGACAAAAGAAAAAAAACACAAAAAAAACAAAAACCACGCAGAATAGAGTAACAATATGTGGGCACAGGGAGGCAGACAGATTTGGGCAAATCGCTGTCGTTGATCTACATATTCATAACCCGCGTCAAAACTCTTCTGCGCCATCTGTCACCGCTCCCATTACCATTACACGACGAAGGAGACAGCGCGTCACGTGGGTTTAGAACAGGTTATAAACAAGCGAAGCAACCCCCCCCCCGTTTCTCTCGCTCTCTCTCTCTCTCTCTCTCTCTCTCTCTCTCTCTCTCTCTCTCTCTCTCTCTCGACACACACACTCACTGTGTCATTCTGGTATGTTGGCCGTCAAACACATACCTAGCTGCACATGCACACAACCCCGGCGTTCATCTCTTACTGCCAATCAGTTCACAGCGGGCCTCCTCCCCCCCCCCCCCCCCCCACACCCCACACGGGGCCTCCGACAGGAACCACGCCACCAGCTGTGAGCACGAAATGTCAGCTTGTCATTTAGAGCAGCAAAACACACCTGCAAGTCTGATCGTCCCTGCAGCTCATTACCACAGCACATTTCCTCTGCACTGTTTCCCAAAACGACGAGCGCAGAAAAGAGCTCATTTTTTGGGGGTTCTCGGGGGGGGGGGGGTCTTTGTGACACAGCCAAAAGTGAGGACGGGAGCCGCAGAACAACACCTCCGGAGGCTGCCGAGAGTCAGCCGTGAGCAAGCTCCAACCACAAATCAAGGGGGCTGATTAAAATAAGAAAAAAAAACATGGCAATATTACAAAATATAGGCATCCGATGACTGCTGGGATAGGCTCCAGCATCTCCCCGCACCCCACCCCACCCCCCATGACCCTGAGAGCAGGATAAGCGGGTTGGATAATGGATGGATAATGGATGGATGATGGATGGATGTGCCAGGTTTTCCCTCTCTCTGAGCACCTGGAGTCATAAAACGCCACAATAAACGGAACCAAAGTAACATGCATCACACCCCGCCCCGCCTAAACTCTCTCGTTTTTCAATATCATATGACAATTTCCCTCTCTTCTTCTGTCCCATCGAAGGTTCCGCCCTCGCTCGCTTGAGTATCACAACGTTTTGAGGACTGAACAGAGAGCAGGGGAAAACCACGCCGACCCTGACCAACCTCCGCCGCAACACCAAACGGCCGGAGTAGAGAGGACGATGAATAAACAACGAAGGCGGAGATCACCAAGACACACTGTTAGGTTCTGTGTCTCCTCGAGATTAACGGCGTGCACGGGAGAGGAGGTCCTAATTAATTTGTAACGAGTGAAGGTCAGATGTGTGCGGGGTCACCGTGAATTATTAACTACCACGTGCAATGCAGGCCCGCTGCCAACCAGGTGAGACTGGGGTGAGCTTACGGTGAGTGGGGAAAGGTGTTGCACAAACACGCACACACACACACGCACACCATACATAGATAGTGTTTTACCTTGATCTGTGGAGTGGATCTGGCATTATGTCCTATATTTCCATCATATTTTGTTGTTTTATCTTGACTATGTGCATTATTTAATCCTGTTGTGTAAGGCACCTTGTAACGTTGTTTAAAAAGGTGCGAAATAAATGAAGTTTATTATTATTACTCACACACACAGGGTACACTGATATATACTCACACACACACACACACACACACACACACACACACACACACACACACACACACACACACACACACACACACACACACACACACACACACAAGATGTGTCAAAGCACATGGCATGCGCAAAATTATGAGGACACGCATGAGCATGCGCAAAAGCAAAAGCACACATGCACACATATGTAACTGTACAGAGAGCCTGTTACACATATGTAACTGTACAGGCAGTATGTTACATACATGTAACTGTACAAGGAGCCTGTTACACACATGTAACTGTACAGGCAGTCTGTTACACATATGTAACTGTACAGGGAGCCTATTACATATATGTAACTGTACAGGGAGCCTGTTACACATAGGTAACTGTACAGGGAGCCTGTTACATATATGTAACATACAGGGAGCCTGTTACATATATGTAACTGTACAGGGAGCCTGTTACACACATCTAACTGTACAGTACTGTTACACATATGTAACTGTACTGGGAGCATGTTACACATATGTAACTGTACAGTACTGTTACACATATATAACTGTACTGGGAGCCTGTTACACATATGTAACTGTACAGGGAGTCTGTTACACATATTTAACTGTACAGGGAGCATCTTACACATATATAACTGTACAGAGAGTCTGTTACACATATGTAACTGTACAGAGAGCCTGTTACACATATATAACTGTACGGGGAGCCTGTTACACATATATAACGGTACAGAGAGCCTGTTACACATATATAACTGTACAGAGAGCCTGTTACACATATATAACTGTACAGGGAGTCTGTTACACATACGTAACTGTACAGGGAGTATGTTATACATATATAACTGTACAGAGAGCCTGTAACACATATGTAATTGTACAGGGAGCCTGTTACGCATATGTAACTGGACAGGGAGTCTGTTACACATATGTAACTGTAGGGGGGGTCTGTTACACATATGTAACTGTACAGGGCGCTTGTAACACATATGTAACTGTACAGGGAGCCTGTTACAGGACAGCAAGTCATCACAGTTAGCAGAACTGGGAATCTTAATCACTCTGATAATTTTTGTCAGAACAACCCTAGATAAATTTGTATTCAGTCTTGTGTTCAGTGTACCAATACTCAGAATAAGAGTTGAGAGATCAGCATGGCTACTTATCATAATCCCCATCATCCTGTTTTCGAAAAAAAAACCAACAACAACAACAACCACACCATCCCTATTACTATTCCTGGGCACAGTGTCTGAATGAGCGGTGCTGTAAGACTACCAAGTGCACAGGGCACAGCGGGAGCGAGCGTATGTCCCAGCAGTGTGCCGCGCACTGTGACAGGTCAGTCCGAGTCAGCAGGTATGTGGGTCAATCCCCGGGACTCCTTCAATGGCGCCATGTGACCAGGCATGCGGATTAGTGAGGAAATGAAGGATCATCCACTGAGCAAGCAGGACTCACAGCCACACAGCCACTGACTTATAGTACAGTGCATCCAATGCAGAGGAGACGTTAATAATGCCCCACAGCCCCCGATGCCATACAAACAGCCTCATACAGCGTACTTGACTGAGTGGGTAGAGCGAGGATGAGTAGGCGAACAGCTATTTTGGGGTAATAAGTACTTTTCTTTTTTTTAACCATACCCACACTAGTTCTGCCCTACAGGCCAGCTGGGGGGGGGGGTTGGCCATTCAGCTCTCTGAATGCTCAGTGGGAGTCGCCGCCAACTAGAGAAGAAAAGCCACCCTGACATTTCAGCCCTGTCCAAAAACCTTCCAAGAATGTAATATTTAGAGCAGCAGGCCTCCGATCCTGACTTATAAATAACCTGACTCCTCTCCGAACAAGTGTGCTCTCTGAGGAGCAGGGGAGGAGAGAAAACTTGAAACGAGAACAACGCGAAAAGATACATTTCGGGACCCACAGAAATGGAGTAAAAATCTTTGGCTACTTCACCTGCTGGTCAGACTGGCTGTGTGGTGAGAGAGAAGTATATGTGCTGTGTGTGTAAGCTTCTGCAAGCACCGCAGCTAACAAGTTCCTGCACAGTCTGTCTTGCATCTCTTGGAGGGGATTTACCTTGTTACAGCATGTGTTGTAACGTCTCCATGGTCTTCACTGTGCTCTGGGTGTGTGTGTGTATGTATGCGTGCATGTGTGTGCATATGTGTGTGTGCATGTGTGTGTATGTGTGTGCATGTGTGTGCGCACGTGTGCATGTGTGTGCACATTTGAGTGTGCATGTGCATGTGTGTGTGCATGTGCGTGTGTGCACGTGCACGTGTGTGTGCGCGTGTGTGCGCGGGTACATGTGTGTGTATGCATGTGTGCATGTGTGTGCATGTGCATGTGTACATATGTGTGTGTGTGTGTGTGTGTATGTATTTGAGCTTGAGTTCTGCTGGCTCACGTGCTCAGGGGCTGAGGTGCTAACACACAGGTGAGTTCAACAGCATATCGCGCTTTGCATTATGCAATAGATGGAGAACCAACAACACATTTTTGCATCCAAATTGCCAACAATTTAGTAAACATATTGGCCATACAAGCAGGACATTAAGCCTGAACCCCCCCCCCCACACACACACACCCACACATATAAATACTACATGAGTACCAGGCACAAACAAGTCCATTACCAAGGTGTTTACAGTAGGCAACAGGCTCCAGCCGCTTCCTGTCTCTGAGTGCTTATGGATCTAAATCACTGTTGGTCAAACCAGACCAGACCAGACCAGCACTACAGCAACAGCACCGTGTGGTACAAGCACAGACAGACCAGCACTACAGCAACAGCACCGTGTGGTACAAGCACAGACAGACCAGCACTACAGCAACAGCACCGTGTGGTGTCTTTTACGCTTTTAGTGAAACATCAAGTTTTGCAGACTCAGTCTTGAGCAGGTAATATTGTTTTTTACTCCGCTCTGCAAAGCCAAGCGGAGACTACTGACAGTCTAGCATATACATAGCTGTAAGACAACGGTCTGTCATTTGCCATTGAGCCTGTGTCTGTGCTTTACGTCCCTCCTGGGCTGGGCGGCAGAGGGTCAGGTTGCTCTTCATTTGCTCATTCTGTCCTGTTCTGTTTGTTTCAGCAGCAACAACAGGTGTCCCTCTCACCGCCAAGCACACGCGGTCTGTCCGCACAAAACCTGTCCTCATATAAGTCTCCTATACGAGAAGAAAGAAAGAAAGAAAGAAACCACTTTATAGGGGCGTCCGGGTAGCGTAGCGGTCTATTCCGTTGCCTACCAACACGGGGATCGCCAGTTCGAATCCCCGTGTTACCTCCGGCTTGGTCGGACGTCCCTACAGACACAACTGGCCGTGTCTGCAGGTGGGAAGCCGGATGTGGGTATGTGTCCTGGTTGCCGCACTAGCGCCTCCTCTGGTCGGTCGGGGAGCCTGTGTGTGTGCGTGCGTGCGTGTGTGTGTGTGTCTGTGTGTGAGAGTGAGTGAGTGAGTATATATCTATGTACCATTTATCTATGTACCCTGTGTCTGTGTGTGAGAGTGAGTGAGTGAGTATATATCTATGTACCGTGTGTGTGTGTGTGTGAGTGCGTGAGTATATATCTCTGTACCCTGTGTGTGTGCGCGTGCATGCGTGAGTATATATCTATGTACCCTGTGTGTGTGTGAGTGAGTATATATCTATGTACCCTGTGTGTGTGCGTGTGTGTGTGTGTGTGTGCATGCGTGTGTGAGTATATATCTGTATATATCTATGTACCCTGTGTGTGTGCATGTGTGTGTGTGTGAGTGAGTATATATCTATGTACCCTGTGTGTGTGTGTGTGTGAGGATATATCTACGTACCCTGTGTGTGTGTGTGTGTGTGTGTGTGAGTGAGTGAGTATATATCTATGTACCCTGTGTGTGTGTGTGTGTGTGTGAGAGAAAGTGAGTGAGTATATATTTATGTACCCTGTGTGTGTGTGCGTGCATGTATGTGTGAGTGAGTATATATCTGTATAGATCTATGTACCCTGTGTGTGTGTGTGTGTGTGTGTGCCAACGTGTGTGCATGCATGCGTGCGTGAGTATATATCTACAGTCTAACTTGGCGTGTGTGTGTCTGTGTGCATACCGTTAACATGCATGGCAGTATAGACACCGCTCCCTTCCCCACTCGACACTACAGGTGATGTGCATTACAAGGCAGTAAACGGTGTGTTCTTTCACAGCTTTATTGACAGCTGATGATGCTTATGGCTTGAAACAGGCTTGTCCTGCCTCATAAAGAATTTACTTCACTCACTGGATCATATATATATATGTGTGTGTGTGTGTGTGTGTGTGTGTGTGTGTGTGTGTGTGTGTGTGTGTGTGTGTACCCTGTGTGTGTGAACATCTCCACCGGTGCGGTCACAGTGCACGTAGGTGATTTGCATGCGGGGTGTTTGTGTGACTGGAGAGAGGTGATGGTCTCTACATACTGACGATTCAACACATAAAAGCATCACCCAGGCAGGCAGACCAATCACTGACGGCACGAAGGGCAGCAGACCTTACGGGGGGGGGGGGTCGTTCCAAATCAAACAAAACGTCTACCGACAGACACATGAATCATTGAAGAACAATGTGGTAAACAGAAGAATCACATTTTGAGAAGAGTCTCATGCAAAATGGATGTCCCACTGAGGCGGGTGAGAGCGTGAAACTTACGGCTGGCGGCGCGAGGCACGGCGCGCAGCTGATTCATATTCCAGCGGCGCGGGGACGTCCTCGGCGTGCCGCCGATCAGCCCATTTGCAGATCGGCTGGATGAGCCGCGGAGAATCGACGGCCTTTCCGCTCACCGTAAACGCCGCATTAACTCATAATGTGGGCTATCTGAACTGTGTAGAGACGGTCGATCTCCTTAAAAAACAATATAGTTCATTTCCTTGCAATGAGGTGATGTCGCCCGTGTTAAAAATAAATGTAAGGTCCGCGGTGGCGTAGCGGTCTAAGCATCGGCTTTGAGTCGATGCAGTTGCCCACTGGGAAGCAGGGGTTCGCGCCCCGGTCTCGTCAGATCCGACTATGGGCGGACGCGATGAAGCAGCAATAATTGGGCTGTCTTCGGGAGGGGGGCGGAGTCGGCTTGTGTTCGTCACATGATCGCGTCTCTGGGTGTGTCGGGAAAAGCAGTGGTTCGGCCTGGATTCACCTCGCTACGAGGCGGTCCCGTTCGAAACTGCCGGCCGGGGACATGCAGTTGGCGAACGCATGCAGTACGGGGGTGGGTGTTTGAACTAAAATAGGAATTGATTGGCCACAAAATTGGGGGAAAAATCAGAAATAATTTTTTAGGAGGGAGGGGAAATGAATGTAAGGATTAAAACGGTTGCACGCCCGGAGGGGATGCAGAAGGAAATAAAGTTTAAAAAGCAACGCGGTGATTTAATGCAGACATCTCTGCAGGAGCATCCTAAGCCATATTTCTTTAACTGGTCCAAATAGCACCATGAGCTCACTAATCTACTTATTAATATTTCATCTTCACCTGAGAGCTTGCAGAAGGCAGCCGTCAAACATAAATGCAAGCAACTTATTACGCAATAATAAAAAAAAGTCTCCCACTTATTTGTGTGCTTGTAATTGTACGTTTTCATAAGAATGCATGTACGACTGTGAATGATTGATTCATAAATATGGTTTCAAGATGGCGCATCACATCTCTCGGAGTGTTGCGCTGAGCCCCGAGCAGCAGCAACAGCAGCAGCGCAGGTCTGGCGAGCCTTCATTGTCCGCGCTAATGGAGGCAGAGGAAGGATCAGCTCTTTAGCCGAGTGCTGAGGCCTCGCTGTGACAATAGCTGTTGCTGCTGCCAGACACAGGTCCCCCGCTCAAAGCCGCAGACCGAGCCCCGGCTAACTGGTCTGTTGACGTCCGCGGGTTGCCTGACAGCTGCAGCGCTGGAGGAGATTAGCGAGAGGTTAAAGGTAATATCTGAGTTTCATCCCTTTCATTTCAATTCTTCAATCTCCTGCCTCCCTAAGTCTATCTTCTCTCCTTCTCGCTCGCCACACTTTATTTTGCAGCAACACACAACCTTGTGACAGACAATCTCCCACTTTGGGTAGCCCACCTTTAAACTGTTTGCAGTTGATACGCTGGCACTATAAACACGGCACAGACTCAACTAACCTGCTCTTTCTTCACCAATACCAGCATTATGGGGGCGTAATAGCATGCCGGAGGTGGTGCGGGAGCACGGAGGTGGCTGAAATGATGTGTTCAGACAAGGCGGCCCAGTAGCATGGGTGGGAGGCCTGCTACGCCCCAACTCTGTGGCTACGACAGCGGGGATAGACACGGCATAACTAGGGGCCCTGCGACATCCCTGGAGCTTTGCATAGCCAGCAGGCCTTGACGATGATGACTTCTGAGGAGGTGATGAAGCAAATGCCGGGGTCCCTTGCAGGCTTCAAAGCATGCCTGTTGCAAGGTGGAGAGGGAGGACACTCAAGAAAAGTAGAGTGGAAAATAACCGGTGGGGGTAATCTTAAGTTCTATACGGTCGCTCTGCTCCTTGAGAAGCCATTCATCAAAGGAGCTGATAGCGCCGCAGGCGAGGTCTGGAACAGATCGAGGCCGACCTCAAAGACGCCTCGAGAAAAATTAATGTTTCTTTGGTGCAGGTTTGTTTTGCAGACTTGCACTGCCCATGAGTTCCACCCGAGCACTTTCTGTTACGTCATGTCCTTATTCGCCTATAGTTCATGTCGGTCTCAACAACACAGTCCAGAAAAGCAGAGGTGGCGAAAAATGTATAATAACAGTAATCTTAGTGACAGAAAAAGACCTGTCCCTCATCTCACAATCAGATTCAGAAACACCAATCAGAAACGCTTCGTCATTTCATTTCGTGCACTTGCAAGCATGAAATGAAACAAAACATCGTTTCCCCCAGCCCACAGCAGTGCGGCACAAAGACAAAAACACATATCCAAAAACTACACGAACTACAAGAACACATATCCAAACTAACACATATATCTAAAAAACAAATCACTGTCCAGGAGAAGGAGCACCAGCCAGGATGACTGTCGGAACCGCCGGTCTACATGGGCTAGCAGTTAGCTTTGCTTAGCCTGCCCCGCTTCCGCATCCTGTCAGACCACCCTTGGTGTTTCCTCTTCGGGCACAGCTCCAGTCAGGGCCATGGTCCTTGGGCCCACAGGACGCAACAGACCAGGCTCTCTCAGCCAATCCAACACCAGCTCTCCCCGCCAGACACCTTCGACACACCTCCCCACACTCCACATGACGACGCTAAAAAAACAAACAAGGCTAGGCGAGGCCGCCGTCAGACCGCCCTTGGTGTTATCAGAACTGCCGATCTGCATCGGCTAGCTTAGCCTGCCCCGCTTCCGCATCCTGTCAGTCAGACAGGAGTTGGTGCTACCTCCTCCGGCACAGCTCCAGGCAGGGCTGTGGTCCCTGGGCCCACAGGAAGTAGCAGAGAAAGCTCTCCTAGCCGATCTAGCACCAGCTCTCCCAGCCATCAAACGAAGACAAACTTAGATGTGGACAAAGACACGGCATGGACGGTACTGGATGAGGCCGCTGCAAACGTGAATTTGCACCGCCATCTTCCCACACCGGTACTGGGTGAGGCTGTATGGCCAATGGCATAACAGCACTGGGAGCCTCGCCTCAGTGTGTATGGACGGACACCAGAGCTAACACCAGAGAAAGACGTCTGGTGAAGGAGAGGAGAGATGCTGTAACTCCAGTGACGGGTAAGCTCACGCTTTCTGCTTCTGAGCACAAAGACCATACGGCTGAGACAGAGGGGGGTGTTTAAGCCTTCCAAATGAGAAAACAGCTGTGTTTTTTTTGCTACGTTAATCCAAACAGGAAGTAGTCCCAACTGTACATCACTTGAGCTTCCTGTGGTGTTGAATTTTTGAGCTGAAACCTCATAGCGACATAATATTCAGGGAGAATATGACGATGCAAGAATTTGAACCACACACTCCAAATAGTGACTCAAACCAACATGATGGATTCTGCTGCGTGAAAAATACAGTGTCTGAGTCAAAACCCCCTACCCATTATTTTTTTCTCATATGGTTTGTATACTTCAATCAGACAAATTTGCCAATTAATCATCCAAGAAAGCTTGCTACTCTCTGATGGCCCTCATTTGTCAGGGTGGATCTTTACAATGCTGGCTGGGGTTCGGCACAGTACTCAGGGGGATTCCAACACTCCCTCAACGGGGATTACAGCCACCAAACACCCTTAGCTATTAGGTCGTTGTACACAATCTCTCTCTCTCTTTATGTCCCTTCCCCCTGTGCTCTGTCTCTCTCGCCCTCTGCTTTTTCTTTCTCCACCTCGCCTCACAGATTAGACAGTCTACATAATGGACCGGGTTTTATGTGAACATGTTGAAAATACTTTGCCTCGCCGTTGCTGGTAAATCAACAGCTCGGCCACTGCATGAAGGAGGCTGAGTGCCTGTGTGTGACATCAACCGCCACCGATTCAACCGGCAGTAATTGCCAATTCAATCAATGTGTCGACAGCAGGCAGGCTCCCACTAAGGCACACAGACAGGAGGCGAAGGAATCTGAACGGAGGGCGAGGAGCAGCGAAACGTGCAAAGAGTCGAAAAGTGCACAGAAGCATCCAGACATGAGGGAAGACATGGGGGACGCAGTATCTAATACAGCTGACGCTCGTTGTCTTTGAATCGGTGCACGGTGATGAAAATGGGACCCAGTAGAGTAAGATAGAGGCAGACAGTGGTCCTGATGAAATAGTTCATATGATTACATCTGCATTTCTGCCATTGAGGCAGGACCTTGGGGAGGGGGGATAGGATCACACAGTCCATTCACTTAATTCATTTGAAAGGCCACAACAGGAAGGTGGGCTGGACAGAGACAGAGATCAAGAGATTGAGGGCGAGGGACAAGTCAAGTCAAGTCACATTTATTTATAGAGCTCATTAAAAACAATCAACGTTGACCAAAGTGCTGTACAGACCAGAGCAGGTAGCTAAAACACAAATACAAGAAACACGGACAACAAGGCACATATAGCTTGTAGGCATCAATAAACAACACATAGACGTAGAAACAAGCCAGAAATCAGCCACATCAGGACTCAAATGCAAGAGAATAAACGTAAGTTTTGAGTCGGGACTTAAAAGAGTGGATGGAGGGGGCAGGTCTGATAGGGTGGGGGATGCTGTTCCACAGTCTGGGGGCTGCAACCGCAAAGGACCGGTGACCCCTGACCTTAAGTTTAGTGGGACAGCCAGGAGTCCCAAATCAGCTGACCCGAGGGACCTGGAGGTGGGCTAGAGGGTTAAAAGATCTGTGATATAGGAGAGGGCTTGCCCATTTAAGGCTTTATCAACAAACAGGAGAACCTAAAAATCAATTCTGAACCGAGGGTTTATGTAGAGCAGAATAATTTACTTAAACCATTACATATCCCATTGCAAATTACTTCATGCTAATTCAAAGTGGTAATCTGTAAAATAAATTACAAATTTTTTCTTAAAAACACTCACAAATATTTGCAACTTTCAGTTCCCTTTGCATTATTTCACCGTGAAGTTATGAACAATTTCCCACAATTCATCAGCAGCTGGTATGGTGACGTAACGGTGTTACCATTTAAAGTCATTAGCAACTATCATTCCAAGACGAGCGAAAGCATTGTTTGTGCTTGTAGTCACACAACACGGTTTTGAGTAATCCATCGAGTAATCGCCATTCCAATTGTTTGTACTCTGTAAGTACCTAAGCTTTTGTGCAAGTGTATTTGGGTGGGCATGCATGCATTCACATCAACAAGCTATGCTGCATTGTGTTCAGCACAATACCATGTGTGTGTTGCCTTGCATTAGCACATTAGCACATGCAGAATAAAGGGGTAAAGAAATATAAGATGAAGATAGCTGAGTGTGAGGTCCTCATTCATGTGCTATCATCACCCCCTTTGGGAGGGACCAGGCTGAGCGTGGCAGGCTTGGATGGATGGTGCCGACAGCCATCTGGCTTTGGATGGGACTCCTGAGGGAGATGCGAACTGGTGCCAACCCTCACTAACACTTCCACTGTGTTCCACAATGTTCTGAAAAGGCCGTTGTGCAGTACCAGTGAGGTGACGATGGCCATGTCCCTGGCCTGCATGTTCACAAAGGTTTTCTTGCACAGATGTTGTGTGAGCATATCATATCAGGTGTATCGTTATGGGTATAGCTGTCTGCAGCAAAGTTGGGTGGGCTGACCAAAAAAGGTTCATCAAAGATTACTGTAATTGAAGTTAAAGATTTAATGTGTGCATCTGCGACAGTGCTCGAGAAACCAGCCCCCTTTAAGGACGGAGAATTCAGAACATTTTTATAAATAAGAATAGCTCACAGGCATAAGTGATTCTTCAGCTGAGTCAACACCACGGTCCATTTACCGGTAGCGATGATTCAAAAATAAACAGTTTCAAAGGGCAAATCTCGTCCTGTGTATTCCATTATCACCTATTCCTCACATACCACCTACATACTTTATAACAGTCATGCGGGTCCCACCCGCAGGCTTGCCAGGTTCGGGTAAGCTTCCTAGAAAATATCACAGATCAGCTAACAATTGTGGTTTTGGTCTGTGAAATTTTTAGAGCGTTGAGGCTTCACCTCCGAATACGAGTTTTTGCCCTATGTGGTATCCTTATCTTTTGCTTACACTGCCAAAACTCTTTTTTTTTGGTAAGAAAGAAGAGTTGTGTGTGTGTGTGTGTGTGTGTGTGTGTGTGAGAGAGAGAGAGAGCGAGAGAGAGAGAGAGAGAGAGAGAGAGTCACACACACACACACACAGTTAATATCTTTAATGACAGGTTACTTGCAGTGTAGGAATGTGCGGATTCATACCACAATATTGATATTCCAATCCCGAGGGTTAGGTTTTAAGAATCAATCCTCATATCAAAAAAATCGATACCAGGTACTGTCTTTGATAAATGATTGGAATATATATATATATACACACACACACACAGACAAAGACACACACACACACACTTTGCTTGCTTGCTGGTTGTCCATCGTGCCCGATGATGACCATCTTCTTCTATTTGTGGGTCCTTTGAGGACTCAGATAGCAGAAGATACCTGCGCAGAGATGGTTTTTAAAGTGGCATGGGGGGTGCGCTTCTCCCAACGCCACATGACTTGATTGTAGAGGAGATGGTTCCGATGGCAAGGGGGATCCCTAGACGACCGGCACCTCCACACAACTGCAAGGGGCTGCCGGAAATCCAGTTTTTCGGAAACCGCCTCGAAGCGTGCCGCCACAGCTTGCTTTTCTGTTGGGGTAAGCTCCCTTAGCCTTATGTCTTCCAGACTCACCCACAAGGCAGCGGGGCAGTGGTTGATAGGTGCCAGGGCATGTCCACCAGGGTGGGCCTGCACACCATATCTCTGGGGCCCACTGCTGCTCCGAGATCCCCTGCCAAGTTAGCCTGGGGCCACAAGACCCCAGTTACCATGTGTGGCCACGGGGAGGCCTGGCAGGAGTCTTGGTGAAGGAGAGGCTATGTACTGGCAAGGGAAGGCTTACACGCTAGGATGCTTCCCTATTCGCCACAAAGGCTAGCCAGCGGCAGCAAGCTAAGGGCAGGAAGGACACAAGCGGGTTGGAAGAACACATGCACCTTCCCTCCAACTTCACACTGCTGCACTAGACGCATCACAACACCCTGTGTGTATGTACACACACACACACACACACACACACACACACTCTTTATTTTTATTCATTTTTTATTGTTGTATAGGATAGGGACCACTTTTCCTTCCGCCTTCTCACTCTGCTCCCCAAAGGCAGTGGTACAGCACTACTCTTACTTAAAAAACATACGCTGGCTAAGAGGATGGCACAACACAGAAGAGCTAACGTATCAGGCCAGGACTCCACAGTCTACACCCACTTACTGGCCAGTGGCCACTCTTTCAATGATGAGGATAGGGAGGAACACTGGTTCGAAGGGGGAGTGAAAGAGGCCGTCTATGTTAAGAGGGAACAACCATCCCTGAACCGGGGGGGGGGGGCAAGAGTACATCTGTCATCATCTTACAATGCTGTGATTGCAACCATTCTTAAATCCTCTGTGAATAGTACACATGGCTAGTGAAACTCTAATTAATGCTCAGGGCAATTTGCATATGAAACTGATCGTTGGTTTCGGTCGTTATGCCACTGTATTGTTTATAAGGGGTGGGGATACCTGCAGTCAGTTGAGACTGAAGATGTCACTTATGCCCCTTTCCCACTACATGGTACCGGCTCAACTCGACTCGACTCGCTTCTTGTCGTTTTCCATTACCGTAACAGTACCCCCTGGATTTTCGGCTCTTCATTTTTTTTTCAGTTTCAAAATGTACTTTTAAGATAACCCCGTTTGAACTGCTTCGGCATTTAAAAATGCCGGGTGATATCCCATGCGCACATTGATGACGCATCACGCAAAATGACGCAGTGACGCATTTGTCTGACCAATCAGAGGTCTGCATTGATTTTGGTACCCGCTCCAGTTTTTTTTTTTTGGAACCTCAACAAAGGTGGTACCAGAAAAGTGGCAATGGTTACCAAAATGCCGGTACTTTCCAGTAATAGAAAACGAAAAAAGGGCGAGTTGAGTCGAGTCGAGCCAGTACCATGTAGTGGAAAAGGGGCATTAGATGAGTGATGAAACGTTTCTCTCTCAATGAACGTTGTGTCCAGATGAACTGATTCAACTTTCCTTGAATTTCTTACCTGGATTACTGAGCATGAATAAAGACATATTGCACTGCACTACTGTCCATCCATCCATCCATTATCCAAACCGCTTATCCTGCTCTCAGGGTCACCGGGACACTGGAGCCTATCCCAGCAGTCATTGGGCGGCAGGCGAGGAGTCGTTTGTAAAAATTGAAACTAAACAGAGATGTATGCAGATCATAAATCAGATTTCCATACCGGATCGGTCGAGGCCCGGGTTAACCAACGACCGCCAGCGGTACTGTTGGCCAGCAGGGTGCCGGTGGAAACTACACTACTGTTGGGCGAAAGAGAAGGAGAGGGGGAAGGCCATGTCCAGAGGCAGCGGGAGAGGAGGAAGGGTAGGATCAACAGTCTACAACTCATTCAGAACAGTGCCGCCAGAGTCCTCGCCAGCTCAAAAATGTCAGCCCACATAACCCCCATCAGTGCATTATTGTGGGCAAACAGCCCATAGACAAAATAATGCAACACTGCTGTAGCCTAGGCTAAATTTGGAGGTTAGCGGGTCGGGTCGGGTTCCGGTGGTTAATTAATGCATATTTTAGCGGGTATTAAAAAACCCCGACCCATGCATCGCTAGTTCACAGTGCATACCAACTGTTTGCTAATAAATTCTGCTCATACACTATTATATAGAGTATATTAACTGTGTCATTCCCTGACTGCATTTACTTAGTGCATTATACAGATAGGTCTATTGTGTTTATGTGTGTGTGCTTGCATGCATGCATGCATGCATGTGTGTAATACAAGCAACAGTGTAGGAACAAAAACAGTAATTGTGTGGTAGGCCTACATTTTAGCATTTGTGGGTCAAATAGTGGGTCAAACAAAGACACCCCCTAGACTGCCAAAAGACCACCAACCAGACTGATATCAATCTCCAGGTCTGTCATGACCACTAATAACATGTTAACATGCTACTAATCAAAACATAACATGTGAGTAATTATTGGGTGGAATGACAGTTATTAAGAATTTGTAGATAATTACCTTGATGTGAGCATGTTATTACACTCAGTTCAACTCTGTTCTCTTGTCAATGAAGCAGCTAGTCTGCAACACTGGGAGCCAGCCAACCGACCTGGCAGACCTCACCACTGTCTGTGAGTAGGTCAGTGAGCCAGACCTGTGAGGGCTGAACTGGAATGGATGCCAGCTCTTAGAGAACTTTAACCCTGGGGCAAACTTTCCCAAACACACCACTGGGATGTGGGCAAATCAACCTGGAGTCTTGTCTAACCTATCAGGTTGTGAAACAGAGTCTTGAAAGAAACTGAAAATCCATCAGTGTTATCTTTTAATCACCATCATCATCATCGGTGATCAATCGGGGTCAAGTATGACTGCCCTTTGGGACGCCCGTGCATGACAGCTTTTTACGTGGAGTGGCTGAAGCACCTGCAGCCACCACACAGTTCTTGGCAGGGGGTGGCCAGAGTCCAATGGTATGGAGAACCAAGACAATTGGGGACCACCCTCTGTTGCAGCCTTCATCCGCCTTCACTGCCATTGTGACCTGGAGACACCTTCCACAAGTTCCGCTGTTGGGGTCTTTGTTGGATCGCGCTTCATCTGGAACCTCCCGTTGACCTACCCGCCTTGGGTGACCCTACCAGGAGCCAAGCTCCAGACGGCATAGCTCTTGGGATCATTAGTATATGCAAGCTTCGATCCAGGAGAAGTATCTTTTTAAACCTACAAGAAGGAAAAATGTTTATATGTGTGTGTGTGTGTGTGTATAATCTATATAATAATAATCTTCTATGTGCTGCTAGAGAAAGTCATCCCAAGTCATCCTCTATGTGGAGTTTGCATATTCTCCCCGTGTCTGCGGTGGGCTTTCTCCGGGTGCTCCGGTTTCCCCCACCATCAAAAACACATGCATGTTAGGGTTAGTACTCCTGACTGTGCCCCGGAGCGAGGCATGACAAGACGACCAGGAGTTGGTCCCCTGGTGCTGCACGGCGGCTGCCCACTGCACCTAGCTACACAGCTAGGATGGGTTAAATGCAGAGAGGAATTTCCCCACGGGGATCAATAAAGTATCTCAAAATCAAAAATCAAAAAGAAAAAAAAAACACACATCTGGCCCCACTACCTCCAATAAAACTTTCTCCCAACATGCCATGTTGGCTCGAGCACATGAACATACACACTCACATGCACCCACCGACCTGATGCGACGTGAGGAATCAAACACAGCGCTTACCCATTCCACATTTCATGAACTATTTATAATGTTCTCCCTCGCTGAATAATTGATAAGCAACGTTTTCTGTTCCTCCGCACTTTTTCATCAGTTTCTATGAGAGATTCAGTCCTTTCACTAATGATCCACTCAGAGCCCCCCCAGCCCCCCCCCATCACAAACAGAGCGCTCATTTGGCTGTCTGTCATTACAGCTAACTGAGTCGAGTCGGTAAGCGGGCCTGACGGTGGGAACAGACAGCGAGCAAATCAGAAAACTAATGTGATAATGTAAGAACTGTAACTTAAAACACCGTGTTCAACTCCCCCCTACCTACAGGCACATTAAATGAAAAGCTGGGCAGAGACAACCCCTGTGCAATTTAAATTACACTGCACCGGTCAGTGATGAAAAGGAGAGAGAGAGAGAGAGAGAGAGAGAGAGAGAGAGAGAGAGAGAGAGAGAGAGAGAGAGAGAGAGAGAGAGAGAGAGAGAGAGAGAGAGAGAGAGAGAGAGAGAGAGAGAGAGAGAGAGAGAGAGAGCTCAGGAGAAAGTATGGAAGTGTGTGAGATATATGCATGTCAAGAGCGGATGTGTGAGTGTCCATCTATCCATCTAGCTATCTATCGGTCAGCAAAGACTGGTGCTTTCATCTCCTTGAGAAGCTAAGCTTGGAAGGAAACATTCTCAAAACCAGGACATCTTGTCTCCTTAGAGGCAAGCATGGATTTTCAGCAGTAATAAATGTGAAATATTCTGCCACCTAACAAACAAGCCCTCCTTCTCACTCATCATTGGCGCCCCTCCTACCCCCCCTTCTTCTTTCTCCCACACTCTCCCCCATACGCACCGGCGCCTTCTTCCCCTCTGTTCCCACCATCTTCAGGATTTAAAAAGGAGGATGAGTCCAGTTCTGCATGATGCGGTACAGTTTCATTTGCACTGTATAAATTATGAATCATGTCGGTGTCACTCATAATCTGACAGAAATTGTAATTTCATGGATTAGGCCGCGTATGCCGAATTCATAAGAGCTGTGTGTCATTTAACCATTCCACACAACTCTGTTGTGGATGGCTGGTTATCCGTGTAATACCTGTAGGCCAATCATCATGACTCACAAAATGAAATGGTATCTATATCAGCTTTCGTGGGCAACGATTACACAGACCAAATATCTTCAGATGGGTAAACCGTCCCTTATTGTAGAGATTGTGTTTAGTTAACGCTAGGCAGTGAAAGCTAGCCTATGATCAAATATAATACCTGCATGCCGATTGGTCAGATGTGTGATGCTGAATGCTGATTGGTCAGCAGGCATGCTAACTTCTTACTCCTCTGTTTTGTGCCAGGTATGCAGTGATTAAAGTGGGCCGGAGCTACCCGGATCCCGACACCGGCACTTCCCCTCCTCCCCCAAGTCAACCGGAGCTGAGATCCGGCACTCTGTAGACAGGAGTAATTTCAACCTTTTTGTCACAGTAAAATTTAAAACAAAAAACATGATGCAGCCAATTCACAAGCATTACAAAATAAATCGCAAATAAAGTCGTTCTTCTATTTTTATACTACTTTACTTTTTCTAAAAGTTTGAATGATATCGCGTCCTCACGTGACCCGCACCTGCCTGCTGTCTGGCTTCACCAGACTTGACATCAAAAGAGACTGGCTTCACACTCACGGGTCAGGGTCAGTTCACCGCACCAGGCAGACAAGACTCGAGAGAGCGTCAACCTGCTACCTGCACTATTATCTTGGATTGGGGGGCATAAAGAGTGAGTATCTTCAGTGTATTTCCAATAGTATTTCCAATAGTTTTGTCTAGCTCTGCTGTGGTTTTCATTCAAGCAACTAACGTCAGCGAACGTAACATTAGCTAGCAAGCCAACTAACTATCTTCCACCCGGTAACGTTGCTAGCTAGTTGCTGACGTTGCTGGCTAGTTGTTTGAATGCTGCTAGGCAAGCTAACTATCGGTAGTGTCTGGTAACGTTACCGGTAGCTAGCTAGTTATGTTTGTCCAACCTTAGCTCTGGCCATGCAATATTTTCATTCAAATAACTAACTAGCTAGCAAACGTTAGCTACCGGTAGCTATTATTAGCTTGTTTCAGCATTCAATTTTTATTGCTGAAAAACTGGTTTGTTTTATATTATGATTGGAATTGGAACATTAAATGTTGTGATGACTATTAGTAAATTCATGAAGTCTGTTCAGTGGCACTTTCAACTAATACAAAAGACTGATTAAAATGCATTTCATTTTTTAAATTGAACATGTAGCCAGTGATTTATTGAGTATGTAGTGTGTGTGTGTGTGCATGTGCTCGTAGGGTTAATTTCCTGATTTGAGACGCAGTATTGGGGCCGACTATCACTCCCGCACTTTTGCCCACCTCTCTAATACAGAGATCCCCCACTTACCAAATCCCACTTTAACCCCTGCAGGTATGTACCAAGTTTGTTTTGCAGCCAGCTCCAGGTTTCCCAATTACACTCAAAGTATGCCCTCTCAGAAACAAGAGTGAGTGTGAAACCACTCCTTCTTTTTCAGAAGTGCAGCCGCAGGCCTCGTCCCCAAGGCCTCACAGAGAGACCAAGGGGGCAGTCACAACTACATGGAAAATTGAAGGAGATTGGATGAGAATAAGGGGAGGACTGAACAAACGGACTGTGAAAATCAAACTGAGGGACACAGATTAAAAGTTGGAAGGGATAACCCACCACCCCCCCTCCCCTGCCCAAGGGATAACCCCCCCCCCACACGCACACAAACACACACTCTGGGGCACCCCACCTCCCTGCTCACATGGAATGAAAACAAAATTGTTCACAGGTTCAGAGTGAAAGCACCATATGCTGAACTGGGTCGTGGACCATAGGCGGCGGGGCAGAAATAGGACAGACCTAATAACAGAGTCTGTTGTGAAAACAAAGTACCAGCAGTTTTTAAGTTTTCGGTGAACTTTCGGTACCTTAGCATGCCAAGCATGAAAGCAACGCCTGACAAACAATATCTCTCTGTTGCCATAGCAATCTATGAATGGCCAGTGCCTGTGGCAGTGACAAGCAGATGCTGGGAAAGACATGGCACGCTCATAAAAATCCAACGCTCTGCCGAAAGCCTGTTATTACTGCTATCGTTCTTGATTTGCATAATTAAACCTACTTGCCTGTTGAAAGAATAAAAACCCTCTCCTCTAAAAAGCTGTTTTCTCAATGAGAGGGAGGACGAGGAGCGCTCCGGCAAGGTAAGAAGACGAAGGTGCACTCCGCTGACCTGTCGGTGACATGACATGAGTGTGGCACGGCAAATTACTAGCAAGACCAGCTGTTAAATCAGATTTGATAAGACCCTATGTCCTGCAGATAAGCCGTATCTTTCTGTCCGGGCACGAGGGAGACTGCTGACTGATGTGACACGTCATTGCTAGGGCTTCTCTTTGCTGAATATACAACTGGCCATGACAAACAGACAGAGAGACAGATAGATTGAGAGGGAGAAAGAGAGAAAAGTATAAACTGTAATGACTGCGCTGGTGTGAAAAGTTGTTTTCCTGTAAGACCACTGCATTTCTTCATTGACCTCCACAACAATGAGGACTAGTGCCGGCCAATTACAGTTCACCGTTGAGAAATACAAAGGAGGGAGAAAAAAAATGGGAGCAGCTCAGAGAAATAAGAAATCCTGGAGAACCTCGGGGCTAACGCTAACTCAGGCCAGCTTAGGTCACATGACAGCTCCTGAAGCCAAGCGCTTGAATCAAGCCAATAGGGAGCCTCTATAAAGCACAGTTTTTCACTCCGAGACCAGGCAGCCAGAAACTGAGACACAACACACCACCGCACTATGACACAGCATTTTACAAGACTTTGATGAATCATTTAATTTAGCTAAGCTGCTGTGGCTTTGCACTGAGTTGACAGAACGCATCTACTTTTTCGCATACGGCCGGAAAAACAAACGGAACGCGTTGCTGTCGGAGTCTTACCTCGACTAGATGTGGGGTGGGATTGAAGCCGCACATGTTGCACACCTGGGCATGGCACTGTGTACAGGTGTTGTAATTGGGCGGCTCTGCAGTGTTGCCAACGTTGAGGTTTGTCTTGCAGAGAGGACAGCAAATCTTGGGCTTGGAGGAGAAGTCCTGGTGAGCCTGCTTCTGCTGCTGCTGCTGCTGTTGCTGCTGCTGCAGTTGTTGTTGCTGTTGCTGCTGCTGCAGTTGCAGTTGTTGTTGTTGCTGTTGTTGTTGTTGTTGTTGTTGTTGTTGAAGGGGTCCATGGGGTCCTTGTTGAGCAGGGTGATGTTGTCCTGGGGGTTTTCCAGCCCCAGTCCCCAGACCTTGTGTCCCTCCAGGTTTGGGGGCCGGTTTGGGAGGCTGTTGCTGGGGTTGAGCAGTCTCTGATATGAGAGTACTGGCCTGGTTGAGCAGAGAAGCACCAAAGCCAAAGAGCTTCCCAAATGTCTGCTCTGGAGGTGGGGGCTGCCGTGACGGAGAGCTCCCCGCGCTGCGGGTCTGATCCTGGCGTGGATGATGGGGTTGGTGGGCGGGGGAGCTGTGGGACAGGTCAGGTTGGGATGGGGCCTTGGCCATGCCAGGGAGAGGAACTGCCCCAGGGGGCAGCTTAACCTGTTGCTGGCCTGGGCCAGCTGGACCAGTCTGTTTGTTAGCGGCAGGCGTTTTGTGGGGCTGCGTTGGAGGTTGCTGCTGAGGCGAGGTCTGTGTTTGGGGCTGGGTTTGGGCCTGTGTCTGGGGATCAGGCTGAGTGGAAGGATCTGGTTTGGCCGGTTGAGAAGGAGAGTGTAACTGCTGCTGACTCTTGGAGCGTGGCGTGGTCATGTCCATCCCCAAAGCTCTCTGCATCTGACAGTTCAGACATAGCCACTCCTGGATCTGTGGGGAGAAAATGTCCGCAACAAAGTTACTGAGTGATATTTCACTTTCACTACACCACAAGCATTCTACAAAAGTTTGCTTGACATTGTACAATCATAAGGAACAACAAGATAACGTTTGATAATAGGGCAAATAATCTTAGGTATTGGTTAACAACCAACAACCATAATGCAAAATATGTTGCTGAGGAAGTTTAGTGGTATTTCTGCATGATATTGTTCCTGGAAAACAACGTTCCTGATTGAAGAACGAAACATGGGTGAGCAGATATCTGGATTTCTTCAATAAAACAAGTCGCCTTTTCCCAATAGTCTGACTTTTAAGAGCCTCTGACACCCCTCACAGTTTCTCTCTTTCTTTCATACTTTCTTACTGTCTCTCACACATGCTGTCTTTCCTCATCAACCTTTCTCCCTCTTTCCCTCTCAGCCGTCCTCGTCTGCATCTTCCTTTCCCATTCCAATTCATCTGCCCTCCTTCCTCTGTTTCCCCCCGCTGACATCAATTCTTTTTACTGTCTTCCTTCACAGCTCCATCTTCATCATCTCCTCACCCTGGTCTCACTGTTCCACACATGCACATGAGAAGGTGGAAGTGAGCTGGAGGCCTCAGTGGTGGCACATGGCCACATTGCAGTAATTGGCATCCCAGTGCTTTGACAGCTGCTGCACTACCATGGCTGTTTTAGACTCTTGGTCATTACATAAGGTCATGAATGGCTTAGCTGAGAGAGAGAGAGAGAGAGAGAGAGAGAGAGAGAGAGAGAGAGAGAGAGAGAGAGAGAGAGAGAGAGAGAGAGAGAGAGAGAGAGAGAGAGAGAGAGAGAGAGAGAGAGAGAGAGAGAGAGAGAGAGAGAGAGAGATTGTGTGTGGTGAAGGGGGTGCAGTGGGAGGGAAGGAGGGTGAAGATCACAAAGATAAGGTGGGAAGGGAAGGCTGAGGACGCAGAGGGGTGTGGTGCCCACCTCTGTTCCTGTCCTTTACACCTCACACCGCGTTTACACTTGGTTTTAAAATGCGTTCTTTGCGATCGGATCACAAGTGGACAGCGCTAAATACAAGTGTAAACGACCACCAAAACGTTTTGTGAACCGGTTACTCAAACCACTTGCCGAGGTGGTCTGGGACGCATTTGGCCAAGTGTAAACCAGGTGTTAGATTTGACATCTCTGCAGGCCTATCTATGACTGCAGCGTATTGACAAACACAGGCCATTTTTGTGGAGCGTTCATTCAAAGCCTTCTACTCCACCTGAATAGCATACATCAGCGGTGGCTAACCATGTGCCATGGAGAGCCATGTGTATGCAGGTTTTCATTCCAACCCGACTCCACACCAGGGGATTTCACTGATACATTCTTTGGTTGAAGGGTTGCTAATCAGTGAACTCACCTGGTGTGGCGTCCAGCTGGAATGAAAACCTGCATACACATGGCTCTCCATGGCACATGGTTAGCCACCCCTGGCATACACCTTTGTTTTGGTTCCCCTACCCCCTTTTTTCTCTCCCCAATTTTATCCGGCCAATTACCCAACTCTTCCAAGCCATCCTGGTCGCTGCTCCACCCCCCCTGCCGATCCGGGGGGGGGGCGCTGCAGACTACCACATGTCTCCTCCGATACATGTGGAGTCACCAGCCACTTCTTTTCACCGGACAGTGAGGAGTTTCGCCAGGGGGACGTAGTGCGCGGGAGGATCACGCTATTCCCCCCAGTTCCCCCTCCCCCCTGAACAGGCACCCTGACCAACCAGAGGAGGCGCTAGTGCAGCGACCAGGGCACATACCCACATCCGGCGTCCCACCTGCAGACACGGCCAATTGTGTCTGTAGGGACGCCCGACCAAGCAGGAGGTAACACAGGGATTCCAACTGGCGATCCCCATGTTGGTAAGCAACGGAATAGACCGCCATGCCACCCGGACGCCCGAATAGCATACATCTTTTAAGATGGAGACACAAGAAGGAGCCACAGTCTACCCACAGTGTACAGGTCTACAAACACAAACATACACAAATTGCTAAAAAATCAGAATATCTGACACATGGCGGGGCCTTTGATGAGAACAACATGGGTTAGCTCATGCAGAGCTGTTAAGCATTTCCCTTTGACATTAATGCTGAAACACAGACAATATCTTGTGTGCTAGTCCAGATCCCGAAGGCTGTATACGTTATATCACCTGCGGTAATCACATTATTCAGCATCTGCTGAAACATCTGATCCTTTCATTGGTCCGTGTGTTAGCTGGTCCATTTCAAACCTGCCCTGTGTCACATTTTCCCCATAAGACTTCAAAATTTCCACCATGACCCAACATCAAATGTCAGGTTCACAGCGTCACCTCCTACCTAATAAAAAGGACGTTATATTCATAAAAGTGTCTTTTTTGAGACAGTAGCTCATCCATCAAACATGACGACTCATAGTTTTTGGGTTTGAGAAATTAGTACAAAATAGCTAACGTTATCTAGAACTGAGCCAGTTTCTTGTTTAATGACACCCCCTTTTTGGCCTTTCTCTATTGCCGTCTATGTTGTTGTACAATTTCATGTATAAGATTACATAATGTATGCTGCAAAACTAAACTGCACAACTTGGTTAGCCAAGATTGTTTGCGAACACTGGCTTTCTCATCGTGGGGAAAGGGAAGGCACTGAAGTGCCTCAGATATTCAAACAAATTCTGGCCCCTGTGGACATAATTATAAAACCAACACAAATGAAATTTCTTTTTTGCATTGTGCTAATTATTTGGCTGCGACTCCACTGATTAATGAGATGGTGCATTCATAGCAGAGCCTGTCACAGGATGACATCCCCCCCCCATGTGAACCCATTGTGGTAACTGCTGAGCTGACAGGTAAGCAAGCCTGTCTGCCTATCAGCTTAAATGTCTTTCAGTCAATCAGTCAGTCACTCAGTCAGTTAGATAAATATACAGACAGACAAAGTCAGTCCCAGGCTTGGCAGGATCTTAGCCTTGTGCTTGGCCCCCTGCCGATCCTCTACATAAAGATGACAGGGTTTTTACTGTCAGTCACAGAAACAGAGAGGGTGGGATGGGAGATGAACCCTAGGGGACAGTCAGGAGTAAGTGGGTACCAGAAAATAAAAAAAAAATAAATCCCAACACCTAGCTAGAATTGACACCTTCATACAATCAGATCTTCATCAGGCTCACGATGGGGAATTCCTTTCTTTCTTGTTACTGTTTTCCTTGATCTCTTTCCAGTTAAGATAATCGCATTAGTCCTTATGAATTGGGGGAAAAAAAGCAGCTGAAGGGAGAGCAAGCCGCTATTTATCAATTTCACTGTTTCTCTGCTTCCCTCCGCCTCATCTCTGTCTCATCTCTCGCTGCTTCCCTTGTTGTAAGGCAATCATGTGGATCTTTATGAAACCTGATCTGTATCGTGGAGAAAAAAAATCAAGCATGCAGCACACTCTGTCTCTTACCCTCCTCCTCTATCATTTCTGTTACACGCTCCATCTTGTTCTCCTTCACCCATCTTTATCTCTCCTCCTTTCCCCCACCTCGTTCTGCAACTCTTCCTTTCTCTCCTCTCTCCCCTGCATTCACAGCTCATCTATGCATATTGATGGATTTCCTCCGAGCCTTTCTTCCGCTCTACTGTATGGATTCAATCCACACTTTAGCTCGTCGTGAATATGGCTTAGGTAGGTGCGGTGCACACATTACACTTCACACACACACACACGCACACACAAAATTATATATATATACTACCGTTCAAAAGTTTGGGATCACCCAAACAATGTTGTGTTTTCCATGAAAAGTCACACTTATTCACCACCATATGTTGTGAAATGAATAGAAAATAGAGTCAAGACATTGACAAGGTTAGAAATAATGATTTGTATTTGAAATAAGATTTTTTTTACATCAAACTTTGCTTTCGTCAAAGAATCCTCCATTTGCAGCAATTACAGCATTGCAGACCTTTGGCATTCTAGCTGTTAATTTGTTGAGGTAATCTGGAGAAATTGCACCCCACGCTTCCAGAAGCAGCTCCCACAAGTTGGATTGGTTGGATGGGCACTTCTTGCGTACCATACGGTCAAGCTGCTCCCACAACAGCTCAATGGGGTTCAGATCTGGTGACTGCGCTGGCCACTCCATTACCGATAGAATACCAGCTGCCTGCTTCTGCTCTAAATAGTTCTTGCACAATTTGGAGGTGTGTTTAGGGTCATTGTCCTGTTGTAGGATGAAATTGGCTCCAATCAAGCGCTGTCCACTGGGTCTGGCATGGCGTCGCAAAATGGAGTGATAGCCTTCCTTATTCAGAATCCCTTTTACCCTGTACAAATCTCCCACCTTACCAGCACCAAAGCAACCCCAGACCATCACATTACCTCCACCATGCTTAACAGATGGCGTCAGGCATTCTTCCAGCATCTTTTCATTTGTTCTGCGTCTCACAAACGTTCTTCTTTGTGATCCAAACACCTCAAACTTGGATTCATCCGTCCACAACACTTGTTTCCAGTCTTCCTCTGTCCAATGTCTGTGTTCTTTTGCCCATCTTAATCTTTTTCTTTTATTGGTCAGTCTCAGATATGGCTTTTTCTTTGCCACTCTGCCCTGAAGCCCAGAATCCCGCAGCCGCCTCTTCACTGTAGATGTTGACACTGGTGTTTTGCGGGTACTATTTAATGAAGATGCCAGTTGGGGACCTGTGAGGCGTCTGTTTCTCAAACTAGAGACTCTAATGTACTTATCTTGTACCATTAGAACACTGGAGTGATAGTTGCTTGAAATGGGCCTCTATACACCTATGTAGATATTGCACCAAAAACCAGACATTTGCAGCTAGAATAGTCATTTACCACATTAGCAATGTATAGAGTGTATTTCTTTAAAGTTAAGACTAGTTTAAAGTTATCTTCATTTAAAAGTACAGTGCTTTTCCTTCAAAAATATGGACATTTCAATGTGATCCCAAACCTTTGAACGGTAGTGTATATGTGTGTGTGTGTGTGTGTGTGTGTGTGTGTGTGTGTGTGTGTGTGTGTGTGTGTGTGTATATACCCTCTCACCCCTTTTTTCAGGTGGTGTGTGTCTTCTTCATGCTCAGGTCCTCTACAAGAGGTCTGGGAGTTTGAAGGTTCTGTGCAGTACCTTAGTTGTTCCTAAGACTGCACTCTTCTGGTGAGAGACCTCACATATTGTTCCTGGAATCTGCTGGAGCCACTCTCCCAGTGGGGGGTCACAGCTCCTAGTGCTCCTATTACCACTGGGACTACAGTGGATTTCGCCTTCCACATCCGATCTAGTTCTTCCTTAAGCCCTTGGTATTTCTCTAGCTTCTCATGCTCTTTCTTCCTGATGTTGCCGTCACTCGGGATGTTACATTGATCGCTATTGCTGTCTTCTGTTCCTTGTCGGACACCACAATGTCTGGTTGTTATCCAGCACCTGCTTGTCAGTTTGGAACTTGAAGTCCCACAGGATCTTAGCTCTGCCATTCTCAGCCACCTTTGGTGGTATCTCCCATTTGGACTTGGGGACTTCCAGCCTGTATTCAGTACAGATCTACCTGTACACTATCCCAGCCACTTGGTTATGCCTTTCAGTGTACGCTATCCCAGCTACCATTTTATATAAGTGCTTCACTGAGTCTTGCCGGGTGTGGTAGACACCTGCCTCAACCAATCTGGTGCTGAGTGCCTGTTCTTGTGCTGTTATGATCAGAGCCTCTGTGCTGTCCTTCAGTCCAGTCTTTTCTAGCCTCTGGTAGGATTTCTCTATCAGCCACGTCTTCTATCTGTCAATGGTACATCCCATGGAGGGTCTTAGTCTTCCATGATACCGCCTCTTCTTCTTCCTCCCCACTCTCTATCATCTGCTGCCTGAGGTACTCCCTCAGCAGTTCGTCCTGGGGGGGGGGGGCGCCCTCTTTCTGATGTACTTGTGAATGTTCCTTGTTTCATCCTGGATAGTGGCTCTGAAATTCACTAACCCTCGGACCCCATCTTTTCGCTCATCGTACAGTCTGAGGCTGCTGGGTGGAACCCTCTGTGCATTGTGAGGAGTTTCCATGTCCTGATATCTGTGGCCTTTACCTTCTTCTTTGGCCAGCTTATTATTCCAGCTGGGTATCTGATGACTGGTAGGGCATACATGTTGATGGCTTGGATCTTGTTCTTTCCATTGAGCTGGCTCCTCAGGACTGGCCTAACTCTCTGGAGGTATTTGGCTTTTTAGCTGACCTCCTTGCTGCTTTCTCATGGTTTCCATTTGCCTGTGGAATACCTAGGTACTTGTAACTGTCCTGTATGTCTGTTATCCTGCCATCTGGTAATTCAACCCTTCAGTGCTCACCACCATTCCTCTTTTTGCTACCATTTGACAGCATTTGTCCAGTCTGAATAACTTCCCGATGTCGTCACTTTAGATCCTGGTGAGGTGGATCAGCAAGTCAATGTCTCGCTCATTCCTGGCATACAGCTTGATGTCATCCATGTATAGGAGGTGGCTGATGGTAACTCCACTTCTGAACCTGTATCCATATCCACTCTTGGTGATGATCTGACTGAGGGCATTCAGGCCTATGCAGAAAAGCAGCGGCGATAGTGCATCACCTTGCTATATACCACATTTGATGGTTACCTATATGATTGTCTTTGAGTTGGCCTCTAGTGTTGTTTTCCACTGCTCCATTGAGTTCTTGATGAAGGCTATCAGTGTCCTGTTGGCTTTGTATATCTGTGTATTTGCGTATTGCCAAGCACTCCACTAACCATGTGTGGGGCATTGAATCGTAGGCTTTCTTGTAGTCAATCCAGGCTGTGCTTAGGTTAGTTTTTCTGGTCATAGTCTTGGGTGACTGCTCTATCAATCAGTAGCTGATGCTTTGGGCCTCTGGTGTCGTTCCCAATTCCTTTCTGAGTTTCGCTCATGCATTGACTCATGTACACATTCAACATAGCTGCTATGATGCCTGACAGGATCTTTCATGTTGTAGAGAGGCAGGTTATCGGCCAGTAGTTTGAAGGTGTTGTACCCTTGTGGGGATGCTTCATGATCTGTATTGTTCTCCCCTGTGTTAGCCAATCAGGGTGAGACCCTGATGTTAGCAGCTGGTTCATCTGTGTCACCAGGCATTCATGGAGTGCCGCTAGCTTCTTCAACCAATAGACGTGAACTATATCAGGGTCTGGTGCAGTCCAGCTCTTCATGCTTGAGATTCGTCATTGAATGTCTGCCACTGTGATGATTATTGGTTCTTGTTCTGGGATAACGTTGTGGTCTGCTCTTAGGTCCACCAGACACTGTGCATTGATGTTGCATGATGCCTCCTTTTCCCATATATCCTTCCAGTATCGTTTGGTCTCTGCTCTAGGTGGGTCCTATGTTGTTCCCTTGTTACTCTGCAGCTGGGAGTACACATTGGATGGTTCTTTGAGGAACAGGTTATTTACTCTTTTGGCTTCTGCTTCTCTAGTGTATCTCTTCAGCCTGGTGGCCAGGGTTGTGATCCTTTTGTTTGGCAGTTTCCAGAGGCTCTGGAAACTGCCAGTGTGGCAGTAGTAAAAAGTACAGAAGTAGCTGCCTCTGGTTGTACTTCTTCAACCAGGGCCTGTCTTTCATCACACCTTTCTGCATATCTTTTAACTGGCTAACATCTCTCCGTTGACCTTGGTTTCCAGCCTTCTCTTCCATGGAGGGTACTGTTGGTGACCTGTGTTCTTAATCCTGTATCCAAGCATCTCCAGGATTATGGCTGCAGTAGCATATACAAGCTCATCGGTCTCTGTTATGGTAGCAGTCGAGACATTGCTTAAGGCTGTGTTTCACATCCAAAAGCAGGCTATGTGATGGTACTTTGTCACTGAGCCGTGGAAGCTGAGCCTGGGGGTTGACTCCCTTTAGTCTGACCATGATCTCATTTGAACCTCAGGAGCTTCAGCTGTCATGGCTATTAGGATTGTTTCAGATAGTTGGAGTATGTCCTCATGTATCTCTGTATAGATATCTTGTTGGAACCTCTCCATCTCAAGTTCAAGTTCAACTTTATTGTCATATCTTTAGAATACAATGAAATTCTTCTGCAATGGCTCTCTTTGCCTTAACACAAGGGACACAAGGACAAAGAACACAAGGACACGCCATCCCAAAAATGGACTATGTACGTAGTGAGTTCATACATTATATACAAAATATACAGTACATAATAACATAATAAGGTGCATATGGGTGCATCAGCTGTTCAGCAATCTGACTCCTTGTGGAAAGAAATTATCACTGAGACAGGTGGTGTGTGATGTGATGCTCCGGTAGCATTTGTTTAGATGGAAGGAGCGAGAATAGAATATGAGTGGGGGGGTTGGTGTCCTTAATTATGTTTTGGGCTTTCCTTTTGCAGCAATTGGTGTAAATATAATTAGGCTGTGATAGTTCCATGCCAATGATTTTTGCTGCTGTCTCTACAGTCCTTAACAGCAGTCTGCAGTACTGAATCAGGTTGTCAAACCACACTGTGATTCAGCCTGTTAAGACACTCTCCATGGTACTGCCATAAAAGTTCATAAGAGTTTTGGTACTCATAGCAAAACGCTTGAGATGCCTCAGAAAATACAATCTCTACTGTGCCCTCTTCAGGATGCAATTGGTGTTGAGGGAGCAATTGCAAGTTGTAACAGTAGCTTCCTTCTATTGATGCTCGAGCATTGAGCCACTAGCTGCTTCTGAGTCAGTGTGGAAGTAGGTCTCCTACTGGTTCACAGTTACCACATATGCTTCATAAAGCCCCTCTCCTGGGGTCTGTTGTTATAGTAGCATTCTAACAGTTCCAAGTAGCATTCTAAAAGTTCCAGATTCTCGGTCCTTGTCCATGAATGTCTTATTCTAGTAGCCCATTTCTCATGAGGTTTTCCTGGTTCCTCAACACCTGATGTGGACCTTGTTAACCCGGGCAACATCTGAGCTGGTATGACCATTCGTGTTACTGTCAGTCATGTCTGAGGTAGGTGGCTTGTATAGCATTAGGAGTTTAAGCCACAGACTCTTACTGGAGACTAATTGCAACTGGGGTTTGAACCCCTGGTTTCTGGCGTGAAAGCCAGCGTTCTTACATACTGAGTTTATATATATATATATATATATATATATATATATATATATATATATATATATATATATATACACATATATATACACATATATATACACATATATATATATACACACACACACACACATACATACACAAACACACACACACACACACACATATATATATATATATATATATATATATATATATATATAAAACTTTGTTAAAAGAAAAAAGAAACACTCAATGGTAGGGAAAGTGTTCAAGAAATAAGGAGCAAAATAATCCAGTGAGTCAAGTAAATTCTTTATGAGACAGCACAAGCCTGTTTCATGCCATAAGCAATCATCAGCTGTCAATAAATAAATAGATGATTGCTTATGGCATGAAACAGGCTTGTACTGTCATATAAAGAATTTACTTGACCCACTGGATTATATACGCACGAGTGTGTGTGTGTGTGTGTATGTGTGTGTGTGTGTGTGTGTGTGTGAGCACTTGTACAAACACAAAACAAACACAAAAACAAATGCATAAATGCCACATGGCATAAATGTGTTTTTGCCATGTACAACTTATCACAGCATTTTTACCTCATCCAGTATCCCACAGTGGAGAGTGAGTGTAAAGATGACAGAAAGACAGAGGAAAGAAACACTACATGATAGAGGTCCCAAGCTGGAACTCAAGCCCACAATGCCACAAGACTGAGTGATACGTGCCTCTTCTAGCAGAGCCAACAGGACACCATGAAGCACTGTGGCTTTATAGAAAAACAAAGATGCGCAACCAGAAATAGAATCCTGAGCAGCAAGGATCCACAGAGATCCTGGATGTAGATCAAATAATCCAAACATATCACTTGTCATCCTCCACACACAAATAGAGTCCTGAAAGCACATTACATTCTCTGTATCAGGCAGATGTACAACCAGCCTTGCTTCTCGCTAGTCTGTTGTCACAGAATGAAACCGTTTTTGCCAGACATCACATAGTCTACCATTGACCAAGGTAAACAAACAACAGCAAGAAGATGGCTAATCAGACAAAGGTAAGGACACATCTCTGAGATCTCAGTGCAGTGTCATCGTGCAGCATATAGAGCTGCTAAGCACCGCAGTTTGGGAATAAGGATGCTTCAAATGCAGTTGTTTATCAACTTGTTTCAATTTGGATCAAAAGACATCCCAATGACCCCCCCCTCGCAACACAGTCAGTCATCAAAACAGATATATTCAAAAACACATTGTCAACCAAGACAAGTCATACATCAGCAATAATGGTTTCTGTGTGAATAATAGGGATACATTTTAAGCGTCAGCTGGAATCCAGCGGTCTTGGTGGCTATTGTGCGGGGAGGGACAGTTGTCGAGAAAATCGAAGGACAGCAAGGACAACAGTAGACTAATAGCAGGTGCAGTCCAGAACAACAAGGTTAATGTACACTCACTGGCCACTTTATTAGGTACACCTTGCTAGTACCGGGTTGGACCCCCTTTTGCCTTCAGAACTGCCTTAATCCTTCGTGGCATAGATTCAACAAGGTACTGGAAACATTCCTCAGAGAGTTTGGTCCATATTGACATGATAGCATCACGCAGTTGCTGCAGATTTGTCGGCTGCACATCCATGATGCAAATCTCCCAGTCCACCACATCCCAAAGGCGCTCTATTGGATTGAGATCTGGTAACTGTGGAGGCCATTTGAGTACAGTGAACTCATTGTCATGTTCAAGAAACCAGTCTGAGATGATTCGAGCTTTATGACATGGCGCGTTATCCTACTGGAAGTAGCCATCAGAAGATGGGAACACTCTGGTCATAAAGGGATGGACATGGTCAGCAACAATACTCAGGTTGGCTGTGGCATTGACATGATGCTCAATTGGTACTAAGGGGCCCAAAGTGTGCCAAGAAAATATCCCCCACACCATTACACCACCACCACCACCATCCTAAACCGTTGATACAAGGCAGGATGGATCCATGCTTTCATGTTGTTGACGCCAAATTCTGACCCTACCATCCGAATGTCGCAGCAGAAATCGAGACTCATCAGACCAGGCAACGTTTTTCCAATCTTCTATTGTCCAATTTTGGTGAGCCTGTGCGAATTGTAGCCTCAGTTTCCTGTTCTTAGCTGACAGGAGTGGCACCCGGTGTGGTCTTCTGCTGCTGTAGCCCATCTGCCTCAAGGTTCGACGTGTTGTGCGTTCAGAGATGCTCTTCTGCATACCTCGGTTGTAATGAGTGGTTATTTGAGTTACTGTTGCCTTTCTATCAGCTCGAACCAGTCTGGCCATTCTCCTCTGACCTCTGGCATCAACAAGGCATTTTTGCCCACAGAACTGTCGCTCACTGGATATTTTCTCTTTTTCGGACCATTCTCTGTAAACCCTAGAGATGGTTGTGCGTGAAAATCCCAGTAGATCAGCAGTTTCTGAAATACTCAGACCAGCCCGTCTGGCACCAACAACCATGCCACGTTCAAAGTCACTTAAATCACCTTTCTTCCCCATTCTGATGCTCGGTTTGAACTGCAGCAGATCGTCTTGACCATGTCTACATGCCTAAATGCATTGAGTTGCTGCCATGTGATTGGCTGATTAGAAATTTGCGTTAACGAGCAGTTGGACAGGTGTGCCTAATAAAGTGGCCGGTGAGTGTATATGGTTCATATAGCAAAGACTATATATCGACGACCTGAGTAGGACGCATGACGCAAAACAGCAGGCTAATAGCAGGAGCAGTTTGATGCACTCATGTGCGAGTGACCACAATTTGCAACGCATAACCCACGACGGCAGTGCCGCAGCGCCGTGGGAAGAATAAAATAACATATTTTAGATTGGAGAATCTGCCTGTACCGGTGATATGATAATATCATAATTTGTCTAAGGAAAGGTGAATCAGCTCATCTGGACACAACGTTTATTGACAGAAATGTTTCATCACTCGTGTAAGTGACCTCTTCAGTCTAAACTGACTGCAGGTACCCCCATCCTTATAAACAATACAGTTGCTTAACGACGGAAACCAATGATCAGTTTAATATGCAAATATGGGCATGACCATTAACTATTTGCATATGAAACGTATCGTTGGTTTCAGTCGTTATGCAACTTAGAAAAAGAGTCTTTAAAGACTGAGGCCGAAAGGCCCGAACAAAACTCCTGGTCTACAGAGCTGTTGTTCTCACAACTCTGCTGTATGGCGCAGCATCATGGACCACCTACAGCAGGCACCCGAGAGCCCTGGAACAATACCACCAAAGAGCCTTACGTAAGATCCTGAGGATCAGCTGGAAGGACAGGTGCAGCAACATCAGCATTCTGGGAGAAGCCAACGTGACTAGCATCACCACCACAATAACGCAGCAACAACTCTGATAGACAGGCCATGTCATCCACATGTCCAACACACGTCTCCCAAAACAGATCCTGTACTCCCAGCTCAAGAAATCCATGCAGGAAGGAGCTGCACGTCATGAAATGGAAGGCCACTGTGCCGCAGAGAAAAAGCAACAACACTGCAAGGAGAGAGAAAAAGGTTCAACCACCACCACTTTCCCCTGTCCACACTGCACCAAAGCATGTGGATTGCAGATCGGCCTCTACAGCCATCTGAAGACCCACGAGTAGACATCCCAGTGGAGAGGATAGTCATACTTGTTCGAGTGACCGCCGATGATGATGAGCTGCTTGTAAGACCCAGCTACGAGGTAAAAATGTATGAGAATATGTTGTTTCGCACGTCACTGGAGGGAACTTGGGCAGATCGCGACATCTTTGACAAGCTGGACAGTAAAATGCACAAAGAGGGACTAAGTTGGGAAAACTGCATCTTCCGGTGTACAGATGGAGCTGGAGCTATGCAGGGGATAAGAAAGGGACTAAAAGCCAGTGTTTTGGAAGTCGTTCTGCATCTGAAATTTTCCCACTGCATTATCCATAGAGAGGTCCTAGCTAGTAAGAACCTCGGGCCAGAACTCTGCGGTGTTCTCCAAATAGCAGTTAAAATGGTTAACTTCATAAAATCCCGGCCAGTGCAACCCAGACTGTTCACCACACTGCCATGAAATGGGATCTGACCATGAATCTCTACTGTTTTACACAGAGGTCTGATGGCTTTCCCGGAGTAAAGTATTGACCAGACTGTTTGAACTGCGTGAAGAGGTCCGTATCCTCCGATCAGATCGTGGTTCTTACCTCGCTGACCCTCTGACTGACCCGAAGTGGGTTGATAGCCTTGCATATTTGGCAGGCATTTTTGACAATTTGCACTGTCTAAACGTGTCCCTCCAAGGCCCAAACACAAACCTCCTTTCTCTATCTGACAAGGTTACAGCATTTAAAAGGAAGCTGGAGTGATGGGCCATCCAAGTCAAGGAGGGCAGGTTGAGATGTTCCTTGATCTCGAGGACTTTATGGACAGTTATGACATAAGCATCCAAACAATGGAAGGAGTTGTTGCCGCTCACCTCAGAAGCCTGCTAGAAAGTTTCAACAGATACTTCCCAAAAGATGACACACCACAGAGATACGACTGACTGGATACGCCAGCCTTTCGGGTGTGCAACACCTGTCGTCAGAACTGGAGGATGCCCTGTTGGACCTCTCTTCTGACCGCACATTACAGACTGCTTTCACATCACGCACACTGGAAGAATTCTGGCTGTGGAATGCTCAGGACTATCAAAAGCTGCGATTGGGGTGTCCGGGTAGCGGAGCGGTCTATTCCACTGCCTACCAACACGGGATCACTGGTTCGAATCCTTGTGTTACCTCCGGCTTGGTCGGGCATCCCTACAGACACAATTGACCGTGTCTGTGGGAAGTCGGATGAGGGTATTTGTCCTGGTCGCTGCACTAGCGCCTCCTCTGGTCGGTCGGGGCGCCCCCCCTCGGCTTGGCAGAGAGGGGGTGGAGCAGCGACCGGGACGGCTTGGGGTGATTGGCCGAATGCAATTGGGGAGAAAAAGGGAAATTAAGAAAGAAAAAAAAGCTGCGATGGATGTACTTATTCCTTTTGGCTCTACATATTCTTGTGAAAAGACATTTTCCACACTGACATTCACCAAGAACAAATACAGACCACGGCTCGTCAGAGCTGAAGATGCTTTTCATGTGGCAGTCTCCAACATAAAACCAAGAATACATCTGCTTTTTTCCAAATAAGCGGGTCCAGCCATCCCACTAAAATGTGTAAGGGTAAGTGCATGACGTCCCCGCTACGTATCAAAAAAAAAAGAATGAACTGATTGATAATAGGCAACAAGCCTCTAAATGGAAGTCTGTCAAAAACTTGAGTTAACAGACAGACTCTCCATTATTACAGGAAAATGTACTGAATAAACTGATAAAAACAGAAGAGGTGTAAACAGACATGAAAACAGCTCTTAAACCAAGCCCTGTAAGACCATACGGGTATATACTCTGTTCTTATACTTGTTAACAGGCCCATTTACCTCAGTACTATGAGAGTGTATTTCTATCTATAATTGTTCTTTTAGGCCTAAAGCAGACATGTTGATGGTTGACTATGACAGTGCCAATAAATCTAAAAAAAAAAAAAATTCAAGCCAAAGCCGAATTAGTTGTTTTTGTCTGTGGGCAAAGCAATAGTCTTCCTGTGAGTTTGGTAGCCTTCATGTGTTATATGACAGTAATCCCTGAACAGTCTCAGGCAGACAGTTTATGAGTGATCAATGTGTTTGCATTGGGGTGTTATGAGTTAAATGTCCCAGTGCTATGGGGGAGGTGGGCACCAACCTGATTATTCTGGGGGGGGGGGGGTCGTGACTCGAAAAGGGTGTTAATCACTGATCTAGTGGACTGAAAACCTACCTTTTTGGGGGGGGGGGTCTCCCTTTTTCTCCCCAATTGTATCCGGCCAATTACCCCACTCTTCCAAGCCATCCCGGTCACTGCTCCACCCCCTCTGCCAATCCGGGGGAGGGGGGAGGGCTGCAGACTACCACGTGTCCTCCGATACATGTGGAGTGGCCAGCCACTTCTTTTCACCTGACAGTGAGGAGTTTCGCAAGGGGGACGTAGTGCGTGGGAGGATCACGCTATTCCCCGCAGTACCCCCTCCCCCTTGAACAGGCGCCCCGACTTACCAGAGGAGGCGCTAGTGCAGTGACCAGGACACATACCCACATCTGGCTTCCCACCTGCAGACACGGCCAATTCTGTCTGTAGGGATGCCCTACCAAACCAGAGGTAACAGGGGGATTCAAGCCGGCAATCCCTGTGTTGGTAGGCAACAGAATAGACCGCCACGCCATCCGGACGCCACCAACCTACCTTTCCACGAAGGCTTATGGTCTGTAGTCTTTTAATCTTTGTTTTAATCTTCTTTTTTTTATCTAGTGTAAAGCGTCCTTGGGTTCCTTGAAAGGTGCTATACAAACCTAAATTGTTGTTGCTGTTGTTGTAGAGGTATTTCTCAATTTCACAAGGCTGAAAAAGGTTTGCAAATAGTCGTAAACTGCATGAAATAGTTGAGTGCAATGTGATAATTAATTGATCCCCAGAGGAGAAATTTCATTTCCACCAAAAGGAAAGAAATCATTTTAATTTTCCCTCCTATACGTGCCAGTTCCAAACGCTTTATTTCTCATTTGTAAGGTCAGTTTCATCAGCGTGTGAGAACATTTGCAAAGCTTTGATTTTAAGATATGATTTTTACTGTGCTATGAAATGCAGCTCCACAGAATATCAGGAATGTGACGTTTTACCTTTTCATTAGTTGTTGTTGAACAAGTTTATGCATCATAATATTAACATGCACAGCCAATGAGACATTTTTGGCAAGTGCTGGACTGACCAGAAAACAAAATTCTGTAGACTAACAGCTCCTGTTTCCAAGCTTTCATGAAACCCCCCCCCCCAAAAAAAAAGTGACTTATCAAGCCATAATGGTCTTTCCAAGACAATATTATATTGGTGTCAACATTCTCATTATACTAAAAGTAAGCCATCAAAGAAGTTTTAAGGATTTATCCTGTATCTGTCTTATATTGTTGTTCAAAGGTTTTTATCTAGTCTTTTTCAATATTGTAGATTCATCCTCATCATCATCAGTTCTGTAACCTATGGAGGTCATAGGAGCACAGCTGATGCCTCAACAAGTCTCTTCCACCATTCCCTATCCACCGCAGCTCTCCCCACCTCCAGTACGCTCATCTGCAGCCATTCTCTGATATTTACCCAGGTTTTTCTCGGTCTCCCTCTCTTCCTAGCCCCTTCTACCAGGCCCTGCAGGATGTCCTTTGCAAGTGTCCTTTCAATTCGGAAAACATGCCCGAACCAGTTTATTTTTACCATTGTCAGTAAACTATCATGGCAAATAGCTTCCTTAACTCTGTTCAGCACTTCAGCCTTGGTGAGGTGGGCTGTGTGTGGGATTTGCAGCATTCTTCTGTATGCTCCAAGTTCAAAGGCTTGTATTTTTTTCTCCATAGCTTTTGTTAGGGTCCAGGATTCTGCACCGTATAGAAGAGTTGCTATTACGATGGTGCGGAGCAGTTGCATTTTTGACTTCATTCCAAGTTTTTTTTATCTTTCCAGATCGCGTTGAGCTTGGTCATTGCGCCTGTTGCGATGGCGATTCTGCTCCTAATGTCTTTTTCTAATTGTAATCTAATTGCAGATTAGGTAAGTTCAAATGAATCTCTGTGCTCTTATGCAGAAATCTGTCCTTTTTTGAAGTTAACCCTTCTGTGCTGTGAAGGCGAGAGA